>NC_069363.1:36635000-37260000 GCF_021730395.1 Mercenaria mercenaria | reverse complement strand
CCCATATATGTACAGTGTCAAAGGGTTATTCACCCTTAAACTAAATTAAATACAAAATGGGTTGCAAGACTTTTAAATCATCACTTTTTGCATATTTGCGTCAAGAAGAAAACAGTGTATGAAATGCAGTAACATTCATGGGAGCTAGCAATAAAATGGAAAATAATGGAAAAGCAATATGTCGCCCACCAAGACAAAAATGAAAATATTAATTAACCGGCAATTTCGAGTGCAGTTCCATGAAAAGCTGCATATGGCCCTTAGTTAAAGTAATGGACTAGCCCTAAATGGGAAAATATTGACAAGAACTATACAACATGGAATTTAGAGAGGATAAACGAGGTTATGATTAAGCGGGTGGGCAATTTTATTCCCTCTATTGACCTGTTTTCTTTTTTGCATAAAAAAGAACTATCAGGGTTTTTTTTCTGTTTTACCGAATAGAATCTAATAAATCTAATAATGTGATATAAGTTGGCTTTATTAGATTTATAGTAGTAAAATGTAAGAAATAATAGTTGGAATTATGTTCGTTAAGATTTATGTTAAAAAGTCAGACACATAATGCCACCAAACTATTTCACACTGCAAGAATAAAAACATGATTTATAAGTAAATGTTTTTGTTTCTTATTTTGTCAGCGTATACTAATTTGTTTCTGAGCTCCTGTCGTGTAAATGCATTAAAATATTAAAAGATGATGAAACAAGCTTAAACTTCTTTTAATTTATGAACTGTTACTTTTATGACATTACTTACCATCATGTTACATAATATACGGGATATCAGTTTCGTGACGTTTGCGAAGTAAGCCGCGTATAGTGTGTATAGAAATAAATTGCATCTAAAACTGCTGATAAAAATCGTATGCTTTGAATGATTCTTTTCTTCAGTGTTTATGAACTGGTATTAAATAACTTCTTTGAAAACAAAATATAAGCCGTATAGAGAGAAACACAACTGTATATCGTTCAATTCTTATCACTACGAAACTTTATAATTCAATATAACCAAACTTAAGAATCAGTGAAAACACACGAAGGGAATAAAATCATGCCGCATATTTCATTTACGGCAGTCTAACTGTTACATATAACGAATGTACAAAATTTCAAGGCATGCACGTATAATATTCTGATTAGATTACAACACTTTACGGCACTAATGTATTCTATTCGCGTGTTTTAATAAGGCGAAAATCTGGTGAAGCAATTATAGAGATAAGCCGAGGCGAAGAAAGCGAGTTTCATTATAATGACAGTTCAACTTTATGACTTTCATATCGACTAAGCACCTAGCCTGGCTGCTTGGCTGCATGGTTATACTGCAAGCAATATAACAAAATCTTAAGCCTCTGAAATAGCACATTTTATGCATGATGACATGCAATTTACATAATACAAGATATAGTAAAACACTGGTGAACATCACACTATTTGAATTTTTTAATTCTGTCCTGTTATTCAAAACTGGTTAATTATACCTCGCATTTAAAAAGAAATAAACATTTGTTTCATCGTAACAACTAGTCCAAACAACTTAGTGAATTACGTGGCACAGTTAAAAGAAATGTTTTATTTGTTACCACTTCTAGAAAACAATACTTAGCCAAACTAAATTGACATTTTGTATATGAGAACGTCCACTAGGCTTTACGTTGGAATAAAATTGTTAAGTGTTATATTTTTCAATACATGTACTGAGGTGCTTTTATTATAATGATTACCAAAGTCCATTTCAATACAAGGGATAGTTTAATATTTTCGTCATATCCATTTTTAAACTGACAGACAAAAAATGAAGGTACATTCACAATTATAGTGTTTTCCTCTCCGTCAAGTACTTAAAGACCTTATCCCTTAGGTTTGTTTAATATACATTTTGTGTTCCATTGATTGCGAGATAAAATCTCCGGATTGTGAGATAAAATCTCAAGATGCAATTATAGGTTACAGATATTTAGATTTTTCGAAAAACAAGATTCAAATGATCAAAAGTGCTTATCTTCCCGGTCTTATCACAGAAGTCCCTGTGAACTACGTTACCATTTTTAGCTAATCATTTAAAACCTAATACTTGTATAGATATGTGCTATGATCAGTCTCGAAGACAGTGAAAACATAGAAAAGGTACAGTATGAAATTATTTCGTTCATATGCCGTTGATAAAATTAAAAAAAAATCCCCTTAAAATCGATACCCCGTTATTTTTACATTATTTTGTGAACTACATTACCATACATTAGTGCTATATGCAATAAAAAACAAAGGTATTCCTATTTCTCACTACATACATATTAATGAACAGTATTATATTAAAGCAAAAACGTTTTACTGTGCATCATATTTATTAAGTCAGACAGACTTAACCTATTATTGAGACCACGTCACTGTGAACTATGTTACATTCAAAACAGCAAAATGTCTAATATTTAATCCTAGGACTAATTTCTAGGGAAGCAATACACAAAGGCACTGACTACTCCTCACGGTATTCTGTGTAAACAAAGATGGTGCGTCCAATGTATGATTTCATCAAATAAAAGTGACACAAATAATCAGATTTTAACCAATCGTTGTTTAGTAACAGATCAAATAAGTTAACCAACTGCTATATATTAATTTTCTACATTTTCTGGTTGTAATATGATGACTCTATGGTGTGTTACTGCTACATTATATGCAAACATAGGTATAATGCATGGAGAGCATGCTTGACAATGATATAGGTCTTACAATTACGCATTTTTGTGAACTACGTTACCAAATGCATATACCAGTCGGTATCAGCTATATACCATTTTTGTTTCCTGTTTTTTTAAATGAGTTATATCTAATCACACTTCTTTACGTTAACTGTGACAACTTTTATTTGTAATATTAAGCGGAAAGTAATTGATCAAAACACTCTCGACTGAAATCTTTTTATTACACTTCCTGTTAGTTATATAATGATTAATTACTAGTCAGCATTAGCTATGCCCCCTTACATTTCTGCTGTTTTTATAGAGATCTCTAGTCAATATTCGTTAACTTTGATGACTATATGTCTATTTTGATTAAATATACTAGAATTTTTTTACATCACAGCTAGTCCAGTTAAGTGAATTTATAACTTTCATAATCAACTTTTCTTAAAACACTGTAAAATAGGAATTTTGTGAAAATATAAGATGTATAAAAGTACTGTTTTGCAATATCAAATTGTCAAGAAAATGTATGGCTTTGGTTATGAAAAATATATAGCATAAATTAATGGCAACGAAACACAATAGTCTGCAAACTATAGAACGGTGAACTACGTTACCAAACACCATTTGTTTTTGTCTCAACGTGTATTGCAGACTTTGCTTCTTCTAAAGTCCAATCTTGGACTGTTTATAAAGTAAAGTCATAATACCTGTAATTAAATGTATTGTCCTGTATTGAAACATTATTTTGCCGTCCACAGTTAAACTTCAATTTTGTTTTAAATACAGACACAATTTTAAACGCAAAAATCTGACAAAGATATATGTCCATGGTAAATATATTCTGTGAAACAGTTTTTTTATTGTTTCAGTAAAATGTTATAAAAAGAAAATTGTATATCTAATGTTATTCTAGTTGTCATACGGGTATAATGAATGCATCCACTCACTATATAACGCAGTTCACACAACGAAATTGGTATTATAATGTTATTACCAAAAAATGTTTTGCCTGCATTTTGCATTTTTTAAATGCTGAAATGGGTAGCAACAATTAAGGATTAATCTGTCGAAATTAAACGTAAAAATAACTGATTTAAGCAAAACAAATCTTCAATAGATTTTCTCAAAAATTGTCCACATTTCTGGTTTTCTGATGTGTATGTGCAAGAAATGTTCGATTTGAGTACGGTCAATTAACTTTTGGAGTTATATTTCGACATTTTAGAAAACTTAGAAAAAAAACAAAAAACAATTGTATGAATTAATTATCGTCTTTACAGTAAAACTATAACATTAGTACGTTAGTACTAGTGTTTCTTACTAAAAGAAATATTTTGAATCAAAATTTAACAGCTGATTAGTTTTAAAGTCCATAATGCTTTTAGGCGGTTCATTTTTTTAAATTTTTATCTTGAAAACAGATGAAGCAGCTTTCTAAATAGATGTTATGCGTATGGTTAGAAAAGCACTTTTTTATTATTGTACATGAATTGTTATAGTTAGAGCCATATAGGGAGATAATTCAATTAAACATTCTAGTACATTCAGCAATATTCAAACTTTTGACAGTTTTCAAAGAAAGTAATTAATATCAATTCAACTTTATTGGCATAATCAGCAAACAAGTTGCCTTTGGCCATTTACAACACAAAAAAACTATGAAAAAGACAAAAATAAATACATGTACAATGAAACAGTTAAAATTTCCAAGGCATTTTTTCTTATTAACATACATTCTTTAATATATTTAAATACTTTTACTTGCAAATGTTTATTTTTATGCCCCCCCCCCCCGGCATCTACTGATGCGGGGGGCATATAGTGATTGTCCTGTCCGTCCGTCCGTCCGTTCGTTCGTTCGTCCATCCGTACGAGGCTAACCAAATGGGACCGTTTCGTCTAGCATCAATACCCTTTACTAGAATGACTTGATACTAATGCAGATGTAACCTGTGACCATTCCTCATCTTCAGACATCACCGGATCTCAGTTTGACCTTGACCTTGACCTTGACCTCATTTTGGACTTAAATTGCTTTATATGGGCCATCTCTTGGTTAACCAAATGGGACCGTTTCGTCTAGCATCAATAACGCTTACAAGAATGAATTGATACTAATACAGATGTAACCTGTGACAATTCCTCATCTTCAAACATGACCTGACCTCAGTTTGACCTTGACCTTGACCTCATTTTGGACTTAGGTTTCTTTATATGGGCCATCTCTTGGTTAACCAAATGGGACCGTTTCGTCTAGCATCAATACCGCTTACACGAATGAATTGATACTAATACAGATGTAACCTGTGACCATTTCTCATCTTCAAACATCACCTGACCTCAGTTTGACCTTGACCTCCTTTTGGACTTAGGTTGCTTTGTATCGACAAGGATGCCACCTGGGGCATCAATCGTTTATTGAACGCAGCTCCTTGTTTGTCGATATAAGCGTGAAAAAATCTGTACACAAGATCATGAAATATTGTTAAAATATGTTTTTCTTACTGTTCTATATGTGTCACAACACAGCATAAAATGATATTCTGATTCAACTGTATTTTGACTACATATCTTACACAGTCTGTTTTCTCTTTCAATACCTCTATATCTACCAAATTCAATCTTTAAGTTGTGAGAAGACAATCTTAAACTAGAAAAATGTTGTTTTTTTTCAGGTCATCGATTGTGATATTAGAAAGATAATCTTCGAATACAAAATCTGTTTAATATTTACAATAGTAATTCAATTTTGGCATCTCTCCATTCTTGAATGTACTGGTCACGAATTCTACGTTGTGTAATCGGGTAATAATTTACATTTACATCATAATTACGCCTTACATTACCAAAACCAAGATGATCAATCACTGAATTGATTCTTGTTGCCCAACAATTCGTTTGTACATTTTGACAGAGATCATTATACATTTTAAACATAGGTGAATCATTTTTTTCCATAATTTTCAACCAATTTTTATTGATCTTTCTCTACAGATGATTGATAATGGGAATCTTCCAAACTCTCAAAGTACATCACTATGTGGAGTTTGATATTTGACTCCAAGGATATATTTGCAGAATCTTATATGTAATTTTGTCTGAAATCATTCGTCCTCCACCTCTGATTCATGTGAGGAAGTTGGCAATTACTTGCGGAGAACAGGTTTGTACTGGTACAGAATCCAGGAACACTGGTTAGCTTAACTGCCCGCCGTTACATGACTGAAATACTGTTGAAAAACGGCGTTAAACCAAATACAAACAAACAAACTTATATGTAATTTATCAACATATTTGTAATTAGTATAATTACAGATTCCCCACACTTCAGCACCATACAGTAAAATTGGTACCACCATTTTGTCAAACAATGAGAGTTTGGTTTTATTATCAAAATTTACTCTATCAAACAATGATAAAAGATTATGATAAGTGTCAGAATAATTTGTATATTTTGATGTATTGTTAACATAACACATAAACACACATAGTGCTCGACTCCCTTTTCATGTTATCTTTGTTTCTACATACTGGTAAATACTATCAATTTGTGCCTGCAGGCTTTTCGGATCAGTAGTGAACAAGACCATATCGTCGGCAAATAATATCATATACATTGTTAGCAAATCAAGATCTCTGTCTCTGTCTGTTAACGAATTAATATCCAAATTTCCAATAACATCATTTATAAATAGTATAAATAAAAGGGGGGATAAAGGTTCTCCCTGTTTGAGACCGATTGTAACTTCAAAGAATTTTGACAATTCCATTGTACTTGACAATTTAACCCAAGATTGAACAACATTATAAAAACATTTAATCTTATTGACCAATTTACAGCTGATACCAGTTTCGAGTAACTTTACCCACAATGCATCACGATTAACGGTATCAAAGGCTCTCTGACAATCGAAGAAAATGTACCACAGCTTAGAACGTTTTGGTAAAACTTTTTGAATAATAGTATGTAAAAGAAAAATAGCATCAGCTGTAGAACGCCCGTCACGAAACCCAAATTTTGTATCAGTGAAAACATTTTCTGATTCACACCATTTATTTATCCGATTTCTCAATAACAGTGAGAAGATTTTACCAATGACATTTACTAAAGTGATTCCTCTATAATTAGAGGGGTTGCTCGTATCACCCTTCTTAAATTGGGTACAATAACTCCCTTTACCCATGACTTTGGGTAAACACAGTTTTCAAATATATGATTAAATATACTACATAAATAAGGTGATATAAAAAATTTTGTATCAATGAAAAAATCAGATACATTATATTCATAATCACTCTTATAACGGTTTAACGTAGAGATAGTTTTTTTTCTATTTCTTCTACAGTTATTTGATCTATCTAATTGATCAATATTTACAGTTTCATCACGTGACACATTGTGATCATTTATATCAAATCGACCTTGAGATTCATTAGAAATATTCAAAAAACGAGTGACAAATTCTTCCAGATTTCACGTTATTAGCAGTGTTACTATTGGCTTTAAATTTCTTAATATATTTCCAAAATTTACGTGGATACTTCTTGCTCAATTTAATTTTCTCTTTATAATAAAAGCTTGACTTGCCATTGCTTTATTTCATTAAAGACCCGCTTCGAGTTTAAAAAGTGTAATTTATTTTCATCAGACCTATCAAATATATATAGCCGTTTGGCTTCAAAAAAGTTATGCTTTGTCGTTCTACAATTTTCATCAAACCAAGGAGATTTATTTCTTTTTAAAATTCGCACGACTATTCACTGTCCTGGCAAAACAATTATAAAAATGCCATGAACTAAATTAGAAAACTCGTTCATACAGTGGTCTATATCATATTCTCCCGATAACAATTGGCTATTAATACTGTCAAATAATAAACAATTGCTATTTACTTCTAGAAAAGAGTCTTTTTTTGGATATATCCAAAAAAAATCTTATCGTATTCTACAGAATCATTTTGTGGTAAATCAATACAATAATTCAATGCAAATACAATAGGACAATGATCCGATAACTTTGTTTATCAAGAACACAAAAATATGCTATATCTTGATAACCCTCATATCCCGTAACAATATAGTCAACTAAACCAGAAACTGGTTTATTTTTCAAAGTAGAATGATAATAACACCTTCCGTCATCATGGCGGCCATTTATAATACACATGTCATTTTCTTTACAAATATTTAACAGGTTTATCCCAAAATTGTTGACCTGTTGATCTTGATTACGTCTCACAGGCAAATTAATCGTCTGCGCATCATAAATAGAATTTAACAAGAAATTAATGTACTATATGGTTATAACGGAAAATGTGGCAGCCACATTTTAAACAAAGGCAATATTAGCCTTGAATATCCCATTAAAGCTTCGAACAACTTGACCCTTATCGCCATCATAGTTATGAAAAGTATTTTCAGAAAGGTTTTGTGAAGTAGTGTGAGGTGTAAAAATTCAAGTTTTGAGCACAGCCAAAAACAACAAGAATATAAATGGATATATATCAAATTGTGGAATAATATTTATACCAAAGTGTTTGTTAAATTGTGCGGACTTTGATTGACTTTCCAGAAAATGTAGACAATTTACCATTTCTCGGTTAAAAGACAATGTGTGAAGAACAATAGATACTGAGCGAGCGATCACTCACAACGTAACATTATTAACATTATTGTCAAAGTTATCAGACAAGTAAACAGGTAAGAAATTACTTCTTCCTTGAATGGCTGCAAAACAATAACTTCGAGTTACAACCTTTATTATTTAGTGATAACACAGAGGTTTAAGTACAGGTCGAGACAAAGAGCCTCTGCTTAAATAGAGAGAGTGGACATACATTTGTCCGGGAATATAATATCCTTGTCGCACTGTACAGGGAAATACCTTCAGACTAATTTGTTCAACACCATTTTCATCACTGCAAAATAGATACTTTAACTCTATAAACCCTTGTCATTGTGCTCAAGAGATAACCATGCTTCAAGATGCTGTCTCCTCTTTACAAGCTGAGTTTTTGTTACTTAAGCAAACAATACATGCAAAAGTACGCGCATAGCAGAACGGAAATCATAGCCAAGTCCCTTGATCTACTTAAATCTGATTCAGAAATATCTGAATGCAGCACATTTGTCATGGAGGCTGCAGGCGTGTTTGTAGGGTCAGTAGATGTAGCTAATAAGCACGTAAGTGCTGTTGAACAGAATATGTTTAAGATTGAGGAAAGACTTAATACAACTGAGTCATTTATTGATCCCGAGAAATCCTGCTCTAACATGGCAACTGACAAACAGGAAGTTGAGGTAGAGGGTAATCGACAAAATATTAAGCAGCATATGTATCTTAGTTACTATGGTGCGCATATTTCCTCTTAAGCGTTCAGCAAATAGTATTGTCATACGTCTAAATGTTGTAAAACATATCTCTCTTAGATAAAAACGGGTTTGGCCTCCAGGAGTCATGCAGGCCATGGATGACACGTGGTCAACGCAGTCAGTATTAGAGAGTGGTTATTCATCTCTGACTGAATATCCAGAATACCAAAGAAATTGGAGTTGTGAATCTTTGAACAGATACGCAAAACTTGATGTTGATGTAGACAGAATCAGCATAATAATGTTCAGTTTACCATAAATTGTATTCAAGTATTTTAAAAAGAAGCTTAATACGTTTACATGGAATGCGACAGG
The DNA here is from genome assembly GCF_021730395.1 of Mercenaria mercenaria. Taxonomy (NCBI): domain Eukaryota; kingdom Metazoa; phylum Mollusca; class Bivalvia; order Venerida; family Veneridae; genus Mercenaria; species Mercenaria mercenaria. The sequence continues at coordinate 37,250,621 of NC_069363.1, read as the reverse complement.
TATTATGTCAAGTGCTAGCTATTTAAGTGAAACATTGCATAAAAACAAAATTGACATTTGCGGTATTGCTGAGCACTGTTTGTATTACTATAACATGTTTTCCTTAAATCTGTTAGTCCCTATTATAACTTTACCGCTTTATTGAATTAAATATACCAAGTTACGCCTGAATAGAACATAGCCTCAAATGAAATAACAGTGTTTCTAATCAGAGGCACCAGTATCGGACCTGGGACCAAAAAAATATGACTAGAATGATATAAAACCCTGTTTTCATCTTATCTTAGAAATGCCCAAAATGAAAAATACATAGCGAAATATGAGCCCCCTTCAAATAATACATATGTCTAGAGAAGGCCAGAATCTCGAGATTTGAGCATGCGAACAACGGGTTCACTTCCTGGACCGTTGTGAAATAAGTTCTCCAGACAATTAAATAAATAATATATCACTATTTCACACGCATATTTAGCTACAAAATGAGACCAACCCCAAGTCTCTAGCCCTTCCTGTTCTTGAAATATCTACCAGGAAACGAGCAAATGCACTATGTTCGTTTTCTCATGGCGCGGCAGATATTTTTCCATGTTTTCAAATAGGAATCACCTATCCATACTTTCTGCTATCGACTGGCCTGTAGTTCAACACATGATTATGAGGGCTAAAGTTAACACTTTAAGATATGAAGTGAGTGAAAAACATATTAATGATGTTATGTAAAAAAACAACCTTGATTGAATGGCTTTCCGGTAAATATTCAAAGCTATCTGCCGTCAGTCCTTGACTAGCAAGGCATTCAGCCAGTTTATCTTATTACAAGATTTCTAATACAAATCAACACTTCATAGTTTGTGCTATTGACAGGTCTATGTTTCAACACTGAATTTTTCTGAGGTAAAGTTAAAACTTGATGAAAAAGAAAAATGAAAATATATTTCCGTCATGTATTCAGGCTCTTCAACCAAATGTTTTAAAGTCGGATAATATTTGTCTCCATCCCCTTTTCCTGTATCTGTTGAGGTTGTCAGAGAATTACTAGCAGAGACTTAATGAATCAGGGAAAACTGGTTCTGTTGTTTGATATGGCAATCATGAAACAAGTTTATATCAAATAAAAAGCAATAGTCAGATTATATAAAAAATTAAAAAAGTCAGTAACATTTTTTCTGTGAAAAAGCATCCCTCCTGCTTAAAACCCTGTCAGTTATGAAAGAATTGATTCCGGGGCTTGGGACCCGCAGTGGCGCAGTTAATGCTTTTTTTTTTTTTTTTTTTTTTTTTTTGTGGAGCAGCCAATTATGCTCATCTTTTTCTTTTGTTGAGAATCATTTTTTACATGAATAACTCTTCTTTTGTTGGAGCTATAATTCAATGCTCATCTTTTCGTGGAGTTTTCTTTTTTTCCCTTCAGAAACAGAAAGCCGTTTGTAACTTGTAGAGCTAAGCTCATCTAATAGTGCATTTAGAATTTTCAAATGCAAAGCATTAAATAACTTCTAAATCAACTAAGAATAATCCTTTTGAAAGAGACTTGCTCACAGATTTATTGTGTTAAAATAGAACATACATGTTATCTCAAAATCTTCAGAAAAATGTGTTTTAACTGAAAACATGGCCTTTAGTATAAACTTATTGCCATATACATATAACAAAGTTGGCAAATCATCTCTGTGAAGTTCAACAAACAATTCTTTGATAAGACTTTTAAAGTCTGAGAAGCTTTAGAAAATAATCACAATAGATAATAGATGATACATAGACTATCTTTTCCATTATACATGTTCTGTCATTTTATGTCTACACAAATTGTTTCCATCTCACTTACAGTCTTCACAAAAAAATGGTACTCCCGGTTTCTGGTATCTATTCCATTTGCTTTTACTTCTAAGTCCAGCACAATTTCCGTGAAGCCATTTTTGACAAGAATCACAAAATATCCATGTCTTACCCTCTGCTTTATCACAGACTTTACACGTTTCATCAGATTCCTCTTCCATTTGACTACCAGCTGACAAATCCTCGCCTTCCACAGAATGAGACGTCGCTCGAGTATCTACAGTTTCGACAGTAGATGTACCAGACGCAATCTCTCTTGTATGAAGACCAGAGGTGCCAGGTACTGGTTCTTCAATTTGTAGGGGTCTACTTTCCTCTGCACTAACTTCAACATCAGTTGACATACCTTGTGTAGGACCTGTTCTTGCAACTGTTTCTTCCTCAGAGGCGACTGATTGAAAAACATTAGGGTTAGGCATGGAAGTATGCTCCGGAACTGTTTTGGAGAGTGCTTCTATCAAATCAGCCTTTAACTTTTTACCTTGAGGTCTCACATTGTATGCTGCACACAATTTGACAAGCTGACTTTTCAGCATAAGGGACAGAAAGTCACTTTTATTAAGGAGCAAACGTCGCATCAGTGAATGGGACATCTCTTTCCCATTTGTGTTGTCTTTTATAATTGAATCATAAGAAATTGACTTCATCACTGTCTCTTTTTTCTTTTTTTTTTTTTTTTGACAAGTACCTGCTTCCTATGCTCCATTGTCTTTCCAAACTTGTACGACTGTTAAAGATCCTTTCGGAACTGGGAAAACATTATATGCAGGAATCTTTTGCGTATCTCTTGGAATAATTCCTGTTTCACTAACTGTTCACCCCCATCTACCTCTTCAGACAAAAGATCACTTCTCCTTTCACTTGAACAACAGTTAAAGAATAAAGTCTGCAGTTCTTCATCACTCAGTGATGCAATATTGATACATATTTTCCCCGGCTTTGTTCAGATTTTCCTTAACTAGCAGCTTTAAAGTCTTCTCACACAAATTGCAGAAGAATGAATAAAGGTTATCGGTTATGTGTGTGAGCCCTCTTCCAATATTTTGCTTTCTGATTACGTCCTGCAATGACTGAATATCATCTGTGTTAGACTTTAAGTACTCTTCTTCCTCACGCACACTTTGAAGAAGTTCAACTGCAAGCAGACACTTCTCGTACTCTTCTTCTTTATTCAAGTCATACATTGTAGAATGCATTTTTTTCACATAATGGCTTTTCAGTTTATTAATACAGTATCCTCCAATATACCTTAACCTAGATTTAGATGCATCTGTTAAAGACCTTTGCTGCTGTTCTACACTTGATAAGTACCTAGAAGTTTTCTGCTTTAACACATGCTCTTTCACACAATACTTTAAAGCATCATGTAAAACTGAGTTCTGTGTGAATGGACACTCTGTTATGAAATTGCTAACATTTAGAAATGATGGTACTTTTAAAGTTAGTATTGGGGGAAAAGAAGTAGACCTGAAGAGCCTTCACATTTGTAATAAATACAACAAAGACAACATTGAAACAATATGCAGAATAGTGAAGAACATGCAAATATGTCAAGGTGTTAAAGTTACATCTTCAGTTGTATGCTCCAGATATCACACAGTAGAATTATTAAAAGACTGTAACAACGATGCAGAATCACGAATTCTAAGATCTGTAAACTGTCGGAAAGTTTTGAATTTCAATTCAAGAATAAATACCTGCAGCAATTGTAAACACATGACTTTTCATGAGAAAAACAATAATAAAGAAAATCAAAATGCAGATAGTAAAGCATCCAGTAATGAGATAAGTGATGATTATTTGAAAGAAGAATTTCGAAAGGTAATTCCGAATGCCATTGATGAAATGCTGCTGCTTTTAATTTGTCAGTCAAAAAATGATGCCAGAGATCCAAGAGGTCGAAGATGGAGTAGAGAAATCATGAACTCATGTCTGCAACTCTATACAAGATCCCCATCAGGCTACAAACATCTAAGAGCCAGTAAGCTCCTAGTTATCCCATCTCCTAAGATTCTTATCCTGTACAAGAGCACTATAAAAAATAAAGCTGGGTTCCAGGATGACGTTTTCAGGTATTTAAATCTTTCCTTTTTGTGTTAAAGGTGGTAAATCAAGTTTAAATCCTTTTCATTTATCTATGTTCCATCCAGTTCTTAATACACCTGAGATTTTCAGTTGAAGTATTTTTAACATTTGATTTTCTACCCTGGTTGCCAAACCAAGATACCGTTATTTTACCCGAAGTACAAATTTTATAAACATATGAGCCACCCCATGAGAAAACCAACATAGTGCATTTGCAACCAGCATGGATCCACACCAGCCTGTGCAGTCTGGTCAGGATCCATGCTGTTTGCTAACGGTTTCTCTATTTGCAATAGGCTTTGAGATGTGCAGGCTGGTCTGGAACCAGGCTTATCGCAGAGCCACTGTTTTGTTTTTCTCGTGGCGCGGCTCATATTTCATCCATTGAATTATATGAATATATGCACTACTTTATTAAATTTGTCAAAGATTTACACAAAGAAGTACATATTTTTCCAAAATCAAACAGAAATGCAAGCTTAGGAAATAATTTTTATCTCCCTTCGCCTACCTCGGTTGTGCAAATACATTAATGCAGATGAACTCCACTGTTTTCAGGCAGGTTACTGAAACATCCCAATACTTATCAAATGCAAAGGTAAAACATATTGAAATCAATAGAAATATTCAACCCTTTTAAGACTTTCATGATAAAGGGAGGTAATTAATAAATTTCATAAAAAGTAATAAAAGCCAATGCCAACTTAGATCTTACTCCATGAAATGGGTTCTAAATAAGTTAGAGGGCAGTAAAAGGTATAAATAGAAATTTTCACAGCATATCTGTTGTTGAATTTATTCTTAACATATTTTTTTTTATTTCTGAAAATCAGGTGGATGTTTCATGAGGCAAGACGGCGCGAAATTCCACCAGACGGGTGGAATGGCGGGCTTATTTTGGATGAAATGTCTATACAACAAGATATACAGGAAACAAAATCTGGTGATGTTATAGAACTGTGCGGCTTTGAAGATGTTGGAAATGAGGGGAATATGTACAGCATTCTGAGAAGAGGGAAAGTCAACAAAGAACTTGGCACACATGCTTTACAATTTATGTTTGTTGGACTGACAGCTTTTCGCTTTCCTATTGCACATTTCATAACAACAAATGTGCAATCCTATGATCTGCACAATCTTTTTTGGAGAGCAGTTGACAAGTTACAGTTGTATGGTTTTACAGTGGCATTCACATCTATGGATGGAGCACAAAGCAACAGGAGCTTCTTACATATTAATCTTGGAAAAGAATTATCAACATTTGTTGCCAAAAATCCATCAAACCCCTCTAATCCAGTTGTTTTCACTATGGATATCTCTCATTGTATAAAAAAATAAGAAACAATTTAATCAAAAGTGGCACTAATGAACACTGCACTAGAAATATAATTCTACCTGGTGATAAAATTGTACAATGGCAAATATGGATAGATGCCTTTGAGTGGGACCAAAAAAATGCATTGCATATACATAGAAAACTAAGAAATGATCATCTTTATCCTAATCAGCAATCCAAAATGCGAAACCACTTGGCTGAGGAAGTCTTGAATGCTGAAATGTTAGATCTAATGTCACAGTATCAGGCATCATTGACAAACAAATCTGTATTGGCAGGACCAATAGAGTTACTGCAGAAAACCGCAAGAATGATTATACTTTTCAAAGACATGCGTCCAATTAAAAACATAAATGATGAAAGGATTTATGAACTGATGGAAATAAATGAATGGTTCAGTCAGTGGTTAAATGGTACACAATTAGAAGATATTTCAAGTAAGGAGAAATCGAAAAGGGTTATGTCCTACCAATGTCACGAGGATATTCAAGCATGTTTGCTAGGATTCTGTGAATTATGTAAGCTCGTGATACCAAGTTGTAAAACTGCATTTGTAACGCCTGCACTAATCAATTCGGACGTAATTGAAAATCATTTCTACCAACACCGAGCCACTTATAACGGTGCAAATACTAACCCAACAGCATTCCAGTATCGCAGTAACATAAATGCTATAATTTTAGGCCAGGATATTATCTCTAATAAAGCCAATGCTGGAAAATCCTCAAAGAATGGACCGACCCATTCTTATAAATTCTATCAGAAGAGTGCTGGTAAAAAAAGAACAACATCTGATGATATATCTCCAGACAGTAAAAAATGCAAACCAATAAGATTATAAACAGTGTTAAGGTTTTTTGATGAGCACATCTGGCTCTTAGATGTTTGAAACCTAAATGATGGTAGACAACTTTCTTGTGATGATATTGATCATGAGAAAACCAACATAGTGCATTTGCAACCAGCATGGATCCACACCAGCCTGTGCAGTCTGGTCAGGATCCATGCTGTTTGCTAACGGTTTCTCTATTTGCAATAGGCTTTGAGATGTGCAGGCTGGTCCGGAACCAGGCTGATCGCAGAGCCACTATTTTGTTTTTCTCGTGGCGCGGCTCATATTTCATCCATTGAATTATATGAATATATGCACTACTTTATTAAATTTGTCAAAGATTTACACAAAGAAGTACATATTTTTCCAAAATCAAACAGAAATGCAAGCTTAGGAAATAATTTTTATCTCCCTTCGCCTACCTCGGTTGTGCAAATACATTAATGCAGATGAACTCTTTGAACTCTTAAGGTACACACTGTTTTCAGGCAGGTTACTGAAACATCCCAATACTTATCAAATGCAAAGGTAAAACATATTGAAATCAATAGAAATATTCAACACTTTTAAGACTTTCATGATAAAGGGAGGTAATTAATAAATTTCATAAAAAGTAATAAAAGCCAATGCCAACTGAGCTCTTACTCCATGAAATGGGTTCTAAATAAGTTAGAGGGCAGTAAAAGGTATAAATAGAAATTTTCACAGCATATCTGTCGTTGGATTTATTCTTTACATATTTTTTTTTTATTTCTGAAAATCAGGTGGATGTTTCATGAGGCAAGACGGCGCGAAATTCCACCAGACGGGTGGAATGGCGGGCTTATTTTGGATGAAATGTCTATACAACAAGATATACAGGAAACAAAATCTGGTGATGTTATAGAACTGTGCGGCTTTGAAGATGTTGGAAATGAGGGGAATATGTACAGCATTCTGAGAAGAGGGAAAGTCAACAAAGAACTTGGCACACATGCTTTACAATTTATGTTTGTTGGACTGACAGCTTTTCGCTTTCCTATTGCACATTTCATAACAACAAATGTGCAATCCTATGATCTGCACAATCTTTTTTGGAGAGCAGTTGACAAGTTACAGTTGTATGGTTTTACAGTGGCATTCACCTCTATGGATGGAGCACAAAGCAACAGGAGCTTCTTACATATTAATCTTGGAAAAGAATTATCAACATTTGTTGCCAAAAATCCATCAAACCCCTCTAATCCAGTTGTTTTCACTATGAATATCTCTCATTGTACAAAAAAATAAGAAACAATTTAATCAAAAGTGGCACTAATGAACACTGCACTAGAAATATAATTCTACCTGGTGATAAAATTGTACAATGGCAAATATGGATAGATGCCTTTGAGTGGGACCAAAAAAAATGCATTGCAAATACATACATAGAAAACTAAGAAATGATCACCTTTATCCTAATCAGCAATCCAAAATGCGAAACCACTTGGCTGAGGAAGTCTTGAATGCTGAAATGTTAGATCTATTGTCACAGTATCAGGCATCATTGACAAACAAATCTGTATTGGCAGGACCAATAGAGTTACTGCAGAAAACCGCAAGAATGATTATACTTTTCAAAGACATGCGTCCAATTAAAAACATAAATGATGAAAGGATTTATGAACTGATGGAAATAAATGAATGGTTCAATCAGTGGTTAAATGGTACACAATTAGAAGATATTTCAAGTAAGGAGAAATCGAAAAGGGTTATGTCCTACCAATGTCACGAGGATATTCAAGCATGTTTGCTAGGATTCTGTGAATTATGTAAGCTCGTGATACCAAGTTGTAAAACTGCATTTGTAACGCCTGCACTAATCAATTCGGACGTAATTGAAAATCATTTCTACCAACACCGAGCCACTTATAACGGTGCAAATACTAACCCAACAGCATTACAGTATCGCAGTAACATAAATGCTATAATTTTAGGCCAGGATATTATCTCTAATAAAGCCAATGCTGGAAAATCCTCAAAGAATGGACCGGCCCATTCTTATAAATTCTATCAGAAGAGTGCTGGTAAAAAAGAACAACATCTGATGACGTATCTCCAGACAGTAAAAAATGCAAACCAATAAGATTATAAACAGTGTTAAGGTTTTTTGATGAGCACATCTGGCTATTAGATGTTTGAAACCTAAATGATGGTAGACAACTTTCTTGTGATGATATTGGTACTGTTTTCATATCATGTTGCCTGTCTTCAATAATTTATGGGCTTTGTAAATTTTCAAGTACAGTTCACTGTATATCAAGATTCTTTTACAGTTTTACTTGTTCTTCATAAAACCAGTTGATATCTTAAATAAAAGAAGCACCAAAGTCAAAATATCATATGACAGCAATTTGATGATTATACATGAAACACCTGATATTTTTAAACTCTATCAGTAAAATTCAGTTGTTGATATTTCATGTGGCTTTAAGCATGTTCCTGTTTTCCAACATTTGATTTTATTATTTTCACAAATTTTCCATGACTTTTTAAATCCAGAACATTGACATAATTATGTTTCCAGTCCTATAGGTTGATGATATGCCTCTCTTATGTTCATGATAAAAATAATGTGTACATTTAAAATATTTATTGTAAATGTGATTACAACATTTTGTACATGATATTATATTAGTATTGAAATGAATTGTAATTAAAATATCTAAAAATTTTGGTTATTTTTCTTAACTTGCTCAATGGTTTTATTTTTTGATACCACTTCTCATCACATAGAAGTTATTAGGCTGTATTTCAAGGTGAATACCATACTGATCTCTAAGTTTGTTTATTCCAATCAATGTTTGACTAAACACAATTTGTAACTTTTTTGAATAAACTGGAAAAATTATTTCACACATGTTAAATAGTGCTAATTATACAGTAAATTCAGATTATGCTTCTATAGTTATATCATAATAGCATCTGACAGCAAACAACGTTTTTTTCCACAAGCAATTCACTCTTTCAGATAAATGAGTTTGATTCTAAGACTTTTCAACAACTTTGACTGTATTCATCCATGAATATTTTGCTTGTTTTTCAAGGATTTATTTTTCAGCCAGCCACTATGATCATTAACACTATGATGTAATAATAGTGATTTACAGACTGTGCAGGTGTGTTTCATAATTACACACATTTCTCAGTCTTATTTGTTAAACAGGGAACTAAATCTGGCCCTTTTATAATTGTAAAGAGTATGAAATGGTAAATGTTTATAATTATAACCTGATATTGTTTCTGCAACACCTCAGGTCAGCTTCAGGTTTGACAGTTAGAGCAGTCTGGAAGTGTCCTACATTTTCCGCATGTGGCATGCACACTCTTGGGTGGAAGTTTATGACCCTGAGACCAGATTCACTCCTGACTCTCCCTACTGCAACGCCTAGTTGGCCAGCTTTGAATATTTCCCGGCAATTAACCTCTACACTGAAAAACAAACAATTTTTAGTTAAAGTATTTTTTTAAATTAAATCAGAAATAAAGGACCAGCCTTATATACAATGTAGCAATTCAATCAACATTCTGTGAAGTCTAAACAGGTGGCTTCCTCATTTTCGAGACAAACTAGCATGTTTTCATGTCTTTGAAAACATGCAAATTCATAGATTAACAGAATAAAGATTTGATTTGTGGACCTACATTTCATCTCAGCCACGGTGAATAACTTTTCATAACTTGGGGCCTAGACACTTAAGTTGAATCATTTAATTACCTGTCTAATATCATTCCCTGTGACTTGTGAATGGTGAGAGCATACGCCAGCCGGAGAGGAACTTGTTCCCTTGTACAGATATTCTTGTTCAGAGATGGACTAAATACTGAAATATAAATAGTTACAAGGATTTATAATACCTGGCAAATGAACATACCTACTTGGTTAATGGTTATAAAGAACATAATTAAATTTCTAAAAAAATATTATAGCAAAAAATCAAGAGACACATTTAATATTTAAATTTGTAATATTTAATTTTTTGGGGAAAATTGTTAACTAAATTTTATGCAAATATATCACTCATATAACATATATAAGGGAAGAAGCAATTTCTAAAGAAAAACATACCAAGTAGGTTTTTTTATGAAATCAAAAATTTTTTTAAACTTATATGAGCCACGCCACAAGAAAACCAACATAGTTGCTTTGCGACCAGCATGAATTCAGACCAGCCTGCTCATCTGCGCAATCTGGTCAGGATCCATGCTGTTCGCTTTCATCGCCTACTTCAATTACAGACACCTTTAGTGAACAGCATGGATCCTGACAAGACTGTGCGGATGCGCAGGCTGGTCTGGATCCATGCTGTTCGCAAAGCCACTATGTTGGTTTTCTCATGGCGCGGCTCATTAATTATAGATTTTGTATTAATGCGAAAATAAAGAAAAAAATCAACGAATTTTTTTTCAAACCCTGGATACCATGGATACAATAACATCAAATCAGAATTATTTAGTATCAAAAAATATATTTTTAAACAGTGTCAAACTTATATGAGCCACGCCATGAGAAAACCAACATAGTGTATTTACGACCAGCATGGATCCAGACAAGCCTGCGCATCCGCACAATCTGGTCAGGATCCATGCTGTTCGCTAACAGTTTCTCTGATTGCAATAGGCTTTGAAAGCTAATAGTATGGATCCTGACCAGAATACGCATGCTGGTCTGGATCAAAGCTGGTCAAAGCCACTATGTTGGTTTTCTCATGGCGCGGCTCAATTTTATGTGTTATGAGTGTATATTTTGCAGAGTCTATATATGGCTTACGTACATGTGTTTATTATTTAAAATAAAATATAAAATAAAAAAAGAACAAACAGGGTTTTTTTCCTTCTTCTTTCCCCTAGATATCTTATCTTAACTTGTGACAGACCCCTATACTTAAAGCATCCCTAACTTGTAATCAATTGTGCAGTAAAACTCACCAGAAAAAGTCATCTTCTTCACTTTAGTTGTCACGTTAACTTGTTTGAAATGCACAACTGGACCATCAGGTTCGACCTTCACAACAATCCCTCTAAGGCCATTTACAAGTTTCTGCGATAAATTCCGTAACAAAAGCACTGGCGCACCAATTTTCAGCCAAAGAACCTTTGGAGCTGTGAACTGTTCAAGCAGGGACTTTTTCCCCATCATCTTTGGCTTGAAATTCGTACAATTCTCCAGTCTGACTTGTTATCTTCTTCCTATTTAGCACATCTGCCAGTCTATTATTTGCGAATAACATGACTGGTTCACTTGCTGTATCAGACAGAGGTCTATTCAAACCTTGCATATATGTTATGACGTCATCATCCACATTTCCCACAGATAGTCTCCTGAGTTGCATCTTTCTGTCTTACTATTTCTTCTAGTGTTACTTTGTGTTGGAGAACTTTCTGAAATGTTCTACTTTCAAAACACATTTCCCCATTGTCACTGTATAACCTATTTGGTACCGGGGGCAGCTGATAAAAGTTACCAGCAACAATAACCTGCATCCCTCCAAACAAAAAGTCCGGGTTTTTAATAGAACATATTTCAGCTACTTGTTCAAACATACTTCGGCTCAGCATTGATATCTCATCAATTATGAGGACCTCAGTTTGCCGTATTCTCTCAAGAGTTAGTGCACTATTTGGCGAGTTCTTGATGATGCTGACGGTCTCCTTTGATGAGTATCTCCCATCATCCATTCCAGACCATCTGTGAATGGTTTGAGTGTCAAGGTTATTACTGTAATTTAAACAAGCTATACCAGTTGTGCATGTCAGCTGCACTTTCCTCCCACTAGCTCTTAAGTTCTTCACTATTTCGCCTACAATGAAGGATTTTCCAGTTCCAGCCTGGCCAGTAATAACAAGATTGTGCCCTGCTAAAGCCAAATCCAACGCTTCTATCTGTTTGGTATTCATTCTCAGTATTCCAACCTTAAAAAGAATTAAAGTGTTTTTTATTATACAGGCCCAATTACAGTATGGTCAAAAGAAAAAATAGGTTGAAAATATTTTTTTTAAATAAACATCGTATTATGATGAAAGTTTTCATCACATTTTTCATTTTGGACTCATTCAGGATGAAAACAAGGCCATATTTTTTGTCCCAGGTCAAAATTTTATATTTGTGCCTGTGGTTTTCATCACAAGACAACAGACGCATTACATGTATGACAGAATGTTAGTCTGCAAGCAAAAACATAAATTTGGTCACCTAAAAACACACACAACGCTTTCAGTCTAAATGCAAATATGATCAACCTATCCTCAAAACACGGAAGACTAATACACAATCATGACAATTACATAAAAATTCAACGGAGACAATCTTTTCTCTGTAACAAACTAAATTAACAGAATTTCTCGATTATACACAACCTTACCTTTAAATCGACGTATTTGGTACAATAACAGCTATTCACATTGTTGAAGAGATCATCAAAATTGTGATAAAACAGCAAATTATTCACGATGAATTTGTGTTGTATTTGTTCTTTGTTTACATATGTCACGCGCTTTTAACTGGTTCTCCGTCCAGCAATAATTGGTTAGGTACAAGCGGGGACCCAAATGTTTTGATTTTTTTATGTTTCATTTCTGTATTTGAAAATATTACGTTTCTTGCTAATAATATTTATTTTTTTTGGTTAAATTAAATGTCTAGAAATGTTTTTTTTTTTAAAAAATAAGTATTTATTGCATTGTCCAATGAAACTGCTGATTACATCTGCTTATATTGACATATGTTTGGGATTTCTCGGATAATATCGTATCAGTGCCAATGGCGTAGACTGCAATCGAAAGACCGTGGAGAAAATTGAAACGCCAATCTGGCGTGTATTAGTTGCTACTGACTGTTGTGAGTGGTCCCATTTTATGTATTTAGTAATATGTTTTAGTAATTTCTGGTGAATATGACCTATACTCGGCTGACAAACGTGTGTTAGTCGATGATTACGTACCGATTCGTTGTGCCGGATTTCTGTCTACCTGGGACTCGCCGCAGGAAAGCACTCGTTTCCTGGTAGATATTTCAAGAACGGGAAGGGCTAGAGACTTGGGGTCGGTCTCATTTTGTAGCTAAATATGCGTGTGAAATAGTGATACATCGTTTATTTAATTGTCTGGAGAACTTATTTCACAACGGTCCGGGAAGTGAACCCGTTGCTCGCAGGCTCAAATCTCGAGATTCTGGCCTTCTCTAGACATATGTATTATTCGAAGGGGGCTCATATTTCGCTATGTATTTTTCATTTTGGACATTTCTAAGATGAAAACAGTGTTTTATATCAGTCTAGTCATATTTTTTTGGTCCCAGGTCCGATACTGGTGCCTGTGTTTCCAATATCCGACATTTCTTTATTACGCTTGTAGAAAACTCCCCTCTGTTTGCAGATTTGCGCAATGCTTGCATATTTTATGTAGATTTGGTCTCTAACAAAACACGGTTAAACGTTTCGAGAGAAACTCCTTCTATGGCTGAAATATGTCCTTTTGTCTGTATATTGTCTTTTGGGATTGTACAAGCGGTATAATACTTCTCAGTAATTTCAAAGTATGTATTGGACTGACAGATGTTAGCATAGAAAAGTCGGTCTATCGGAGCAGGTAAAAGTGGATACAAGTATGTCGTTTGGAATTTAAAATATTTTAACTCCGTTCTGTTTACGATTTGCCTTGGCACAATGTAAGAGAGAGACAGAGAGAAATTGTATGTCAATCCCGACACGACAACCTACGGTGCTTTCATTGACTATTTATAATTCATGCCAGCATTACTGATAATGAATAACTTTGGGAGCGGAAGTAAGAGTGATACTACAGAGCAAGTTTTGTGTAAATCGATCAAGCAGGTCATGAAAGAGAAGTAGTCCTTTAAAGGTATTTCTACGTTAGATTAAGTAAATCCCTAACGGGACCAAACGCCTACTCCCCATCCGTTTGAAAACATTTGCGAAAGGACCTAGATCAAATTTGATAAAGATCAATAAAGCAGTGCACGAAAAGAAGTCATTTAGAAATATTTCTATATTTTTAGCTCTGATAGCAACTAATTGAAACAAAGCTTTCTTGAGAGAGGACTTTATACTCATGTTAAAATATCAAGTTTGAGGCAGGTCACTCACGATGGTCTTCAAAAGAAGTCATTTAAAGGTAAATCTGCCTTTAGAATTGGTGGCCCCTTAAAGGTGCTGAGTGGTCTCTTTTGAACAAAGGACCCTATAACATTCTGACGAAGATACATGAAGCAATAAATGTGAAGAAGTCGTTTATATGTATTTTTTTTCAGGTCAAGCAGACATTGAAAGGAGTCAAATCACCCAATCTTCGTTGGTAAGGTTGTTTTTGCACTTGAGTGAGAAAATGTAAAATAATTAAAAAACAAAAAAGGAAAATGAAACTTCCTGTGCTCTCAGTTTATTAACAAATACATTTAAAGATGATTAAATTTATGATATCCTGGCTTCTTTCTCTGTAGAAGGAACTACATAATAAGACGAGTGAACTACTTTTGCTTCTTTATTCTAATAGGTGCATGTGCTGTCCCCATCTTAATTGTAACTCGACAATACGTTCTACTGTTAATAACAGAAATTTCAGTATAAATATTCATTCAGACATTTCTTGAAATTCCTCTGATGTTATTTATGTTCTTACATGAAATGCCCATAATTGTGGTATACAGTATGTTGGGCAAACGAAACGACCTCTTAAAACAAGATTTCGGGAACACTGTTACAAAATTCGTAATAATAATAAATTTCGAAACTTTTTATACAATCATTTTCGTAAAACTGGACATTCCGTTAAAGATGTTTCTGTTCAAGCCATTGAACAATTAAAGTATGAGGTTAACATGACTTCTGGCTTCAAGCCAAAACTCAGACATATCTCTGAACTTAAATGGATTAAATTTCTACAAACACCCTTTCCATTGGATTTAAATGATAATATTTATCAAAAGGGAAATATTTCAAAAGTTTCTGGAATTGATATGTTCTCTATCTATTCCCCAAGAAGACGCAAAACTCGTTCTCATGGTGTTCGACAAAATGGGAATATCAAACGTAAACTTCGCAAAAGAATGACTGTTGCTGATTGCCATATGATACTAAAACGCTCTGGTAGACGTGCTATGTTATCATGTTTAACCTCTTTATCTGTTTCTTCGTTGAGGCAAATTGATCAAGAAGCTGATAATATTTATATGCGTACACATCCATTTTACGACATGCTTCATTGATTCAAACTATAACAGCATTTTCTTAGACCATATTGATTCTGAGCCCGCCCGCTTAGCTCATAGGTAAGAGTTGTCTACGGATAGCGGGGTCGTGAGTTCGATCTCGGCCGGGCGTAGTTCTCCGTGACTATTTGATAAACGACATTGTGTCTGAAATCATTAGTCCTCCACCTCTGATTCATGTGGGAAGTTGCATTACTTCCGGAGAACAGGTTTGTACTTACAGAATCTAGGAACACTGGTTAGGTTATATAACTGCCGCCGTTATATGACTGAATATGTTGAAAAACGGCGTTAAACCCAAAACAAACAAACAAAATCATATTGATTCTGAATCCGATCATAAACGAAATTTTCTAAAATAATCTTTCATAAATAAAGGAATCGAGTTTACTGATGTACCTAGTATTTTAAGAGACCAATCTGTAGTTAACTATATTCCTAAATATTTAAAGAATACAGAAACACCTATTATCTGTTACAAATATAATACACCAGTTAGAAACGTTATATCTAATTACAATCAAATTGTCTCGGATATAAACATAGAGCTTAATGTTCCAGATAGTTGTAACTGTAAAGAATCTAAATACTGTTACCAACCAGCCGGTTATATCATAATGGGTAATTTTAAGATTTTTAATGATAAAAGAATCCGAAATATTTTCTCCAAAAGGTCCAAAATATAGAATTCCCTCGTCACCTAACTTTGAAAAATGTCTCTCTGAAATAACTCTATTGATGACTATATTAAAAAATGGTGTCGGAAAGAAAATGCAGATCAGAACGCTCTCATTGAATGGAAAAAGAATATATTTAAAATCATAAAGTCTCGAGTTGAATTTTATGGATCAAACACTTCCTTATTACCTCCTAAACCCAAGTTTTCACTTCGAACTTTAAAGAAAGCTTTATCAAAGGTACACATGAATTTCGTTTTTACTCCTGCGGACAAAGCTTCTAATAATATTATTATTATATGGCGTATTCACTACACAGAAATATTACAAAACGAACTTAGTTACCAGTTATCACAACAAGATGAGAAAACTGTTGCAAAAAGTCATGTAAATTAATGTATGAATTTTAATGTCGCTCTTGACGACAGTCAGATAAAGCTCTCTACTCTTTACTGGATCCCTAAACTTCACAAAACTCCAAATAAAGCTCGATTCATCGCAAATTCAACCTTGTACGCTACAAAAAAATATTTCTCTACTTTTGACTTCTTGCCTTACTGAAATAAAAGACCACGTACAGAAGTATTGCTCCAAGGTATATGAGAACTGTTAATCTGTTTTGGTCCGTTAAAAATTCTGGAGATGTTATCAAAAAGCTAAAAAACAAACACTTCAAATGTTCGAATATAAGTACTTATGACTTTTCTACTCTTTATACTAATTTACCACATAATCTTATTAAAGACAAACTAGTAGCTTTAATTCAGAAAACATTTGCAAGAGAAAACGTTAATTATCTGGCTTGCAATGAAACTAGAGCATTTTTTTCTAACAGTGCATTTAAGAGATGTAACCTATGGAGTTGTGATCAGGTTTGTGAAGCTCTTAGGTTTCTACTAGATAACATATTTATCAAATTTGGCAATAAAACTTACAGACAAGTAATTGTTATCCTGATGGGAACCAACTGCGCCCCACTCATTGCTGATTTATTCTTACACTGTTATGAATGAGATTTCATGCTTAGCTTATCCACTGAGACACAATTTGAAATTATTGAAGCTTTTAATGGAACCTCAAGGTATCTTGATGATATTTTAAATATGGACAACCAATATTTTTCAGAAATGGTGAAACATATTTACCCAAAAGAGTTACAGCTAAACAAGGCTAATTCTTCAGATTTAGAAGCGTCATTTTTGGATTTAAATTTAACATTTGTGAATAATAATCTAGAAACGAAAATATATGATAAAAGTGACGATTTTAATTTTGAAATTGTCAACTTCCCCCACCTTGATGGAGATGTCCTTCGAGCAACATCATACGGAGTCTATATTTCACAACTTATTGGTTTTGCAAGAGCTTCTCAAAGATAGATGATTTTAATGACAGAAATCTTCATATCACTAAGAAATTGTTACAACAGGGTTACCGTTATCATAAGCTACGAAAACCTGTCAGAAAAAATACAATACGAACTTAAAAACACCTTTAACTTACACACCCGCAATATTATGGAGATGTAGTTTATAAAATTCGGAAAATTAAACATAGTCCTTATTTAATTTTTTAATCAAATATTTGTAAAATGGGATAAAAAAGTTAATCAAAAGAGGATACGATGCGAAAATTGTGAAGCACAGTGCATGTTTAGTGATTGACCCCTGTACAGTTAATCGCTACGCTTTCCTATTTGATGGTGCGATGACTAATAAAGTGTAAGACTCCATGATGCTTTTCTCCTAAATCGTACATACAATGGACGGAGGGAGTTGATTTTTGTCTTACAGTTTTCTTAGTTGTGCCCTTAAAAGTTAGGGTCTTGGTGCTCTGATTTCAGACAAGTTGTTGACTATATTGATGTAATTATACCTTAGATTTACCTTAATTTTATGCTTTACTTTATTTATCTGTTGAGTCTTTTCTTAGCGCGGATTTTATATACATTGTGTTGTCATATTTCTTGAAAATAGGGTAAGTGCGAGGTTGGCATGCCCTAAACGCTTTTAAACCCCCAGTTTTCCTTACTGACCGTTCCAAGGCGGTGCCCCTATTTTCAACTGGTTTTCTGTCTGTCTTGTATTGTCTGTTGCGTATGTTTTCTTGTTTGTTTTTTCCTCCTCCTTACACCCCCTATTGCCCCCCTCCTTTCCCCTTGCATTTGCGCTACTTTTTGCATCCCTCCCCGTTTACTTTGTGTTAGTTTTCGTGACTCTCATTTATTCAGGCTGACGGAATCCTAAGGAGGTACACAATTGTTGTTTTTTTTCCTGCTTATATGGGTGCGTTTGCGTGATTGTGAGTGTAAGACGATGCCCTACTGTTTTCTATGTTATTTATTTGGGTATGTGTGTGTTTGATTGTGGTACATTAGTGTCTGCGCTTACTTTGTAGAGAGCCCGCCCGCTTAGCTCAATAGGTAAGAGAGTTGGTCTATGGATCTCGGGGTCGTGAGTTCGATCCTCGGGCGGGGCATATGTTCTCCGTGACTATTTCATAAACGACATTGTGTCTGATATCATTAGTCCTCCACCTCTGATTCATATGGGGAAGTTGGCAGTTACTTGCGGAGAACAGGTTTGTACTGGTACAGAATCCAGGAACACTGGTTAGGTTAACTGCCCGCCGTTACATGACTGAAATACTGTTGGAAAACGGCGTTAAACCCAAATCAAAACAAAAACAAATACTTTGTAGAGTGACTGTTATTAAGGAACATAGCATTCCCTTTGTATTTTCATCCTCGTTCTTCTTTCCTCTTCAAATTCCCCACACCCCCACCCCACCATTTTACCACTTCTTCACCCTCTATCTATATTTCACATAAAGTAATATGTACTTGTTAGATGTTTGAAGCAACCCGTCTGTAATATTTTTCCATTACAGCTTCTTTTTGTTGTGGGCCTACTTTGCTAATGCGTGGCTCTGAGGCTGTGTTTTAGGTGCTCTGTGCTTCCGAGAAATCTACCCTTACCTATTATCTTCTTTAAACTACTTATACAAAGTAGTATAAATCAAATCTAGATGTTAGACAGATACCCATAAAATTATTTTTGTGTTTAGTAAAGTACACTAAATTTCATTCCATAAAATATCTTGTGTATATGTATATCATATAGGTCAAGCTTGTCAAAAACGTCAAATATCGTCACTTACGTGAGAACGCCGTATAATGTTGGAATTTAATTCATTTGTATTCCCTACAACCCAATCTTACATTTTAAAAGTAGGAATAATTTGCTGTTGTTAAGTTGTCAAGAACGTTATACGATGCTAAGAATTAATGAGATGAAAAACTGGAAAGAAGAAGTCGGGAAAAATGAAAATGTTACAAAATATATTGAGGACAATGTATACGTGTTTGAAGCTAAAATGATGTTTATAGTCTTAACACTCACAGTCAACATACTGTCATGAAAATATCCATCTGCATCTTGAAAAATAACGAAGGTACTCCTAAATGAACACATACAGAACTTTTTCGGACAAATAGCCGCAAAAACACAGAAATCTATATGATCATAAAAACATATATCGTCATATGGAGACTTTTCCAGCTTTTGATGGAGGGGGTGGGGAGGGGGGACCCCGAATGCCTCTCTGAACATTCTTTCATACATGGGCGTGCATCTGAGTAGAACCACCGACATTTCGTTAGCCAGCTGGATGGCTTTCTCACATGATGCATTCTACACCCAAATCGAGGTTGCGAACCCACATCGGTGAGGGGCTAGTTATTTGAAGTCAGCGAAACAGTCCACCACAGGACCCCGCCCCAACTCGATACAAGTTTAGATTTAAAGTTCATGAAATTTATTGGCTAGCAAGAAATGTGATCTAAAGTTCAAGGCAGAAAATTACGACACGACTTCATGCATAAAAGAGAAGTAAATAAAGTCGCTTTGAAACATTTAAAGATAAAGAAAATGTATTAAATGCAATATTATAAACAAATTATATTGTAAAACATAGTCTCTGGTGACATTACAGCAATGTACATTATACTGAAACATTGGTAGATATGCTGAACATTCTGATAACCACTGAGATATTATTTCTTAAAACATGAATAGTATTATTATAAAAAAAATATTCTTAATTCTAACACGACCAGCAAATAACCTATATACACATGGTAGAAAATCAATCAACAGTTATTTTGCGATAACCCATGCACGTGCAAGGTAGTGACGTCATCCTCTAGAATAGTACAGAATGATCCAGGAGCGAAGCACGTGTAGTTCATGTCATAAAAAGTAGTTACCATTTTTAACACTGTTGATACTAGTTATGTCATGTTAGAATTGAATTAACAAGTTCCCAAATGTGATCTGTTGTAGAATAATCCGAGTTTTTCGTTTTCGGGTTATTCTACGATAAACCACACTTGGGAACTTATTATTTCTTAATTTTACATTTAGTAACTAGAAGCGAATATTACTTACATGAACATATTGAGGCTTAGTATGAGCTATTGTGTACTTGGATTGCTCATGATATATAAATAAAAATAAATCTTGAAAGTAGATCCCTCGGAAGCATCGAGAACAAGGCAAACAATGATAATTTCAGACTCGGTTTGATTGAGTCTGTTCATGAGCAGTTATGGAAAATACAACGCTGCCCACGCCCCCTAGCACCGGCTTAAGCAGTATTTAATCTTCTAATCTAAATGGGTTGAAATCAATGATCCTGAAGGACCAGAAAATATAACAACACTGAAATTAAACAGAAAGATTCAAGCAAACTTAGATAACTATTATTCACTATTATGATTATTGTATACTGTTACTTATTTGTACACGGATCACACGGAAGTTAGATATTATAGATTTTAATGTAAGAACATGTAATATAATAATATTATTGATAAATTTATAATGGCAAAACAGTAAAATGCTTCAAATAAACTCCATTTCAATGTAAAGGGTTTTGACAGTCAGCAATCCGAAGATAAACAGAAGCAACTCTTCAGAATGTATTTCCATATTTTGAACAACTCTGACAGAATTGTCGGTTCCCTCTAGTACTGGAGTCTTATTTCGTTACTCTTTTTCTGGAGTCTTACTCCGCTAATTTCATGGTGGAGTCTTATTTCGCTCCTCTTCTACTGGAGTCTTATTTCGCTCCTCATATACTGGAGTCTTATTTCGATCCTCTTGTACTGGTGTTTTAATTCGCTAGACTTATAATGAAGTTATATTCCGCCCCTCTTATTCTGGAGTCTTATTCTGCCCCTCTTGTTCGGAAGTCTCATTACGTTGCTCTTGTAATGGAGTCAAATTTCGATACTCTTATACTTCTGCAATCCAAATATAAATATACCTTGTGCGGACGTCCTATTCTGCTCCTCTTGTACGGACTTTATTCTGTAACACTGCAATCGGAGTCTTATTTTTGTTTCTAGTTTTGTTCTTTGCGTCATAAATTTTGAAATGGGATATCGCTTCTTTGCTTACAACGTTTAAAACAAAAGCAGGGGCAAGTTGGTGACTCGTCTAGCGACCTATGTGATTCTATTTCAAATGTGGTTTGGTTGCCAAGCTCATCCTCTGGGATTAGGTATTCATGATCATCTTCTAACTCTTGGTTGTCATCCTCTGCAACAGGAACAAATGAATGCACGCTGCTGTTTTCTACGAGAGTTTCTATACTTAGCGCACTTGCACTACGCGTCATATCCGTGTTTTCTTCAGTATCGTTGCCTACCTCTGATCTTGTCTTGAAGATGTAATCGAAATCACTCGGTATGTCAATGTTAGTCATATTTTCTATATCTTTTACAGAAATAGTCTCAGTACTAGAACTATTGGATAAGAACGGACGCTTCAGCGACGTGTTTTCGTCAGATAAACTTTCCACTTCAGTATCCGGGTCAGATGCTGAAGTACATGTGCTTTCTGGTGAATAGGTAGCGGAACTTTCATTTGCATCAAAATTGGCGGTTAGTGCACTAATATGACTAAATCCGTCGCTAGAACATAAACAAATTGGATCTTGGAAACCGCCTCTGTAGTATGCTTTTAATGACTTTGCAATGTGACTGTAACGTCCTTTTACTTCCAAACTGTCCACCAGATGCTTGAAATTGCTTCCGATACACGCTTGTAGAACTTTTTCCCAAAGATGATTTTGGTCGCCTACTTTATTGTTACTGTCACTTATCTCATCAAATAAATGAGTTTTAAGAACATCTTTTGCATATAGATAATCTATTACATATTTAATATCTACATTCTCTTTCAGTTCACAAGTAGGACATTTGTGACCTCTTGTATTGCCTTTCATCAATTCATTGTATTGTTTCCAAATATTCTCAACCGTCTCACGACAAAAATGTTTTATACTATCCAAAAAGATTTTCATTGTTTCATAACTTCTCCCTTTTATCAAAACTATTAGCTTTCTAACTTGAGTCTTCCTGTCTGTTTTTTCACGTATTTGTTTGCATTCGTCCTCTGTAATGCAGCCTTCTTGGATGAGAAGGTCGGGTATTTCACTTTCATTAAATGGCAGTTCTTCTACTAGATTCATCACGCTTGCTTGAATGGCTTTCGCTAGATTGCGTTGCATTTCTGAAAAACAGATACCTTTAAGGTAGCTTTAACGTTTTATTATATTTTGTTAGTTACATCTTCTTCAAAGTTCTGTGTCTTTTTAATTAAATCAACCAAATGGTATATATTCTTTTTTTACAAGCAAAATGGACCTCTGTCGAAAAAAGAGGTTTTGGAATTAGACTCTGTTTATTGCAGACTTTAGGTTACAAAGTAAAATAGCCGTAATATGAGAGAGATCCCACATTTAAGGCTTCGGTAAATGCTTTATTCCAGGGAAATAGAATCTGTCATGTAATGTGCCATTATCCGTTTAAATCCTATTTTAGCTATTAACCGTATGTAAGGAAATAGTTTAATATAATGATTATAAGCCTAGCTTATTTCATTTTTAAAACATCAAACTGACGTTTTGTGAGGTCGAAACGACAGAAGGGCTACAAGCTGTGTCCGGGAGCATGCCACCACCCCCGCCCCCAGCCCCCCCCCCCCACCCCCCTCCGAAAAATTTTGAAAATAATGGCTCCATCTGGTGTATTCTAGGCGTACTGAGGTACTTTATTTAGTGGTTTTGTGACAAAATCAACCCAAATAACATGTCAGTGTTCTTGTGTAAGTATCTCGGGATGTTTTAGCCCGATTTCTGAAGATTTGTATGGCGAGGGGTTACCAAGGGCTATTTAACATAGAAATCGTAAAGAGCGTTATAGGAGCTCGTGCAAACTTTGTCGGATTTTTATTTTTATTGTGCGAGAGTAGCGAGCGAGAAAAAATGCATATTTTATATTTTTTCACCCAGAACAAAAGACAAATTGCGTATTTGAGCGTAGCGAGCGAGAACAAATACATATTTTACTTTTTTCACCCAGAACAAAAGATATACGAGCGTAGCGAGCGAGAAAAAGTGCATATTTAACATTTTTCACCCTTATTAAGATACGTATGCGAGCGTAGCGAGCGAGAAAAATGCATATTTTGCATTTTTTCACCCAAAACAAAAGTCAAATTACCTATGTTTTGGCGATTTTAGGGGGTGCGCGCTGGGTGCGCCCCTCCCCCCACCTGGAACACCCTTGCCTTTGTTCATTGATTGACAAGTGTCTCCTGTCTTATATAACAGAAATAAAACATGTCATCTAAACATAAAGGATGACAAAATTGCTTATATTTGTAGTTACGTGACAGTTTTTGATTTCGTACCGTGTCGGTTAATGAACTATAGATTGTAGCATCCACTGAAATTTTAGTAGTTGTTAAAACAAAAACTGTACCATATTTCCCATATCGTATCGGTCCTGATAGTCTAGAAGAAGACGACAGATGTTGATGTTCATCCTGGCCTCCTTTTAGTTGATATTCGAGACCCGCTGTCTTCGGGCGAGCTGTTTATAAAATGAAACATCAAACTTTATACTATGTCTATTCTGTTCTGAAGTATTCTACATTACGAATTGTGTTCTATAAACATACATTGGAACAAACATTTGCGCTTTGGTGACAGGAGCTTTCAGACAGCAGCTGCGAGATTATGGAATGCCCTCCCATCTGGCATAAGAAACTGCAAGTTCAATTTTCATTTTTTATTGTTCATTATATAGATGTTTTTATGTAAAGCACTTTTGAACGTTTTTTTATATGAAAAGAGTGCTATATAAATATGCTATATAATAATAATAATAATAATAATTATAATAATAATAACATTCGACGGGTTGGTTTTTAAAACTCATCATACCTGCACTTTGTACTTTCTGCATGCAGAAAGGAAGAACTCTTTTGTAATATTGTCTGAAATTTACGTATGACAAAAATGTTCTAAGCAACATGGGTGTTTGTTTTTCATTATTCATTATAGTGTAATATAAGTAATTCCCTCCTGAATCCTTTAGCGGGCTCATACGCGGGAAAGAATGTTTAACTGTTAGTTTTTGTTGTTGTTTTTGTTGTTGTTGTTGTTGTTGCTTTTTTGTTTTCAGTCGGAGGAGCGAGGGATCGAACGCTCTTTAGCTCTTATGCTCTCGTATCTTACCACTGGACCGCATAATCAACTCAAAGAAACTTGTGCAATACCAAGACAGGTCCGATTGCTTGTTAGATTTATTTAGTGCATAATTTCATTATATCGTTACACGAAATAATCTTCATCAAAGGGAATGAATAAATGTTGTGTTAAGGATAAAAGTGATAAGGCATATTTATGTTCAATGTTTATATTTCTGTGAATTCGGAAGAACTATTTAAAGAATTTTAAGAAAGAAATAAAATTGACTTTATTTATCGTTATTTTTTAAACATAATTATACTAAGCGAATCCTTAATAACAATAAAAGGAATTTAACTTGGCTAAATATCAAAACTATGCTTGCATAGAGAAACAGTGTTTGAATTGATCGTTTTCTGTTTCAAATAAGAAATTTTGGGATAATACCCCTTTAAACGTTAACCTCAATTTTTTCACTTGTCATGATATAGCTACGAAATTATGTAAAGGCTATGCTGATGTTTTCAATTTTTCGTCCCGTCACAATTCTGTTATGTTGCATTTATAAGACTGTTATATAATAATGTCGAATTAAGTGGCAACAGTGTGATGCCATGTTACATAATATCTACGGAATTCCGTTAGGGCCGTCGCCTTTGAATGTGTTGATCTGAAACGCGACAGTGCGATAGTACAATGATGAAAACGCGAAATCACGAAACTACTATAACGAAAACGCGACAACACGATGAAGATAACGCGATACTATGATAACGAAATAGTACGATAGTACGATGATGATAATGCGATATACTATCGCGTTTTCACCATCCAACTGTCGCTTTTCATCATCGTACTATCGCACTGTCGCGTTTTCGTTATCGTAGTATCGTGATTTCGCAATTTCGTTATCGTACTATCGCGTTGTCATCATTGTACTGTCGTGTTATCATCATTGTACTGTCGCGTTATCACCATCGTACTTTCGCGTTATCGCCATCGTACTATCGCATTATCATCATCGTACTATCGCCTTCCGGTACCCATGCGCATAGACGAATTTCCCCTTCAGTGTTCTTGTTTCCATTTGTCTTGTTATTAAAGCACTGTTAAAGTTCAAAATGATATCTATTGTCTTTTCATGGGTTGTACAACGTTTTTCAGCTAAAACCGAATATGTAATTTGGCAAAAACTCTGCAGGTCAATCGATACGAGTTTTCTATATAGTATAAGATTAATAACAACAAAAGAGATTCTCATTTTGTACCATAGTCAGAGGGTTTTTTGTCTGACATGAATATTTTCACAAATATGATGATAACTGTTTTCGCAAGTATGATGGCTTTTATTTCTTCACTGAAAAAAGAAGCAAATGCATGTCTTGTAATGCTCAACTTATCGATGTTGAATTCCATAAGACGCATAATCCCACTGAAATCGGAGCATCGCAAGACACCATTCGAAAATATTCGAAGAATATTTTTTGCAGTTTTCATGGCATATATTTTCATTTTAAGGCATCAACGTCTGGCAATTTTCTGCAAAAATTAAATAGCATTTCATTTTCGATTTGCTTTTGTCAAAATAAAAAGTAAAGCAGTTTCCAACCAAAAGTGACAAAGTTAACGCCCCTTTACTTAGAAATTGTATTTATGATGTTACAGAAATAAGAAATGCAGTCAAATTATATCTGCATAGCATTTTGAACCTGTTCTACAATCAACATGCCACACGCTTCGCCTCCTTAAATTAATTCTCTGTAAATGTCTCTTAAGTTGCCGATACAAAATGAATGCTTAATTATGTTGCTTTTGGCTAACTAGAAGCTGTAGCTATAGGAGGAGCATCAATAAAATCATGAGTTTCACACGCGAGGATCCGTGTTCGAATCTGCATATATCCGTATATCGAGAGCGGGAGCTATAACTTCTAATCTTCTAATCTTAAACATGCACATGCGAACCGGAAGGCGATGGTGCGATAATGATAACGCGACAGTACGATGGTGATAACGCGACAGTACGATGATGATAACGCGACAGTACGATGATGCTTATGCGATAGAACGGTAATGTAATTGCAATATCACGATACTACGAAAACGAAAATGCAATAATGCGACAGTACGAAGGCGAAAACGCGAGAGTACGATGGTAAAAATGCGATAGAATATCGCATTATCATCATCGTACTATCGTGTTATCGCGTTTTCTTTATCGTAGTTCGCGTTATCATCATCGTGTTGTCGCTTTTTCGTTATCGTAGTTTCGTGATTTCGCGTTTTCATCATCGTACTATCGGGTATCACGTTTCAGATCAATACATTCAAAGGCGATGGCCCTAACGGAATTCCGTATGAAAACGCGATAGAATATCGCATTATCATCATCGTATTATCGTATTATCGCGTTTTCGTTATCGTAGTATCGCGTTATCATCATCGTGTTGTCGCGTTTTCGTTGTCGTAGTTTCGTGATTTCGCGTTTTCATCATCGTACTATCGGGTATCGCGTTTCAGATCAATACATTCAAAGGCGATGGCCCTAACGGAATTCCGTAAAAATCTTTCCACAAACCAACACACAACATTACAACAATGCAACATAACATAACCACATTGCGATACAATGTACAACATTCAAACGCGAAATCAAGTATTTTAGTGCCTCATTATCGTACTGACATGCATTTTCGAAACAGTCCTAAATATTTATTCGTAACATTGAAGATTGTGTATTTCCGCCGTCAATCCATATATTAAGGTTAGCATACCTATTAGCAGATATATAGGCAAAGTATAATACATAACTTCCTGTACGAAATTTTACAGCTGTAAAAGACCTTTTTTGTTCAAAATTACAGTCATGCTTATTTTAAAATTTACACCTGCAGATTTTATATAACAACATTGGTTTTACAGTTGTAGGGTTAACGCACGTTTTTTTTGTGTAACAACATCTGCAGAATCCCAAGGGATTGGTTGGTGCACGAGCCCGTAGGGCGAGTGCACCAACATAGCCCGAGGGATTCTGCAGATGTTGTTTCACGAAACAAACGTGTGTTATCGCTATTCTTGCATAAAACACAACTTAAGTGCTGGAAATATCGAAAAAACAAGACTATCCAGCTGACATTAGCCGATCGAAGTCGGCCGTTTCAGGTTGTTATGGACACATGTTTTATTTATGCATTTCCCGGGCATACAGAAACAGTGCGTATTTTATACATGTCGAACGGACATTCTTGTTGTGGTAATTTCTTTAATATTAAATATATGTAAAATAAGCATGACTTCCCCTTTTTCCGATATATCGGTAGGAACTTTAGCTTTAGAGGCTCGGAATTATGAGAAAAGGACTTACCCTACACGGCATCCTGTCTTTACACAATTTGCAGGTGAGGTGCCGACAGAACACAATTCTGCTTGGTTTAAATTAATAGTCTGCCCCTTACGCTTTTTAAATGTAAATATTATCGTTTAATAGAAACTGGTATCAATACCTATATTCTTCATGTCATTAAGAATGAAATCTCTAGGCCTATAACTAGAAAATGTTGCTTTACACCCCACCCCATCGCGATCAAAGTTTGATAAACACAAAAATTTGAATTTTTCCAACATTGATATAATCAACTTAGATCACAGGTGGCAGTATCATTGATTGGTCACCCCCTCCCCACCCTAAGACCCCTGATACAAGCCTGAAAAAAAATTCTGACATTCTCAGTTGTTCCTTAATATCCCCACCCTACAAGACCCCTGATACAACCCTGAATTTTTTTTTTCAGCTATCAAAACAGTACTTATTAGAAGGTATGAAGTCTGCTATATGTCCATTTGCCAAACAATGTGGAACATATCATATTGTCGTTTCGGCGATTTAGACGCATTCTGACGGCATATCGCTATGCCTATCATTCACTTAAATAAAAAGGTCTGCAATTCCACAGTTTACCTAATTCAGATCCAACAAATGACTATATTCTAGCAAAATATTTCAATTTCACATTATTTTGAGTTGTTGGAAGCCATCTTGAAACTGAAACGCTCGTCCAATCAGATCGTGTGTTACAACACAGGTACTGCCAAATCCAAGATGGCTTCCAACAACTCAAAATACCATGAAATTGAAATATTTTGCTAGAATATAGTCATTCATTGGATCTGAATTAGGTAAACTGTGGAATTGCAGACCTTTTTATTCAAGTGAGTGATAGGGATAGCGATATGCCGTCAGAATGCGTCTGAGTCGCCGAAACGACGATATCGTATGTTCCACATTGTTTGGCAAATGGCATATAGCAGACTTTATACCTTCTAATAAGTACTGTTTTGTTATTTGAAATTCTTTTTTCAGGGTTGTATCAGGGGCCTTGTAGGGTGGGGATATTAAGGAACACCGGAGAATGTCAGAATTTTTTTTCAGGGTTGTATCAGGGGTCTTAGGGTGGGGAGGGGGTGTCCAATCAATGATACTGCCACCTGTGACTTAGATTGGATTTATAAACTCAAACATGGTTGGTGAGATCTACAAATAAATTGAAAAATATATAATAAATACCTTCTGTTTATCAAATGTTCATTAACTGTGGAAAAATCCTTCAAACTTTACGCTTCGTCATGTTTATGCTTTACATTACACACCATCACTGCATCAGTAGACTGCATAGATGTGTAAAGTAGACACAAACATTTTTTAAAAGTTTTAGTGTAAGATTTAAAGTTAGCATGTCAACTTTCTCGACTCAAATTAATTTGGAAAACGAAATTGTATTTTTGTAAATTGCTGTTTGCCTATCATTTTCAGGGATTAAATCGCGGCGTGTAAACTTACTTTGAGTCTAATACGCGTAATAATACAATAATAAGGAACGTCAATTCATCGCGTATCAAGAGAGGTAGCGCTTATTACAAGTTAAAGTAAAGTTAGGTTGAAAATGATATTTTTATATAATATAGCAGATGAAAAGATTTCATAAATCTCGGACCTTTCGACTTCGGCCAAAATTGATTCGGGATCCATAATTTGCTTACGTTGGACCCACAACAGCATATTCAAAACGTTCACCAACAGCGCGTGCTCACGAGAATCTCCTTGTTTGAACACGTTTTTTCCCTGTTTGTGCATGCCCAAAATCGGCAAAAAACAAAGGTTTTATGCAAGAATGTAGATTTCAATTTACAGCTGTAACACGAATGTAAAACGGTTCGAATTATGCATACGAGAATAGCTGTAAAAATACTTACAGTTGCAGTTGCAGCTGTGAATATGCCTAAATGAGGGCGTTATTTTCAGGGGCTAAAACAAAGGTACAAAAGGTTATAGGATGAATAGAAATTCTCTAGAAAGGGAAGCAAATACTAGAAAAATGGCAAAATAAATGATCTAGTAAGTAAAATGTTTACAGTATAGCAATTACAAAATTCAAGAGTAAGATACTAGGTAGATACTAGGTAGTAACTATGCATCAGATCTTGTTTAAAGAACTTTCTTTGTCATGAAAACGTATGAAAATCTTGTCATTATGACTTTTAAAATCATCAGCTTCAAATATAGTGTAAATAGATGTACTTAAACTTGTCCTTTTACAACTATATTAGATAATTAAACATTTGCACCTACTCCACAACGGTTAAAATTCCAATATTTTAGATGATGTGGTGTATTTGTGAATATCCAACCAAAATGCATTAAAGATGGCTGACAATACTCATATTCCCCTCCAAAAGGTAGGAAACAGTCATGTTAGATAACTGATTGAAGGTTTATCAATATGAAAACTTTTCTAATATCTTGTTGTAAAGGCTTGTACTCTGTATCTTCTACATGCATTTACCAATGCATGATTATCTCCCCTGATTTTATTAAAAATGGATTTATCTCACTGACAGTAAGCATTTATAGGATTTCATTTTTGACACAAGTTGGACTAAGACAATCAGGGTAGATAACTATGGACTGATTTTATGTCAAATTACCTCCCTTTGTTTCAAATTAAAATGGGTGTATCTCAGTTACCCATACCGAAGAATATTCCTCCGGCCATTAATCGATAGCGGTCAGATTTTCTATATAGAAATAAGAAGGGCATGTACACATTTTACTTAATAACAAAATTACTAAAAATAAGAAACCTTAGGTGCAAACATATTACCAAAGTTCAACATTTGATTCATCACAAGGTTTTTTTTAATTAAATTTTATCTTAATTTTTGATTCGTTCTTCGCATGAAGTTTGATGCCATCATTTCGTCATTTTTTCCCTTCTTTGTTTCCATATAAAATGTGCAAAAATCTCATACATGCGTTTCTTCAAAGCATTTTTTGTACAAAACCATTGATATGAAAGCTTAGGTGCAAGAACTTTCCTACTCTCATTGAATTTATCTTTTGAATGATATTTATTTCATTTTTGTGAAATAAAAATTTGATTCGTTCTCAGACGGTTTATTTCCACTAATTTCGAAGAAAAATTAACTTCAGCGCGCAGTTGTTGTTGTAGCGTCATAAGCAGACGATATTATAGTATGCCGTGTGAACATGCGGTATTGTAATCAAAAGGTTAAAGTAATGATTTAATCATTTAATGTAATTTTACTTCGCGAGTAATTCATTTTGTGTTAATATCACAAATTAACAATATAAGATAAATATTGCATTTCAATATTTCGGTTCTAAAAAGAAAGAGATGCGCATTTCTTCTTATGTTGTTGTTCTCACCTTATTTCATATACATTTAAATATCAAGTGTCAATTATGCCAATTATGTCAATTAAACATTAAAAGAGATAGCTTTCCTATCGACTATCGACCCTTGGATCACAAATGCAAACTGTCGTAAAAAGGTAAAATACAGAATTTTTTGTATATATTTTACTTAATAATTTTTAGTAAATAAATTCAAGGTCCGCCTTGATCAAATTAAAGCTGGAAAATATGTCCGGAGCATTTTTTGTGTACAAGAATGTTTTTGCAATGTAAATAATATCTGCATTTAAAACAGAATTGAATTTTACTTCAGTAACTTAATGATATAGTTTTGTTTTCGTGAAAATTTTACCTGGTTTCATGATCTTTACAGTTATCATAAATGTCGTCGTGATTAACTTACTTTCATAAATTATTGTACATGTTCAATTCAAGATAATTTTACATGAAACAAATTTCTATACTGTAATCCTATTGAATGATAATTTATAGAAGTAATAAAATGTTGTATGCATCAGCATAAATCCTTTTTATTGGACCTGTAATAAAACTTGCCAAATACCTCTAAATAAGGAACGTTAAATCAACACAGACGTTTATAACACTGATGAGGCTGTAATTGCGTTTTGAATTCAATACGGGTATTTTTTTTTGTAATTACAAGGTAAAATTATCATGCGATTTTAATCTTTTGCATATTTTTTATTTTGCAAACAGTCTTCATATATTGGTGGAATATGTGTAGTTATATTAAAATGAATAATGTCTGCTTGAATACGGCAAAATACCTGTACCACGCTGATTGCCTCTATCTTTTTATTTTTTTTTTTAATTTTACAAACATACCATAATTTTCGATTCATTAAACTTCCTATTTTGTCTATATGTTAAGAATTACTGGATTGATATACGTGTGATGTTCAACCATTTCAGAATAAAATAATTCAAAACCTACACCTGTGTAATTATAAATTGTAAATAGCTGTTTAAAAAAAAAACAACACACAAAATAACTTACGTATGTATTTTTGTGACATAAGAATGGACGTGGTAGTGGCAGCAGGTATAATACATATCAATCAGACAATTTTTAAAATATATTCGTCAAAGTTATAAAATCGGATAAAACATGGTTCGATCTTTTTTTTTTTTTTTTGTGTGGGGGGGGGGGGGGAGGTGGAAAGGGGGCGGTGGTACCTAATGTGTAAAAGACACATATTATACTTAAAGAAAGCCTTATTTAAAACAGTGTAAAATCAGATCATATTTCTTAAATATATATGTCAGATTTTATTTTTCAACGACAGCGTATTTTATAGATGGGAGACGCCGTAAAAATATGGAGTGTATATCAAAATCCCCTTGATCAAAATCCCCTCCACTGAAAAATGACTGGGTGTTACAAAATCCCCTTCATACTTTTGCAGTGCACGTGGGTATCATAATCCCCTCTCTGATTTTCATTATAGATATATAGATATCAGTGCTCCAAATTATATTATGTTTGCTAAAGACATTATATTTACGTGCTTTATGCAATAGACTTTTAAATTGTATATAGTTGTATTTGAACTTGATGAAATAAGTAAAAATCACAGAGGGGATTATGATACCCCCTGCAGAAGTATGAAGGGGATTTTGTAACACCCTGTCACTTTTTAGTGTAGGGGATTTTGATCAAGGGGATTTTGATTGTCTCCCAAAATATGACCGGTCGTATATTAAATGAAAGTAATCCGGCAAATTACAATATAAAAGGTACAATACGGATTTTTTTTCTGCCTGTTCGTATTAACTTGTAAAATACCAGCCTTAATGTTGGCAGAATTTATATAGGTATATAATAAAATATATTATTATTTGTCTAAATTTAAACTGTTTTTGTTCAGTGAGACACAGGAAAAGCATACCTATCCATTTTCTTGTATTGCAGTCACGAAGAGAAAAGACATTTGTTTTAGTCTCGCTTTAACAGACATAAATAGACATCGGCGGCATTTAAAGTTTTCGTATATATACATGTTGCGAGCGATAACAACCTTTATAATTTGCAAATAACGTATTAAATTTCTACTTAAATTACCAATAGTCATTGTTTCGATTGCCGCTTGAAAACATATAGGCCATTAATTGCACTTATATTGATTAAAGATTTATGTCACTTAAATAAACAATAGACATAATATACAACGATTATGAATTTTACTCTAAAGTCCTAAAACAATGGTACCACAAAATAAACAAATGTATAGAGATTTTTGTGTAATTTGGAACTAATTTTCATAACAGCTAGATCTACCTTCTTAATTTTCAAAGTGCAGAAACAAATGAAACATTAGAAAAATCCTAGTCAAAATTTTGCAGATGCCAAAAACTTAGAGAAATATCATTAACAACAGTAATCAGTAACTTATGATCTTTTATTGCCGTATTAACACTTTTTAACTCCAGTTAAATATTTGTATTCCAGGTGTCGTAAGCAATTTGAAAATTATACAGCAATACTTACAAGCTCCTGTTCTTATCTCCATTTTCAATTCCGTTTATAAACAGTCAAGTATTACAACGAAGTGAGATATAGTTATTGAATAAAAAGAAAATTGGTTCATTAGACACATATACGGAAGCCTTGAAGTGCCTCAACTTACTTAGATATTTTGGGATTATTTTGAGTTTCTTGCTTATGACATTGCCACAAAATATAGTTCCAGTCATCATTAAGGTGTTTTCTAATTTGACATAATACATATGTAGGACCCTTAAATGTAAAAATAATCCCAGATGTGAAAATGATTACATGTGTAAAATCTAGTTGTTCTAAATGTAAAATTGATGCAATCCACTTCCCCTATAGACTTCTTTTCATAGGTACCAAAGTGTTCGGCAGGACCAACTCTTTCAAAATAAAAATTGTTTCCGTTAAAAAGCTCTTTTGAATAATATATGATTCCATGGCAGCCGTTCAGCCAATCATTTAGATGATAATCAGTCATATCTTGGTCAGTTTTGGTGATAAAAAAATAAAATCGTATCAAAATGGAGCTGGGGCATCGGCCTTTCAAAACCAGAATTTTTATTTTAATAAACTAATTTGTATATTCATGAATATTTCAAAACGAGAATGTTACAAAATGACAAAATTTTGTTAGAAAATAACATTTACTAAGTTTTTATTCAATTTAAAGTACCAAACAGTTTGATTTCGTCTTAAAGTCTCTCAGTGTTTTCTTAAATAGTATTTTGTAACACTGAAGGTGGTTGTTTTACTCTAAAATAGGTATGTTGAGCTAATTGCATAAAATGAACCACTGCCACAACCAACGTCTCAGGTGACAAGACACCACAAAAAAAACTGAATAAAGTGATATAGTGATAAAGATTATTGTTATCAATAAAATAACAATTGTGTGAGCTGAATTGTTCGGAAACATAGATTAAACACATATTCGAAGGAGGAATCAGTATGTAATCAGTTGTATCAGTTATTAAGAAATTATATATCAGACAGTTGTGATCTGGACTTAAAGTCTTTGAGTGTTTTCTAAAATAGTATTCTGGTACTCTGAAGGTAAATATTTTTTCCAAATAAAAATGCTTAGTTAATTTGCATGAAATGAACCACAGCCACAACCAACGTATTAGGAAACAAGATACCACTAAACCTGAACATAATGATAAAATTAACTGTGATCAATATATTGGTATTAATTAAAGCTGCATCATATGAAAATATAGTGTAAATACTTATTTGAAGGAGGAATCTGTTTGTAACATACTTTACACATGTTACGTTACGATTCCAGTAATCTTGTTCTATTGCATCGTTATTCTTAGAAAATAGTATAGGAATATTCTGTTCTCAGGTTATTGAATGCTGTTACAAAATAGGATAGCTCCATACGTCTCAAGCAGTGAGATATTTCCCTAATGGTGCTTTAAACACATTACCACTGCATTTTGTTGTATTTAGAAACATGTAGAAAGAAATTCAAATCATTGTTATCAATATCATGATATCATTGATTTGTTTAAACTTTAAAGTATAAATTCTAACATGTTTTTCTTTTTTTTTGTCAACCAAGAAATTATCTGAAACATTTTTGAATTAATGTACAGGTATCTATCATTCAGTTATGCTAATATCAGTTTCTTAATGATGTTGTTCTTTTATTTGATGGTTTCAATATTGTTGTCAATAATTACATTTCACATCGATTATGTATTTTTATCTATATATTCTGTATATATTAATGATAAACACATCCCTAAAACAACTAGATGAAGTATACAGGTAGTTTAAGTAATTTTTAGATTAAAACTGATGAATTTGCAATATGCTGCTACGTATGTGAACAATATCAAGTGGCTGAAAACCAAATTGTTAAGAAAGCAAATACATAATACTGTTCAAAACTTCTAGGAAGATACTGCGTGCCTTCTGAACGACACTTTCCTGAAAACATTTTGCCATAGAAGTTTTCAACGTTATGCGACGCTAGAGCTGGAATGAGATGACGAGTTGGAAACAAGGAAACAGTTGGGAGATAAACAGATTTTGATACATAGTGTCATTAGATAAATAGAGTAATTGTGTACTTTGTTCTCCCAGTTTGTTTTCTATTTCTGCTTAAGATCACATAGAAGCCATTGTAGGTTTTTATAGTGAGCTTCGGCAGTTGTTTCTTCAAGATTCGTTGGCCATTGGTCTGGCCGGTCTGCGTACAGAGCCAATACATTCTTCAGTAAGCCAGTTATACAATCATTTCTTGTATATGCTTACTATATATTAATGAAATATCAAATATCAAACGGTATCTTCTGGAAACAGACTGCAAACATTTTGCTGAATAAAGGTAAAAATCTCATTAAAACCTTTTATGCGTGGCATGTAGAGTTCACTATAGTTCATTTGTTGACATTTTGAATCTCAGAACTGCCTTGAAACGATACTCCAACTTAAGAAAAAAAGCAACCTACAATAAAAGGATCACGCTTAATGATCTTCTGGTCCTCACGATCACATTTTCTGGTAATCGCCCATGCCTCTGTTTGCAGTTTAGTGCAATGCTTAGCTGATGAATGCTGCATTTTGCCGTAGCTTTGTTCCACTATTTAGAATAAAATACGGTTGAACGTTTCAAGGTACACTCCTTCCTTCCTTGGCTGATATCTGTACTTTTGTCTGTATATCTTTTGGGATCGTACGAGAAATCAGCTCAGTAACAGAACATGTTGTCGACGTGTTTTGGAACTTTTCCTGAATTTCAGTAATACTATTTCTCTGACACTGTAATCAAAAATCATGACCAACATACATGGTAATCAGTATGAATAAATGTTGAGGGACGCAGGGCGTGAGGCTGTCGGAGATTTCGCATTGCTATAGTCAATTCCTTTAGCAAATAATGTTCAAAATGAGAGGCCACCAGAACGCACTCTTGTTTTCAACTTCCGTCTTCTTATTCAATAATTAGTGAAACCCCAGCGATATTATAAGCTGAACACGTCGCAAAACACAAGAGATATCATTCGATCATTATTCAAGATAGTTAGGGTACTTCCGCTCTGCACTGCCAATCTCAACCTTATCGCCACCATAGTTATGCCAAATATCAATTACCTTAAATAACTGCAAAATTAATGTCTGGACAAACTTCTAAAAATAGGTTAAAAATAAAGATAAGACCAAAATAAGATTCATAACAGTGTCATATTTAAAGTTTCATACTGAGTGTTGAACAAAATACTGTTGTGACTCAAGTTACAACAGCTTTCCGTTAAAAGACTCCTTAGTAATTTCAATTTATGTAATGGACTGACAACTGGGTTGCCGAAGAACTGCATTTCGCTTCCTGCAAGCCGGGTGAGGAGCGATTTAGCATAGAAAAATCTGTGTTTCGGATCGAGCAGCTTTAAAACGGATACAACTACTATGTTTTGGAATTTAAAATATAATCACTCCATACTGTTTTCAATTTGATGTGGCAAAATCTAAGAAAGAAGAATGGGAGAGAAAGAGAAAAAGTTGGGTAAAGATAAACCTGATGCAAATTTTAACCGTAAGTATGTCAATCCCGACATGACAACCTCTGTGCTTTTATTGACTATTTATGATTCGTGCCAGCATTACTGATAATGTGGTATCTTACGATAAGATACACAATTATACAAGTGATTCTTTTAGAGTGTTTATATTTGTTTCTGATATTACACTGTGAAATGTTTGTACGTACTTTTTATCAAATTTAAAACAGATCATAAAAGTACGAAATCAGATCCAAGAAGCCAGTTTTAAAAGCATAATTACAAACTTTTAACTTTTGAGGGAGACTTTTTTTCCCAAATATTCAATATTTCGAATAAATTATTTGTATGCTTAGAAAAACCTCCCCTTGGTACTTTCATTTATTACATATCTTTAAATTAACAACGTTGAGACGTACAAAAGCCGTGATTAAAGACAACTTTTGGAAAGCAGGTCATCAGGCAGAGATAAAAACTTAAGCATTATTGCATTCGAATGTCATTCAGAAAGATTTTAAATGAATGTATATAAAGAGATTGCTTAAAGAAAACTATAATGTCTGCACGATAATATTTCATTGTAAGATAAACTGTAATTGAAAATTTATAACATTTTCCGAGTTAAGCGATAAAATGGCGATAAATAGTTGGATAAAATTAAGATCATCACAACATTTATACACATCACTTAGATTTACTGCGAGGAAATCATGCATTGAGAAATTGAATCTTAAAAGATAAGGTTAATTACAGGAAAATTATTACGGTCATTAATCGGTTGATACATTACATCTTACAGTAAAATTGACACGTGGGTTCAAAATTTTAATAGTTATCATTCAGTTAATGATTAAGACTTGTATAAATGATGCTTTGTTACCACAGAACTTATAATATACGGACAACCTGAGATAAGCTGACAGTCTAACATACTATGTCCTCGCTTCATGCATCTTACTTTAAAAGACGTGACCGATGATAACGACTTTCTAGCCCTATCAGTACTTTAAAACAAGTATTCTATTTTGTTTTCTTTGTTCGTTTTCTATTCTCCTAAATGTTCTAAGTCTAGATTTTATAAACTGTTGGCGTTTCCCCAGACTTGGGCTGATTCTAAACAGGTCCTTTATTTACGGTTGGTCTACTTTCGATGCCATGTTTGTTATGCTTCACACATTTTAACCTTTTACTTTCGAATAAATGGTAAATCTAAATTTCAGGTAAGCCTAAGTTATGCAATGAGCCGAATAAATAGTGACAGGCGGTATCATGTTCCGTAAAAATATGGAACCTTCTCTTATTTTTACCATAATAACAGAGAGTCTCCCTGAAAAATAAAAATGCAATTTTAGTGAAAGAGATTTTTTCAAATGCTCATAAAATGCCCATTAGAACAATTCATTCTATAATAAACGTTTAAACCTGTGTTTTGTGCTTGGTTCTTTGTTTTATATCATTGCATGCATGAGCCCAAGCCATGCAATAAGCCAAACAATTGTGACAAGTGGTTTTATTTTCCGTAAAAAGTTAACATTTTATCACTCTCGTGTTTTGCCACAACGATAAAGGATGTTTTCTATATAATCAGGATAAAAAATGCAATTTTAGGGAAGGAGATTTGTTTTGCAAATGCTCAAAAAATCCCATTACAACAGTTGGATTCTAGACTAAACATTTAAACGTGTTTGGTAGAATAAACATTTAAACGTGTTTGGTACTTGGTTCTTTGTTGCTACATTTTGTTAAAATGTTTTATATCTCTGGATATTATCGGGGCGAATGGATCTAACATAATATCAAATTTTCTGTATGGATTTGGAAGATTTTTACTCTCTTGTGTGGTGTCCACATATTCACAACATAGACGCGACAACTTGGCTTTGTGGTGCAGGGGCAATAAGCCAAAATGAAAAGGTGCCGTGATCAGCGATTTTGGAATTAAGCATGTTGTGGAATTTCCTTTCTATCTTGGAATAAAGGAAATAAAGGAGTTTTTTCAGAACACCGCACAAATGCACCAAAATGCCTCGTCTATTTACCGTCGAAACTTTAACATGATTACAACTACCCGGATAATCTTAACTCTGTTCAGCGATCCTAACTCAGTGCCAAAATGGCTGACAGAAAGACGATGTATGCAGTTAATTTCCTTGTCTTTTTTCATGTTTTTATGTGAGTATGCAATGTTAGCGTAAAACTTTTGATAGTCATAATATCCTGTATTGATAACATGTTTTGTGTACTAAATATTTCAATCGAAATGTCACATTATGTGGCTGGAATTCATTAAAATGTACTCAAAAAAGTCTTCAAAATGAACATGTTTTATGTTTCTAACTGTTTTAAAGTACCAGAAATTGCAGTAAGACCTTACTTATTAAATGTATTAGTTCCAAAGTTTGAAATTGATTTTTATAGCTTAAAAATTGTATTGATTATGAGGTAGGTTTAAATTTGGTGATAATTCCTAACTGGTATAGAAGACAGTGCTGGATAAATACAAACTTAGAATGGATAAACACCTAACTAAACGAAAACGGCTGTTCGACTGTGCTTTTTTATGGACTGTTGATGCTCGAAGTTCTTTGATCTACCCACCCCTGCAGGGATGTGGGATTCCTATGTCCAACTTATCCGACTCGTGATTTTTTTTGCCGGCGGACAAGTGCATTTTTCATTCTGTGTGTCCGCGGACAAGCATACTTTTTCAGGTATAAAATGAGAAAACATAAAATATCATTGATTGTGTGTTGCTTCAAGTGTATGGAGGTGATAAAGATAATGGGTTCTTTGACTAGGTCTCGCGCACACTGTAACTCGGTGACTATGATAAATATCAGAGAAGATTTAGATACAAGAAGATTTATTTAACGTCGGATAAGTATAAACATATAACACTAGCTTAAAGCTATTTTCCGACAAACACATGTAAATAAGCTCAACATAAGTAAAACAGCTGTAATAAAATGCAAATATGTTAAAGCACATTAAAGCAAATAAAGCATCTGGCTCTAAGTAGATAAGAAACAAATCACAAATTATCACATACATGTTACAGAGCATTAAAACAAAATAGCACATAGGAACTTGCAAATAAAAGGAAAAAGTAATTTACCACATACAGATTTAGCACATTTAAAGCAACATAAAAAGATTAGCTGACACTACACAAAATAAGAAGTAGGCACATTTTACAACATGCATTTAAAAAAAAAGAAACATAAAAAAAGAATCATATACATGCTAAAGGGAACATAAGAACTACTTAAAGTAGCTGAAGAAAAATTGCATCATCAGCATATAGCATTCTGTAACTCAAAACTAAAAAAGGAAACAAGGGTTACACACAGAGAACTAAAAGGACATTTAAAGACATCAGAAACGTAAACAACTTAAAAAGTATTATGACAAGTTTGTAAGTAGAATTCCAACTGCTGAGACAATAAGACACTGTCAAAGGAAATATTTGAGCCAGTAGTCAGCCAAATTAAAATCAAAAGCACACAGAGATCGCAAGTATGACTAAAATAAGTCGGAAAGTTTTAAGAGTCTTTCTCTGAATTCATCTGGCTTTGCACCATTGCGTGGGCAGTGTTTCGGGCATGACCTCAAAAGATTCCGAACACTGCTTACGCGATTTCACTTTTATAAACGTTAAAAGGCAAATATTTCAACAGCTTATATTTTTTACCACAGTTACTGTGATATGCTTTTCTATTTTATTGTCCTAAATAAAGAACTCGATCTCCAGTCTATTTGCACTTTCATGAAGGTTTAATATTGCAAATCAGAGCAAGTGAAATTTGACTATGGACAAGTGGAGTTTTAAGTGTCCGTGGACAAGTGAAAAATGTAATGATACCCACACCCCTGTCCCGTAAGTCCATGCATCACTCCCCCCCCCACCCCCACCACACCACACACACACACACACACACACACTCTTTTCTTCCCTATTTACCGTCTGAAAAATATCATATTTAATAATTAATCATAAATCTAATCCAATTTAAACAATATCAAAAATATTCCATTAGCACCTCTATATAAATCTCTTACACTATACGATATACAAGATTTGAAACAAACACAATTCTTCTGAAACAGTGTGTGTGTGTGTGTGTGTGTGTGTGCGTGCGTGTGTGTGCGTGGCGTGGTGTGCGTGTGTGTGTGTGTGTGTGAAAGAGAGAGAGAGAGAGAGGGAGAGAGGGAGGGAGAGAGGGTTGGGGACTATAGAACTTCGAACATCGGTGGTATTAAATAATTTCTTATATAAATATAATAATTTTGACTTTTATACTGAGTTATTTTTGAGGGTTTATCCAGATTTTTCCAAGCATTGCTATTTGCATAATATTAAAATTATGAAAAAATATTTGACTGTAGTGGGCATACATATAACATCTTGTAAAATTAATGATAAAGTTTGAAGACAATACCGCTTATAAAGTAATGTTAACAATAATCAGACCATGTACATGTCAACTCATTCATTTCTATAGAACACTAGTCATTTAGGTGTTTATCCGTCACGCAATTTCGTGTAAGTTAGGTTTTTATCCATTCCTCATGTAAACTGAGTTCGGCTTTTATCAAATCAAAGTTAGGTTTTTATCCCTTTTCTCGCTGTCAGTACATTTGAACATGTATTGTGTCAACATGTAGTGGGTTAACAACATAGTGTAAACGGGCCTATAAAGCAGTATATCTTTGCTTTCAAACAACAAAATAGCCGAGGCATCAAAGCATAGAAGTATTTTTAGAGATTTTTTGTAAAAGTTTTCATTGAAAAAGTTGCCTTGTTCGTCGTTTTTCCACCTGAAAACACAAGGATTGATAGATTTAACATGATACATTTTGAAATAAATATACACTTGATCAATGGAGATAGATATAACAACAGAAAATTCCTTTATACATCATAATTACACAGAAAACAAAGTTGTATCGGCTTTACATCCGCCATGTTGGCACTGAGTTAGGGTCGCTGAACAGAGTTAAGATTATCCGGGTACATGGCGTGACTTCACAACATTACAGTGCTCCAAAATGTTACCCATTCTAGTACAGTAAATAGTTATGATACCGTTACCGGCCACAAACCTTAAAATGCTTTGCGTCTGAAATTCCTCAAGTCCGGGTAAGTTACCGGCCTCAAACCTTAAAATGCTTTGCGTCTGAAATTTCTCAAGTCCAGGTCAGTTACCGGCCACAAACCTTAAAATGCTTTGCGTCTGAAATTTCTCAAGTCCGGGTCAGTTACCGGCCACAAACTTTAAAATACTTTGCGTCTGAAATTTCTCAAGTCCGGGTCAGCTACCGGCCACAAACCTTAAAATACTTTGCGTCTGAAATTTCTCTAGTCCGGGTCAGTTGAAAATGCTTGAGAACTGATGATTTGTGGGACATGACCAGAGATAATAAATGTTTATATGAAATTTAAAAGATTTACAATTTCTGTTTATCTGTAATATTACTTCTTCTCAGTTTGAGAATGTGAAAACACGACCAGGACAGTCTTTGCAAGGTTTCGCTTTTATGAGCATACGGCGGTTATGTGTGTGTAGGGATCTAAACTTATTTATACGTAAGCATGTCACATATTAATAGTGCCCATATTTTGACAGTATGACATATCTCTATTATTGGTTCTCTATGTATCAAGCATCAATATGGATGTATATAAGTATACGTAATGCAACCTGGAAAGTATTTTTAACTAAGGAATATGTATCGTTATCTGTCTTCTCTGATTCACGAAATGTAATGACATGTGTTTGTTACTATTTCTCTGCTGACTTCCTTTTAGGAAATGTTCCGACAAATCTACAAAAATCAGAAATGTCCAATATATATTCAAAAACAAGATACTTAACATCAGGTACGAGATATTCCAGCTGTTTTTATTACATATCACAATATGTTTTAAAACATACAACGTCAACAATTTCTATTTCTTTTTAACTGTAGCAGCTTTATCTCTTCCATTGAAATGTATGTCTATTTGGATTGGAAAAACAA
This sequence comes from Mercenaria mercenaria, assembly GCF_021730395.1. NCBI lineage: Eukaryota > Metazoa > Mollusca > Bivalvia > Venerida > Veneridae > Mercenaria > Mercenaria mercenaria. Next base: position 37,207,314 of record NC_069363.1, on the reverse strand, counting down.
TTCAAAGCAAACATGGATTAATTCAAAGATAAAGATTTAAAGACAAACAGTGACAAAAAGGAAACAAGAGAGTCATGATGACCCTGGATCGCTCACCTGAGTAATATGAGCTACATGTTTCAAATGTCAAACTGATGCTAAAATATTAAGAAAAGTCAGTAGGTCACATTCATGGTCAATGAAATTCAGTTTTACGATTTGTGTGCAAAACTGTGTATGTCATCAAAATTTCAAGGCTGTATATTAAAAAACAAGAAAGTAGGTCAGTAGGTCAAGGCCACAGTCAAGTGACATCATATTACTTGGAGTCATCAGGTAATTATAATTAAACAGTCTTGGAAATAGGATCAGATGATTTTTAAATATTTTTCCTATATAACACACATAATAACTAAGTGACCCCAGGACGGGGCCTCTTTTAACCCCAGGGGCATAATTTGAACAATTTTGGTAGAGGACTACTAGACAATGCATCATACCAAATATCAAAGCCCTAGGCCATGTAGTTTCAGACAAGAAGATTTTTAAAGCTTTTTCCTATATAAGTCTATATAAAACTTGGGACCCCCAGGGCAGGGCCTCTTTTCGACCAAGGGGTACAATTTGAACAATTTTGGTTGAAGACCATAAGACAATGCAACAAACCAAATATCAAAGGTCTAAGTGTTGTGGTTTCAGACAAGAAGATTTTTAAACTTTTTTTTCTATATAAGTCTATGTAAAACTGGGGACCCCCGGGGCGGGGCCATATTTAATCCTAGGGGGAAAATTTGAATATTCTTGGTAGAGGACCACTAGATGATGCTACGTATCAAATATCAAAGCCCTAGGCCATGTGGTTTTGTACAAGAAGATTTTCAAAGTTTTCCCTATATAAGTCTATATAAACCATGTGACCCCCGGGGCGGGGCCATATTTGACCCTAGGGGGATAATTTGAATAATTTTGATAGAGGACCACTAGATAATGCTACACACCAGATATCAAAGCTCTAGGCCCTGTAGTGTTCTGCATGGAATTCAATTCTTTGAACAATTATGAAAGGGGGCCATCCAAGGATCATTCCTGTGAAGTTTGGTGTAATTCTACCCAGTGGTTTTCAAGAAGAAGATTTTTTAGAAATTTTCCTTTATAAGTCTATGTAAAACTTGGGACCCCCGGGGCGGAGCCATATTTGATCCTAGGGGGATAATTTGAACAATCTTGGTAGAGGACCACTAGATGATGCTACATACTAAATATCAAAGCCCTAGGCCATGTGGTTTTGTACAAGAAGATTTTCAAAGTTTTCCCTATATAAGTCTATATAAACCATGTGACCCCCAGGGCGGGGCCATATTTGACCCTAGGGGAATAATTTGAATAATTTTTGTTGAGGACCACTAGGTGATGCTACACACCGGATATGAAAGCCCTAGGCCCTGTGGTTTTGGATAAGAAGATTTTTAAAGTTTTTCCTTTCGGTTGCAATGGCATCTAGAGTTCTGCATGGAATTCAATTCTTTGAACAATTTTGAAAGGGGGCCATCCAAGGATCATTCCTGTGAAGTTTGGTGTAATTCTGCCCAGTGGTTTTCAAGAAGAAGATTTCTTTACAAATTGTTGACGCACGACGCACGACGGACGACGCACATCAAACGATCGCTATAGCTCACCTTGTCACTTCGTGACAGGTGAGCTAAAAACTCTTTTATCGGTATTTTTTAAATATTGAAACTTTATTGTTTACAAATAAAAAATTTACAAAATAGGTGTATTATTTACATATTTAGGACGCTCGCAATATGGAATGCCGTGGAATTTTAGAAGATATTCGAAAAGTGTAGCCTTTTAACTAAAATTTGACTTACTTTACAATCTTTTCTGGCTTTCTATACTTTGGTAATAAATAGTTCTGTGGACAATAAAAGATGCACATTTAAGGGAGGGCGGTGTTGCTTTACATTAGTCTACAAAAAATAAGTCACGTTTTCTTCTGTAGCTGTGAGTAATTCTTCCATTCAGTATGCGTTCACAAGAATTCCAGAGAACCCAGTGTGGTATCTGGCTATGGAATAGCCGCCAGACACATATCCTTCCCCTTCAACCCATACTCGATCACCGGTAACAAGTTCAGCCACCGTGGTGACACCGCCAATATTCCATCCCGTCGTGTGTCCAGCTATGGCATACTCGATTCCAACGTTATTTTTCTTCATGAAGAAGGCTCCAGGCTTTCCCGCAGGGTTTCCAAGTACTATCGAAAATATATACGTGCCGTTATACGGCGCCGTAAAGACACCGTCATTGTACGCATTGCCAAGGTTAAGGTCAACCTGATCAAATTTTACTGTTGAACCAGATTTTACAGACCCAAGGTCAGATTTCAACTGGATTCTAAAAGCAATTTTTGGAGTTCTGATGACTGACAGGGTATCTGAAAATACAGACATGCAACACGTAAAGAATTGATTTTTAAAGTATGTTATGTAAACAAAAATGCAGCTGGGTCCACTAATCATATAATGTGATTCGTATGACGAATGTGGCGCAATACAGTTGTAATTACGGTAGTATTGCGCTCAACCCTCGATGTAAGATAATCCAATTCTTATTGAAAACAAAAACTTCATATACTATACTAATATAAATCACCATCACAGCCGTTTTGGGCATATTCTCTAAACAAACAAAAGATCAGGGTTTGCCATTGAACTGCTATAAAAAAAAGTTTATCTTTGCTTGTGCGTTAAGTTACTTAAAAATGAAGTTTCATCTAACCAGTATAAAGATATAGTACTAATATAGTCTTTTTATCAAGACAAAAATGCATGTTTCACAAGTCAATTCCAAAAGTTATATACCAATTAAAGAATTTAATATTTTTTACCAGCAAAATGAAATCGTTGTAGAATATACATTTTACATAATGAGCCATGCCATGGGAAAACCAACATAGTGGGTATGCGACCAGCATGGATCCAGACCAGCCTGCGCATCCGCGCAGTCTGGTCAGGCTCCATGCTGTTCGCTAACAGTTTCTCCAATTCCAATAGGCTTTAAAAGCGAACAGCATGGAGCCTGACCAGACTGCGCGGATGCGCAGGCTGGTCTGGATCCATGCTGGTCGCATACCCACTATGTTGGTTTTCTCATGGCACGGCTCATATGATATTATGTCAATGATTCATATTCAGCTGACAAACAGTCACAGACGACACCTAGAAGGGTACGGTAGAAAAACATTGATGTGCCTTTTATTTCAGATAATAGTTATAAGGGTCTGTAACTGAAATTTAAAACAAAATGACAGAAAAAAAGAGAAGATTTTTACTGGAAATGAATTTGTGTTCTGTCAAAAAATATTACGTCAATAAAAAATCATGAAAATCATCCAATGACATTCAGTACTTCTATTTCGGTCTTGTAAACAGTTTTTCTCACTACAATAAAACAAAATAGATATTTCCTATGTGTAGGCAGGGTCAACAAACCGTACTCTTACTAACATAAGGGTACAATCTGATTAAAATCAGGCAGTTTACCAGAAAATGCGATACGAATGTGCTAGACATGTTGTTGTGTTAGAAATTAACTAATTCCATGAAGCCATGATACAAAATTATGCATTTTCACCTCTGGATAAATTTTAAGTTATGAACTGAAATATTTTGGAGAACTTTTTAATTAAACAAGAAATAACTTTAAGACGGCGTAGAGGCAATAATGTTAGGCGTATGGCAAATTAGAATTAAAAAGAAAGTAACGCCACAGTAATAGATACTTATAGACACAAAAGATTGGGATAAACGTCTGTGATGCAACTCTGTAATGACAACAAGAAACATTTATTTGAATATATTTAACAAGCTACCCAAGTAGACTTAGTTGGGTTAGTTACAGCCTGCTACCACTCATTCATAGATACTCGGTGGTCTCCGGCAAACGTCGGAACATGGAACATTCCGCTTCGTGCTAACGAGGTTAGCAACGAAGGAAGATGTTTACTTTCGATTTCTTTTGCGAGTTATACTGATAGCTCCCAGTTAAAACTTAGAAATTAAAAGAACTCATTTTGACTTCGACCACCAAAACTTCTAAATACCTTCTATATAACATGTGGCTTTTGCTCTTTGGTGTTTTAATGAGTTAGTAAAAAAAATGATTATTTTTTCAACACACATCTGTTCGATAGCTCTCAAAGATATGTCAAAAGCCATGTTGTGCAGCTACGCCGAAAAATATATAGCCCATGGAGTACCAGCTGCCATACAAATTAAAATACATAGTATTTGTATAAAGTACAAGAAATATATGCTCATTGAAACGCTGTAAATGATAAAAAAATCAAATACATACCATTTACTGGTGTTTGTGGTGTTGGAGGCGCATTCTGCTGCGTCTCAATCACAGTTATTCTTTTCTCTATCTACTCAACCTTTATCCCTATCTTAATAATCTTCTCTAACATATTCTCCATGGTATAAACGCATGATGCAGCCTCTTGCGAATAAACAACGGCAGCTAAAGAAAACAAGGCGATCATGCTCCAATAAGCCGGCATTTTCATAAAATATATTGCTTGTTAATAATTCAACGTGAGTTCAATTATTATATGTCTGTCCTATAACCTATAACTTACTTTTATAGGCATCACTTTAGTTAGTCATCCTGTGAACAACGTCAGCACAAAAGAAAACACGAATGATGCGAAATATACAGTCACGATATAAACGATTCAAATAATACTGTTTTCGTAATTTTGAAATAGTTGAAACTGGCGTAAACAAGCTGGGATATTTTTGAAAGACTACATTACACTTTAAAAGATAATAACCACTTAAACAAGCGATATTTTGCTAAATACAAAACATTTCCTCAAATAGACAGACTACTATATTAAGATAAGGTATAAAATTTACTTAACTACATGTATATAGTTCGTACCAATCTATTTAAGATCAGCTGTGAAACATATTCTACAACTACAACTCCTGGTGGAATCCATCGCCGTGAGGGAAGAGGTTGATTCCCTTTTAATGCTAAGCGCCAAGCAAAGAGCTACTGGTACCGTGTTTACGTCCTTCGTATGACGCAGCCAAAATTGAACCCACGAAGCGGACGTTTTACCGATAGACCACCGAATCGGCTGCAATGATCTATTTCTGTTCTTGTTGAGTTTAGAGTCACACCGATACAATTTAGGCCATATGGCAACATTTCAAGCTTATGATTTTCTCATATTTAATGCTACTGAACACTTAAACATACACAAAACATATACATAATTGGTAAGAAAAGCCAATGGGTGTCAACCTTTTGCTGGTGAAGCAAGACTCTAGATGCCACTCCAGGCATTGTCTCAGCCAGCTTGATAGCTTCCTCGCATGAATAATTCTCGTTCCAGGGTTAAAAGAGTACGAGTTCCTATTTACTTTTTGGAAAATGCATAGCGCAGCTCAAACTTTAAATAGAACTGTAACAGAGTTGCTTTATTTTTGAAACGCAGTATATTTAGGTACGAGTAAGCCTAAATGAGAAAAAACATAAAACAAAAGTAAGGAGGTTATCTAAATATTTTTGTAAGTTGTCATTGTTATTTTCTTTCCTTGTTGCCATCCTGTCATTTGTGTGTAGCCCTTTGTGTTACAGATTATTGTGTCCTTTGTACAATGAATAAGACACACAAGCGTTCTTCTAAATACATCAGTCGGCATGTCACTGATTACAAATCTTTTTTTCTATAAGATATGACTCGACATATTCTTTGCCGATAAACATCATGCTCTCGTTTTAAAAGCTTTAACCCTTAGCCTGCTAAATTTCTATAATGGACTGGTCCATCATTCAATTTGGGCAATACCATTTATTATTCGAAGGGGTGTTTACTGAAAATTTACTGACTGAATAGCGAACAGTGCAGACCATGATCAGACTGCACGGATGTGCAGGCTGATCTTGGTCTTCACTGGCCGCAAAGGCAGAATTACTGCCGCCAGCAGGCAAAGGGTTAATAAGACTGACACACAGATTATATCATTGTTTTGAAAATTGACATTCGCTTTACTCTGTAAATTAGTTTCACCAGGACACTCCCTAAATATATCATTGATGTAGATTTCGACATATATTTTACCAATTTAATCGACATACTCTATGGATTTGTTCTCAGATTCGAAGATTCAATTGGAAACATGTGATTACTAGTAAGCTACCAAAAAGTGTTATTTTTATTAGAATACTGGATACCTAATTTACCAGTCTGTAAATGAATGAAGAGTTTTAACTTCCTACAATTTTGAGAATAGTTCTGTACTTAGGAATACGTTTAAATGGTGCAAGCACCTTGTACGTGTTTTTAAGGGGATACCTAACATATGATGTGACATGGAGCAGAAAATCAAACGATATTGACTGAGGCTATACCCTCGGTCATTTTTTTCTGTTCTATATATTAGCACCATATTACACAGCCAAAAAGTTCAAAGTTTTGTTAATATATAAACCATGAATGAATAATGTATACTTTGACAGTCAAACAAATAAGCGAGCAGTCTAAAATGTGAATAGTACGCCCATATGTTTATGATAAGTAGTGTATAAAATACCGCGACGGAGCCCTATTTGACCTTATTTAACCTTTTGACCACTTCTAAAAAAACAAAGTCAAGCAATTAAAAAACAAAAATAAACAAGTTTTCATAGTACTATATGAAAACCTATAGTAAAATATGATTAAACACTTCCACCAAATATTTATCAAAATCCTACCACGAAAACAGGGTCAGTTTAACCTCACTTAACCTCTTGTTTCTATTTTATAAGTGCACCTTAACCTTACCCTAAACTTATAATACTAACTCGCGAAGCTGGAACCTTCGGTTGCACTCGGTACACCTGTACCCTCAAAATCTTTTAAATCTTTAGTTAAACCGAATGAAAACCTCTGATTTAACTAAAGATGATTTAAAATGAAGAAAACATATATTTTTATTCAAAAATAGTTTCCACTTAAAAACTTTAAACACTACACCGAGAGATAAAATGTAGAATAGGTTTGGCCTAATAAAACATACAGGAAGTAAAATATAGTGTGGTTGAATTTAGACCACATTTATTTTCTGTTTAAATCACTCTTCTACTTCCTTGTTTTGTAATCCTTCTACATAGATAAAACAACTGTTAAAGGCATTAGAAATGACACAAAATGTATACAGTACCAATAAATACATTAATAATTATCCATGAAACAAGAAAATTTCAAACCAAAAATAACACAGACCGGGAAAACCAAATGCTAAATATAACAAATATAACAAGGTCAGGTTATTTACAAATCTATCTCCCTTTAAAAATTGAAATTAAAAAAAACAAGTAATATCTCCCTTTGATAACTGAAATTCATACAAATTATTTTAATTAATATTGAAAGAATAAAATTACTTTAGGAGTTGTTATTATTTAAAAATAAAAAGTAATTGAATAAATTATAACACATGAAAAATAAAATTAGGATAATTTCAAAACCATAACATTATTATAATAAAGAATATACACTATATAAAACCGGTTTCAACTTTTATATCATTGAGTCGAGTTGTGGTTACGCTTTGTTCCGGAAGTTAATCCGACGTTTCCTTGTCTGTTTAAAGGTAGCTTGCAGTATGGTTTGTGTACTGGGTCGTCTTGTCTGTTAACGGTTACAGCCTGTTGTTATGACATTGACTGGTTGTGCACATAAAGAATCCTTCCGTCAATGTCATGATAGCACTGAATTACCTTACTTCGTTCTTGTCTCTAGTTTCGAAGGTTTCGGGAGGCAACGAACAATGGGGTTGAAGGTGATTCTGGCTGCAAAACCGGGCAGGTTTGATGATTTAGGAAAAACCAGCTGTATGGTGAGCCTACAGATGAGGTCTCTTAGGAAAGACTAATGGTTCACCCCGGCGTCGGGTGTGCACGTAATAAATTCTACCTGGCGTCGGGGTTAAAATAAATGTACGCAACACGGCTTTTGCACTTTTTTAACAACTATTAAACAAGTATTACTAGATTTAAGTACAAACAACTGAAATCACTCACAACCGTTTGAGTATGCCATAGGCATATGCATGATTGAATATCATAATACTTTTATGTTATGAAAATCACTCAACCGTTTGAGTATGCCATAGGCATATGCATGATTGAACATACGCTTTTGAATATTGTTCAACCATGCATCGTCGAATGGTTTCAGTTGTTTATACAACATTTACGAACATAGTTCTTTAATGTTATACAACATAACCGCGTTAAGGAGGTAGGGTACCTTTATATTTGTATGTGCGCATGTCCAACCGGAAGCTAACGTGACGATTTACGACGACGTTTACGACAAACTAAATGTGTTTGTATATTCATTCTTCTGAAAACAAATCATAGATCTGTCTTCGATCTGACGCTTTATGGTTTAATAATGCAGAAATAATGAATAAATTGCCGCAGAAACGCTTTAAAACAATGTTGCCTTAAAATGACGTCATTGACGTCATGACGTTACGTGTCAGTTACCGCGCAAAATTAATAGCTTTTATCTTGAAAGTACGTAATTCTGTGCATTTTCTTTATTCAAACTATTTTCAAATAACCATTATTTGCTGAAATATTTTTTATGAGTCTTTTGCTCTGAATAATAATCAATATTTTGCTTCTTTTATGTAGTTACATTGAAATGTTATGCGGAATGTACGAAAATGGATGATGGTAACCAATGTTATTTGAAATATAGTTAGGTGAGAGGTTACTTGTTACGGCCATTTTCGCATAAAAATTCTAGCAGTTTGATTTGTAATACCTATTTTTCAGGTTCCGTTGATAATTTGTTACTTATATTCTTAAAATAAGATCTAAAATTGTTCAAATTTCAGTAGAAAATTGTGGTTTCTTGAATTGAAATGATGTTACCATGGAAACGAAGCCCGTGACCTATGTATCTGAAGGTAAAATTCAAAAGCGTTGACACTAGTCTATTTAAGAAACACAGCTTCGGCTTTTTATTTTCATTTCATCAATATCCATGAGAATAATAGTAGCATGCTGAACGATTTTTCCATGAACAATGCCAGACGAGGGGTACTGCTGTAAGTATTCTAAGCTTAGAAATGTGTTTGAATAAATGCAGATAACACGAAAATATAACTTACGTTAGAAATAATATGTTTTAAAGCTACATCAACTAGAAAGATAATCTTATTCAATATTATTTTATAAGAAATTACGACAAAAAGCAAGATATAAGCCATTTTAAACATCTCTGTTGTCATGGTTACTTTAAACTTTAAGAAAAATAGGGTACCATGTATAGTGCTTGGTATTTTGCTGATAATATTACCCAAATATTCCATGTTGTTCATTAACAGAATGGCACTGAAGCCGTCGAAAACCCCTATTTTTATACATAGCTGTCTAAAAATGAAAGAAAATGCGTTACCATGGAAACACGAGCCCCGCGACATATACATTTTAAGCTTATATTAGAAAGCTAACGTGCATACTAGTAAAATTATAGATTATGCTGACTTCTACGGATATCAATGAAACTAAAATACACTGAAAAGTGATAAATATCCGTATTTTCCTTCTTCTTTCCATATGAAATACCTTTGGAGGGTCATGTTCTTCAAACCTGGATAAAAACTGAACTTGAAGGAACAGAGACAAACGAAACTGAGATTTTAGCAATTAAAACTTCATATAACACGAACTACAAAAAGACGTTGCGGTTCAACTAGTTTGAATTTACCCTTGTAACAAGGTAACCTACCTCCTTAAGGTATTAGAGCATTTAAGTATTATCATTATTCTGTGTTAATCACAATTTTAGGAGGGTGTAGGTTCGAGTCCTACCGGAACCCATTTTTTAGTAAAAAGCTTTTTAAAAATTTTTAAATACAAACTAAAATGAATCAAAAACAAATATTTTGTGTAAAAAAAAGGGAATTTATGAAGTATAAACCCTAAATATTTTTACAAAAAAAAATGGTAGATTTTTAAGAGCTCGTGTGTACCCTGTGGTAATAAAAAAACCCAATTTGTTAAAGTTCTGGAGGTGAAATTGATTTTCCCAAAGCAATTTTCCCTTTATGCCTAAAAAGGGTCTAACATTTCCCGGGGTTTTCGCTTTTGTGGGCCGGGAAATCCCCTGAAAATGGACTGGATGCAGTATGCAAAACTCAGATATCTGCTACAGCAAAAATATTGAAAACCCAAATGCGAAAACAAATGCTTCAAACTTAAAAACCTAAATAAAAAAATTTTTGGGGGAAAAAAGATTGAAAACATTTAGTTGGAAACCTATATTAAAAACAAAACAAACTTGGGTTTGGGACGGAACAACGCTCGTAGGGGGCTTAACGCCCAGACAAAACGAAAGTCAAAAAGGGGAAAAGGGGTAGATTTCCCCCCAAAAATCAATGGAGCGATGAATTAGCTAAAGAATTACAAAAAACCAATTAAAAGAAAATTTGGGAAACGGAGAGGATTGTTATGAATTGTGATACTTGGTGCTGATTTATTGACATGCAAGCTTTTTCAAATATAATAAAGGAGTAAATACTTGTTAACCGTTTTTGATTATTTAGTAAATTGCTTGGTTACCCATTAAAGAAAAAAAAGGGGAAAATCTTTTTACGAAGCTTTTGAAAAAATAATTTTAAAGTAGAATTCGGGACAAAGCCCCCGAAGACTGAAAGGGTTTCCACAAAATTTGGGGTAGACAAAGGAAAAGAATTTTTAATAAAAAGTTTGAATCATTTTTGAATAAAAAAAAAAATTAAATGTACCATAAATTTAATGAAGGAAAGGCTGAGTTTTGAAAGATTTAATAAAAGTTTAAAAAGAATAATGTGGAAATTTTTTAAGCAAATAATAATTATACTTATTTAGAAAATTTTGCAGGTAGGGTTTGATAAATATAAAAAAAACAAAACATTTTAGTATAAAAATAAACCCCAAACCAAAGTAAAAAAAACTTAAAAAAGGTATGTTTTACTTTATTTTATATGGTCTTTTAAAGATCCCCAAAAGAGTAAAGCAAATTTAAAATGGTGTGAGTTCGTTTAAAGAAAACTTAAAAGACATTTGAAAAAGGGAAAAACCCCAAAAGGGGCCCCGAGGAAATTTTTATAATTTAGGAATTAATAATACAAACCCCGAACATACACTATTAAGATTTTAAATGATGAAAAATTCAAGGTTCTTTTTAGAACAAGAACTTTACCTACAAAACAAAAAGGTTTAGAATAGAAAAATTTATTAACGGGGACTAAAAAAAAACAAGTTTATAAAAGGAAAAAGTTCATGTTTTAATATTTGGGGTTCCCTTTTAGTAAATTGGAAAAATTTAAATTAAAAAAATATTAATTAATTATTAAATGAGTAAAAAAATTAATTTCTAATAAATTGGAAAAAAAATAGATCAATTAATCTTCACTTAATAAACTAGTGCGCTTACAAAAAAAAGTTAAAATTTTGTGGGGAGTAAGAGGGGTTATATATTACAGCAGGCATCTTTTTTTGCTCAGTGCAAGCCTTTTTCCAGCTATTCCCTATATTTGTAGCATTTGCTGGCGCAGTTCCAACAAAATTCCCATATTTACTAATAGACTAAAACTTGACGACAAAAATTTATTTTAAAAGCACATCTCACAAAATAAAACAATTTAATAAAAGCCGAATGGGAAAAGTAAATAAGAAGAAAGAAAAAAGTTTCGGATTTTTTACAATACTATTAAAAAGCAAAAAAAAAAAAATTATTCAACCCCTCTTAAAATGCCATGAAGCAATTTAAATTAAGGGATATAAAAGTAAAAAAGAAAAAGGTTTTTTGTTATGAAAGTTTTTAAAGATTTTTTTTATAAGTTTTTATATAAAGGGAAAAAAAATATATCAGTAAAGGAAATATTGCATCAGGAAAAATACTTTTTAGATTTAAAAAAATATAATCCAAATTTTTTAAAATTTCCCCAGAACAATTTCCAAAATGGAAAATGTTAAAAAACCCAAGGGAAAATTCATATAACTTTTTGAATTTGCTGCCAAAAATTTCCAATATTTATTTCTTTTAGCTAAACTTAAACAGTATATAAAAATTACTTTGCTAAACATTTTGTGGTGTTTGTCCTTGAACGTTGTTTTTAACTAACAGTAACTTTTTTACAAAACAAATCACGACAACGGTTTTTAAAATGACCCCGAGGGCAGTATACAATTTTTCTTAATGATCAATTAAAAACCAACGGAAAAAAACCCAAATTGATGGATTTTTTTGTTAAAACCAAACCCAGAAATAGTCTTAAAAGACTTCAAAAAAAAAACAAACGGAAAAACAGAGTTGGTTTAGATTTTTTAGAAAAATACACAAATTAAACATGAAGAATGGTTAAACGAATGTCCAAAAAGGGTATTAAAATTTTAACAATTTAAAAAAAATAACCTCAAAAAACCTATTCAAAAGTTTGAAAATAAAAAACAAATTCTCAAATCTTTAATTTCTTTACGTGCTTTTTTAAAGATTTTTTCTATAATTAAAATTTATATAGAGGGTTTAATAGAAAGCTAATAAATTACCCCAAAAATAACTAGCACTTTAGGAGAAATAATAAATCCAACAAAAATTCATAAAAAAAAGTTCTTAAAAAAAAATGTTTTTAAAAATCAAAATTGAAAAATAGTTAGCATAAATATAAAAATCTGTCTTTGAAAAATTACAAAATGTTATAGATCCTTATCTTTTAAAAAAGAAAATTTTATTTGAAGGGGACTGTTTGCTATAATAAAGAAGAAAAGGCTGAAAGATTATGTGATTGTCCCAGACCAAATAATATTCGAAAAAATCCTAAAAAAGTTATTGAACCAATGGGAATAATGAAGAAAAAACATAAAAAAGCCTTAGCGCACCCAAAAGACCTTAATATTAATTCAGGGTTAATAACAATGGTTGAAAGGAAAAAAACCAAAGTTAAAAGGGGAAATTTTCAAAAACCAGGGAAAAAGATTAATTTAAAAATTTTTTAATTACTTAAACTTTTTTATTTTATTATTTTTTTTTAAACCTTTTTTTTTAGTGATTTTTTTTTTAAATTAAAAATATAATGGAAAATTGAGAGATCTGCAAAACAATATTTTAAGAAATTTAAATTAAAATTACATATGACAAGATCCCAAAAAACAATTAACTTAAAATTAAACGACTTTATGAAAAACTTAAAACAGAACTTAAAAAATTTAAAAGGTATAAAAATAACGTTATTTAAAATTAAAATTTTTTTAAAATGATGCAATGATTCAATTTAAAACAGTTATTTTAATAAAGGTTTAGAAAAATTTTAAAGAAAAAAAACTTTACGCCCAAGCTTTGTGAAAAAAAAAAAATAAAGGGGAATTGGATTTTAGAAGGGAAATGGTGGGGAAGCGGAGTTGATGCTCATTATTAAAAAGAATAAGTTAATCCATTTTCTGCTTCAAGTTATTTTAAATTACCAAAACCATTACACAATTTAATGAAAGGATTTATAAAATAAAGAAAGATGTTAACGAAAGCTTTAGATGGGGCCCCTTTAGCTTATAAATTTTTCCCGTACAAAACTTTTGAAAAAGTTTTAAATATAAAAAAAAAATAAACGACTTGTTAACGGAATAAAATTCCGTTACATTAAATCAAAAAACCTAAAACAGAAATTTAAATGAAAAATCATTTAATAATTTTTGGTTTTGAAAACCGAGGTTTTATCTTCCCATATCAAAAAAATCAATACGGAAAACACTGGACATGTTTCTAAATTTTAATGATGAAAAACGATGATGACGTAAGAGGGGTAAAGCCCTGTAGTCCAAATTTTGTTTTGGGTAAAAGACTTTAATAGATTAAGTTTAATAAAACCAAAGAAAAAATAAAAAACACTTCGGGAAAAAACTGTCTGCAAATTTTATCAAGAAAAAATATTTAAAAGAAAACATACCCAAATTTTTTTAGCTATTTTGGACCCCAAAGGGTAAAAATGCCAAAAGAGGGAAGTAAAATACATTTAAAAATATAAAAAGGTTTGCGATTTTGTAAATTTTTGCTGATTTTTTAATCAAAAACTAAAAAAGTTTTAACTGCTTTTCCCTCAACGAATCTTATTTACTGAACCCCCAAACAAAATCTATGATTTTTGGTTACGGTTTAAAGTTGTTTTTTTGTTATGACGATAAAATACTAAAACCCAAACCCGATTTATAGAGGTCCTAACGTTTGTGATATTGTAAAGAAAAATTTAAAAACATTTTTTAAAAAAAGATTTGAGAATGTCTAAAACAGATGAAAGTGAATTTTAAAAAACAAAATTTGTCACTTTGGAAAAAAGAATTAAGGAAATGAAAATCCCGTTTGAACCATTTCAAAACAGGAAAATTCAGAGGAAGTGCTCCTCAGAAAGTAAAATTAATTTTAACAACCACAAAAATTCCCGTTATTTTTATAATTTAAAAGGGTTTTGACGGGCATTTATTTTGCAAAAATAGGAAAATTTTAAAAAAAAAAATTAAAGTTTTTTCCCAACAATATGGAAAAATATTGGATTTATGATTTTCCCACTTGGTCTTTTTGATTCATTTTAATTTTTGTCTCAATCATTGGATAAATTAGTAAAAAAAAATTCCCGAATTTAAAACACATCAACTAATTTAATTGTGAAATGTTTAATTTTTAAAGACAAAAGGTGTTTTTCCATATGATTACATGGATTCATTTTAAAAAAAACAAAGAAACAAAATTTCCCTTTAAAAAAGATTTTATTCAATTTTAAAAGAAACAAATATCTGACAACGAATTGAACATGCTAAAAATGTTTGGAATAAATTTTAAAAATTAAAAAAAAAGGGAGAATATCAGACTATATTTAAAAATGCGTATTCTTTTTGCGAGTATTCGAAAATTTTAGAAAAAATTTGTTTGGGTACTACAATTTTGACCCTTTCCATTATTTTTGTAGTCCTCTTTAGTTGGGTCAAATTTTAAAAAAGCTGGAAATTTAAATTAGATTTAGAAACTGATTTGATAGTTCTTTTTTTGGAAAGGGGGCGAGAGGGGGAATAAATTAATTTAAAAAAAAACAGAAAGCAAAAAATAAAATATGAAGATTTTGTCCTAAACTTGACGCAAATACATTAGTACCTCGAGCCAATAAACCTTTTTGGTTGGGCCCTGTGACAACCTTTGCCCTGGAAACTTTAAATTTATATCCGAAAAAAAAAGGGAAAAAAATTAATTGCAAAAGGTTTAAAAAAAACTTTATAATTGAAGTGATCTGAATATCCAAAAGAATTACATACTGTACAAAAGATTTTCCTTTTGCCCCTGAAAAAAAATTTTTTATAAGATCAATGCTTTTGACTATAGTAAAAAAATTAAACGAATTTGAAATAGGAAAAAGTAAAGTAAAAAAAACAGTTCAACTTAAAGAAAAAAAATTTTGTAGTTATTATAAAAATCTTTAATATATACACAATTAGGGTTAAAACAACAAAAATAAAAAAAATTTAATTTGACGAAAGTCCTTTGGGTTAAAAATTTTATTGATTTTAAAACTCAAAAAAGATCTAAAGCCCCCCCCCCCCCCAAAAAAACAAAAAGGCTTTTTTAAGTTTTAAAGAAAATTGTATTCGTTTAAGACGATGGAAAATTTTCGCAAAAGGGTTAATATTAAATTAAAACCCCTGATGAAAACCTTTTTTTTAAATATATAGCCAAAACCTTCATTTGTTATTCAACGTGTTTAACAAGAATTTTTTTGGATTCAAGGGAAAAAAAGAAGTTTGTTTTTAAACGACCTTGTTTTCTGGAATGTGCAAATTTTAGATTTTTCAAAATATTTAGTATGATTTCATTAAATTTTATTAAGGGAAAAATACGAGGTAATTTTAAATTACTATTCACTGACACTGATTTTAGGTTTTGAAAAAAAAAAAAAAGTGATAAGGGATTTTTATAAGGACAAAGATTTATTTTATAATATGATTATGATAGTAAAAAAATTTTATTTTGAAATAATAAAAAGTAAATTTGGAAAAATTTTAAGATGAAGCTGCCGGGATTCCCATTTTTGAATTTGTTGGATTAAGAAGTAAAATGTATTCATATTTATTAGAAAACGAAGTAATGTTAAAAAATGTAAAGGAATTAAAAAACTTGTTGTTAAGAAAACATAGTTCATAAAAATTACAAAGATACTTTGTTTAATTCAACCCAAACTAATCACACCTTTAAAGTTATTCGTTCTGATAAACACAATCTTTCCAGTTATGTTATAAATAAAACATCTTTATCATGTTATGATGATAAAAGATGTATTCTTGATAATGGTATTGATACATTAGCTTATTCTTAAATAAATTCTTAAATAAACTCTTAAATTATATAACCATAAATTGTTAATTGAATATTCATAACGTGTAAAAAATTAATATAAATAACATCATTTATTTTAAATTTATTAGCATAATTAATAGAAATAGATTCATTTTTTCTGTTATTTTTTACATTGTAACTTTGAAGAATTACATTTTCTTTATTTTTTAGTTGTAATTTAGCTTCTCCTTTATCTAATTTAATTGCATCAACAAGAATAATTAAAATGCAATTAAAATTAATTCTTACATTATTACCATTTTGAACTAAAAAACAAAGAAAAATATCAAACAGGGAATGCCACGCACCAAAAACGTAGCCTCCTCAAAACGAAACCCACAGCACGCAGACGCGTGCACCACATCTTGACAGAGGCCGAGAGTTTAGAGCGAATAACAATCCCTGAAGGATGAAAATATAACAACATTGATTGAATGTACGGGGAGACTTTTTACGGCCGCCACACGGCACAAACAACACAGTTGTGCGCATAAAAAACAAAGAAAAATATCAAACAGGGAATGCCACGCACCAAAAACGTAGCCTCCTCAAAACAAAACCCCCAGCACGCAGACGCGTGCACCACATCTTGACAGAGGCCGAGAGTTTAGAACGAATAACAATCCCTGAAGGATGAAAATATAACAACATTGATTGAATGTAAGGGGAGACTTTTTACGGCCGCCACACGGCACAAACAACACAGTTGTGCGCATAAAAAACAAAGAAAAATATCAAACAGGGAATGCCACGCACCAAAAACGTAGCCTCTTCAAAACCAGGACTAGCATTTACAGTTTTCCATTGAAATAATCCACTACCGATATCTTGAGTATAACATGTTAGAAACAATGGAGGTTTTCTTATTATTTGTTTTTCTATTTTATTTACTTTTTCATTTATATTATTAAATATTCCCATTATATTATTATTCCAGTTAAATAAAAACACAGTAATTAAATAAAGTTTTAATTAAAGTTAATCCAAAAAATTTGCTTTCTTTATATTTATATATTCCTCCAAAAGTTTGCTTTCTTTATAATTTATATATTCCTCCAATATGTAGAATTTGACATAACTATCCGACATAAGAACAAATGGTATTTCTGTAGATGATGAATCGTCATAAGGATGAATGTCAAACATTGTCCTTTCTGTTAAATAAATTTTATTTTTTTTCTGATACATACATTACACTGCCGCTTCGGGTCCACTATCATCGATCTTGGATGTTATTTTTACACTCCCACCAGGAAATGTACCTGTAAAACCCTCTTGCCACCACCTAAAAAGAAAATGTGATATTTTGCATTTTGTCGACTGGTGGGACGCCACTATAAAAAACCTGATATTCTATTATATTAAATTTCCGGCTTTTTTTACTGAGGTCACATTTTTTAATTGTACATCCGTACAGCTAGTTTATATTCTTGGTTTGTGTTTATAAAATCTGTATAATCTACGATATTTCCAGATACCAAATTAAATGCACTAAAATAGCCCGCACCACTATTAATTATATTATCATATAATGAATATATCCAGACACGTGGCGATCAAAATACTTTTTCAATTTTATGTATGAATATGCTACTACAATGGATTCTCCTTCATTATAACCGCTGTTATATTCAAAAAGAAACACTTCACTTCTTACTTTCTCTAGTTCTTTTTCCAATTCTTCTCTATCTTTTCTATCTTTCTTTTTTAAGTTTAAGAATTATTTCAGCTAAATCATCAAGTCGTTTTGTTGTCAACTTCAAAAGCAGTTTTAGATTGTCAACAGTATTCTTTGTTTTAGCTAATTGTGTTTCTTGTTTTAGAAAACATTTTTACTTTTGTAATTTCTTGGGTATTAGTAGAAATTTCTTGAGTATTAGCAGTAATTGATTCTCCTTGTTTTAGTTGATATTTCAACTACAGAGTCCAGATCATTATTATTTTTTTAATTTTATTATTAAATTCGCTGATATCTTTTTCTAACATTTCTGTAAGTGTACTTAATTCCACGTACTTTAAATTGTGGCGTGTGTCAACAGTACTAATCAAGTTCCGAAGTTGTTTCTTAAAATTTTCTAGCTGATCATTAATTGTGTTAATTACTTTAGCATTAGCAGTAATTGATTCTCCTTGTTTAACTGATTTTTCAACTACAAAGTCCAGTTCATTTTTATGTTTTTCAACTTTAGCATTAAATTCATTAATATCTTCTTGTAATTTTTTGTAATATTACTTAAATCTGCATACTTTAAATTATGACGGTTGTCAACAGTATTAATCCAAATTCGAATTTGTTTTTTAAAGTCATCTATTTTAGAATTGAGCTCTTTTTTAAGGTTATCTAATGCTGTGTCATGATCATCACCTCTTTGTGAAGCTGCCTTTTCCAGTTCAGATTATATTCTGCAAGTTTATTTGAAAATGTATCAAGTAAATCTTGATTCCCTTTTACCATTTCAGTATTTAGTTTATTTACTCTGTTTTGATTTCTAACTGATACATATTTTGTAACTTTTTTCAGCTTCAATAATCTGTCTTTTAATTCTTCATGTTTAATCATACTATCTTTTAATTCTTGTATTTGAGTGAATAAAATGTTTAAATTGACCGAAATACTTCTTTTATGTTTTTCATCTGTCAAATCAGATTTCTCTTAAGTTCTTTAATAGAATATCAACTATAGTTTCATTTCTTCTCCGGTTTACTTGTAATTGAACTATTATTAATGAATTGTTTTTTAAGTCTTTTGTTAAATTCTCAATATTCTTTACTTCTTCTTTCTATGTCTGTTTATAGATTTGATGTCTTCATAGATTATAGTCATCTATTACACTTTGAACTTTTTATACAATAAACCGTCTTGAAACTGCATCGTTGGGTTTATCTGGATCTCCTAGGTGATTATTTACATTACCTCCCATATCTAATGCTCTGTTCATTGTGTTATCAAGTTACCTTATTATTGTGATGAGATTGATTCCGTTTCCTTTTTAAGTTTTTTGAATTGTGTTTAGTACATAATCATTGAACTAATCAATATCAATATTAACTTTACTTATTGCTGTCAGGTTTCCACTTATTTGGTTTATATTATTAAAAACTTCCCATTTTTATATTATCAGTAAAGTTTATTCTAAAAAAACTTCCTTGGTTTGTCAATATATAAGAAATCATATTTTTGATGTATGTGTGCATTAGCAAAAGATTTAGGGTTAATATTTTGTTCAATTTACAAATCATATCATTTTTCGTTTACGTGGTATTGTCAATATAAAATATAATGTGTGAACAGTTATTAGGATGGATATCTTATGGGTCGTTTTATAGTAAGACTGACTAAATAAATAACACAACAGTTTTTGTGACGTCCTTGAATAAAGTATTTTGTTATTTCATTTTGAACCTTTTTATCTTCACATACAAAATCATCAAATATTACTACTTTTTGTTTTTCTGATTCAAGATTCTCACAAGGTTCAATTTGGTTGAAATCGGCCGAATATTCAAGTATTTCATTTGGATCTACTTTAATTTTTTTTTGCAATTGACTAATTGTTAATTAAATCTTGATATTTAGACTGTTCTAGGTTTTAGGCATATAAGTATAATTTATCATAATAGATAAGAGGTTTTCGAAGTATATGCTTATGTTTTTGTTTTTCAGATCAGAAGATCACCATATTAACATTCTAAAACATGAATCTGGCATAAAGGGATATTGCTTAATTGTTAAAGTTATTAGATGTTTTCACTTTTGGTATCATAATTTGGAATTTCCATTTATATATTATAATAACATTATTCTTACATTATATTACATTACTTGTACATTTATTTACATTATCTTACATTATTATATAAATGCAATCAAAACTTAATGAAATAAGAATAAGAAAAAACTTAGTCGGGAAAGAGATGAGAGCTCTTAGAGAAGAAATAATGAAAGAAAAAATAAAAAAAGCTACAAATCGGGATATGTTAAACTGAAATTTATAAGCCAATTACTGAAGGAATAGAAAGTCAAAAGAAAATGTATCAAGTCAGTTAAAAGCATTACCTGGAATAAAACAACAATTAGAGTCACTTGGTGATGAAATGAAAGACATACAACATACCAGGGTTACCACAGCTATTCCAAGAACCGCAACCAATTACAGGGTCTCCTGGAGAAGTTGAAAAATCTAAAAGACAACAAGAATATATACCAGTAGATTGGGGAGATAAACCTGTTAGATTGATACCAGGAGATAAATTTTAAAAGAATTAGAAGATTATGGAAGAGAAAAGATGGGAATAGCTGAAACAACTGATGATACAACTAAAGATACAACTGAAAAATCAGAAGAATTGGGAGCAAGACCAAAAGAATTTACAGTTGATTTTAATAAAGAAATTGATTTAACACTTTTAGGTGAAAAATATAATACACCACAAGAAGTGTTTGAATTTTTTCACAGCAAATCTAATGATCCAGATGAAAAAATGACTAGAGAAGAAGTAGAAAATATCATAGAAAAGGCATCAAAGGATATTAAACAATTGGGTAATGAATTTGGTGCAATAACTAGAAAGAAAAAACCCACAGATCTTGATCTAAAGCAAAAGGAAGCAATTATAGTTAAGTCGGATAATTTAAGAAAATATAGAGAAACTATTAGAAATATTCTAAAATCTGGAAAATATATGGAAAAGGAATAAGATATTCATAAACCCATATAAAAGTTTCACCAATATGGTCAATATGGAAATTTAATTATTGGACCTTAATAAACTTTATGGTCAAAACAAATTAATGTAAAGATAGAATAACTGGAAAAGAAGTAATAAACACTAAAGTAGATAATGATTTGATTGATTTGATTAATAAAATATATAACAATAATAATAAACATTCAATTCATTCTAGAAAAATATTTAAAGAATTAACAGAAAAATCAGGATTACCTATCAATAAAAGATCTATGACATTTAAAAAAGTAATTAGAGGACAAGGTTATGACGTTTGTCCATGTAATCCGGAAGAATTGGTTAATGACTTGGAGTTAATTTGTGGTTCAATCAATGCTGGAAATAATAATGAAGAACTAAAAAATGAAGGTATTAGCATAATTGATAAACTATTAAAAATGAATTCACTCTTACCAGAACAACATGAAATGTTATATAAAAATTATTTTTCTTGAATTTAAATTTTAATTATATATAAATGGAACAAAAAATAGTATTAAGTTCTGAAACAGTTAAAGATTATAACAAAAATACTCCGAGTGATTTTACAATCAGATTTAGTCGTTCTTTAATTTTAGATAAAAATAAAACTTATGTTGTTGGTTTGGATAGTATTAACACTATGACCTACTCTTGGCATAATATTAGTGATGAATATGACAATAAAAGAATTCGTTACAATAATGGTAAGGGTAAGGATTGGAAAGATATCATATTTTCAAATGGTTCTTACAGTTACACAGATATTAATAATTATATTAGGGAAACATTAATAAGTAATGGTGATTATGAATTTCATAAATCAGACATTGCTCCAATAAGTTTGGAATTTGATTTAAGTAGTTTTAAGATTTTGATTTCAATTAAAGATAATTTTATGTTGGATTTAGGAATGTCAAATTTTCATACATTGCTTGGATTTGAGAAAAAAGCTTTAAACAAAACTGAATGGGGAACTACAACACCAAATATAACTAACTCTGTGGATACAATTTACATTCATTGTGATCTTATTGATAATTCACTTGTTGATGGTAATTTCAGTGATATTATCTATGCTTTAAGTACGGCAGATTAAACAAGAGCTTATCCATTTACAAAAGAACCACAAAGAGTTGGATATTCTGAAATTAATAAATATATTATAAATTCAATTAGAATATATATTACGGATGTATTTGGTAGAATAATTAATTTTAATGAGGTTGAAACAAGTTTTACACTAATTTTAAAAGAAATATAAATTTTAGTTTTATATAATGTACAAAAAAGTTTATGACAAAAATAAAGGAATATTTATTTATGTTGATGCTCAGACCGAAGAAGAAATTATTTACGCGGAACAGGTATCTTTGACACTTTAACGAAATTGTTTTCAGTGGAGTTGCATCTTCAATTAGCACAGCTGGAAAAAAAGCTTTGGAAACAGCAGGAAAAGCAGCACTTGAAAGTGGAACAAAAAAGGTTGGAACAGAAGTTGGAAATTTAGCTGCTAATAAAATTGTTGAAAAATTTAAAAAGAAACCTGCTCCGGCAGTTGGTGATTTAATTGCCAAGGAATTACAAAAAAAGAATAACAGTAAAAATAATAATGATAATGAGGAGGATATTAATATAAAATTAAATAGAATATTGTCAGGATCTGGAACTTCAACTCAGCGTAAACGTATTAACAGATTAATATATAAAAAAAATAAAATAATATATAATATATACATGTTTAGAACAAAACAATATTGTGAAAGATATGAATTAACTCCTATTCAATTAGATACAGCTTTAATATCTGTCTTGGGAAATAATGTTAAGCAACAAAAAAACGGATATCACTTTACAATTAATGATAGAAGCTCATATTTTGATTGGTTTAATGCTTATTTGAAGTAAGTTTTAAAGTAAATAAGCTTGCTAACGGTAATAATTATGCTGATGGAGATCAAATTGCTCATAATTAATAATGCAGCTTCAATAATTGATCAGTTAGTGGTTAAACAAAATGGAAAAAAATTGTATATGATTGTAATAATTTATACAAGGTAATAAATGTAAAAAATTTAGTTGAACTATCCAATGATTATGCAAAAACAACTGGAACAAATGAATTTATTTATTTAGATACTACTGATGTTGCTGAAAGTAGAACAGATAATGACAATTATAATAGTGGTTTTGCTTCTAGGAAGTTATCAATCCAAGGTGGTAATGAGGTAAATGCTAAAATTCCATTAAATAATTATTCATTTTTTCAGTGTTTAGAAACTAATATTATACCTCCAAGTCAAATTCAAATAACACTGCAGCTGACAGATGATGATGAATTAATTTTTAGAGCTAATGCTGCTGATGCTGGTAGAGTAATTGTAACAAAATTAATTCTATGGGTTCCACGTTTGATTTTTAATGAATTTGGACTTAATCTAATTGCTGAAAGACATACAAAAGCAAGGTGGTCATACCTTCGGGAAATGGTGACACAATCAACTGATACACAACAAACTAATATAACCTTTAGAATAACAGCTGGTATAACAAAGCCACAACATGTATTTGTTTATTTACAACGACCTGATAAAAGTAATTCACAAGAACATAACCCACATTTATTAGATACATTTAAAGTTAATGCAGCAAATAAAAATTGCACTTTGAGCTCCTGTCGTCTTGAAGTTGGTAATGGTGTTTTTTATCCAGAAACAGAATACACAAGTATATCAAGAATATACGATGATGTAGTTAATTATTATTATAAACAAAATAATTAGACTACTGGAAGTCTGCTAAATATATTAATCTTTTATAGTTTATTTGAATTTGTTCATTTTAACTTGGAATATAAAAAGGAAGTAATAACAGAAGATCCTAAGCATATTACATTAACAGCTTAATTAAATTATTCCACCGGCAGCTAATATTCGTGTTTACGCAATTGTATTGTATGAAGAAACAGTTGAAATAAATACTTTTGGAAATGAACTTGTTATTGTTTAAAAATAAATTAAATATAAATTATATATAATGACATCAAATTATATTGAATATAAAGTTAACCTAACAGATGGACAAAAGAAAAATTTAGCACAAGCTTATAATAATAAAATTTCACATACTTTTAGATTAAAACATGAACAATTACGTGGCAACTTTCCTTTACTTTTAACAAAACACAAATTAATTCAAATTGAAAAGTCTATTAGAAATAATGAAGGGATTAGAAATTTACAATTTCAAAAAAACAAATGTCCAGTCAAGGTCAAAATGGTGGATTTTTAGGAGCTTTGGCTGGTTTATTAGGAAAAACAATTCTTCCAATGGCAGCGAAAATAGTTCCAAAAATATTAGCCCCTCTAGGCATCGGTGCTTTGTCTGGGCTTGCCAGTACTGGTGTTAGTAAAATACTTGGAAATGGTATGATTTCAGTAGCTAATGATAAGAAAAATGTTATATCACCATATCTTACACCTAATCAAAGAAAGCAACTAGTAGGATCTGTGGTGATTAAATTAACACAAAAACAAAACCAAGACGGCGGGTTTTTAGGTATGTTGGCTGCTAGTCTAGGAATACCTTTGATTACATCTTTGTTAAGTGGTAAGGGACATGGCCAGGGTATACAGATTGATTCTCAACGGAGACCGTACAGACGAATTCCTATAGTAAAAAAAAATAAAATGTATAAACAAACCAATTTCTAACTTTGAAATTGAACAATGGGTAAAACAATTAAAAATTAAAAAACTTTAGGGGTGTATTTAGTAGAAATAATTTACCAAGAGTGAAACTCTCGGAGACCACAGGTTTACCAAAAACGAAAGAAAAGGTTGAATGTGGAATAATCAATTTAGATGACTCTGTTGGGTCTGGAACACATTGGGTTTGTTACTTAAATAATATGTACTTTGATTCATTTGGACTTCCTCCGCCGGAAGAAGTAATTAAGTATATATACCAAATGTAAATACAACAATGTTCAATATCAAGACAAAACACAGTACACTCTGTGGATTATTATTGTTTATTTTTTCATTAAAATGTTACAAGACAAAGTACCGTTGTATGATTTACTGTATAAAATACTAAAATACTATTGGGCAGCACCACTTATTATTCAAAGGGGTGTTCACTGAAAATTTACTGACTGAATAGAGAACAATGCAGACCAGGCTGATCCTCGGCACTGGTCGCAAAGGCAAAATCATTTGCCGCCAGTAGAATAAAGGTTAATATGAACTCGATCGATGAAATCTCAAACATTTTTACATGTTTAAACATTATTTTGAATATGATCTTTTTGAAGCTAGCAATGTGTTTCTGTGGTAATATCCGCTCTTAGCTTCAGACAATTAAAACCTATAGATATCGTATTCAGATTTGGACTCTGTAAGGTCATTTAGAATTCTGCTTAAGGTGATACTTGGGGCCTGAAGGTTTTGGATGTTTCATTACCTCTCGTGGAGACTGCAATAAATCGGTTCCGCTCTTATCTTTCTTAATGGCATTTTATGCTTCCAAAAAATCTTCTTACAGATTTCATTAAATGCAAACTAAATACATTTACTTGACATCAAAATGGACTGGTTAATTCGTTCGTGTATCTTTATTAATCATGTCTGTACTAAATATATCTTCATCAAAACCATCTAGTGAATGCTTATATAAGTGGACTACACTCAATGGCCGACAAACCTAGTCTCGTCTGCAAATAAAAATATCGTTCATCCGGTTATTAGAAGAACTTTAAAGCAAGCTTTAAGCCAAAACTTTCATCAATTTTATAGACCAAAATGCAAACGAAAATAAGCTTCTCATCAGACTCAAACTGATTACTTCTGAAAAGGTAAAGTCATCTGGTCGCAACTGTAAAGGTTTGTTCTAGACAGTCAAAGATCTGCAACGAGACTGTCAAGAGACCACACCTTCTTCAGAGATATCCTCATATGAAATTGAACAGAACTGTAGTGACTGCCTCAACCATAATATTGAAAACATCAAGAATAACATGACCTCGCATATCTAGAATGACTTTGATCCAGTAGACTTAAATTGTACAGAACGCCGGGAAATGGTAGACTTGTTGATTTGTCGATTTCGGAAATTTAGACAAACACGTGCATATCTAAGTGAGTGTGCGTTGATGTAGAGTTATCAACATGTGTTGATGAGATACAGTGCGTCTTAATACAAGTTCCCAAGAGCTACATTATTTACACAAATACCGTGGGTGCAATGTGACAACTCCCAGTTATAACTGTCCTTTAATCCAATAGAAGCTGTTGCTAGGAGTGCATCAAAGGTTTTCTAGATCAAATTGTCTTGTGGAAGCAATGCAATATCCTTACGTTCAATGCTGATAAACAGAACTAATGATTTTTACATCAAAGTATAACTGCAAGCAAATTACTGGCGTTTCGGTGAAGGTCGATGATTGTACACAAGTAACACTCTGTGTTAAGATTCTTAGGGTGATGTTAGACTCAAATATTGATATGGAACAGCGAAATAACTCTTGTGTCGGGCTGGCTATGTACAACTACGCAGAATAAGTCACATCAGACGGTATCTTACCAGTGATGCTACAAAACCCTTTGTCAATTGCTTTGTAACCTCGACACATGACCACTGTAACATACTGCTGAGTGGTATTCCAATAACATCTATAAGAAGAGCCTTTAGAAGCATAGAATGCAACCAAGCAAAATAATAGCAGACTCGGCTTGATTGAGTCTGTTCATCAGAGGTAATGGAAAGTGCAACACCCTTCACGCCCTCTAGCACCGGCTTAAGCGGAACTCTATTATAAACACCACATTGCACATATTGCATACCAACAGATCGCATTATCACTAGGACGTTCTACCACAGTCATATTACACCCGGACTGATGGAGCTCCTTTGGTTATGAGTTAAATACAGGGTACAGTACAATGAAGTTCTAACCCACAGCTACAAAGCTCTAAGTGTTAAGTCCCCAGCCTGTAATAGGGATATGGTAGTCTTATACGTGAACATGACGGTTAGAAACCTAAGACGACAAGACGCGATGTCCTTGGTTGTGCCAAAGACTAGAAACGTGATATATGCAAAGCAGAGCTTTTCGTTCACTGCCCCACGCTTTTGGAACTGCCTTCCCGTCGAGATTGGGAAAGCTAATACGCTGGTTGCTTTTAAATTTCTGATAAAAACACATTTTCTTTGTTCAAGATTTCGCAAATTGACCGATGCATCTCTTCCTATGCAAGCTGTGGCACGGTATTAACCCTACAAGTCATTTATTGTTTTATATTTGAGTATATGTGTCGTGTTTTGGTATGTATCATATTTTTAAACTAACGTGAGCAGAAAGTGGTAAAAATGAGCCATTGTGATCGCCTTTTTCCGTCGATGTCGTCGTGCGTTATCGATCTATAATTTGACTGTCCCAATCTTAACTCCCTGGGGCCGAAATGCGACTATAGGCGTTATATTTTCTACCCCCGTAGCGTCGATATCCGACTATACGCGCGTTATCAGGACTCCCCAGAACGGCGATTGACGAGTATAGTCGCGGCACCGAGATCATGCAGATTGTGACATGTACTTGTTAATTTTTGATAATCTTGGAAAAAGCAAAATTATTTTGCATACTGGGTATTATTTCTCAGATGTTATTATTAGTGCTAATTAGTTCCCTTTTTAAAATAAGTGTTTGTAATTATGCGGCCATGTAAAAACGAAATCCATTGTGTTTCGTTTATACTGTATTTCAAAGGAGTAAAATGTTGTCTGCCAAATATCTTTCTTAGAATAAAGAAAATATTCATTATCATGCAGCTTCTGACATATCAGTCGTCAAATGATAATTCAGACGATGAAATTCCATTATCAGGGAAATGAATGGTCGGAAAAAGTTAAGTTTTAGACGGCTTAAATATTCATACACTTACATCGAATACGATAGAACACAACAAAACATACTTTATAAAATACAAAAAACAACGTGACTGAATAAACATATGATTGTAAATTTAATAATCTTAAGGAGACGCATATTGCTACATTCACAGTTCATACAGAAATGCGGAAGGGGTGCATATTCAAGAAATCGATGGTAGGAAAATAAAAAACATATTCCTAAACTGATATAATACTTATGGACACCTGTAATATTCAGTATTTTGTAGATAAGGATGTGGTACTATGAATGTAATAGGAAAACAGAGGTCTTTGTGAAAGTACATTCAACACAAAATATTAAGCTTTTGTATAAGAAAAAAGCAGGTTTTTTACAATAACAGTGTTCCAAATAATGTTGAAGGGATGAGATTTTCTTTCTAACACACCAGGTTTGCTTAAACATGTAAAAATTTAACGCCACGTCATTTCAGCTCGGGATGGACGCCATATTTCTCATTGATAAAAATGTAAACAAAAAAAATCAGAGTGGGATTAGCATTGCAAGGGCATAACATGACATTCTACACAATGAATACCTTAGAACAGATATCTAAGATGCTACACAGGTCAGGCGGGTTAAATGCATAATGGCGATCACTAGAAATTCATCTTGAAAAGGTGGTTAATTTTAGTTTATTTACATTGTTTTTAATTTTCCCACGACTTCTCGGCGATTCACTGCAAATGTATTACTGCGCCGGACGAAAGGTAACTCTAATAAACAACGGGAGACAACTTAGGTGTCAGCACGTGTACGATTTTTAAAAAAACATGTCGATGATTATAATTTCTTATCAAATGATGAATCCTATTCAGATATTCGTCTTTAAAATTAGAAAATTATTAATTTCTGTGGACATTTGTCAAAAAATATTACTTACATTGGACTACTTTGCGCATCAAACTGGTTTCCGCTTCAGTTGTGAGGCACTTCCGTTATACTTTTTGACAACAATAACAAAACACAAAATGAATCAATAAAGTCACTTATAAACCGACTGCTACTTAAATCAGTGTAAGTAAAATTGTTGTTACAACATTATGCATGTTCGTTACGTTATGAGATAAAGTTTATCTTGAACTGCATAATCCATTAATTACGTTTAGATGATATTGCATTTACAACTTATTTGACCCCATTTTTTTCGTGAATGACAGCATTCTCGTGCAACTAGTGCAAACAGAGTTATGAAAAGTATGGTGGAGAATTGAAGGACAAATTATAAATGACATTAAGGGAGGATAACTGTATATTCGTCCAGTTTTGATCATTGACATGCCTGCTGTGTATTAGTAACTTTTGTGAACAAGATTAGAATGTTACTTTTGCACATATACACATTGATTGGACCTCTCAACCAAATTTCATACCTTATTTTAGGGATTTTTAAGACAATACATTTTCAAAAGTTTGTTGGTGAATGTGTTTTGATATTTAAGTGCATTGTAGTTCATGAATACCAAGTTAAAAATAAATAATGGCAACATTTATAGGCCCTTATTGTAAGCCACTAGACTTCTGTAACGATAAATGTTTAATGTATTAAGGGGAATATACTCTTTTAGTTTTGGAATGTGGCATTCCTTGACCACCGTATCTTTTCTTATGCACTACTTTGTAAACAAACTAAATAATGTGTTTTAGCTTACATATGCGATATGAAAAGCAAGACAGTGACCATATTTCACATTCTTTCTTTAAATTAGAATCTGTAGGACATTGGTAAATGTTTGGACAAGGTGAAGCACTATTATTTTCGCACCAAAAAGTCTTAATTGTTGACTTTGAATGTACACAGTAAGTCTTATGTAATTCAACAATAACTTTCTTGTTTCAGTTTTCTCATTTTTATTTTATTGAGCTATCCTTTGTGTACTTATAACAGTTGAAACAGTATCCATTTCATGTACCAAAACCTTGTACTTTTTTGCAGTTAAATTTTATCATACCCCACCCACTTTTTTCTAATTTCAAAGTATGCGCCCCCTTAAAAAGACTTTCAAAGGTAAATGTAAATATTACAACTTAACTGTCTCCGCACGAGTCACAAAACGTTTGTGTACATGCATGCATCAAAATTAACCATGATCGATATTCACACAAAAACGGGTGTCAATTTTAAGTATGCTTGTGTAAATATTCTTTGTAAATATTGTGTTTCTATTTATTGAAACTCAATGTCTTTACGTGTGAAAAAGTAAGAGAACCAGAAACGTTTAAATATTTTAACGCAGTAGGTTCGTTAAAACTGTAAATATTTCAAAGTGAAAATATTTTCTATTTGGATATAGTTTACCGATGAAACAGGGATAAAAGAATATTTTTTTTTTTAAACTGTGAAGATTTTGTAAGTATATTGTGATATTCACCCATGATTCCCTGTTTAATTTCAATTGACTGCATGCGCGTGAGATTGTGATAAGATCAGAAAATGTTCTTCGACGTAAGGTGGTAATTCTTATCTCGCCGCAGCAGATATGTTACGATATCGGCCTCAGGGAGTTAATGAAGCTTATTCAAAACGATACCCTCAATAAATCTCGAACGCGTGCCTTACTATGTCAATTGGGGTCATAAACAAGGTCACTAAGTCAATTCATATGAAAACCTAATTAGCATACTAGGAGCCACATATTCTACATCTACATAAAACTCTGTCAGAATGTCTCTTTGAAATCTAAGTTAACTTTGGAACTGTCTTATTTGAGTTTATAAACCGGGTCACTAGGTCAAATCATAGAATACAATTGTTAAAACTGATTGAGTCCTAATTTTCTACATGCTCTTCATAAAAGTTTGTCAGGATGTTTTCTGTATATGAAATATAGGTCAAGTTTCATCTCTGTTTAATATCTTTTAATCTCTGTTTAATATCTTTAGCCCGCCCGCTTAGCTCAGTAGGTAGAGCGTTGGTCTACGGATCGCGGGGTCGCGAGTTCGATCCTCGGGTGACTATTTGATAAACGGCATTGTGTCTGAAATCATTAGTCCTCCACCTCTGATTCATGTGGGGAAGTTGGCAATTACTAGCGGAGAACAGGTTCGTACTGGTACAGAATCTAGGAACACTGGTTAGGTTAACTGCCCGCCGTTATATGACTGAAAACTGTTGAAAAACGGCGTTAAACCCAAATCAAACAAACAAATCAAACTGTTTAATATCTTTACACGGTTACTTCGTCAAATAATAGAAAAATCGTGTTAACGTGCTAGAGACCAAATTTTCTATTTGATAACCATACATATTTTTCTCTTTGAAACCTAGAAAAAAAATCGAAATTGGCATACATGAGATCACAGACTGTTTCATTCGGTTAAATCACAGAATTCTTTTGTTAACAGTGAACAGGCCACATTGTTTACTAGAGTTAGAATGTTCTTTTTTCTATGAAATATAGGTCATTTTCAAAACTAGATTACCAATCATACCAAAACCTTGTTAACACGCTACAGGCAACATTTTCCATTTGTTGGAATGATTTTCTCTATGAAATATAGCTAAAGTTTAACGCAAAGTCAAATCATAAAAATAAACTTTTTAACGCTTTAGAGGTTGCATTTTCTATTGATTTTCATAAAACTTTTCACACCGCTCTTCTTTGTGAAATCAAGGTTTGAAACTAGGTTATATGAGATCTTACACTAGATCACGATGCTAAATTGTAGACAAACCTTGTGAACATTCTAGGCCACATTTTCTATTGATTATTACAAATCTTTATCAGAGTAGCTGTCTCTATGGTCTAGATAAAGTTCAAAAGTTGGGTACCTGAGATCAAAAACAAACACACTTTATCAAATCATTGAAACAACTTCTTAACTTAACTCTCAAATGGCCATATTTTCTGCCTGATCTATATCCGACTTTGCCAGATGTGTGTCTGTTTAAAATCTAGGTAAATTTATAAATGGTCACTTGGAGGTAAAACTAGATCACGATGCGGGTACAAAACCTCGCTTTCGGTGTAGAATTCTTCATGTGCGGAAGTCATTCAAATGGCTTACGGAAGGTCTTTGGTTCTTCCCAGGTATCCGGCCATGTCTGAAATGTGCTTGGAGAGGTACCTTGGATTTCCATCGACATCAAAAGCTTGAAAAAATCGCTGTGTCACCTTCATTGTGTCCTTTTAACTATGACACCACCCCCCTCCCCCCAAAAAAGATAAATAAATAAATAATCAACCTACAATATTAATTAATAAGCAATCGAATATACAGTCTTTATTAGTACTTAGCATATAAATGTAAATAAAATGCAGACAGTTACGTTTTGTGTAGTTTTTCGTTTATATATTTAACTCTCGAAAACCGTTGAAATGCATTTAGTAGCAAGCTTTTTGACGTACATCATTTTCAATTGTGGAATATTTTTTTGTGATACTATATGTAAATAAAACCCTAAAATAATGTCAGCAGTGAATGTGCTCTATGCATTGGGTTTAAAATAGTGCACATTTAATAAATTTATAGCTAAAGACTGTATAAATATGAACTACTACTACATGCCTAGAAGTTATTTTTAACAAATGACTTTTGCTGCGCGTCATTTTATTTTAAATATAACTCCACATACACATATATTAATTCATTTATTTAGTAAAGTTAAATAAATTTGATAAGGGTTTTCTACAGTCGAAGTTAATATCTAACAAGAAAATATTTAGAGAAAGATAAGCACTGGATATATTTAAAAAAAATTGTTTGTCACATTAGAACGATTTGATTATGGTTAAGACTTAAACAATTTTTATAATACAAGCAAGTTTTCTACATCTGAAACTGTTTCATTTTTACAATTCTTACTTTTATACAGCTGTAGCGCTGGATAATTCAAACAGTTTTACAGTCGTTTTAAAGCTTTAAAGCTGAGGAATTATGCAACTATACATGTTATTCTGTAGTAAAAAGTTAGATTAAATGATATTGACAGTGCCTCTCAAACGTCTTTTTATTCCTTTTTGGTCTATGTATTCTATTATCTTTTTTTGATCGGTATTATATATACTACACATTTGTATGCGATTAAACTATCAATATTGTGTATTATACCTTAACGGAATTCGGTGTTATTCGTGACACAAAATATTATATTTTTTACTATTTAACAGTTTAAAGTGAAAATGAAAATGGATTCAGTAACATAATTATAGCAGTAAGTTTTGCTGTGTTTTCCATCTAATGTTTAAGCAATATCAGAAAAAACATAAGTTTACAGTACAATCTGAATCAAAATTATCTTTGTTAAACTATAGTTTGTATAAGGAAGTTTTAATTTGACATTGATCGTGCTATTTTTGTTTCTTATTTCATTGACGTTTTGCTTGAATAAGTCACTGAACCTACCGGTGTCTGTAAAGTTTTTGTTGTTTGATTTAAAAAAAAAAACAAACAAAAAACGTTTCTTTCACGAAAATATTAAGAAAGTTTATATTGAGGAATAACAATAGAATTAGAGATTTAAAAATATCTATAACACATGTTTTCGTGTATTTATTTTTAGTAGTGTAATTTATTGTTCTAGATTGTAATGTGATAAGATATACCTCATCACCAGAAGTCTACTTTTCCACTGTAAAGTTATCACTGAGCACACAAGCACACTATATCCATCTGCTGAGAGCTCTTAAAGGGTGGGTCAGGGATCAAACATTTTCGAAGTATGGTTACAATATACAACTCATGAATTAATCAGGAAGGCAATCAGCTATAAAATTGCATTAGCACTAAAGTCTGGTTTTATTCAAATGTTTTATGTGATATGTAAATTACCTGAATATATGTGGATGTATCCAAAGATATTCGGTTCTATTTAGCGCAGTATCAAAATATAAACGTTTTCAAAACATTGACCTTTTATGAGTGACCAGCCCGTGATTGGTTGAAATAAGTCACATGCATAAATATTAGTAAGACAGGACATTAACGGGGAAAATGAAATTAAACAACTAAAACATTAAAGGATTTACAGATACCGCTATTTAGCCTACGACACATACATATATAAACTAGAAAATAAACTGATGTACATCATTGTTTGACCTATTCTTGCCACTGGAGCAACAAAATATATCCAGGATATATACCTAAATTCACATGTATTGCATGTTTTGGTACATGATAGGTGCTCAAACCAGGTCAAATACCTTCCAGATATGGTTAAAATAGTGAAATGTTTTAAGAAAGAACACAACCCAGTCACCTTCTATGACCTTTCAGTAAAGATACCCAGGTACCCTCCTTCATAGTACACGTTCACGTAGGATATGTCTATATGTTTCCTCGCCATATGGACATAAACTGGCTCAAAAACCTTCCAGACTTAAATGTCATAAAGCCGAGCACTTCCTGGTCATTTTACCCATTTTGTATAACCCTGTTGGGCTACCCGAGGGTAATACCAAATGAAAAATCAAGACGAATTCTACGTTTACTTTAGTAGTTAGCTATACTATTACGTCTGCTATATCTTTCTACTACAGTATGGTTTTTTTTGTGGGTGAACAGCTTTTCGGTTTGTGATTCTTTGCTGTAGAGATTGTATTCTTCTTTCTTATTTTCATAAAACGCGAAGGGCGTGTATTGTATGCCTTTAAGATCTACGCAATTGATAAACTCAAAGACTGATCGGTCAAATCTATGTTCTTATAAAAAAAAAAACTTAGGGATCATTGAACATTGAGGTTTAATTGCATAGTATGCACTGATAAGTTTTTGTAATACAAAATGTAGCATTTCTATTACAACAGCTCACACTGAGACAGCTGGACGTGAAGATTGACCTCTACGAGGATAGCCAGATGTTCTGACAGCAGCACATTCAATTCTGTCACCGCATTCTAAACACATGGAAATGAGTAAGAGAAACGATAAACTTCACATGCGATTTGGAAAGTCTGGTATTATTTTTGTTTTAATGGTTTTGATATTTCAATATTCGCTACATTCAAGTACTATTATTTATTTTGCCAAGAAATTTTGTTATAGTAGGATAGCAAATACATTGCAAAATAGGAAGTTACCAAAACAAATAGCAATCTAGCCAAATGTTGTTGAACTTAAAAGTTTATCAAAGATCTTAATCTGTAAAACTACACTGCAGCGTTAAACTTATCATTTAATTGGTAATGAAATGTAACTTTGTTTAAAGTAACACTAACTGTTTTGCGTACACAAAGGGTAATACATTTGACAGTAGCGAATGCTTTATTATTGAGGAGTAATGGGTGGTGTGCGAGAGAAACAATAGGCAAGTGTAGGTTAAGAAGGGTCTAAGAAAGGGTCTGGTGTGCAAATGTGTTTTAATACTGACGATTTATCTACCACGTAATAAATGGATCACAAGAATACATGTACACATGTTTACATTTTCAAACGTTCCTATGGATGTGACATGTTGCAAACTTAAGACTGTTTGCTAAACAAAATATTGGTACTGTTCAAACTTAGGCTAATGTGAAATTAAAACAGTTAAATAAACAACAGCATAAATCCCACGCCATATCAAAATATGCTGAAAGTTACGTTGCGTAACTTTATTTTAGAAATGCAGCACAATCTAGCGAGAGCCATTCAAACGAATGCTGTCGACCTCGTAGATTAAATGCAATTTAGTGAAAGTGAAATACCTGACTTCCTCACAGGGTGTATCACAGAAGACGAATGCAAAGAATTACGTGGAAAACCAAACAGGAAAGACCAAGTACGAAGACTTATAATTTTGATAAAAGGAAGAAGTTATGAAATAATGAAAAGGTTCTTAGATACTGTGAAAGGCTTTTGTCCCCGGACGGTTGAAAATATTTGGAAACAATACAATGAGTTTACGAAAGTCAAAATGCCAGCTCGAAAATGTCCTACTTGTGAACTGAAAGAAAATGTAGATATCAAATATGTAATAGATTATTTGTATGCAAAAGAAGTCATCGGAACAAGTTTATATGCTATGGTCTCTGACAGTACCGCGACTGTAGGAATGCAAGATTCGTTGTGGAACCAGGTTTTACAAGTTTGCATTGAAAGCAATCTCAAGTATCTAACTGATATACTGAAAAGTAAAGGTCGATATTGTCACATAGCAAATTCGTTAAAATCGTACTACAGTGGCAAACATCATGAATCAATCTGTTTATGCTCTAGTGCAGGATTTAGTCCTATTAGTGCACTTTCCCCTAACAACGACATAAATGAAAGTTCAACAACCTGCTCACCAAGGAGCACATCTTCAGCTTCAACATCTGATATAAACACAGAGGCAGAACTAGAAAGTATACCGGGAGAAAACACATTGCTAAAAGTTCCAGCCCAAATACCCGATTTTAATAATATGAAAATTGCTGAGGAAAACGTATTCTTACAGGAGAGATTCCTAAAATTGAGCCAGGAAAAGTACGTGATTTGAATAATATCTCACTAACAACATCTCAGTCAGGTCATGACTCTGAATGCAACACTGATTTAACAAGTAATGTAAGTGTAGTTAGTTTGGAAACGGTCATAGAAAACAAAAATGTCATTAATATTACAGTTCCTGTCAGAGGTGAACTTGAAAACCCAGTTTCGCCAGAATTACAACGTCAAAGATCGCTAGACAAGTCATCAAGTTGTGCCTGTTTCAGTTTTAAATGTTGCAGGCGAAGAAGCTACACTCCTTAGAAAATATATTGTATTACAAAATACCTCAAGAATATCAATCCAAGTACAAGGAATTCCGAATTACAGCATACTACTGTTAAAGTAAATCAAGTTTTTTGTCTGAGAGAATTTAAAAACGTGCTTGTTTATTTGATAAACGATCTAGACAGTAACTAAGTATTAACATATGCCGGCAAATGTTACATATATTTTGAAAGTATATCCTTTATATTGGAATTAAACTCCATTTATCGATCCTTCACCACATAATTGGTTTTACCATAAAGCCTGAAGAATTGGCTTCCTCTGTCAAAATATTTAGAGAAAAAGGTGACGGTCGTACATTTTGGATCTGTATTTTAGCTCTAGAAAATGTGATACTAAGTTATACATTTACCCTTATGTGCCCTAAATGTCCTGACAATTGGTTGGTCAGAATTTAGAAAAAAATGATACTTAGTGTTACATTAACCCTAACGTGCTCTAAATGTCCTAACAGTTGGCTCATCATAATTTTATATTTCGCAATTCTCAGTCATAGAGAATTTGCAAAACTGGCGGAATCCCCTACTTAAAGTACAGAAAAACTGTAAAAACAAAAGTTTAAACCGTATGACTCTCATCATCGAAATACCATCTTCCGCCGCGATTAATTAAATCTGCTTTATTAAGATAGGTTGTAGATTTAGATGGAATTCTACAAAAAATAATGTTGGTACGATGCTGGTTTGGTCGGTGCGGTGGCTGCTATGAACTAAAGAAGGGTTAATTCAAAAATTCTTTTCTGTTCAACATTCTATCTCAAGCTTCCCATAAAAGTAACTCGTAGTTCTTCTTCGACGGACTGATGCTAATAATTCATATTTGTAAGCTTCTTATGTATAAAGGCATAATACGGGATTGATATACATCTAACATGATATAAGAAAATCGTGGAAACAGAAAATTTGAAATATAATTGTAGAAATAGATTTTAACAAGCAAATTCGATGAACTGGTATCACCCGCCGAGTGGGTAATAAATACTGATGGGAAAATAAAACAAAGCGAGGTTGGGGGGAAGGTACAGCTTTGCATGTTGATAAATATTCATGGCAGGTTTAAGATTTTAAAAAAAAGAGAGAAAAAAAATAAGGGGTAGGGTATGGGGTGTGACTAGGACGGTAGGGGTGACCGGGTGTGGGTACACAACTTCACATGTTGATGATAAATGTTCATGGGGGGAAATGAAAGACGTTTAATGCAACTCTACCAATTGGTTACTTTATGTACAAATATGTGAACTTTTAAACAATTCAGGGGCAATAACTCTGAAATTAATAGAAAAATCCTGACGAAATTGTTTGTGCACTATCACATTATGGTGATCTAAATTTAATTTAAGTTTCATAGTTCCAGGTCAAATATGTCACAAGTTATGAAGCAGATATTGCCACATTTATAAACTACTAAGGGCCATAACTCTGGTGTTACTTGGACAATATGACTGAAACTTGGCGGACCGCATTTCCCGATAGTGGTGAATATGTACATGAAGTTTTATTTAGATATTCTAGACCACTTCCTAGATTTGGCTCCGGACGGACGGACGGGCGGTCGGACGATATGGCTCCGGACGGACGGACAGACGTTCGCACATTTGAAACCTAAAGTGGTCATTCCATTGTTTGAAAACAATAGAATGACCACTTAAGGAACAAAAGACTTAAGTGGTTACGGAATGAATACAAAGGATTTCTATTGTCCTAGGCCACACCTCCTACCAACCAAGGTATCACTCGTGTGCTCGGAAAGACGGACGGACGGACAGACGGAGGGATGACGTTAAAACTATGTCCCTCCGCCTTCGGCGGGGGATAACAAGGTAATATTAGTAGGATATATAAATATAAAGGTGTTGCTGTTTGTCAAAAATTCTTCGTTTTTTCCCATCTAAACCTATGTTTTAAGTAATACAGTCTATACAAATATACCTTAGAAGCGTAGAGCGTTGCAAACTATAACAGACTCGGTTCAACGTTCTTTGTTTACGCACATTATTCCTTATAAGAAACAATTTTTCCGTACTCGAAGAAAATAGACAAGGCAATTCATTGATGCAAGCATCAAAGACGCCGCCAAGTGCTGTGTCTGAAGTACATTTATTGCAATATGAGAAATCACCTAATCATTACTTTATTAGTCTGACTGGCTACAAGTTATCAACATTAGCACATAAAACAATATATGTTATAAACTGTTTAAAACATGAAGAATAAACATGATAGAAAAGTTTTACCATGCAATACAAATCCTCTACCTGCAATGACATTAACATTGCGAGTAGGTGGTCCCTTTACATACAAAATTAAAGTAATTATTTCACTAACTAAGGTCATCTCCTGTGAAAAGTTCTTATATGCAGGAGCGTGTGTATGAAGTTTCACAGAAATGCAGTTTGTTGGGAAATGAGGAAATGTTGAAATTATTTCAAAGTTGTGGTTCACAGAAACCATTATTTTTATTATCATGTAATGTAATGAGTGTTTTCTATTTACTGATGAAGTTTTATGGACCTTAGTCACCTACATTATAGATTTCAGAATGCAGATTATACACAGCAATTTACTGTTTCCCTTGACAAAAACAATCAAAAATTTTGTCCAAGAAAAGAATGATATAACATAAATAATCTCTATATAGCCCCTATTCACAAAGCATGAATCTTTCTTATCTACTTTTGAATATCATAGAATTCATTTTTTTTTCGGACGAACGATAAACTTGAAGTCCTCGTTGAACTGTAAGGTTACTAGGAGTATGTCAGTGTCTAGTTCAAATCTAATATTACAAGAAATTTAGAAAGCATAATAACCCACTGCCAAAGTGTAGAAAATATTTCAATGAAAATGTTTTTTTTTTTTTTTATTTTTTTTTTTGTCAGGAATGGACAAATACAAAAACTATTAGTATTAAATTAAAAACAAAAAAGAAAAAAAAGAAGCATGTAACAAGATATAATAAAACCAGAGCAACTGACTAGTCATATAAGATCAATGAACATATAAATTCAACAAGGAATTCTATTTTAAAGTCACTGATGCTTTGATAAGTTATGGTCCCATGGCTTTTGATATTTCGATCTAACCACATTTAAAGAAGTATTAACTTGTCACTGACAAATTCAGCCAAGTGCTCTTTAGCCTATTGCACACCTTAGTTGACAGTGTATATCTGTAAACAATGAGTAGATCTATATGACACATAAGCAAAAAAAAAAAAAAAAAAGAAAAAAGAAAAAAAAAAAAAATAGAAATAGGAATTTGCAAAAGTGTGCGCATTCTGAAATTACATCACTGTACCTATCAACAAAGAAAATAAGACAAAAAGGTTAAAAATAAGTTAACAGCGGTACTTCCTTCGTTCATTTCAACATATCTATGCTTATTGATTCCTGTATTTACTATGTAAATACGTTTTTTTTCAAGGAATTTTTATGCAGGCAATTGTAATTTTCCATAATTTTTTTTTTTAATATTCTCTTCGAAGTTGTAAAATACACGAACGCTCCCTTGTCGAGGCGATTCACGCTTTACAGTATGGTATTTCAGCGGTGTGTTCTATTTATAGAACATGAGATAGGTAAGTAGGTCATGCTAAGAATAGAAATAGAAAACTTGACTTACAGAGTAACCTCCCTTATCAATAAATCAGATCAACATTTTTGACGAAATTGTAAATAAAAAAATATGTTCTGCTCTACAAATAAGGAGAGGAAAGACAGATAGCATTGTTTTAAATCACATAATAAATTGCATTACATACATTTTTTATGTTTTCTTTTTGCCATTTTTTGTTTATTCACTAAAATGTATTGTGCAATATCGTTGATTCTTTTACAAACTATTCACTGTGTTCAGTTTATCACTCCGAAACTATTCATTACCATCTTTACAGGGTCCGAAATAAAAGTGTATCCCATATACTCGACACCGCCTTCAGGGCGGCGTCGAATAAGTCGTAACTTTCTGTGGGCGTATAACATGTAACTGAAAAAGTTGTTCAACTCAAAATATGTACTGACAAGAAGTTGAACCAAGCATTTGCCTGTTCTCGATATAAGTATATTGACAAAGAATTAACAAAACTGTGTATTAAAAAACGGACATACTTTTATGTTAATGAAATGTGGTAACTTTATACATGTATTAGCAAATTATGCAATAAAGTGATTTGACTAAAGCGATTTACTCAACATTTATTGTTAGCATGCCCCTGGATCGACTTAGCAATTGTATACGGTGTTCCGTTAGGGCCAGCGCCTGCTCCCTATGAACGCGAAGCGCGAAGGTACGACGGTACGATGGCGAAGCGCGACAGTACGATAGTGACAACACGACAGTGCGATGGCGAAGTGCGACAGTACGATGGCGAAGCACGACAGTACGATGGTGAAAGTCCGTCGTACTGTCGCGCTTCGCCATCG
The DNA here is from genome assembly GCF_021730395.1 of Mercenaria mercenaria. NCBI lineage: Eukaryota > Metazoa > Mollusca > Bivalvia > Venerida > Veneridae > Mercenaria > Mercenaria mercenaria. The sequence continues at coordinate 37,166,151 of NC_069363.1, read as the reverse complement.
TACTGTTTCGTTTCACCATCGTAGTGGCGCGCTCCGCCATCGCAGTGTCGCGCTTCACTATTGTAGTGTCACCATCGTACTGTCGCGCTTCGCCATCGTACTGTCGCCCTTCGCCATCGCACTGTCGCGCTTCGCCATCGTAGTGTCACCATCGTACTGTCGCGCTTCGCCATGGTACTGTCGCGCTTCACCATCGCACTGTCGTGCTTCACCATCGTAGTGTCACCATCGTACTGTCGTGCTTCGCCATCGTACCGTCGTACGTTCACAAGGGAGCAAGCGCTGGCCCTAACGGAACACCGTAATTGTAGCAAAGCTGCGCCTCTCCGAATAATCCTTTCTCCATTTTAGCATGCTCCTTGTTCGACTAAGCAATCTTAGCATTGGTACGCCCCGCTGAATAAATCTATCTCCATTTTATCATGCCCCTTGCTTGAATTAGCAATTTTAGCACAGCTACGCCTCGCCGAATAAACCTTTCTCCAACTCGCCATACATAAAGATACTAATCTAATATTCTGTATTTATCTTCTAAAATAGTTTTGCCAGTTTCATGTTAATAGGATATGAAGGATATTATCACACTATGCTATTGTAGTGAAACCTGCAAGAAATACTATGTTCCAGTTTATATAAAGGAAAGAAATAACTGCTATTACATTGCACAGTCTCGTTAAGGGGAAATCCTTTTCTTTCTAATAAGAACTTTGACTTTTTGGATGGTATAATTCCATATTGTCATAAATTCCTTCATATACGTTAGATATAACACAAATTACTAAGTCAAACAAGGGGAAAAAACTTTGTAAAATGTAACATAGAGTTATGGAACCTGTGCAGTCCATGTCAGATCACAGTGCACTTTTAATCCATTACCACCAGTTTACTGAGATATCGGCTTACAAACAAAGACTTAACCAATTATTTCTAAGTCGAAAATGGAGCATAACTTGATAAAAAAAATGCAAACAGAGTTATGGAACCAGTGCAGTTCATGTCATATCATTACAGAAAACAAGTGTGTGAAATATCCTTTCCCACTAGCGGCTACTGAGAACTTACATACAAAACAACCAAATTGGGACGCCGACGAATGGGTGTGTGTAGTAGCTCCATAGCTCTACTTATTCCAGGAATTGTCGAGTTAAAGATATTACAAATGAAAGAAAATTTAACTGCATCCGAATTGTCTTTCGTGTTTCGAATAAATATTATATTACTGTACTTTAATACAGATTAAATATTTTACAAAGCGGCATTTTGTTCAGAAATGATGTTTAGGATACAAGACATAACGTTGTATTGAAATATTTACAGACATGTCTCCAGATTTGAAATTTAAAAACTACTTTCATTAGTTAGCCCAGTTATGAAAGATAAAATGTAAAAATAAAATGATTCAGTAGGTATATAGGTAGTAATTTTTTTGAAAATATACACTCGGGTAGTCTGAAAAATATGTAAAAAAAGAAAATTTAATGTCTAAATCGTTTGTCGCGCCATAGAAATGTGATGTAAAAAGTAAGAAAACTTAACTACTCCATTCTACCATTATAAACATCAACCTAAATTACACTGCTATTTGATTTTTCACTCTTAACATTCAGTAAGGTAGTTTATTTTTGCGTTCCTACTCGCATTTATGACGTTTAATCTAAACTCATGGCACATTGAAATGTTCACTTTTTCCCAGATTTCGTTAGTTAGCATTTAGAAGCACACCAGAAAAGCTAGTGTGATAGCGTGCCGTAGCATAAGCCCCTGAAATATACCCTTCCCCTTCTATCCACACTTGGTCGTCCACTGACAGCTCAGCAACTGTCGTAATACCACCCATATTCCAGCCCGTAGTGTGTCCAGCGAAAGCGTATTCTATCCCTTTCCCGTTCTTTCTCAAGAAAAAGGCTCCCGGTTTGCCTGCAGGGTTTCCAAGACCCATGGAAAAAAGGTATGTTCCGTTGTATGGTGCGGTGAAGAAGCCATGTCGAGCGCCATAGGCGTTTCCATGATTCAAATCCACCTGATCAAAAACAATCACCTTGCCTGCTGTTACCTTCCCTAGATTTTTGCTCAGTATCGCCCTGAATGCAACGTTTGGCGTTCTCGCTGTCAACAGAGAAAAAAAAATATGTTAAAGAGGGTGCATTTACTTCATGTACTTCTTCTTCAGTTTTTTGTTTTCAATCGTGTTTGCAGTTAGTTTAGTTTTGATGGGGTTTTTGTTTGTTTGTTCGTTGTTTCTTTGGGGGTAGTGGGGGGGGGGGGGGGGGGGGAGGTCGTGTTTTATTTCTTTGATTACGAGATGCAGGCATTGATTTAATCTGTGTTAGCTGAAAAATGAGCAATAGGAAGGAATAGAAAAATATAAAACTCGTAAATAAAGAATGATGTCAACATTGTATGACACATGCCCTCCTGAAAATGCTCGACATTCATTAGAAGCATTATATTGAAACAGTAAAAAGGGGGTAACTCCAGAAAAAAATATCAGACACGAAACTCCCAACAAAATGCACATGTCCATTTCATGTTAAATGATGATGTATACTAACTTTTATTGAATTGGATGGTAGCTGCAATTGACGTTGATTGCATATACCTTAAACATGAAAATCGGACAGGAAAGTCCTAATATTATGCGCGTGTCCGCTAGATGTTGATGATGTGTACAAAGTTTCATTTGAATTAGATGGCAAGTGCAGGAAGACTTGAGTGCAGCTGTAGCTGTAATAATTTAAAGTTTTAAAAGGACATTAAAATATCGGACATAAAAGTCGTACCAATACACAGATATCCACTTCATCTTGAGGATGTATATAAAGTTTCGTTTGAATTGGACTGAAACTGCGGGAGGAATATTTTAAAGTAAAAAATGGGACCATGGCTGTAGAAAAAATAATGGACATGAGAGTCTCGCCAGTAGGTGCATGTCCGCCTCATGCTGATGATGGATACCAAGTTTCATTTGAATTGATTGGAACTATAGGAGGAATTGAGTTCACACGGACAGTTTAAACACTATATTACTATCGCCACCGAGGACATGAAAATAAAAATAACACGCAGTTACGAGGGCTTAAAAACAATTTGCCGTTTTATCGATAATATTTTGTTTTAAACGGACTGGACTTCAGATATTGTCTAAAATGTTATTTCTTTGAAATTAAATTTATATTAGGAACATAAGAACATGAGTTTTTGTTTCTAAGCTCTGCAAAAAAAAATGCTAAATCAAGAAAGAAAACATATCTGAATCGGGAATCGAACGTTGATTGCATCGGTAATAAAAATTTTCCTACCATCATGACCATTACACCAGGAAGGAATCTTCAATTTTAAATGGAAAAATATAGTGAAAACTAGATGAGGACACAGGTGCCCCCACTCCTGTCATTGCGTGTATGGTTTCATGACTACGTGAACTAGTTTTAAGATGTTTGCAACAAAACATTTTAAGAACTCTATGAGTATGTTTTAACCACGTGAAGGGCCATAACTCTGGCCTAGCTGAGCGAAATCCCAAAGAGAATACCAGGTGCACAACTTCACATGCTATAAAACAACTCTCTAATGTTTAATGACTCTAGTACATTTTGAAATACGTGGGACACAAACTTTTATTTTTTTAACTAAGTCAAGGGCTATAACTCTGGTCTTGCAAAGTGAAATAAAAAAAACTCAGGTTCACAAATTCACGTTCTGGATAACATTCTTACATGGTTTCATGCCTCTAGATGAACTATTTTAAGATATATGCAACACAAACGTATAAGCACTTTATGTGTATTTTTTCACTAAGTCAAGGACCATAATTCCAGTCTTGCTGAGTAAATTTCCAAACAGAACATTATACTATATAACAATCCCCTACTGTTTTATGACTCTTATGACAAATATTTTTTGAGATACATGCGACACAAACTTGTATCTCACTTATGCATATTTTTGACAATTAAAGGCCATGATTCTGGTCTAACTGACAGACATCCAGAACAAAATCCCAGGTACACAGCTTCACATGCTGAATAATATTCCCATGATGTTTCATGACCCTAGGTCAAATATTTGATACGTGCGACACAACTTTTATGCCTTTTTATGCATAGTTTTTACTAAGTCAAGGGCCATAGCTTTGGTCTGGCTGAGTGAAATCTCTAACAAAACCCCAGATGCACACATTTCCGTGCTGAATAATATTCCTGTAATGTTTCATAATACTGGGTCAAATACTTTTTGAAATACATGCGACACAAACCTCGGCCCTTTTTCTAATTCAAGGGCCATAACTCTGGTCTGGTTGTGTGAGATCCAAATTAAAACCCATGGTGCACAACATGCTGAATAACAATTCTGTGAGGTTTGATAACTCTGGGTCGCATACTTTATGAACGACACAAATTCGGACGGACGGACTGACGGACGGACAAATGCAACTCTAAGTGCCCCCCCCCCCCCCCTCCCACAACACCACCACCAAAAAATTGTGGGGATACAACAACTGATTTTCATGTGTTTCATACATAACATATAATCTCTCAGTAACTAAGTTCCAAATTAACTTCAATACTTAACTTATTTTCAGTGTACTTATCAATATAATACCTGTCATCCACGTGAAGCGCGTGCTTTTCGAGCCAATCAACGCTTGGCTGATTTTAAAAATAGATTTGTACAATGTATATGACATGGAATATACATGACGGAACACTTATAACACGCAGACGAAACGGGTAAAGATCGAGGAACTCACGAAAACGGTTGATTCTAACGCATTATGGAGGGATCGGGGCAACATGCATGTCCAACGGAGTGTGTTGATCTTGATCGATTATCAGGGAGCTCTACAAGCGTCCGCGATCAAAATATAGAGAAGATGGAGAGCGGGTCTGCGGATAAAGAAGTCCCGAAATGTACAGTTCTTTTCACAAGGTGAGTTTTGTAATATTCATCTAGTATTTAGATCTAGTATTCATAGAGTTTAATTGATGCAAACGATCGGACACAGGAATTTTATTACACCTATAGGTACAGTACACATTTACTGGTAGAGTGCATATTTGTATTTGGTTACTTGGTTAAACTTGATATATTGACACGAAATGATCAAGAGAAGATCGTCGGCATGCTACCCACAGGCACAGGCACGGGTTCAATGTATATGTTTTTGTTTAATATAAAAAAATCTGGGTTTTTTCACAGAAATATACTTTATTTATGTTAGTCAAATGAAAAAATCCGGTCACAGTATCATATACATTGAAAAGGTGAACTATGCGAGCGTAACGCTATGGGAAGCTACTCGGCAAACCTGTAGAACATTTCTAAATCGGAATTTATACACCTGTAGCCGCTACCTGCATGATTGCACCTTCGAAACATTTAAAGCCTTCCATAAATACTAAACTGACCCCATAAATTGCTTTGAAAAACACAGTACAAGTCTCTACCAGCGAAATATTTCAAATATCCCCGGTGATTTCATTCCGGATAGCGGACGTGTTCCTGGCTTTTATCACTTCGTTTGGCAGCTGAAATCGCCGGGGATATTTGAAATATTTCGCTCCTAGAGACTTGTACTGTGTTTTTCAAAGCAATTTATGGGGTCAGTTTAGTATTTATTGAAAGCTTTAAATGTTTCGAAGGTGCTATCATGCAGGTAGCGGCTGCAAGTGTATAAACTCCGATTTTGAAATGTTCTACAGGTTTGCCGAGTAGCTTCCCATAGCGTTACGCTCGCATAGTTCACCTTTTCAATGTATATGATACTGTGACCGGATTTTTTGTCATCGAATTTTTTTTTCATTTTACTATCATATAAAAGGTTAATTGTGTGAAAAAAAAAGAGATTTTTATATTAAACAAAAAATATACACTGGACCCGTGCATGTGCCCACAGGTTGCTTGGTTTTTTAATGCGCCGTGCAGCATATTGTATATTATATTCGTGTAACATGTATGCACACACCCCGGTTAGGGGTCATGTTCTTATGAATACTCTTGAAGCATTCAGGGCACACCCTGATACCTTCTGAATTGTAGACAATTGCCCATCAAAATTTTTAGGCACATGCCAGAAGCGCCAGTCAAGAGCTACACCACTGAGGTGTGTTATTCGTGGCGACGACCTGATTGAAAATGACAATAGTTTACTTTTAATGGGATACACATTCATTATTTGCAAATGAAAGGAACTTCTAGAGTAGGCACAAAAAATAAAAATAGAGCAAAAACTAAATCGATATTATCTACGACCCTGACGGGACATTTAGGTATTAGCGGGTACTCCCAATCAAGTTTTTGTTTTATCTATATATTGTTTTTTATTAAGTATTATATAAAACAATAGGCTTACCATGAATTTCCTTTCGTATATCTGCCATTTCTGCTGTCATTTTTCTCTCAATCTCTTCCATTTTTAATTCCATTCGAACCATTTTTTCTAACAGTTTCTCCTCATAATGAAACTTTGAACAATGTCGCGGTTCATTGTCCGAGCACCAGACGCGTGTCACTAGACACAATACTAGAACACTCCCTGAAACTCCACTAAATTTAAAGAACATAGTTATTGCTGGATAAGTACCAGTAAAAATTAATCAATAGGTCTTATGACCGTAGTCACTATAATTCATTAACTGATGTACTATTGTCTGACTTTCACATTTCATACCAATAGATTTTTTGTTTTTTCATAGTTGCTTCCGCATGATAAACTGCTTAAGCGGTACAGCATCAGTCTCGCGTCGTTACTTCGAGGCCGCGAGTTCGAATCGCGGTTTGGCTGCATTTCATCATTTGTTAGACAGAAAGTCAAGAAACATTCGACAGACTACCGCTAGATATGTATAGATATGTGTTGTTAACAAGTTAAATAAACAAACAATTATCTGTTAGTGTCTGAAGCCAAATCATACCATGATCATCATACAGATCTTGGATTTCTTCATTGTGAGGTAGTCATTCTGTTGACTGTCGAAATAATTACCCAGGTAACAGTAGCCAAACTGGGCTTTAATTTTGAATAGCACATTTTATCTGATGGCTAAACCTATGTTCGGAGTCAAGGGCAATAAAAATGTCAATAGAGAAACAATCTGCTAGAGTTATTTCCTCTGTTAATGAAGAAATATATGACAGAACAAACATTGGGACGGAAACCAATCTAATAGAAGTCTATAAAACGTATTTTAATAGGAAATCTAACTCTGTGTAACGGGTATTTTTTATCATATCTACAGGAAAATGCGAAAAGCGAAAATATAAAAATAATATTGCTAAAATGTTATTGGCCGGCCATCAATTAGGATTAAGAACAGACAATAAATGAACAAATATATTCCCTATTCAGATGACAAAATTATTGTTATCTGCTAAAAGTTATCAGTTTCACTTAACGAAAGGCCGTCCATAGAAATAATTTGTTTTCTGTATTTACAGTTTCAAAATTAAATAAGCTTGGTAGTAGTGGTTTTTTTTTCTGCTTCAGACCAGTATTACGTGCACATTATCACATTATGATTTAACAAAATAATTACAAGTTAGAACGTTAGTCCAGCGGACTGAAACGGTAAGCAATAACTAAAGGAAGTTTAAGCATTATAATGAAAGTATAAATCAATTGCAGAAGTCAAAAATATTTGGGTAGGAGTAATTTTGTTGGATCGGTCGAAGCATTGCAAACAAAGGATTTATAGGATGCCAATTTAAGTGTTTGATAAAGATAAAGGTAAAAGTAAATTTGTTTTACCGTCGCTTTGTGAAACAATAAACATATAAGCTCTGTAGAGCTTTTGAGCGACCCTATTTTAAGAACAGTTAAAACCAATTATACCTTACCCCCAGCAATTTGCTGGTACCCATTTACAGCTGGGTCGACTGGGGCAATCGTGATAAAGTGCGTTGCCCAAGGAAACATCGCAATGGGAGCAGCCAGGAATCGAACCCGGGGCCTTCACATCCGTAGGAAGCGTCTTAGCCCTCTCGACCAATGCGTCAGATTTAGTACGTCCTTAAATTAACCCAGCATTCAGTATATCTAGGTGATTCTTTCGTAAATATAAAAACGAAAACAGAAATTGAAATCGCATTCAGAACGCACATATACATAACGGGACAACTTGAGGTATTTCTGCGTGCTCTGATGAAAAAAAGATCTTCAAAACGTCAGAACATTCTAAGAAAATAAGGCAAATAAAAATGATAGAATCATGTGTTTGATTTTTGCTGGAGTAAAAAGCAAAAGAAGACAAGAGGGTCATAATGACCCTGGATCGCTCACCTGAGTAATATGAGCTACATGTATCAAATGTCAAACTGATGCTAAAATATTAAGAAAATAGGTCAGTAGGTCACATTCATGGTCACTGAAAGTCAGTTTTAAGATCAGTGTGCAAAACTGTACATGTCACCCAAATTTCAAGGCTGTATCTTAAAAAAACAAGAAAGTAGGTCGGGGCGGGGCCTCTTTTTACCCCAGGGGCATAATTCGAACAATCTTGTTAGAAAACAACTTGGCAATGATACATACCAAATATCAAAGGTCTAGGCCTTGAACTTTCAGACAAGAAGATTTTTTTTTTAAATTCCTATATAAGTCTATGTAACACTTGGAACACCCTGGGTGGGACCTCTTTTCAACTAAGGGGCATAATTTGAATAATCTTGGTAGACGACCACTAGGCAGTGCAACATACCAAATATCAAAAGCCTAAGCCTTCCAGTTTCAAGCAAGAAGTGTTTCCTATATAAGAATATGCAAAAGTATGGACCCCCAGGGAAGGGCCTCTTTTCACCCCAGGGTAATAATTTGAACAAGCTTGGTAGAGGACCATAAGGCAATGCTACATACAGAACATCAAAGGCCTAGGCCTTGTGGTTTCAGACAAGAAGATTTAAAAAAAAATTCCTATACAAGTCTATAATTTATAAACCATGTGACCCGGGCCTGGGCGGGGCAATATTTGACCCTAGGGGGATAAATTGAACAAACTTGATAAAGGACCAATAGATTATGCTACATAGCAAATATCAAAGCCCTAGGCTCTGCGGTTTCGGACAAGAAGATTTTCAAAGTTTTTTTTAAGTATGTGAAGTTGGCGAGAAGTTCGACATTTAACATTGGATAAGAGAACGACATTGGACATTTAAAGCAAGAAGTTGGCAATAAGTTAAACATTTGACATTGAACATTCGATTTCAGAACGACACTGGACATTCGAACTGAAAACGACATTGGATGTTCAATTTCAGAACGACATTGAACATTCGAACCATAACGACATTGGTCATTCGAACCAGAATGACATTGGACATTCGAATTCAGAACGACATTGGACATTCGATTTCAGAACGACATTGGACATTCGAACCCAGAACGACATTGGACATTGGATACCAGAAAGATATTGGACATTAGATACCAGAACGACATTTGACATTGTATACCAGAACGACATTGGACATTGTATACCAGAACGACATTGGACACAAGATACCAGAACGACATTGGACATTCATACCCAGAACGACATTGGACATTCAAACCCAGAACGACATTGGACATTGGATATCAGAACGACATTGGACATTCAAACCCAAAACAACTTTGGACATTCGAACCCAGAACGACATTGGACATTCGAACCCAGAACGACATTGGACATTCGAATTCAGAACGACATTGAACATTTGATCCTAGAACGACATTGGACATTCGAACCCAGAACGACATTGGACATTCGATTTCAGAACAATATTGGACATTTGAATCCAAAACGACATTGGACATTCGATTTCAGAACGACATTGCACATTCGAATCCAAAACGACATTGGACATTCGAGTTCAGAACGACATTGGACATTCGAACCCAAAACGACATTGGACAATCGAACCCAGAACGACATTGGACATTTGAATCAAAACTTCATTGGACATTCGATACCAGGACGACATTGGACATTCGATACCAGAACGACATTGGACATTCGATTTCAAAACGACATTGGACATTTGATTTCAGAACGACTTTGGAAATTCGAATCCAAAACGACATTGGACCTTCGATTTCAGAACGACATTGGACAATCGAACCAAGAACGACATTGGACATTCGATTTCAGAACGACATTGGTCATTCGATTTCAGAACGACATTGGACATTCGATTTCAGAACGATATTGGTCATTCGATTATAGAACGACATTGGACATTGGAACCCAAAACGACATTGGACATTCGATTTCAGAACGACATTGGACATTCGATTTCAGAACGACATTGGAAATTTGAATCCAAAACGATATTGGACCTTCGATTTCAAAACGACATTTGACAATCGAACCAAGAACGACATTGGACATTCGATTTTAGAACGACATTGGTCATTCGATTTCAGAACGACATTGGACATTCGAACCCAAAACAACATTGGACATTCGATACCAGAACGACATTGGACCTTCGATTTCAGAACGATATTGGACATTCGATTTCAGAACGACATTAGACAATCGAACCAAGAACGACATTGGACATTCGATTTCAGAACGCCATTGGTTAGTCGAACCCAAAACGACATTGGACATACGATACCAGAACGACATTGGACATTCGATTTCAGAACGACATTGGACATTTGATTTCAGAACGACATTGGACATTCGAACCCAAAACGACATTGGACATTCGATACCAGAACGACATTGGACATTTGATTTCAGAACGACATTGGACATGCGATACCAGAACGACACTTGACATTCGATTTCAGAACGACATTAGACATTTGATTTCAGAACGACAGTGGACATTATAATCCAAAACAACATTGGACATTTGATTACAGAACGACATTGGACATTCGAACCCAGAACGACACTGGACATTTGAAACTAGATCGACATTGGACATTAGATACCATAACGACATTGGACATTTGCATCCAAAACGACATTGGACATTACATACAGGACGACATTGGACATTCGATTCGAATGTCCAGTGTCATTTTGGATTCGAATGTCCAATGTCATTCTGATATCGAATGTCAATTGACGTTTTGGGTTCGAACGTTCAATGTCGTTCTGAAATCGAATGTCCAATGTCGTTCTGAAATCGAATGTCCAAAGTCGTTTTTTATTAGAATGTCCAATGTCGTTCTGTTATCAAATATCCAATGTCGTTCTGAAATCGAATCTTCAATGTCGTTCTGAAATCGAATGTCTAATGTCGTTTCTGATGCAAATGTCCAATGTCGTTCTGGGTTCGAATGTCCAATGTCGTTCTGGTATCGAATGTCCAATGTCGTTTTGAAATCCAATATCGTTCTGAAATCGGATGTCCAATGTCGTTTTTGATTAGAATGTCCAATGTCGTTCTGAAATCGAATGTCTAATGTCGTTCTGAAATCGAACGTCTAATGTCGTTTTTGATTCAAATGTCCAATGTCGTTCTGAAATGTAATGCCCAATGTCGTTCCGGTATCAAATGTCAAATGTCGTTCTGGTATCGAATGTCCAATGTCGTTCTGAAATCCAATGTCCAATGTCGTTCTGGTATCGAATGTCAAATGTCGTCCTGGTATCGAATGTCCAATGTCGTTATGAAATCCAATGTCCAATGTCGTTCTGAAATCGAATGTCCAATGTCATTCTGGTATCGGATGTCAAATGTCGTTTTGGATTAGAATGTCCAATGTTGTTCTGAAATCGAATGTCCAATGTCTTTCTATGTTTGAAAGTCCAATGTCGTTCTTAAATCGAATGTCCAATGTCGTTCTGATTTCGAATGTCCAATGTCGTTCTGAAATAGAATGTCCAATGTCGTTTTGGATTCGAATGTCCAATGTCGTTTTTGATTGGAATGTCCAATGTCGTTCTGGTATCGAATGTCCAATGTCGTTTTTGATTCGAATGTTCAATGTCGTTCTGGTGTCGTATGTCCAATGTCGTTCTGGGTTCGAATGTCCAATGTCGTTCTGGGTTCGAATGTCCAATGTCGTTCTGAAATTGAATGTCCAATGTTGTTTTTGATTCGAATGTCCAATGTCGTTCTGGTATTGAATGTCCAATGTCGTTCTGAAATCGAATGTCCAATGTCGTTCTGAAATCGAATGTCTAATGTCGTTTTTGATTCGAATGTCCACTGTCGTTCTGGGTTCGAATGTCCAATGTCGTTCTAGTATCGAATGTCCAATGTCGTTCTGAATCCAATGTCCAGTGTCGTTTTGGTATCGAATGCCAAATGTCGTTCTGGTATCGAATGTCCAATGTCGTTCTGGTATCGCATGTCCAATGTCGTACTGAAATCCAATGTCCAATGTCGTTCTGAAGTTAAATGTCTAATATCATTCTGGTATCGAATGTCCAATGTCGTTTTGGATTCAATGTCCAATGTTGTTCTGAAATCGAATGTCCAATGTCGTTCTGTGTTTGAATGTCCAATGTCGTTCTGGGTTCGAATGTCCAATGTCATTCTGAAATCGAATGTCCAATGTTGTTTTTGATTCAAATGTCCAATGTCGTTCTGGGTTCGAATGTCCAATGTCGTTTTTGATTCGAATGTCCAATGTCGTTTTTGATTCGAACGTCCAATGTCGTTCTGGTATCGAATGTCCAATGTCGTTCTGGGTTCAAATGTCCAATGTCGTTCTAGGTTCGAATGTCCAATGTTCTGAAATCGAATGTCCAATGTCGTTTTAGATTCGAATGTCCAATGTTGTTTTTGATTCGAATGTCCAATGTCATTCTAAAATTGAATGTTCGTTGTCGAATGTTTAACTTATTGCCAACTTCACGCTTTATATGTTCAATGTTGTTCTCTCATCCAGTGTTCAGTGTCGAATGTCGAACTTCTCGCCAACTTCACACACTTAAAGTTTTTCCCTATATTAGTCTATAATAATCATATGACCCCTGGGGCGGGGCCATATTTCACCCTAGGGGGAAACTTTGAACAAACTTGGTAGAGGACTTTTTGATGATGCTACATACCAAATATCAAAGCCCTAGGCACTGTGGTATCGGACAAAAGATTTTCAGTTTTTCCCTATACAAGTCTATATAAACCATGGGGCCCCCAGGGCGGGGCCATATTTGACCCTAGGGTGATAATTTGAACAATCTTAGTAGAGGACCACTAGATGATGTTACATACAAAATATCAAAGCCCTAAGCCCTATGGTTTTTGACAAGAAGATTTTCAAAGTTTTTCCTTTATAAGACTATATAAACCATATGACTCCCAGGGCGGGCCCATATTTGACCCTAGGGGGATAATTGTACCCCCGACAACAAAGTTGTAAGGGTGGGTAAACTGGTTTCAGGTTGTCTGTCCGTCCGTCCGTCTGTCTGTCATTCCGTCTGTCTGTCCGTCTGTCTGTCTGTCCGTAGACACAATCTTGTGCGCACCATCTCTCCTCATTCCCTTGACACAATTTAATGAAACTTCACACAAGTGATCAGTAACAACAGTAGTTGTGCATGGGGCATGTTAGGTTCTTTCAGAAAAAAAAAACTTGCAGAGTTATGTGACTTTGTTTTTTGTTACTATACTATATACATAGACACAATCTTGTGCGCACCATCTCTCCTCATCCACTTGACACAATTTAATGAAACTTCACACAAGTGATCAGTAACAACAGTAGTTGTGCATGGGGCATGTTAGGTTCTTTCAGAAAAAAAATGCAGAGTTATGGGACTTTGTTTTTTGTTACTATACTATATACATAAAAACACAGCCCGCCCGCTTAGCTCAGTAGGTAAGAGCGTTGGTCTACGGATCGCGGGGTCGCGAGTTCGATCCTCGGGCGGGGCGCATGTTCTCCGTGACTATTTGATAAACGACATTGTGTCTGAAATCATTGGTCCTCCACCTCTGATTCATGTGGGGAAGTTGGCAGTTACTTGCGGAGAACAGGTTTGTACTGGTACAGAATCCAGGAACACTGGTTAGGTTAACTGCCCGCCGTTACATGACTGAAATACTGTTGAAAAACGGCGTTAAACCCAAAACAAACAAACAAACATAAAAACACAATCTTGTGCGCACCATCTCTCCTCATCCACTTGACACAATTTAATGAAACTTCACACAAGTGATCAGTAACAACAGTAGTTGTGCATGGGGCGTGTTAGGTTCTTTCAACGACAAAAATTGCAGAGTTATGGGACTTTGTTTCTTGTTAACTAACTGTACATACAGTCTGCATATGCAGTCTTGTGCGCGCCTAATCTTCCGAACCCTTGCACACAATTTAATGAAACTTCACACAAGTGATCAGTACCAACCCTAGTTGTGCATGGTGCATGTTACGTTCTTTCAGATAAATATTCTGCATAGTTATGGGACTTTGTTTTTTGTTACTATACTGTATACATACAGTCTATATACATACAGTCCATATAATTATGCAATCTTGTGTACGTCAATTTGCAATGTACTGTGTCAGTGCATGCGGGGGGGGGGGGGGGGGGGGGGGGTACATTCATCACCTTTAGTGATAGCTCTAGTTTGAACTAACGTGGTAGAGGACCATTAGATGATGCCACATACCAAATATCAAAACCCTAGCTACTGTGGTTTTGGACAAGAAGATTTTTAAAGTTTTTCCTTTCGGTTGCCATGGCAACCAGAGTTCTGCATGAATTTCAATTCTTTTGATAGAGGGGGGGAGGGGGGGGGGCACCTAAGGATCATTTCTATGAAGTTTAGTGTAAATCTACCCAGTGGTTTTGAAGAAGATTTTTGAAATTTACAGTATAGCCGTATAGGGAACATAAGCCCCGCCCCCTGGCGGCCATGTTTTTACCGAAACAGAATGGCTTAGGCAATTTTGGTAGAGGGTCACCTAGAGATAATTTCTATAAAATATTTTTGAAATCCGGCTAACAGTTTCTGATAAGAAGATTTTCAAAGTTTTTCCTGTCGGTTGCCCTGGCAACCAGAATTCTGTATGGAATTAAATTCTTTGGACAATTTTAAAAGGGGGCCACCCAAGGATCATTCCTGTGAAGTTTGGTGTAAATCTACCCAGTGGTTCTGGAGAAGAAGATTTTTTTACAAATTTTTGACGCACGACGGACGACGTACCACAGACATCGAGCTGTCACAAAAGCTCACCTTGAGCCTTTGGCTCAGGTGAGCTAAAAATAACACTAAATTGAAATTTCGTGATACTGTTGTCATACATACGCAGTTATTCATTTTATTCATCCTTTTTCTCAAAAACTTCTTTTGACCTCAGTTGGGTTATTATAGTGATTCAAGCCAGAAACATTTCACTAGTGTTGTAGATAACTCTAATAAATGCAATTTATCTACATGTATCAGTATTTTATACGCTCGGGGGAAAAAAACGGACGCATCATGTGATGAGGCGTGCGTCTGTCTGTCTGTCCGTCTGTCCATCGGAGCTTAACTCAACTACCATTCAAGGTATTGACTTTAAGCTAAGCATGATGAGACGATGTGCAAAGCGCATAAAGTAGGTATGTAGGTCAAAGGTCATAGGTCAAATTTTACGGTGATAGTTTGTGTTCAGAGCATAAGCTAGACTGGCATCAGTCGTTAGAGTCATTAAATGTAAAGCACTTGGCCATAAAATCTATCCACTTTGATAGCACTTTCTGAAAAAATTTACAATATCTCTAACCTCTGACTAGATGAGCCTAGGGAGAAATGGTTTTCTTAGAAAATATTAGTGTCAGTATGAAGAAAGAATAAACTTTAACTTTATTACAGATAACTTGATCTCAGCAGACTTTGTAAGTCTAAGCATAAGCTAATAACTATTCAAGGTATTGACTTAAAACTTAGCATACAGGTAGATGGCGATAGGAAGGTGTGCAGAGCGCATAAACCATGTCGGTAGTTGAAAGGTCAAAGTTACGCATGGAGTGCAAAGGTCAAAGTCAAAATTGTCCTTCAGATTTCATTTCCAGAGCATAGCTGAATAACCATTCAAGGTATTGACTCCAATCTTGCCATATAGGTAGTTGATAATGAGACGATATGCACAGCGCATGAACGAGGACTGGTCTGAAAGGCAAAGGTCAAGGTCACAGCAAGGTCAAATCTATCGTTTATATTTTGCGTCAAGAGCATAAATTCATAACCATTCAATGTTTTGACTTCAAACTTGACTAATAGGTAAGTTGTGAAGAGACGATGTGCAGAGTGCATAAATTTTGTCGGTAGGTCAAAAGTCAAGGTCGCAAATTGAGATTATATCGTTCCTCTGTATTTTGTTCTTGGGGCACAACTTCACTTTATTCAACGTATTGACTTTGAACTTTGAATATAGGTGGATGGTGAAAAGTTGATTTGAGGAGAGCAGCAACAATCCACATTACTCGCCCGGTCCCTTACATTTTCCCACCCCTCAAACAAAATTAAAAAATCACTTTCATTTACACAACCCACATAACTGCCCCCACCCACTCAAACACCTGCAAACCCCACCTTAAAGAAAATCACTTTTATATTCGTGTGCCTTAGTATTCGAGCACATGAATCAGGTCGTTAGGTCAAAGGTCAATGCTACAGCAAGTCAAAGTTGTCCGTAATATTTTGCGTCCAGAGCATAACTGAAAAACCACTCGAGATATTGATTTCAAACTTGGCATAAAGGTAGGTGGAAATGAGACGATGTGTGGAGCATATGAACTAGGTTGTGGTAGGTCAGAGTTCAAGGTCTTAGATTGAATTCATATTACTCCCCCCTCAACACACACACACACACACACACCCTCTCTCTCCCTCTCTCTCTCTCTCTCTCTCTCTCTCTCTCCCCCCATCAACCTTTCCCAAAAGCAGTTTCTTTTGCCTTAATATCCCATCGCCATCGGCGTTCAAAAACCAACCAACTCCCACCCCCGCTACATCGCATCCCCCATCCGACACATACACTCCAAAAACATTCTTTAAATTATGCTCCCTCCTCCTCTGGTCTAGAACTTCGTGCGCATATTGGCCGTGTGTTGTGCAGCTCTTGTTAAAAGTTGGTTAAGATATCAAAGTAAATAAAATCAAATGTGCACATAATTTGATTTTGTTCTAATTTTGACATTATATTGACACTAGACTTTTATGAATGTGCGAACATTTTCAAAAGTGTTAAGAAATTTAAAAAGATAACGACAAGAAACTTAAGTGTTGTGTTAGAAGATTTGTTTAGTGTATGATGCTTTTCACGAATCATGTTAGACAGCACTGTAATGGTTTTTAAACATAACATAAACTATACGGAATGCTAATTTACACCTTTCATTTATATGCATAAATATACTATTATATCTGATTATAAATATTTGTATCTAAATTCAATAGAAACAGCGTATTAAAATAGATACAATCAGTTCATCTTCAGCATCATCCTTCCTATCAGCAATTCTTGGATTTCCCTCTTCCGCCTCACCTGTTTTGACAGATGTCGCTGATAGTTTGTTTTTTAACTCATGAAACACATCCAATCCAGACACTGATGACTTACTATTTTCGTCTCCAGTGTCAGTTTTGTCAGTGTTTTTATAATCTTCTGCCTCATGTGTTTTGAAAGCTGGTTTAGAATTTTCAGTTTCATCTGCTTTGACAGTAGCTGTGAAATCGCCAGTCTTATCAGTTATGACAGTGGTTGTTAGGTCTTCAGTCTCCTCTTTTTTGACACCACTTATTGATAATTTGCTTTTTAATTCATAAAAATCACCTAGCTCTGATACCGATGCTTTATGGTTTTCATCTTTAGTGTCTGTCTTGCCTGCTGGTTTAGAATATTCAGTTTCATCTGTTTTGACAGTAGTTGCTGACAGATTGTTTTTTAATTCATAAAACACATCTAGCCCTGATACTGATGGGTTATGATTGTTATGTTCTGAATCAATTTCATCCGTCTTGGCAGCGGTTCTAAAATTGTCATTTTCAATTGTTTTGACAGCGGTTGTAAAATCTTCAGTTTCGTCTGTTTTGACAGCGATTGTAGACCCTTCAGTGTCATACGTTTTTAACTCTTTAAACACATTTAGCCATGATATTGATGATTCACTTTCATCTGATTTGTTTCCAGAATCATCCTGTAAATAAGTAAATTAACATTGGCTCATGCACTGACATTTATTTCCGTATGTAAACAATGCCGTAAGAAACCGAGACAGAAACAAATTAACGATACTATGGAAAATAATCCCAAACATACAAGTAGGCCACACCAAATTAAAAAGTTGTTCATCGGATTTGCCGCTCGTATATTTTCAGAAACACAAAAAGTTTTTGACTTGCGCTCGCCCCATTGAAAAAATGCAAATTTTGTTGGTGCGCTACTTTTTACGGACGTAACAGTGTACAAATGCTTATAATTCTAGTCCCAGGTTGTTCCAAAATGTAATTTAATCACAGCTAATACATTTCGTCTATAATATATCAGAACCTTATATTTAGTTGCGTTAAAGTTATTTCCCCGTATGCAGTTAGGCCATTTTCTTCTAATGTTTACCAAATTAAGTTGCTACTAAAATCGGACTTATTTCATTGAAAATTGGATGAAAACACAAACTAATTTATTTGATAACGTCAATCTACATTATTTTGGTAAGAGTAAATACATATTGATGCATTTCACTTTTCTGTTTTTCCTGTCAAAATGATCAGCGTTTTTATACGAAAGTGGGTGGGGTAAGGAATTTACATTATGAGTTAATTGTGTTCATACCAATTTAGAGCTTCGGTTTTTTCAGTCCTCGAGTAGAATAATGTTAATGCACGTTAATCACCATTTCAGACCTTAATTGAGACTTCGTTTCAACAAATTTGATCTGTTAAGAAAGTTTAAAGTTAGAAAAAGAGAGAGCTATCCATAAGACAGCATGTTCGACTTTTCTCAGTACTTGACTCTGAATTAGTTTAAACATATTTATTGCATGAATTCCACAAACAACAATAATACAATAACCATGTTTCATGCAATGAATATTGACGAAAGCACATTGTTCTTAATAAAGTCAATCTTCTAATTATAAAATATACACCAAAAACATGGCTTGAATTTACAGAAAAAAATCTCTTGTGCAATACATCCAATTCTAGAAGAAAATATATGATAAGAGATGTTTCTGAAAATCGTAGACACTTAACATATGGGGCTCTTTTATTCCTATAATTTCCAAGAATATATATATATATATATCCAAATATTAGCAGCCTGCTCGTATATATTTCAGAAGTCAAGAATTTCAAATAGTGATATAAGAAAATAATATAAGAAAGGATTAAATTAATAAATGAAAATAATCCACCTGTATATGAACTATTTAAAACGTAGAGAGGTGTCAGATGTGATCAAGATATAACAGCACTATAGTCACAATGGAAGTCAATGTTAGTTATTAGTGAACTTTCCACTGTCGAGAACATACTTTTGGACAGCTGCAAATATTTCTATGTTATCGTCATCAGGTAATCAGTCGTCACCAAAGAGCAGGGTAGTTTCATAAATATTTCTAGTGATAGGGACAAGACTGGCCAGAAGTGAGGTACGACAGTTGTCATAAGCTCTACATACAAATAAGAAGTGGTGACTGTTTTCTACTTCACCGCACTGACAGAGGAGGGATTCAACAATATTACGTAGAAACAAGTGATAGTTCAAGCTACTGCACTTCATCCGAAGTCTTGCGTTAAGGACCTGGGCTCTTCTCTGAATTAGAGGTTTGCCAGTAAAAGGGGCATAAAAGTCAATAGCTTTGAAAGTAACAGAGATATTGGACGTTATATAAAACTTAAACAAAAAAAGTGGCATAACTCTGTCGAAATTCAACTGATTATGGGGACTGTTTCTCCTGGTGTAGACTTACGCATTGTTGTATATTACATATTTTCTAACAGCATTCGCATACATTATTTGGTTACGCTGTACTGTATGCCAATGTTATTACCTTTTTCCACGAGTTCGCTTTGTTGTGCGTTGCAGGTCAGAATGTACCCAAACCAAAATGTACCCATGTTTTCTCAATCCTTGGTGAATTATTTCTAATGTAAAAGGGCTATACTTTCTATTTTAAGGTTTTTATTAGTTAATCGAGAGTCAAAACAAGACAAATATATTTCTTCGCTTTTCGCTCGCTCCTGATTTTCTCAAAAACAAAAACAAATATTTAAATTATTTTTTCGCTCGCCGCCTCATTTTTTTTTTTCAGAAAAAAATCCGATGAACAACTTTTCAATTTGGTGTGGCCTTACGGTCAAATTATTTTGCCGAAACCTGGAAACTACTGCTTTAAATGGCCATTGTTGATTGTTTACATCCGGGGATTTTTGACGTATAAAAGAAAACAGAGCTGGAGCGCCTGTGATATATTACAGACCCTGGTACCAAGCGATTGGAATGACGAATATTTTAATGTATATATCTTGTATCTTTGGTAATCCTAACCGTAATCTTTGGTCAGTATATTATATGTTATACACAATGTACATTTAATGCGTGCGGACATGCAAGAATTTGCGTCTTTTTGCCGTGCGATTCGATGATAATGATTTTGTGACATGCGCAGAACGACCGCTCCAGGTCTGTAGTGAGCGACATCGTCAAAAAAAACAAACTACACTTCAATTTCACGTTTTAAAAATAGGTTTCGGTACTCCATGAAAAATAAGCGATTACAAAGTAACGAAATAGAATTTAAATATAACAATTGTTACTTTCGTTGTCTAAAACCGTAAATGACTGCAACTTAATGGAAGATAACTTTAAAATCTAATCCATGCTACTATTTATGAAACTAAATTACAACTTTCAAAAGCACGCATTTCAAAGTTTGATCTATGTTAGTTAAAATTATGTTCTAAATACTTATCAAACATAACATGAAATACCTTCCACGTATTGCCAATTTGTACTTCCACAACTCTCGATTATAATGCATTCTCCTCAAGAAATTAAATAAAAAGAAATGTCTTTTAAAGAAAGACATTTGGGTGGATGTGAGAGTGCATATGAAAAGTGCAAAAACTGTGTAGCGCAATTGTTGCATGGACAGAGCATAACTTAAGGTGGAATGCGCCCCAAATTTTTTTTCCGAATTTCGTCCTGAAATTTATACTGTACAAAATTCAGGATATATGCGATTAGGTTCCGATTTTACTTTGTCGCCAAATTCTTTGAGTTTTTTGCTATTGTGTCACAAACATGCCCCCTGACGTCACTTTTCGTGCAACGCCCAGTTCCGAATGCTCTCGGCATTTTTCCTTTCCTGCGCACGGGTCTGTTTACCATGACATTAGGTAGAACCAAGCAACATCATGATTTCTCTGTACGCGTTACTTTCGTAGAAGTGTCATTAATGTATTCCTCCATTGTTTGTATCCTTTGCGCATGTGTAACAGGAATGCGATACCACGATGGTGAAAAGTCTAAAGTACAATGATGAATGTACGAAATAATTCCGACGTTTCCCATCGTAGTTTCATTGTCTCGACTTTACAAAATCGTAGTTTTCGTCATCTGGATTTTGGCTTTTCACCATCGTAGTTTTGTTATTTTGACATTTCAACATCGTAGTATTTTCTTTCGTTGTTTCAAGCTCAAAATATGCGGCAATTTGCACAAAGTACTTTGTCCGCGAATGAGAAGAATTCTATTAGACTATAAGTCGTTCATTTCTTATCCTTCCCCGCTTATCTTGTATGTATTTAATCTTGTACTATATATTACTGGGAATAAATTAGTTCAAACTAAAATATTATGTGGCAATGGCCCTAACGTGACACTGTTTGTTTATGCTTGAATGAAAATATTACATAGTGCAAAGAAGTCCTTAACGTTATACATCAAAGTGAATATTTTTGCAAACGGGGAGTTAATATTCAATATAATGTTTTTATTATGAAAATTTTAAAATTAATTCAAAAGAAGGGTCTTTCTGTGTATGCTTTGTCAATCTACGATTAGATATAAAGTACTAATAATTTGCTGAAATTACTAACATTTGACAAGGTATAGATGAGATATCATTTACTCATTAAAACTGTTGCAAACAGCTAAGTAAGCTGTACTCATTTAGCTGTTGTTTCATAACAGTTAGCTGTCTGACTGATAAAGAAAATGTTCTATTTAAGCGTTTTGCAAATGAGTGTATGTTTAACCCATATGGTTAAAAATATAAATATAACAGTTAACTGACGAAGAATGGATTGCCTATTTGATACCGGTCTCAAAAAAGAACGAAGTAGACCGAGAACAGCCGAATAGTTTCGACAGCCGATTTAACGGGCAAATCGATAGCTAAACTTTGTGGTGACTTTTGCGATGGGTCTTATTTTCAAATATGTTTGTCTTTACTATATATGCCTTAATATGAAATGATCTGGGACCATGTTCACAAAACAATTTCAGTCTTAGCTGAGTTGATAATGAAACGTCGTTATTTGTCATTTATATCTAAATTGCAGGTTTAAAATTATATGATTAAATAATGACCATTTCTAAGTGAATATTCAGAATTGATAGTCAGTCGCAACAAGAATTTAATCTTGAAGTTCTAGTAAAATTTGCTATTAAAATTTCAGTCTCAAACTCGGCTGAGATCGAAAAAGGTTTTGTAAACATAGGGCCTGATGTTAATGCTTATTACCTTTTCAGTTCCTTCAGGTATTTTAACTGCCGTTGTCATTGACTTAGAAACACCCAGCACATTTTCAGGCCCACACTGTTGTTCGTCTGATGTAGACCTGTCGTCATGTGAATGATATTCCGAGTAGTACGCATTTCGTCTTTGCTTATGTTTAGTCCGTTTTGGTTGCTTTTTGTCAGTTTTGGTTGCACTTCGCGACCTTGACCTTTTACCACAATTTTGCTTGTATTCTAGCAAAGCAATGGTCTGAAATGTATATATTTTAGTTGATATATCATTCATTTTATGCTCATCATCTCCAGCTATCATTACACACCATTAATATTAAGACATCGTCATCATATGTCAAGGCATGTCAAAAGTCAGTATGTCAGAGCATATTTGTCACTAAATTGTCAATGACGTAAAATGTATATATTTTAGTTGATATATCATTCATTTTATGCTCTTCATCTCCAGCTATCATTACACACCATTAATATTAAGACATCGTCATCATATATCAAGGCATGTCAAAAGTCAGTACGTCAAAACCATATTTGTTGCACTCTGTATGT
Source organism: Mercenaria mercenaria (assembly GCF_021730395.1). Classification (NCBI taxonomy): domain Eukaryota; kingdom Metazoa; phylum Mollusca; class Bivalvia; order Venerida; family Veneridae; genus Mercenaria; species Mercenaria mercenaria. The sequence continues at coordinate 37,142,969 of NC_069363.1, read as the reverse complement.
TGAAGCTATCCACGACAGATGCCAAGAACAAATTATGTAAATCTATGACAAACTCAGATTTTTAAAATCTATGAGAAACTCAGTTTACCCCGAGTAGGGTTGTTACAAGCTGTAGACAGTCATTATACACAGATCGTATTTTAGTTTCAAATAGAATAAATGACACAAATTTAGTTTGGACCGTTTGCATATGAAAGAAAAATATCTACGTGTATCTTATCTAGCATACTAACCAGGCATATAGATCTACTATCACTTAGACATCTACAAATACCTCTCATTTTCACAAATACTCGTTTTTCTTACATATAATATCTGAATTTGGACCAAACTTTCTAGTTATATCGCAACTGTTACTTCAAGAACGATATGGTAAAGATTCAATATTAAACCTAGTACGGTGTTCGATATGCTTTTAACACTCCTTACATTTTTAACAACTGACTGGAATACTTTCCTTCAAGTCTCAATGTATCATTGCCAGTGTTTTTTATTGTGCCCCCCCCATGAGTGGTGGGGGCATATAGATTTGGTCTTATCCTTGCGTTTGTCCGTCCATCCGTCCGTCCGAAGTTCGTGACGCGCCTAGCTCGAAAAGTATTTGATGTAAATTGATGAAACCTTGCATGAGTCTTTATCATGATATGGACTTGCGCACCTCCTATTTTTAGCTCGACTATTCGAAGAATAAGTAGAGCTATCCTACTCACCACGGCGTCGGCGTCGGCGTCACACCTTGGGTTAAGTTTTTCGTACCAGTCCACATTTTGACAAAGTCTTTTGAGATAAAGCTTTGAAACTTTCAACACTTGTTTACCATCATCATGGCCAGTTATAGGCAAGAGCACATAACTCAGTCAAGGATTTTGGCTGAATTATGGCCCCTTTTGACTTAGAAATCATGGTTAAGTTTTTCGTACCAGTTCATATTTTGACAAAGTCTTTTGAGATAAAGCTTTGAAACTTTCAATATTTGTTTACCATCACCATGTCCAGTTATAGGCAAGAGCACATAACTCCATCAAGGATTTTGGCTGAATTATGGCCCTTTTTGACTTAGAAATCTTGGTTAAGTTTTTCGTACCAGTTCATATTTTGTTTGTTTGTTTGTTTGTTTTGGGCTTAACGCCGTTTTTCAACAGTATTTCAGTCATGTAACGGCGGGCAGTTAACCTAACCAGTGTTCCTGGGTTCTGTACCAGTACAAACCTGTTCTCCGCAAGTAACTGCCAACTTCCCCACATGAATGATCAGAGGTGGAGGACTAATGATTTCAGACACAATGTCGTTTATCAAATAGTCACGGAGAACATACGCCCCGCCCGAGGATCGAACTCGCGACCCCGCGATCCGTAGACCAACGCTCTTACCTACTGAGCTAAGCGGGCGGGCAGTTCATATTTTGACAGTCTTTTGAGATAAAGCTTTGAAACTTTCAACACCTGTTTACCATCACCATGTCCAGTTATAGGCAAGAGTACATAACTCCATCAAGGATTTTGGCTGAATTATGGCCCCCTATGTCTTAGAAATCATGGTTAAGTTTTTCGTACCAGTTCATATTTTGACAAAGTCTTTTGAGGTAAAGCTTTGAAACTTTCAATACTTGTTTACCATCACCATGTCCAGTTATAGGCAAGAGTACTTAACTCCATCAAGGATTTTGGCTGAATTATGGCCCTTTTTGACTTAGAAATCTGGGTTAATATTTCGTACCAGTTCATATTTTGACAAAGTCTTTTGAGATAAAGCTTTGAAACTTTCAACACCTGTTTACCATCACCATGTCCAGTTATAGGCAAGAGTACATAACTCCATCAAGGATTTTGGCTGAATTATGGCCCATTTTGACTTAGAAATCTTTGTTAAGTTTTTCGTACCAGTTCATATTTTTTGTAAAATGTTTGACATATGGCTTTGAAACTTTTATCACTTGTTTAGTATAATAGTCTCTATCTATAGGAAAGAGAACATAACTCTGTCATTTATTTTGGCTGAATTATGGTCCTTTTTGGATTTTGAAATTGGTTCTGTTGTCATACATGTCCATGTTTTGTCAAAACTATTTGACATATGGCTTTTAAACTTTGAACACTTGTATATCATTATGATTTCCATCTGTAGGCAAGAGTACATAACTATTTTGACTGAATTATGGCCCTTTTTGGACTTTGAAATTGGCTCATATATTGCGATTTAGTGCAAGACTTATCGAAATCAAAGTAATACAGGAACATTGTTTGTCTAATCTATTTATTCCTCTTGTCTGAATATCCGTGGAAATATTTTGACCCCATTCTTCAATCAATTCTTCGAAAAGTCGAGCGCGCTGTCATCAGACAGCTCTTGTTCATTTGGGTCTGCCCCCAATTTTCAGAGTTATGGCCCCTGAAGTAGCCAAAAATGCACATTTTCACCTTCTGACATGCCTAGCTCAAAAAGTATTTGATATAGATTCATGAAACCTTGCATGAGTCTTAATCATGATATGAACTTGTGCACCTCCTATTTTTCATTTGGGTCCGTCCCCTATTTTAAGAGTTATGGCCCCTGAAATAGTCAAAAATGTACATTTTCACCTTGTGACCTAGCTCAAAAAGTATTTAATATAAATGGTTGAAAACTCGCATAAGTTTTTATCATGATATAAACTTGCGCACCTCTAATTTTTTGGCTGGCTCCACCCCTTATTTTTAAAGTTATGGCCCCTAAAATAGTAAAAAAATGCACTTTTTCACATAATTATATACCTAGCTCAAAAAGTATTTGATGTAAATTCAGGAAACCTTGCTGGAGTCTTTATCGTGATGTGACCTTGCACACTTAGCATTCTTCTTGAGAATCTTAGCTCTTATTACAGAGTTATGGCCCTTGAAATAGCCAAAATAGTGAATTTTTTGTTTGTGATGCTCATAGCTCAAAAAGTATAGCGCCTAGAATAATGAATCTTTTTCATAAAATGTTTGTTGAGGCTATACCCGATTAAGACTGCAAACATCTGAATTATTGCCACTTATTTGGACCAATGTACCAGTGAGGGGGCACACCCTGTGTCCTACAGACACATTCTAGTTTACTCTCACTCTTAATACATTGTACTAACATTTGTGGCGTGCTCATAGTCCACCCAGTGACACTCGCGAGAGGACATTGCTGTATACAGAGTTATACAGAAATATGTCATACTTACGATTATTATTTGTTCCATTTTACCAAGTTTAATGTTTTGCGATACAGCAATTCTAATTGCTGACGTCTGCACTAAATCTTCCTTCCTCTAATATAAAAGCATTTTGATACAATTGATTGCGATACGAAAGCTCCTTTCTTCGGCCGTTGCTAATGTTAAAGTTAATAGCAACAACGTTAATGACGTAAAAATGATAGTGGCATATTCTGACGTCAGTCATATTATATTATAACGTTTGATATATTCCTTATAATAGTCTTTAATTTATAATTGCGCTGACCCTACTGTGCAATATTGACCATGACAGTTGTAGTTCATTGTCAGACCATATTTGCAGATGAAATTTTCTGCTGGTTTAGAATGAGTCTTTTATCTATGCTGATATAAAAGATAAACGATTCGTGTATGTTTTATTCGTGATAATTAGGTATCCATGGTTTTTATAACATTCATGAATATAGCAACAAAATTTTCCTAACATTCACTGCTTATAATTATCAGTAAGAAATTAAAACACTCTGCCTTGTAAAGTAGATTTGATTCCGATAGTATTCAGGACATACTTTAAACAAATGCTTCTGTCTTTTATAATTCGCTTACTTTGTAAATGTAAAATAAAGACATCTGTAGCCAAAGTCGCGTTTTTGGGAAGGATGGGGGGACCCTTAGAGTTGCCTTTGTCCGTCCGTCTGTCCGAGTTCACATTTGCATACTTAGGTGGCTATAGGAACAATAGGTAACTGTACTTTTTCTTTGATGTCATTCGTTCCGTAAGGCTTTTGTGTGGCTATTTTTCTCTTACCTGGCTAAAAGAACAATAGAGAGAACAAAAGAGTAGCCACATAAGTATCCATATGTAGGAACGTCTGTCCATCCGTCTGAATTTGTGTATTTGAGTATTTGACCCAGAGTCATCAAACCGCACAGCATGTGAAGTTGTTTGCACCTGGTGTTTTATTTGGAGTTTAACACAGCCAGACTAGAGTTATGGCCCTTGACTTAGTCGAAAATATGCATAAAAATGGCATGGAAGATCTCAAAAAGTATTTGAATGGAATATAATAGGAATATTAGTTGTGTACCTAGTGTTCTTTTTTTTGTGATTTTACTCAGTCAGGTCAGAGTTATGGTCCTTGATTTAGTGATTTATCTGACGTAGAGTCACGAAACCATGTACAGTGATAGAAAGAGGGGGTCGCAGTTTCCTTTGGACACACATCTAAGTTTGTTTGTTTTTAAACCTATTTGGAAGTTTATATCATATTAATACACATTTGACAGAACATTTAATGTTGCGTTGTTTAACTTGACATACGTATCTTGATATATTTTTTCAGTCCAACGTACACATCTAATGCAGACGACAGTGGATTTGTTGAAGTGTGTCCTCCACCGGAAATCGATGATGACGTTTGGCCAATGCGCAGAGAAAATTTCCTGCAAAGTCCAAATATCACATCAGATGTTTGCTCAACTCCAAACAGAGGGACCTTACCTGATCCCAGCTATGCTCGTTTTGATGTAATAAATAATTCCCCAATACAAATAACACATTTTCAAGTATCCCCCTTAGCCTTGCGTTCTTATTTTATTGCACAAAGCGACAATCAAAATTTAAGTATTGATCAGCCCAAGATCGTATTCAACACCGTCTTTGATAAAGTGGTTTCTGACCAGAACACTAAAAATGGTTCTCAAGATTGTCAATCTAAAAGAATGCCCGATGATAATGCGGAATTGGTACCCGTAAAAGAGATCCCCAAGGAGCGGAAACGGGCTTCGGAATTTACACGTGGTCACAGCACTATAGCTTCTTTGCTAAATTCACGTCCATTAAATTTAGTAAAAACGGAAAAAGAACATTCTGGAACAGAAAGAAAGAGTGAAAGTTTTTCGTCTAGTTACTTCTGCAGTGACAATAATGTCTTTAAACCTGCACCAGGTTCCATATATAATATTGGAGAAAGTAGCCGTATGAAGACTGAAACAGCAACCAATTCTTTCAACGATGAAAACATTTTAACTGCTTATAGTGACACAAGAGATTCAAATAAAGTAATTGACAAGCGGAGCGCTTTAGAAGCCAATATTTTTAATGGTCATGAGGATACGTTGAAAGGCACATATGAGAGCCTAGATAACCGCGGTGTTGACCAAAACAATAACACCTTGCAGCTGGTTCAGAAATACAGTGACATTAGTGACGCATGCGCAAGTGACACCGAAACTTCTACTGAAACATCTAGCTCTGAAGACGAACATCCGGAAGTGAAAGAAATCATCAGAACACCACCAGATAGAATTAAAACAAGACGAAAGTCGAAACATCCATGCCGTAGTGCTGTCAAAGAGGACCCAAGATTTAAAGGGGTTACCGTATGGTTGCAGACGTCTTTCAAGAATGGACATAGTCGCTTGGATATATCTGCGTTTTACAGGTAAACGAATAACACAATTATGTACGTAACAAATACAATCGGAACACAACTTGTTCTCATGCGTATGAATCATTTTAATTGAAACTTAGAATTGTTGAAAAAAAAAAGAATAAAAAGCTTAATTACTGATTAACAAGGTAACAAGTTTAATTACAAGTTAGCGAAATAGGGTGAGGCTCTTTACAATTGTCTTGATTAAGGGGTCGAACTGAAAACCGTTTGAACATTTATGTATTTTTATTTGACAGTTTTATATTGTTTAATGTGGGGGGCCTCCATGGCCGAGTGGTTAAGGCCGCTGACTTCAAATCACTTGCCCGTCATCGATGTGGGTTCGAGACTCACTCGAGGCGTTGAGTTCTTCCTGTGTCAGAGGAAACCATCCAGCTGGCTTACGGAAGGTCGGTGGTTCTACCCAGGTGCCCGCTCGTGATTAAATAATGCAAGGAGGGGCACCTGGGGTCTTCCTTCACCATCAAAGCTGGAAAGTTGTTATATAATTGACCTATAATTGTGTCGGTGCGACGTAAAACCCAACAAAATAAATATATTGTGTAATGTGAGCTGTAATATAAGGATATACGTCATTGAAAAGTATGTGATATTACAAAAAAAGAAGCATTCGTTTATCTGTGCTGTAATATTTTACATCGGTCTCTGTATTAATTTTGTAGTTGTTCGCGGGGTATATTGGTATCAGGTTGTCTGTTTGTCTTTCTGTCCGTAGACACAATCTTTTGCGCACCAACTCTCCTCACCCCCTTGACACAATTTAATGAAACTTCACACAAAGTCATGTGATCAGTAACAACAGTAGCTGTGCATAGCGCATGTTAGGTTCTTTTAGATACGTATTCTGCAGAGTTATGGGACTTTGTTTTTTGTTACTACTAATATATACATAGAGTCTGCTTATGCAATCTTCTGTGCGCCTAATCTCCTTTTCATGCACACAATTTAAAAAAAAATTCCCACAAGTGATCAGTACCAACCCTAGTTTTGCACTGTACATGTTAGGTTCTTTTAGATACGTATTCTGCAGAGTTATGGGACTTTGTTTTTTGTTACTACGCTATATACATAGAGTTTGCATGTGGATTCTGGTGCGCGCCCAATCTCCCGAACGATTGCACACAATTGAATGAAACTTCACACAAGTGATCAGTACCAACCTTACTTGTACATGGTGCATGTTAGGTTCTTTCAGAAAAATGTTCTGCAGTTATGGGACTTTGTTTTTTGTTACTGTAATATAAACATAGAGTCTATATACATACAGTCCACATAATTATGCAATCTTGTGTGCGTCAAATTGCAATGTACTGTGTCAGTGCCTGCGGGGGGTACATTCATCACCTTCAGTGATAGCTCTAGTTTAATGTGATTTCATGACTCCTTGTATAAATCGCCGGTATTGTGCTGTATGACTGATCTGTATTCAACTAGACATACGTTTACCTTGCTAATAAGCCAAAGATTGAAAAATAAAACTGTGAACATTATTTATTGATATCACCAAATAGAACGCGTGCTTATAGTATTATTACTATTGGAGAATCAAGATAACTTTACTGTAACTCCGACATTATTTGTATTAATACAGCAATGTTAAAGTATTATCTCCAAGCAGAAGGTCTCCAGGGTATCAAAGAGGATACTTCACCCCACAGTACTTCTCAGATCAGGATGAATGTTCGCCACAGTACAGTCAAAAGGATAGTCAGGTGACAGGTATGCTAGCTTTGAGCAGTATAAAACATTTATAAAACCTTATATAACATGTGAATTCTGTCCATAACTTAAACATCTCACATGCTTTTGCCTTTTGAAATACTGAGCACATGTTTTAGGTTTTTAATATGCCAATACTAAGAGGTACTTCAGTAAGATACATTTGTATTCTGAATTTGGATAGAATTTCTGTTGTTAATATTGAAGATGGTAAAGCAGTTTAGCCTAAGTAATATTCAGGTGACAATACAGTAACATGATCGCAATCACAATGACATGACTGCCATCACAGTGGAAGGGTTAGAATTACAGTAGGACGATCGCAATCACACTAACATGATCGCAATCAAAGTGACGTGATTGCAATCACAGTAGAAGGTTTAGAATTACAGTAGCACGATCACAGTCACAGTGACATGACTGCAATCACAGTAACATGATTGCAATCACAGTAGAAGGTTTAGAATTACAGTAGCATGATCGCAATCACAGTGACATGACTGCAATCGTAGTGACCTAATCCCAAACACAGTGACATTATCGCCACTACAGTAGTTTGATCGCAAACACAGATATATGGTAGCAATCACAGTGACATATTATAGTCATAGCAATAACAGTAGTATTGGCGTGCAAGTAGGCAAGTACAGGAATTTTGCCGTTCCTTTTTATATATGCCAAAAAATAGTAAATGTGTTTGACTGATACCGTATTTAGTTTAAATATTTACACATCCTTTATTACTTTCAGTAAAAACGTGTGCTTCATGTAAGACTCGTAGGACACCGCTATGGAGAGACGCTGAAGACGGAACACCTCTATGCAATGCTTGCGGAATCAGGTACACTTAGAAAATTTATATAGAAATGAGTCAAAATGAGTTGCATCTTAGCGGGTGGCATAGTACTTTGGTCCCATCACGGAAGCTGGTGTATTCAGTATCACTAGTTGGTTGTTTTATAAGCAAATTATTATACCAAATTTATAGCGCCCTTTTCATGACAAAAGCGTTCAAAGGTAGCTACTCCTGGTGCCCAATTCATCCTCTACCAGTACAGATATAAAGCGATCAGACAAGAGGGACAAAACAAGAGAAAGCCCATAGAACAGAGAGAGAGAGAGAGATCCTTCTCTAGATACAGACACGTCCGGCTAAATTAGTCTAGGTCTTTGCGAATAGACAGTCTGGATCTTTAACGTGCCCGGTATGTGTAGCAACGATACACGCGAAGTCGTCTTTTATGGAAAGAACTAGCACTGGCCTCTCAGTTAGGTGGGACACACTCGAAAGTATCTCAGAAACTTCCTGTGTCTAGACCAGAATGTGAGTTTCGAAATTTTATGCCCCCACCATATTGTGTTAATGGGCACATATTGTGTTATAAGCGTCCGTGAGTGCGTCCTTCCACGAATCCAAGTGTGCACATAATTTTGTCAGCTCTATAGATTTGCTGTGCATTGTTGGATTTTAAAATCACTTGACACAAATAACCGCCATAACAAGTCGATGTGTCACGTGCAAAATCCAGATCCCTCGCTCAAAGTTCATTGTCACGTTAAGAGGTCAAATATTAAAGGTCATTTTTTCTTGTCCGCTCTATAACTTTTCATGCATGCATAGATACTCTTGAAATTAACATGGCACAATTAACTATTCGGAGACAACGTGTCTCGTGTAAAATCCAGAACCTAGCTCAAAGGTCAAGGTCACACTAAGAGGTCAACGATTTGAAGTCATTTTTTCTCTTCCACAGTAAAACTGGATGATCAAACGAGTTCGCACAAATATTCACCATAACAAGGCAAAATGTTGCGTGCAAATTATGCCCCCTAGCTCAAAGGTCACGGTCACATTTAGAGGTCAGATTCACCATATATACCATTCACCGTAACAAAATGAAGTGACCCATACATGAACCTTAAAGGTCTAAATTACATTTGGAAGTAAAAATGCATATTTTTCTTGTGTTTAATTTTTGCATAATATAAATGGATGGATATTCATGTAACTTGGCACAAACCTTCACCACTACTAGTTGATATGTTGAATTTACGATCTTAATCCACTAGCTCAAAGGTCAAGGTCACAGAAGTCAAAGACTTTGCTTAATTTTCTTGTTCCGTTTATAGCTTCTTCTGTAGTTTTGAAAACCCAGGTTTTGATCAAATTCTTCATAGTAGAAAAAATTGATCCGAATTGGCAGAACTTCATAAAAAAAATATGTACGGTCTTATTTGTTTTCCATTCCATAACTTAATTATAGATGTTCTGCTGTCAAATTGCCATCACCCGCAAGACTCACTTCTATAGCCTAAGATCACATAGTGGGGCGTGGGGGACATACATCAGGAATATTGTCAAACAATCATATGTACCGATAACACTGTGTTGGAGTTTGAACATACATGTCCTATGGGCACTTGTCTTGTTCTTAAAGCTACAATATTTTTGTACATGTGCAGTGCTACAGATTACATGGGTAATGATTGTAAACGCCTTACTAACTAGATTCATTGTTCATATAAAATTTCGGTTTATGCATTTTTGTACCCCCTGCCCCCCCCCCCCCCATGAGTGGTGGGGGCATATATATTTGGTCTTGTCCGGACGTCCGTCTGTCCGAAAAATGTTTGTGACGCGCCTAGCTCAATAAATATATGATATAAATTGATGAAACCTTGCATGAGTCATGTCTAGAGTTATGGCCCCTGAAGTAGTCAAAAATGCACATTTTCTCCTTGTGGCGCACCTAGCTCAAAAAGTATTTCATATAGATTGATGAAACCTTGCATGAGTCTTTATCATGATATGAGCTTGTGTACCTCCTATTTTTCTACTAGTACTGCCTTCTGAAATAGTCAAAAATGCACATTTTCACCTTGTGGCGCACCTAGCTCAAAAGGTATTCGATTTAAATTGATGAAAATTTGCATGAATCTTTATCGTGATATGAACTTGCGCACCTCCTATTTTACGTCTTGCTCCGCCCCCTGTTTCCAGAGTTATGGCCTCTGCAATAGTCAAAAATGCACATTTTCACCTTGTGACGCGCCTAGCTCAAGACGTATTTCATATAGCTTGATGAAACCTTGCATGAGTCTTTATCATGATATGAACTTGTGCACCTTCTATTTTTCGTCTGGCTCCACCTCCCTATTTCCAAAGTAATGGCCCCTGAAATAGTCAAAAATGCACATTTTCACCTAATGACGTGCCTAGCTCAAAAAAATATTTGATGTAAATTCATTAAACCTTGCATGAGTCTTTATCATTATGTGACCTTGTACACTTGTCATTCTTCTTGAGATTTTAGCGCTAATTACAGAGTTACTGCCCTTGAAATAGCGATAATAGTGGATTTTTAGCTCGACTATTCGAAAAATAAGTAGAGCTATCCTACTCACCACGGCGGCGTCACACCTTGGTTAAGTGTTTCGTACCAGTCCACTTTTTGACAAAGTATTTTGAGATAAAGCTTTGAAACTTTCAACACTTGTTTACCATCATCATGTCCACTTGTAAGCAAGAGTACATAACTCTATCAAGGATTTTGGCTGAATTATGGCCCCTTTTAACTTAGAAATCTTGGTTAAGTTTTTCGTACCAGTTCACATTTTGTGTAAAGTGTTTGACATATGGCTTTGAAACTTTTATCACTTGTTTAATTATAACAGTCTCTCTCTGTAGGCAAGAGTACATAACTCTGTCAACTATTTTGGCTGAATTATGGCCCTTTTTGGACTTGGAAATTGGTACAATTTGTGTACAAATCCATGTTTTGTCAGAACTATTCTACATGTGGCTTTGAAAGTTTGAACAATTGTTCATCATCATGATTTATATCTGTAGGCAAGAGTACATAACTCTGTCAACTATTTTGGCTGAATTATGACCCTTTTTGACTTGAAAATTGGTTCAGTTTTAGTACAAGTCCATGTTTTGTCAAAACTATTTGACATGTGGTTTTGAAACTTTGAACACTTCTTTATCATCATGATTTCGATCTGTAGGCAAGAGTACATAACTCTATCAAGAATTTTGGCTGAATTATGGCCCCTTTTAACTTAGAAATCTTGGTTAAGCTTTTCGTACCATTTTTCACATTTTGTGTAAAGTGTTTGACATATGGCTTTAAAACTTTTATCACTTGTTTATTATAACAGTCTCTATCTGTATGCAAGAGTACATAATTCTATCAACTATTTTGGCTGAATTGTGGCCCTTTTTGGACTTGGAAATTCGTTTAGTTTTCATACAAGTCAACGTTGTGTCAAATCTATTTGACATGTGACTTTGAAACTTTTAACACTTGTTTATCACCATGATTCCCATCTGTAGGCAAGAGAACATAACTCTGTCAACTGTTTTGGCTAAATTATGACCCTTTTTTGGACTTGTAAAGCAGTGAAGTTTTTCGTACCAATCAATATCATGCCTAACCTGTTTGTCATATGGCTTTGAAACTTTGAACCACTTGTTTACCTTCATGTCCTACTTACCTAGGACAAGGACTTGAGCTCGGTTATGGCCCATTTCTGGACACAGAAATTAGTTAGGTTTCGCATACCATTCGATGTTTTGTTTATCAACTGTTTGATATATGGCTTTGACACTTTGAACACTTGCTTACCAACATGGTCACACATTGCATTATAGTGCAAAACTTAACCAAATTCACATACATTGTTTGTCATATCTGTTCCTTTTCTTTTGTCTGAAAATCACAGGTAATATTTTAACCCTATAATTCTATCAATGCTTCGAATAGTCGAGCGCGCTGCCATCAGACAGCTCTTGTTTGTTTGTGATGCTCATAGATCAAAAAGTAAATGGTCTAGAATAATGAATCCTTTATATAAAATGTTTGTTGAGGCTATACCCCTTAAGACTGCAAACATTTGAATTTTTGCCCCTAATTTGTGATGGGAGCACACCGTGTGTAATACAAACACATTCTAGTTTAAGTTAAATTGAAATATCCACTTTCTTTTTAAAATAATTTTCCTATTTAGATACAAGAAATACAGACTTCGGTGTAGCAAGTGCTGGCATATTCCGAAGAAAGAAGTAAAGACCTATCCAAACTGCCCTGTATGCGGGGCCTCACTGAGGTTCTCGTTCCACAAGAAAACATGGTAGAATCTGCCTCCATGTTCAGCCTAGAAGTGTTGCTATGGTATTATTTGAACAATCAGGTCATATATCTCTAGACATTGTTTGACTTTTATACGATGTAATTCCGTACCAGTACATTACTCTGTGTCTTATAAAAATGTAATTTGATAAGATTTACACGTTAGAGATAATCGATATTTATTTATTTATTTTCTGAATTCCATGACGTCTTGCTGTGTTTGATTAACTATTGTGTACGAAAGTGAACGTGAGAAAGGTGATATTAACATATTAATGAAATTGTCTTATTGTATATTTTGTTTACCTTCATTTTGTCTGCCATTTATTATACGTTTTCATTGCTTTGTTCATTATTTTTACGTTTTAGTTTTTGCCATGTAGGCCCCATTTTAAAATGGGCGTGTTTATGTGAGGGAGGTTGTTTTTGTGTGAAGCGACATTTTTGCTGTCCGATACTTCCATTCTTTTTTACCACTAGATGAATCATACATTAGTATTACTGCAAAATAGGTGAAACCAGTCGGTAGATGAAAATTGTGTTGTTGTTTTTTCAGTGCTAATTCCATATGAAAGGTCCTCGTAAATTATTCAAGGCAGTGAAAGAATTTTCAAAATCGGATAAGAAATAAAAAAAAATTGTGCACAATTCAATATTTCACCAAAGTTGCAGCATTTATGGTAATCATTTTGTTTCCATGGTAACATGTGAAAAAAATGGCGAATTTGATTTATTAACTCGACTATTCTAATAATAATTGGAGCCATTGGGCTCGCCCGTGCGTCGGCGTCCCGATTTGGTTAAGTTTTTTGTATGTAAGCTGGTATCTCAGTAACCACTTGTGGGAATGGATTGAAACTTCACACACTTATTTACTGTGATAAACTGACATGCATTGCACAGGTCCCATAACTCTACTTTGCATATTTACAAAAAAGTGCCTCCTTTTCACCTTTTTTATTCATTCACTTGAGAAGACTGTTGAATATTCGAGTGTTGCTGTCCGCGGACTGCTGTTGTTTTTAGGTATTTGTTTCAACCGTATTTCCATAAATGTGTAAAATAATTTCTCTACTTTTTCAAACTAGAACAAAAGAAATTATGCTTTACATCTCAAAATCAAGATACTATAGAAATTGACCCATTTTAAAGGTAATTTGCTACATAAATAATTCGACTGCCTACATGATTAGCTATTTTCTTGAATTTCAGCATGTCATCTTTTTTTTTTCTTTTTTTTTAAACTTGTTTTCCATGAGAGTTATGAATTGCTAGGCAATAGTTTTCCTATAAAATCAGCTATTATTAGCCATTCCTTCGCCTTATAAAAACAAACATCTAAATAAGACTCTTTATTTGCTTTCTTAAAAAAAAAACACTTTTCAAATTTTATTGTGTTCGAATGTCTAGACTTCCCGAAAACTTCAATATTAATGTAATTGTAAAGTAAAATCTTGAATATAATATTCGTATTTCAAATATTTTTGTATGATATACTTTGTTGTTATTATTTTGTTTAGAGTTATTTTCAATAAAGTATTTATATACAACGCCTCCATATTTTATTTAAGAAATAGGCCTAATATTTTCCAAACAGTGCTTTGTCGTTGGATGATATCATTGTTTGAAGCTCAGATAAGAAGGAATTATATAAGCCGTGCCATGAGAAAACCAACATAGTGGGTGTGCGACCAGCATGGATCCAGACCAGCCTGCGCATCCGCGCAGTCTGGTCAGGCTCCATGCTGTTCGCTAACAGTTTCTCTAATTGCAATAGGCTTTGAAAGCGAACAGCATGGATCCTGACCAGACTGCGCGGATGCGCAGGCTGGTCTGGATCCATGCTGGTCGCAAACCCACTATGTTGGTTTTGTCATGGCACGGCTCATATAATGATACACTTCTCAACGACAAAACATGATTTTATTCATAAGCAAATCACTGTTTGAGATATGTTATTTCGATTTTAACACTTTATCGCGAATTATTATCAACACCACTGAAGACGGCCTGTTTTGTGTTGTTTTCTTTTCCAGCGCGTCGCTATGGCATTTGACGATATGACGTAATATCATTATTTAATTCTGACGTACAAACAGTACATTTCACAAAAACACAGTTTCAGTCTTCTTTGTATAATAGGAAATAAATCGGATCGTGTTTGAATCAGCTTCATACGGAAGAGCCTTAAATGCCAGGTACGTTTTTAGCTCACCTGAGCACAGAGTGCTCAGGGTGAGGTATTGTGATCGCTCACCGTCCGGCGTCCGTCCGTCCGTCGTCCGTCCGTCGTCCGTCCACACTTTCCTTTAAACAACATCTCCTCCTAAACCAACAGGCCAATTTTGATGAAACTTCACAGGGATGTTCCTTGGATGGCCCCCTTTCAAAATTGTTCAAAGAATTAAATTCCATGCAGAACACTGGTTGCCATGGCAACCGAAAGGAAAAACTTTAAAAATCTTCTTCTCAAAAACCAGAAGCCCTAGAGCTTAGATATTTGGTGTGAAGCATTGCCTAGTGGACCTCTACCAAATTTGTTCAAATCATGACCCGGGGTCAAAATTGACCCCGCCCCCAGGGGTCACTTTATTTTACATAAGAAAATCTTAAAACATCTTCTTCTCAAAAACCAGAAGCCTTAGAGCTTAGATATTTGACATGTAGCATTGCCTACTGGACCTCTACTAAAATTGTTCAAATCATGACCCCGGGGTCAAAATTGACCCCGCCCCAGGGGTCACTTGATTTTACATAGGAAAATCTTCAAAAAATTTCTAAAAATAAACCAGAAGGCCTAGAGCTTAGATATTTCACATGTAGCATTGTCTAGTGGACCTCTACAAAATTTGTTCAAATCATGGCCCCCGGGGTCAAAATTGACCCCGCCTCAGGGGTCACTTGATTTTACATAGGAAAATATTAAAAAAATCTTCTTCTCAAAAACCAGAAGCCCTAGAGCTTAGATATTTGAAATGTAGCATTGCCTAGTGGACCTCTACTAAAGTTGTTCAAATTATGACCCGGGGGTCAAAATTGACCCCGCCCTAGGGGTCACTTGACTTTACATAGGAAAATCTTCAAAAGTTTTCTAAAAATAAACCAGAAGGCCTAGAGTTTAGATATTTCACATGTAGCATTACCTAGTGGACCTCTACAAAATTTGTTCATATCATGACCCCCTGGGTCAAAATTGACCCTGCCCCAGGGGTCACTTGATTTTACATAGGAAAATCTTCAAAAATTTTCTAAAAATAAACTAGAAGGCCTAAAGACTAGATATTTGACATGTAGCATTGCCTAGTGGACCTCTACAAAATTTGTTCAAACCTTGTCCCCCGGGGTCAAAATTGACTCCGCCCTAGGGGTCACTTGATTTTACATAGGAAAATCTTTAAAAAAAATTCTAAAAATAAACCAGAAGGCCTAGATCTTAGATATTTGACATGTAGCATTGCCTAGTAGACTTTTACAAAGTTTATTCAAATCATGACCCCTGGGGTCAAATTGACCCTGCCCCATGGGGTTACTTGATTGTACATAGAAAAATCTTCAAAATTTTCTAAAAATAAACCAGAAGAGCTTAGATATTTGACATGTAGCATTGCCTAGTGGACCTCTACAAAAAATTTTCAAATCTTGTTTTTAAAGTTACTTAAAGAAAATTTCAACTATATTTTCTTATAATTCTTTTGATTGATTTCTGTTATGATCTTTTGACCTTGAAGACTTGCCCTTAAGTGCAATGATAACAGGTGAGCGATATAGGGCCATCATGACCCTCTTGTATTTATTAACTCGAAATTTCGAGTTACGTTACTAACTTGAAATTTCGGGTTAGAACGGACCCATAGACCGACCGAGAAGCTCACTCCTATATACCACCCCCAAACTTCGTTTGTGGGGGTATAATGATTTCACAGTATGATCTAGCCTATCTGAGGTACCCCAGTTACTAAGTATGTGGTGAACTTGGCCTTTGACCTCATGACAGCGGAAGTCATCTACTGGAATATCAAATAATTTATCTATGTTGTTTTTTTTTTGGTTGAGCTGAACATCACTCCCACACATTTATAGGTCACTGATGACTTTCCAGTTTTTCATGGTTGAGAAAGACCCCAGGTGCCCCTTCGTGCATAATTTCAGACATGGACAGGCACATAGGTAGAACTGCTGACCTTCCACAAGGTAACAGGATGCTTCCTCACATGAAAGAATTCTACATTTCAAGTCCACAGCAGTGAGGTGTATGTGATTTGAAGCCAGCAACCGAACCAATTTTCTAATGATTTTATTTACAGTATCACTTCTGCAAGTCCAAGAAATCTCAAATTACTGACAGAAGAACCATCTTAAACCCAAAGGCCATTGTGCGAGTTAGAGTTAGTAACCCGAAATTTCGAGTTAGTAAGTCGAAATTTCGAGATAGTTCGAGTTACTAAGTCGATATTTTGAGTAATGTAACTTTGAGTTACTAAGTCGAAATTTCGAGTTAAGTATCTCGAAATTTCGAGTTAATAAATAAAACGCACCTGGCACTAATGCTCTTCCGTAAAAGCTTTAGACATTTTCCGTCGTTTCTTATCTCCTATCCTTATACGAAAAATCCCGTAAATTTTCATTAAGCCGCAGCAATTTCACAACACGTCGACGAGTTACACTTCGAAGGCAACTAGGACACCTACAGAAGACTGTCAGTACTTTTAGTGGGAGTGGATAGTGCAAGATACAGAAGATGCTCCTGATTCCAGATGCGTCTCTTGTTCTTTAGCGTGTGATGTGTAAATCACGCCATGGGAATCTTATTCCATTTTTATGACCCCACACGGACAGATGACCATAAAGGAAGATATTTGTTCTGCGACTGTTTTAACGCAGTTATGGCCCTTTGATATTTTTGCTATATAGAATATAGAGAAAAATCTTGTGTCCAACTCCTCCCAAACTATTAGCCTGGGGCCACTATCTCGAACGTACCTTAAGTCCTAAGATGTTCGTAAAGGGTTCGTAAGGAATTCGTAGAAGATATTTTCTCTATCTCGAAAGCCTCGTAATTTACGACACTTCGTAAATGTCCTCGTAAGTTAAGGCTAAAAAATCCACCCCTTAACGTTCTCGTAGTGTATAAAAACTTATGTATGTCTGTCTGTCTGATGGTGAATATGTTTCTTTCTTATTGTACCTCGCTGAAACTGTTGTAAAAATATTTATTGAAGTTGTCATTCCTTTCGTTTGTGTCAACAAACATGAATATATTTCATATAGATGAATAAATTTAGTGCTTTCAGTCCGTTTTTATAGATAAAACGCACAGTTTTTTTTATTTCACAGAGAAAGAAATACATTAACGTTTTCCCGTTTGTTCATCAGGGCTATCGTTTTAACGTTTTGTCAGATTTTCATGGCATTTGAATTGTTAGGACTGTGCTTTAGCTCAAACGGGGCATCAACCTGTAACAACAATTTTTGGTAATTGGTACCGGCGGTTTTTTGATATGTTTAGAATTTAAAATGTACAACTAAATGTTGACTTTTACCACTGTGATAGTTACCGCAGTATATATTTACTGGCGGATGCTATTCGTCAAAATGGTATTGGAAAAAAACGCAAACGTTACAGTCATTTTTTTTTTTTTAAATCATATTGAAAACTTACGATACACGTTACATACATATTTTGTATCCTTTGAGGTACGTATATCACAAATATGGTTGAAATATCCTATCACGGAATAACTGTATCATAGATATTTACCCGTGGACTGTAATAACTGGTGAGACTGAATTATGTTTCGGACTGCCAGCAATAGAATTTCTAACATCGAAAGGAATTGCATTGTACAAGACTATATATTGATTTTCATACTGAACGCTACACGCGCATCCCCGGCTATGCTAGCTTAATAGATAGAATACACAGGACCTCAAAGTAGGTTCGAATACCGAGCGAGGCGTTTATGGTTTCCGTGATGATTTGCTAAAGACAATACATCTAAGTTCATTCATTTTCCACCTCTGCATTATGTGCGGGAGTATCTGTAAGGAATCCGGGAATACTAATGCATATTATCTCGAGCGCACGACATTTTATCTCAGTGCACGACATCTTATCTCGTGCGCACGACATCTTATCTCGAGCACTCGATATCTTATCTCGTGAATTGTACATCTTATCTCGTGCAAACGACATATTATCTCGTGCGAACGACATCTTAATTTGTGCGCACGACATCTTATCTCGTGCGCTTGACATCTTACTCGTCCACACGACATCTTATCTCGTTCGCACGACACCTTATCTATATTTTGTTAGGGCCTTTTTGTGTATTCAGGTCATCAGTGAAAATATATGGACGAGTAGATAATGAGTGTCCCGAATATTCAGATTTTATTTAAACTTTCCTTAAGTACAAAGGGGAGCGGTGATCTAGTGGATAAGGTGTCGGCCGCTCAATCCAGGGATCGTGGGTTCGAGCCCCACTGGGGTCACGACCATGATTTCTCATATGACACCAGTACTGGGTTTTCCAGGAAGCGGACTCGAGTGTGGTTCCAATAAGCTTGAAGCTTTCATTACAATCGAGCTAAAACAAATTAGTATCAACTTAAACTCAAGAACAAGTTTATCACATCATTTTGGGGAGCAGTGCACATAATTGATCATCCTTTCGTCAAAATTAAAACATAATCATGCTTACTGCATGTTAGAATAGCAACAAAATGTATTTTGACCGATTCCGAATTGTCAGAAAAGTTATAAAATTGGATGCATGAATAATGGGGAAACAGAGAAATTCTTTGATATTTTGGCGAAGCCTACATACTTAATCTTTATTTTGTCAAGGATTTAAATTTATTCCTTTGTGTCATCGCTGAATTGTCGGTGCATTTTTTATCAGTTTAATATTTATAACTATAACGAAAAATAAACTAAATGTTCACAACGGAAAATGTGGTCAGTTCCTAATTTGAAGACATTTTTTTCAAAGCATCTACATTCTATAACCGGTAGTCTCACTTCGACCTTAGCACCACAGCCATTAAAAATAATTGTATACACACAAACAACACGCATATGCACGCGCACATACGCAAGAACGCATGTGCAAGCACGCACCAACGTACGCAGACACAAACACACAGCACACACAACGACGACGAATAAATCCACATACACGCGCACGCATGCAACGACAACAAATAGATAAACACATATTAATTGCATTTGTTTTCCTTTTTTCATAACTTGTATCATTTCAAGAAGATAGATGTCATATAGTAGTTGCTGACTATATATACATGTATTATAATTCATGTTTTATATTCACGAGGTATGTAAATGTATATTGTGTATATTATAGAAAAAAAATCAATTAAAAAAAAAACATGTCGTACGCTTGAGATAAGATGTCGTGCGCACGAGATGATATGTCGTGCGCTCGAGATAATTTCATCTTGAAAAAAAAGAAATGCATGTCCTAAACATACCACCGTTAAAATTCACTTAATATGGATATATTTTCCCATGTTGTTAAGCATAAACAGCTAGTGGGCTATTAGGTACACGCGCAGTTGTTCGAAAATGACGTCATTAAATGGATTATCCATGACTTACGATATCGTAACTAACTTAAAATACCTTAAGTTACGAGCGCTTTACGAGGGCGTTAAGAGGTGTTTGGAGATAGCCGAATAACGTTACCTTAGTCTTACCTTAGGTTTATCGTAAACCATACTTTAACTTACGATACGAATAAAATTTCGAGATAGTGGCCCCTGATTTGCTTCAAACTTCCACAGATGAACAAGCTTGATGTGCAGGTGATCATAATGGAAGGATTTTTTGTGAATATTTTTACCGCAGTTTAACTAAGGGATGGGCAAATGTTGTACCTGTATCAGCAAAGGGCAGAACATAAATTATTGAATTAATAATACCTAGGACTGCATGTGAAGTAGATATGTATGCATTAGATTTCTAGCCCTTTGTAAATAAGGCTGTGCCATCATTTTATAAATGGTTGAATTGCTATGGTCATGGCTGGGGTTAGTAAAGTGAAATATTACTATGGCTTCCAGGGTAATCATTCCACTACCCCGTAGTGTGATAAAAGATAAGTGTACCCATAAAAGCTAGATTTATTATATACATTTAGCTGTTTATAAAAGACATAATATGTCCCCTACGATTCTTGTTTATGCTGCAACATCGATTTTTAAACTAATGACCCCTTAAAAATATGGTCCATTTACTGGTCAGATAAACACGCTTCAAAGTTTGACCGTCAAATGCCTGAGTTAAGCGATCTCCGGGTATATACCATGGAAACAACTCGGTGTTTTTGTGACATTACGCCATTGTGACCTTGACCTTTCACCTACTGACATCACAAACTGACAAGAGAGAATAATAAGATCGATGGTCCTAGATCAAAGTTTGAAATCTTATTGATCAGAAACCATTTTAATATCAAGGTCACCTGTGATCTTGGCCTTGGACCAACTAATTTACAAAACAATATCTTGTGCACACCATCTCTCATCCCATTGACACAATTTAATGAAACTTAATGTATATTCTTTCAAAAAACAATTTGCAGAGTTATGGGACTTTATTTTTTTTTTATTGTACTATATATACATATTGGCCATCTGCTGACTACGGGGTCATCTACTGACCACAGGCAATTATGCGGTGAAGTTTGTTCATTGTTCAGAAACCAAGCTAGGTGTCCACCGAACGACCGACCGACAGACCTACCGGCTTACAATGAGCAAAACCGTTTACTGCCACTACCTCGAAGGGGAAAGGATGGGACATAGAAAACATGGCACATATTTGCACAAACGAGAATAAGTAGTGTCAAAAGATAAAAATAGCTGGGAAAGACATTTTATGGGGTTGACATTACAGCAAGTGCTGTTTTAAATCCTTGGACTATGTCAGTACTGACCGTGTTAGTAATGTGAAAATTCCAAAACACAGCTGCACGTGATGAAAATGAATGTACACAGGTCTCTTGTTGCTATAAGGCACACTGCCTTATTTTATCTTTGTCTTTTTTCACAAACTTAAAAATATCAATTTTATTGTTGTTGTTTTTTTCACCCAAAATGTCGCCACTGTATTTTAAAATCGATTTGAAAATGATTCAGCACCATTTCACATATCAGAAATGGCGTTGTTCTACTTTCCAATGTGACGCAGTATAGATTTTTCAGTATATCTGTAATCGTCTTTCGCTTTTCTATTTATTGTACCCCCCACCCCTCTCCCCGACAACAAAGTTGTAAGGGGGAGGGGTGTATACTGGTTTCAGGTTGTTCAGTCTGTCTGTCCGTAGACACAATCTTGTGCGCACCATCTCTCCTCATTTCCTTGACACAATTTGATGAAACTTCACACAAGTGATTAGTAACAACAGTAATTGTGCATGGGGCATGTTAGGTTCTTTAAGAAATTTTTAACAGAGTTATGGGACTTTGTTTTTGTTACTATACTATATACATAGACACAATCTTGTGCACACCATCTCTCATCCCATTGACACAATTTAATGAAACTTAATATAAGTGATCATAACAGAGTTATGGGACTTTGTTTTTGTTACTATACTATATACATAGACACAATCTTGTGCACACCATCTCTCATCCCATTGACACAATTTAATGAAACTTAATATAAGTGATCAGCAACAACAGTAGTTGTGCATGGGGCATGTATGTTCTTTCAAAAAACAATTTGCAAAGTTATGGGACTTTATTTTTTTTTATTGTACTATAATTTATATACATAGGGTCTGCATATACAATCTTGTGTGCGCCTAATCTCCTGAACCCATGCACACAAATTAATGAAACTTCACACAAGTGATCAGTAACAACAATAGTTGTGCATGGTGCATGTTAGGTTCTTTCAGGAAAATCAGGAAAAAAAATGCAGGGTTACGGGACTTTGATTTTTGTTACTATACTATATACACATAGAGTCTGCATATGCAATCATGTGCGCGCCTAATCTGAACCCATGCACAAAATTTGATGAAACTGAATTCAAGTGATCAGTAGTAACCCTAGTTGTGCATGGTGCATGTTAGGTTCTTTCAGAAAAAAAAAAATATGCACAGTTATGGGACATTGTTTTTATTAACATACTATATATATACGGTCTGCAATCTTGTGCGCACCTAATCTTCCAAACCTTTGCACACAATTTAATGAGACTTCACACATTGCCTGCTGCACAGTAAATGGGCCAAATGTGTTAGCATCAAAGTCAAAAATTAAAGTTAAAGATTTCTTACCTGTTAAGCCTTTTTCATGAAGTTGTATGTTTTAACTTCATGAAAAAGTAAAATAATAGATAACTTTTTGCTGATTTTTGTTTTTATACATCATTTTCTATCAGTGGTTGGGCAAGGGGACGGACGTTACATGGCAGTGTAAAAAGCTTGTTTCTGAAGCTGTTTACTGTCATTTAGATGAGAAAATTCACCAAATCAATAAACCAGTACATCTTTACAAGAAACTTATAAAAAATTTGCCAAAAATTGAAAAAAAAAATGTTTTTGTTATTTTACCTGCCGAAGCAGAGAAGGAAAAAAACAGCCATACTCATATTTTTCCTGTTACCATTTATAATATTACACTTAATTGGATAACAACCTTTTAAATAAAGACACAAGAACATAAGTTATTAAACAATTCAGTTTTTTGTATATTTCTTTTTTATTTAGGCTTCAAAACTAGTAAAGAGAAACTGATGGTAAAGGGGGACGGACGTTACATTATGAGGGGACGGACGTTACACTAGTTATATACATTTGTTTATCAAGCTTTAATGTTGCTTTACTGAATAAATACAGATTCTGTTAATGTTTAACCTATCTAGATGAATGAAAAATGATACAAAGTAATAAAATAAAAAGAAATTATTATGCTGAATTAGAGTTTTAAAATATGGAGAGAAAAGGAAAACAGTATTTTTTAATAAGGAAATTGATAGTGTTCATCCTATGTATTCACTGACTTAATGAAAGGTGTTTCTAAATTTTCATTATTATGCTAATGTCCTTCAATAAAAGATATGTGTGTGGTAATGGTACATCTTACTGCTAGAGTTAAGTAAATTAGGATGGACGTTACAAATTCACCATAATTTCTAACAATTTTTTTTGCAAAAACTATGTTGAAGCATAAAACAAAACGAAACAGAACAAAATGAGAAAACGTATTAAGTTATTTATTTCTTTTCATGAACATGTAAATGATATGTATCATATAATATCATACACTTTTAAGAAAGTGACAGTAATCATCATCTCAGCACAAGAAGGGGATAAGAGCCCTGACATCAAACACTTTTTTAACTGAGGTGAGGAGGATCATTTTGTTTCATTTTGAATTTCACAGATACCGCTATAAATCATATTCATATACATAGATTAAGAAAAATCCCTGAAGTATGTAATCTGAAAGTAATTCTGAAAATACATTTATATAGACAGTGTTTTCTATTCCCCAGTTTTGGGGATTGAAGGAAGGATCCATTAGGAGGGGAAAAATATGCTGTAATGACTAAAATACTTTTTTAATACGAGTTTGAAAAAAAAAAAATACCCTGGACCCTGTACAACAGTTGGTACATCTACTTAAAATATCTGTGATTCATTGCCATGACACATCAGATTTTGTTAATGAAATGATCATAATTTAGAATTTTTTGTATTCAATTTAAGGGTCTACACAACCGTATGGCCATCATCACTGGCATGAGCCTGGATCATAAAATAAGTTCAACTTAACTTAAAAGAATTTCACACATTTAGTCCCACTCCTAATCTGCATATGACAGCAAGCTCCTCCCCTTTCTCAGTTTTTCAAAAGAAATCACTTTGTATATACAAGGTTCATTAAGAGAGTCAGTGTTTTTACAAGACTAGGTATGGATCCAGAAATGTATATACAGGGTCTAGTGTTATGGCACCTTGTATAACGCTAGTATGTGTTTATACAAGACTCGTTAAGAGGGTAAGTGTTGTTTTTAGAATCTTACAAGGATCCAGAGATATATACATGTGTAAATTGGGCCCGGTTAAGTGGATCCATTTTATCAGTTTTGTTTATTTTTCTCATGTTGTTTTTATAGCCAACTGTTGTTCCAGCAGGGGTCTCGTTACATGTGACATATTATTCTTTTGAATAATGTCCTCATATTTGTAAATAAATGTTTTATTGGGAATGATTTTACACACAGCATCTTTATTTATCAATATATAAACTACAAAAAGTTACTGATGGATAACAAAATCAGAATATAAGAAATATTCAATTATCACAATTTTTGTAACATCCGTCCCTTTTCTGTAACGTCCGTCCCCCCTATTTTTCTGATGAAGATGATACAACATCATATAAATCTAAATGAATGTTTTTATATATTTATTACTTATTGATGCATGTCCTATCAAACAGGAGTTAATTTCATTTACATTTCCTCACATAGCATAAAAAACAAAGATTTTTGCTCCAATTTTCAGGTCTTTTTTCTAGTTTTCAATTTAAAATACTCAAAAGTATGGGAAAAAAATTTTTTCAACATTGTTTTTGATAATTTCATACTTTTTACATACTCTAATGAAATAATAGTATCAGATATTACCATCAAAACATTAAAACACTGCATTTTGTACAAAATTAAGAAAAGCATATATAGGGGGACGGACGTTACAGGGACGGACGTTACGCATAACTTTTGATATTTCATCATTTTTTTGCCAGCAAGGCTGCAGATCTATTTATTTTTCATTTTTTCATGATAGGTATGTCATTAAGCATATATGAAAGTAATTAATATCAATATATTCATATTCAATTGCAAAATAATAGTGGGGGACGGACGTTACACTTTTTTTCACGCAAATGGTTTTTTGGGTAGTAAAATGGACTTTTTAACTAAAATGTCCATTGATACGCGCTGCAGGCATTTTTTTCATATTCTACAAATACATAGTAAGACAGTGAGCAAGAAAATTATTTTGAATATGTAAAATAAAGACATTTTGTGTTCAATTCAAAATTTAGCATTTTTGTTAAAAACAGTGGTGTTACACGAGTC
The DNA here is from genome assembly GCF_021730395.1 of Mercenaria mercenaria. NCBI lineage: Eukaryota > Metazoa > Mollusca > Bivalvia > Venerida > Veneridae > Mercenaria > Mercenaria mercenaria. The sequence continues at coordinate 37,117,352 of NC_069363.1, read as the reverse complement.
ACTTTTTATTATCATATTCATAAAAATGTAACGACTTCAGTGATCATCAATGTTATACATCATTTTAAAGGTAATAAAATTATCTGTTTAAAGGTATTCAAATCAAACATATATTTTGTTATTTGAAAATACTGTAGCATTTTTTGAAAAGTGTAAAAATCCAATGCTAACGCATTACATGAAAAAACGGCCTATTTTCAGCCATAAAATGGCTTTCAAAATTTTTTTGGGTTGATTATGTAATTTTTTTTTACTGCAGCATTTGAATACTAATAAAACACATTAAAAACAGTTTTAACAAAACTTGAAACAGATGTTCCTCTATAAATAAAATGCAGTTACATGTTTTTTGAAAAAATTGGCCCATTTACTGTGCAGCAGGCAACATGTGATCAGTACAACCCTAGTTGTGCATGGTGCATGTTACGTTCTTTTAGATAAATATTCTGCAGAGTTATGGGACTTTGTTTGTTGTTACTATACTACATACATACAGTCTATATACATACATTATGTCAGTGCGTGTGGCATTCTCATCCATCAGAGGTTCGTCAAAATCCCGAGACGAACCTCTGATTTATTTCCATCGTTTACTTGGTGAGCATGCGCACTCGTAATTACTATCGGGAGTGGTTTCAGCCAATCATTGTTCGCCATTATTTGGAACTCCAAATTGAAACTTCAAAAAATATGTAAACAAGATGCTTGCTTACGATGGATAAAGGCTGTATTCCATGATTGCGATAAATAAAGATTTATTCCTGTAATTCGACGTTATGAGATTTACATCAAGAAATAATAATATTCGTCGTACATGGACATCGTATTCCCTCGATAATATGGAAAGAACGCGGTCACGCTTTCTACGATTTGTCGCGAAACGACGCTGATTGGCTGAAACGTTTTACCTGTAATGTAACCAAACCATAAATATTGGCGAAATGTGCCAGAGGTTCATCCGGGAAACCACGGTAGACCTCTGGTATGCGAGAATGTGCGTGTGGGGGGTACATTCATCACCTTTAGTGAGAGCTCTAGTTTTATATTATTTTATGATAAGGGCCCCATGGTCCCAGGCTCCAAACAATTGTATGCCGTATCTGACGAAGATGTAAAAGTCAAAACTAGTAACAATTTGTTTTCATGAATATTTTGCATGTTTTTCTACATATTGTGGTGACCACGGTTAAAATTTGATGCAGAGGTACGTAGCATGAGTAACTGTAGAAAGTGGTAAATTATGAAGTGTGTACATTGTAGTCATTTGCTTTTAGGCCGTGTGCCATACATTGTGTTATATTTGTCTGTGTTTAATTACATAATCCATCTGCACTACCAGTCAACGAGACTTTTAAATCGAAGATCGTTCTAAAGCCGTACCGCACCTGGATGAGGTCTGACTGGTATTTTTAACACAGATGGACACTTAACTGCGTGGAGGCAGTCCCGAGGGAAGAAGTGCCGAAACAACTCAATGGAACCCCAGATACCACGGGGACCATGCTAGAGGTTGGCCAATCTACAAGGTTCTACCTGTGGCGTACTGTCGAGTCGCCCAAGAATGCCTTGATCCACATGCCATAATGTTCTGATTTGTAGCAGACTGCTGTAGTGAACCAAGCCAAGTGTTTTACTAAACATGACTGATAGATAATGGCAACAACAACCTGCTGCCAGCCGGCTAATGTATAAAAGTATCACAAGACGTTCAAGTCCAAAAAAATCATTTTCGGTGTTTTCAAAATGATCCGAGGCATTACAACAACTATATTTATGCTGAAGGAGCTAACATGCTAAACAAGCCAAACAGACTGGACTTTAGCTACAGGCCCTGAAATAATCACCCTTTCTGAAGCTTGGTGCTGCAAAGACTAATTTTTTTAAAGAGAATTTGTATAAGCTTAACCTTTCAATTAAACCCACTTGTATATAATGTATAAAACTGTTAAACTGTCATTTGCTGTGAGATATTATATTGATGAATAAATAAATCTAAACCAAAAGCTAGATCAATCAAGTTGTACAGAACCTCTTTAAAGACATGTGTAGTAACAATGGCGCAATTTAAACAGAATTCTTAAGAATTCAAAGTTTTATTACAGGCGAATACAAGTGACGTACTCATGCAGTTACTCTGTTAAGAAACCTTCGAATTGCTTAAAATAAAAAAGGCTAAAAACAAATGAAGCAATGAAAACGGACCAGGAGAGGGTACGGGGATAAGGTGTTATAGTAGGGCCTAATATGGATTTCTTTTGATTTGTATGTCACAAAAGTCGCCAACTTAACAAAAATGAAACCTGTGGACGCATGTATTTTTCTAAACCTCTTTCGTGCAATTTTCATCCGTACATCCATAGTAATATATAATAACACAAACTATTGACATGCGATATATAGGAATCGTGTTATAATAATAATAATAATAATAATAATAATAAGTAACATGTCTGGTGAAGTCTGCAGACATATGTCCAAAACTTTTAGAGGTAGGGACATGGGTAACTTAAGGACAATCAGAGGCGCTAACATTATGCATTGTATTAAGTAATGCATACTTACGTATCTAGATTTTTTTGAATACTCGAACATTATTTATTCATTTTGAGTGACATAGATCTGCTAGCATATTGGCCTACATTTGGTCGTTATGACCTCACATATGTTCATTGGGATGAGGTGGGTTTTTTTTTTTTCAGACAGTCCTTTAAGGTCTTTTTAAGTGTGGTGTATACATTCTAGAACATTCCAACATGTTTGGCTGTGCCTTTATAACAGGGAGAAATCCACAGACAGGGTCAACAATGAGATACTAATTTCTTAGCGCGGAATAAATTAAGTTGGAAAATTACAATAAATGCATAGATCCCGTCAAAATAAATTATAACTAGCTAAAAGAAAATAATGTGACTTTGGTTTGATAACCTTGGATACTATTCTGCAATGTATTAAATTGCGATAGAAAGCTACTTTAAAGCGATCGTAAGAAATTTCATGTTCAGAAATAGTCAAGCCCGATCTTCTCAGGACATTTGACCAGAAGCGACCAATTTTATTTCTAGCTGTAAAAATCCTTTTTCACACTGTCGCATTTAATAACTAAAACAATGGTTGCGAAAGGCCCCTTAATGGCTCCATATATAGTTAACACCGGACCACTGCGTCCTTACTTTTCCGTTGAGTTTGGCCCTTCCGGGAAATTTCGGTGTATTCTAATCCGATTCCTTTCTGGTGGTTTGGCCGCATAACAAAGAAAAAGTAAACCCAAAATAAGATCAGAAAATGTCATGCATTATGAATAAAATAACTTGAAATCTCCAATTATAAGTTTTCAAATTAGTTTCTTTTCAAATTGTTAATGCCATTTTACTATTCCAACTTTGTATTATCTATAATTACTTGCGGACTACTTTGCTCATTAATAATAAATAAATATCGAATGACGTGAGAAAGGAAAACAAAAATAACAAGAAAAATGCGATCAAAATACGATACAGAAGATTCCAAAGCATTCAAGTGTTGTTTCTGTTGTCATGTTAGAGTTGGAACAATTCTATTAGGACTATGGCACTTGGTACATATCAATGTTTTTTTTTCAGTAAACATTTTTAACAAGGAAGTGCAAACATGTTTAGTGGGTGGGGTAACAAATAATCACTGGGTCCCGTCATAGGAGATGTTGATCACTAGGTAACCCGCCCGATAATCCGTGTGTCAAGGTACTATACGGATACACACTTACAAAAATACCTTCTTTATTCTTATTGTGACTACCGCTCCCACTTCCCCGACAAAAATACTGTCTTTATTCTTATTGTGACTACCGCTCCCACTTCCCCGGTTTTCTTTCTGTTGGGGTGGCGTTCCCTTGCAAACAGAAGGAATGATGCCAAGCTACTGATGTTTTACAAGGTTGTCCATTGACTGGTTGCAGTGCCAATGTCATCTTATATTTTACCTCCTACCCGGCTCACTATCTAGACACATGCATTCCCTATCTTTCCGGCAAATTCAAACACCCTGTAATTATTACAAGTTTTCTTTCTACCCGGCTACCATCATTCTCAGGAATTCTTTGCCGGCTGACTTTGCTCAGGCACCTACCCTAGACCAGTTTAGGCAAGGGGTAACTAAACTGGGCCAGGACTTCTGAGTGACCAGGACGTTTTTAATCCTTTTACTGTACATTTCGCCTTTTTACTAGCACTATCAGCTTTGTCTCAAATTCTCACAAATACATTATGTATTACTTTATTTCTCCTGCACATTCCTACTCTTATGCACTGACGCGCACCTGCATAAAATACTCGGAAGGGTGTCATGCAATATTTATAGTTAGATATATAGCCCTGTAAGTGTCTGAGGGGTCCCGGGTTCAAGCCTCGAACTGAATGCACATTTTTTTCACCTTGTGACATTTGGCACCAAATGTGGAGCAGTGGCATGCTTGCTTGGTCAGTCTTATGACGGTTGCAATATCATGACTATGTACCTCCACAATTCAAGGATGAATTTCCAATTTGTTTGGGCTGTATCCTTGGTATGAAGTTGTACACATCAGCAGGGCTTAAGCTAGGCAAAGATTTTAGGAAGAAGTCACTTCTCCCTTAGCTAACATTAGGGAGAAGTGGAGAGATTGTAGGAACGTGACATGCAAGTCAGAAAAGGAACTAAATATACTTGTAACTGTTTTATATGATTTCCTATCTTTGTTTAAGTCTATTAGTGTTCGAAATTATTTTTTGTCCAATGGCGTTGCAGTACTTCTCAAATAATCGGGAAATTTATTTTAGTAAATCAGCATTAACTTGCAGTACTTCATTTATTAATCAGGTTAATCATGTGTATAAAAGGGACAAGAGGTTAGTTATTGATTTTATTTGCTCTGACGTCATCCAGAAACAAAAAATAATTTCAAACACGAAATACATGTAGCATAGTGTCTATTAATGTGCATTTACAAAACTTAATCAGCCTCAGCTGATTAAACTTTGTAAATACACATCAATTAACACTAACCTATACTTAATTTAAAGTAAATAACAAATTCACTGAAAGTATTAGTGATTTTGTTTTCTTATCTTTGTAAATCTAATTTCTTATCCTTTTGAATCTAATGTGATTAAACTGCAAATTAATTCTTTTTTTTCACTTGCCTAATGACTGCCCAAACCAGGAAACCCCTTCAAATATAAATACAATTAAAGAAAAAGTAAATCAAGCTCCCAATGCTAAATGCACTAAAAGTCAAAACACAAACACCCGTAAAAGCATTTTACAGTCCTTAAATAACAAGTGTGTATTGGGCTGGTCTTGTCAATAGTAGTGACATCACACAGAATACACATCTTCCTTTGATCTGCTTAAAGGAAAAAGTTGTCAAACAGGTTTAACCCAGTTTCTGATGGCAGGTGTCAAAAATTTGCTGAATTTGAGTTTATGTTATTTTAGTCCTAGAAAGTGTCAGTAATAATAATAATAAATATTGTGTTTGTAAAGTCTGGGTTTTGAAAAATATGAGTAAAATTATGTGGATTTATTAAAGGAAAGTACTCAAAGTAAGATATTTTTTAAAGGTCAAAACTTGACAAAAGAGAATGTATTATAAGCTAATGTAATATAAATCTTAGTTTATCAACAGTCAGTTTACAAAACAAGTGTCAAAAACCATAATTGCCCTCGCACTTCTTGGTATCTGAAGAAGACGGAGCTTAAATTATGCCGTGGTGTATTCGAGTCAAGTGTCAACAGGCCGATAGTGGATAAATAGCGGAGTGTGGATAAAAAAACGGGCGACTTGAATTTCACTTTGATGTTGGATTAGAGTGAAGTGAGGAGCTCCAAAGCGCTTAGTTTGCTCAAGTCGCCCCTTAGCTCAAGCCCTGATTCAGAGGTTTTATTTGGGAATTCTCTCAGTAAATGGTGTTATTACCAATGACTTAAAATATTCATAAAAGGCCTAAAATATTGTGTTGCATGCATCTTGAAAAGTATTTGACCTTTAGTCATGAAACTTAATAAAAATTGTTCTGCATTGCAAGTCGTGACTGTCAAATCACAATTCTAATCCATAAGTACTTAAATGTTAAAAATTTCATATAAGCACTCGTGAGCTGCTTATGATACGAGAAAAAAACACTTAATAGTTTTATCATACTGTATTTTTACTCACCCTGGTATCGGCATCACACCTTGGTTAAAGTTTTGCATGCAAGTTGAAGTACATTATGGCTATCATTTAAAGGCATATAGCTTTGAAACTTATTTTATCTTTTTTCTAGGTCAATTACCAATCTCACTGGGTCAAGTCCCATAACTCTGACATGTATTTTGGGCAAATTATGCCCCCTTTTGGACTTAGAAAATTCTGGTTAAAGTTTTGCATGCAAGTTACTATCTCCAAAACTAATGCAGATATTGAAATGAAACTTCACATGTGTCCTCAGGTTATAAAACTAGTTGATAGCATCGAGTCCAATAACTCTGACTTGAATTTTGGCCAAATTATGTCCCCTTTTGGACTTAAAAAATCCTTGTTAAAGTTTTGCGTGCAAGTACATAATTATAGCTGTTACTTAAAAGCATATAGATTTGAAACTTATTTTTTCTTCTTCTAGATCAATTACCAACTACCTCACTGGGCCAAGTCCCATAACTCAGACATGTATTTTGGGCAAATTATGCCCCCTTTTGGACTTAGAAAACTTCTGGTTAAAGTTTTGCATGCAAGTTACTATCTCCAAAACTAATGCAGAAACTGAATTGAAACTCTATAGATATTTTAACATTAGGGTAATATTCCTGCTTCTGTGACTACGATTCGAATAGTCAAGCACTGGCTGTCTTACGGACAGCTGTTGTTAAATGAGCATTTTTCAATTTAATAATTCTACCTGTACATGTATCTGACAAATTGCTATGCAGAGAAGATACATGACATTGTACTAGTTGCATATTGGTTGTCTGAAATAAGTATTGTATTTTAACTAGTTAAGTAAAATTAGGGTTCAGTTCTAGTTTCTTCTACTAGTATCGCATACCAGATCTTTCAAAGCAGATGTGAAACTATTTATACGCTACTTCACATTCATAAATTTTCCTTTAGTTTAAACAAAATAAAACAATTACATGCAGTCATGTACATCACTACATGTAAATCAGTTATTAAATATCATAGGCATAAATTCATCTCTGTTTAGTGATGACTACTATAAAGCTTTAAAACTGTTCTTGAAGTTGATACTGAAGTAATAATGTAAATTATAATTCATTCAGTCATGATTTGATAAATGTCATTTTACAGTTGATACATTTGCTGGTGTTGGGATGTCTTGTTTCAACCTCACTCCATCCAGAGCTGTTGCGGGACAGCATGCAGCCAGGCAGTTCCATGAATACAGATGGTATTGTTGTATATGAGAGTGACAACACAAACATCAAGAAAGATGACCAGGAAGTAATAATTCAGTACGAGACGCCAAGCGTCAACTCCTCTGCAAAGATAAGGAAAGGTTTGTTCAGATTATTTCATAAAGTTAGCAATTCTAACCACTCGGATGCCGTTTCTTTTAACCCCAGTGCTTATTGTCTGACTTTACAAGGTAATGCTTAATAGCTAAAATGATCATTTAGTTATTTACTAAAATCAAAATTTAAATTGTATTTTGCTAAATTGGATATTATGGCTTGGCATTTTGGGCAGATCATGGGCTGAAAAATGTAAAAATTTCATTTATTTCACTGAAATCATGATTTTTGTTTCAAATTTTTTCCCAGCTAGAACCTTTTCAAATTTGATGGTAGAACTTCGTAAAAGCATTTAAAAAGCTGGTCGTTGTTTTCCAAAATTTGTCAGTGTAATATTGTGACCTCAAGTTGCTCTCTTCAAAATGAAAACATTTAACATACAATTATTTCTAAAAGCAAGTTGTAAACAGTAAATAGTGATTGCAGAGAAAACATAATAATTATACATGTCATGATTGGACTACAACAATCTCTGTTTTGCCCCTCAGGGTTTATAATCTAATTTAAACTTAATAAAAGTTAATTGCAAAGCAGTGTTGAAAATATTTTACAAGATTTTTAAAAATGATTAATTTAAAATTGTATACATATGAATATGAGGCCTAAAAAAAATTCTTTGTTTCCGGTAACATGCTAAAAAAAATTAGGGTAGGTAGGTTGGAAATTTTTTTTTCTTTTGGATTTTTTTTTATTAAGGGAGACTTTTTGGAAACTATTTTTGTGTCAAAAAATGAATACAGATAAGGGGGTTATGCCTTTAGAGCATCAGGAAGTTGATTTCTAACATCAATGACCATGTTTATTTAAAGCATAAAAAGTGCAGTTTGGCAACTTTTTGTCAAAAAGTTGAAAAAATTATTCTCCAAGGCAATAAAAACATTTAGGGTCTGGCCAAAAATTTAGGGTAGGTCGGGATACCGGAAACAAACAATTTTTTTTTACGCCTGAATGAACTGTCCAAGGAGAGCCATCCAAATAAGTACAGATTTAGTTTGATAAAGAATGAAGCAGCTGTTTTAAAATTATATTTAAGGATTATATTTATGTATTTTACAGAAATAATCACTGCATAGCAGCAGTCTTCATACAAATGTAGTTAAGATGTTTTTATAAAGATCAGGCCAAAATAGTTACATGTCCACAAGGGTGTATGTGTATGTGTAGAAGTTATTTACCCTCGCCACCACAAGGGATTTCAGGTCCTTTTTATATGCCATTTAGAACTTTAGATATATAATTTAGAAGGGATTTCTTTCTTTTTTCAGAAAATATGTGTTTGTTCTTTGCATTGGTGTTGTGTACATTCCTGGTCGCTCTGATGCTTGTGTACGGTGCAGTTAGGGTAAGCTTTTACTAGTGAATTTAAATACTAAAAATGTTCCTGATGATAGGTTACTTATTTCTGTGAACATACCAAACAAACAAAGTGAAGCAAATCAGTGTGATTTTGGGCCAGTTTGAACACTTAATTCTTTGATTTCCTTCTCGATTTTAGAGTTGGCTAAAGGCTGAAAGCCTTTTGACGAGTCCTTGCTATCCAACGATTCTCTAAACGGACCAAATAACACAGTGAAGGGATGTAGTTCCATTAGATTTCTCAAACTTCAAACAGTTCACTGCATGAATGAAGTTAAGTCGTGTCAATTCCCTTTGCTATGACCAATATACGATGTAATCTGTCATGTTTATGACTTGTAATTGTGCAATTCTCGAATGTAACTCATTAAGCATAAATGTGCATTTTAAGAATTGCGCAGGCTTACAAAGCTTGGGTAACATCCAGCGAAAGACAAAAAATAGTTCCAGCAGGGCTTCAGATAAGATGCGTATTAGCGTATATTACGTATAGAAATAATGCAAATACGCATGTCTAATAATTTCTAAGCTTATAAAAACGTATATAAAATTACAGAAACGCACACAATGCTTTTTTAAAAACAAAATCTGAATCGTCTGGATGCGTTAGGTAACATAGCCGATCAGCCTTATTCTCCCACATTGAACGTAAACACGCATCGTATGATTTCTATAAACTTTGCGTGGGTTGAATTTTGCAGTCAGTAAACGGATAAATTATCAGAAGAAGAAGCTCTTACTGGTTTGTTTAGTTACTACTGATATTAAAAATGATTTTAATTCTTATTTTTCGAGAAATAAACAAATCGGCGAAACATTAAATTGTATTTTCTTGTAGTTTTTGAAATCGAAAGTAGATCGTCTATGTTAGTCGAAACGAAAAAACTTTTTTATGAAAAGATTTAAATAAGAGGTAATTTAACCGTAAACTTCAATGTCAGATACTGCCAATTGCTGCTAAATGTCTTCGTATCATCACAATTTGTAAAATATATTGTTCAAACTGGAGAAAAGTGTAATCGTATCCGGATATAATATTTTGGGTAAATATCGAGCTGTTATGAAATTTTAAGAAAAAAACTAAAAACAAACTGAAACTGGTAGACTATACTGTCAGTACATCAATCATTAGCCGACTCAGGCCATTCAGGCCTTTGATTAAGTTCTGATATGGCAGCTTTCTTGCTTTAATGGTGGATGAAGATACCAGCTGCCCCTCTGCTTCCTCATACGATGACCCAAGCAGGGTTTGAACCCACAGAGGTGAAAGGTAAGTGATTTCAAGTCCGCAACATGGACCTCTTGGCCACTGATACCCTTGCGATTTAATAGAATAAGATTATACAGAACAAAATTTGACTATTGTTTGTGATTTCAGAGTCGTCCCAGTTGTTTGATGCCGTTCTTCTGCCTTCAAGTCTTTGATTTCTGTATCACCTGTCTGTGGATAGTTGGCTACATGACCTATGCCCCTGATATCAAAGTCTGGATTGTCCAACAAGGAATGGTATGGTTTTTAGCTCATCTGATTTTTTGAAAAAAAATGATGAGTTATTGTCATCACTTGAGCGGTTGTCGGCGTCGGCGTCGGCGTTGCCTGGTTAAGTTTTATGTTTAGGTCACCTTTTCTCCTAAACTATCAAAGCTATTGCTTTGAAACTTGGAATACTTGTTCACCATCATAAGCTGACCCTGTATAGCAAGAAACATAACTCCATCTTGCTTTTTGCAAGATTTATGGCCCCTTTTGTACTTAGAAAATATCAGATTTCTTGGTTAAGTTTTATGTTTAGGTCAACTTTTCTCCTAAACTATCAAAGCTATTGCATGAAACTTGGAATACTTGTTCACCATCATAAGCAGACCCTGTACATCAAGAAACATAACTCCATCTTGCTTTTTGCAAGATTTATTGCCCCTTTTGGACTTAGAAAATCAGTTTTCTTGGTTAAGTTTTATGTTTAGGTCAGCTTTTATCCTAAACTATCAAAGCTATTGCTTTAAAACTTGCAACACTTGTTCACCATCATAAGTTGACCCTGTACAGCAAGAAACATAACTCCATCCTGCTTTTTGCAAGATTTATGGCCCCTTTTGGACTTAGAAAATATCAGATTTCTTGGTTAAGTTTTATGTTTAGGTCAACTTTTTCTCTTAAACTATCAAAGCTATTGCTTTGAAACTTGCAACACTTGTTGACCATCATAAGCTGACCCAGTACAGCAAGCAACATAACTCCATCCTGCTTTTTGCAATAATTATTGCCCTTTTTGGACTTAGAAAATAATTTTCTTGGTTGAGTATTATGTTTAAGTCAACTTTTCTCATAAACTATCAAAGCTATTGCTTTAAAACTTGCAACAGTTTTTCACCATCATAAGTGGACACTGAACATCAAGAAACATAACTCTAACCTGCTTTTTGCAAGAATGATGGCCCTTTTTAGACTTAGAAAATCATGGGTAGGACAATATTTCTATTACACAAAAAAAATCAGATGAGCGTCAGCACCCGCAAGGCGGTGCTCTTGTTTCTTGTTCTTTCAACTTCACGATTCATAAATATTACTTTTAATTTTGTTAATGATATTTATAAATTTGTAATAGAAATAAAGTGCTTTTAAATTGTCCATGTCATAAATGCTGTGAAACCAGACTTGATAGTGGCTATTTAGCAAAATTTATATGATTGAAATGCCTTTTATTGGTAATATTTCTGAGTATTCCTCTTTTTGTAAACAATTTTTACTGCCAAATATCAGTATTAAGTTTTGGTCAGACAATATTATTGGAGATTTACACATGTTGAAATACATTGTTTTGGAGACAGATGTTTTGTAAATGTTACTGTGTGCCCAAATGACTTTTTGTCTGTTTCCACAGGCTGACTACCCCGGTATGGACCGTCTCCTCCAGATGGATGAACAATGGCTGATGCTCTGGTTTGTGATTGTATTCGTCCTCATACTCACTGTCAAGGTTTGTATAGCAACATTTTTAGCTCGACTTTTCGAAGAAAAAGTAGAGCTATTGCACTTGCCTCAGCGTCACCGTTGGTTAAAGTTTTTGATAAAGTCAAATCTCTCTGTTACTGTCAAAGCTATTTACTTGAAACTTAAAAATGTTATTAACTATCAAAGTCTACACCAGGAGAAACAATCCCTATAACTCTGATTTGATTTTTGAGTTATGCCATTTTTAACTTAGAATTTTTGTGGTTAAAGTTTTATAAACTTTAAAGTTTTTACTGGCAAAGCTCTAATTCAGTCATTGATATTTTGCGTGTTTTTGTGTGGAGGAGATTGGCACCCTTTAGAAGGGGTGTTTGGAATGAGATGGCAGTGAAAGAAATAAATACACCAAGACTTGTGATTAATCATATTAAATGGAGTTTCTTCAGATTTCATGCTTCACTAGCCTTTGAAAAAAAACCATGAAAATGATTGACTAAAACTCTAAAAAGCCTGAAAAAAATACTTGCAAGAACTTCTTGAATTTCCTTATACGTCCTTTGCATCCTGAAATGACCATTCTGAGCCAGACTCCATATATATATCTGACTTACAGTTTGCAGATTTATGCCCCTTTCTCAATTTTATTAAAGCTTTTTTACGTAAGCTAGTATTTCTGTAAGGGTTCAAATAGTCGAATGTGTTGTCATTAGACTGCTTTTAGCATCAGATGTTGAAAAGAGGGAATTTAGATTTTTTGCATTATAGGTAAGTTTGTTGGTATGGTTCTTTTTCACTTTCGTTAAATAAATTTGCAGGCTTACCTGATCAACATGGTATGGGCATGTTACAAGTACCTACAGCTGAGGAATGTCAACAGGAGTGTTGTAAGGGAGTATACTGTGGATCCTGACAGTGAGGTAAGTACCAGATGGACTGCAGTTTAATTGATATAATGCTGACTGATATAGGTAGAGGTTATGGCTTTCTTACATTTCTGAGATCACATTACCCCTTATGTGATACCAATACTGGTTTGGAAAAAAGTTTATCGGATGCTTAGAAATTACAGATGTGTAAATCCTTTGATTTTTAGCTCACCAGGTCACAAAGTATCCAAACTGAGCTTCTTGTTTTCACTCGGTGTCTGTCTGTTCAAATATTCTTCAAGCAGTATATCCTTGAAACAGTTGGATGGAAATCCTTTGAAACTATTTGTTTGAAATTTTTAGCTCACCTGTCACAAAGTGACAAGGTGAGCTTTTGTGATCGCGCAGCGTCCGTCGTCCGTGCGTGCGTGCGTGCGTCCGTAAACTTTTGCTTGTGACCACTCTAGAGGTCACATTTTTTGTGGGATCTTTATGAAAGTTGGTCAGAATGTTCATCTTGATGATATCTAGGTCAAGTTCGAAACTGGGTCACATGCCTTCAAAAACTAGGTCAGTAGGTCTAAAAATAGAAAAACGTTGTGACCTCTCTAGAGGCCATATATTTCAAAAGATCTTCATGAAAATTGGTCAGAATGTTCACCTTGATGATATCTAGGTCAAGTTTGAAACTGGGTCACGTGCCTTAAAAAACTAGGTCAGTAGGTCAAATAATAAAAAAACCTTGTGACCTCTCTAGAGGCCATACTTTTCATGGGATCTGTATGGAAGTTGGTCTGAATGTTCATCTTGATGATATCTAGGTCAAATTTGAATCTGGGTCAACTGCGGTCAAAAACTAGGTCAGTAGGTCTAAAATTATTAAAATCTTTTGACCTCTCTAGAGGCCATATTTTTCAATGGATCTTCATGAAAATTGATCTGAATGCTCACCTTGATGATATCTAGGTCAATTTTGAAACTGGATCACGTGCGGTCAAAAACTAGGCCAGTAGGTATAAAAATAGAAAAACCTTGTGACCTCTCTAGAGGCCATATTTTTCATGAGATCTTCATGAAAATTAGTGAGAATGTTCACCTTGATGATATCTAGATAAAGTTCAAAACAGGGTCACGTACCTTCGAAAACTAGATCAATAGGTCAAATAATAGAAAAACCTTGTGACCTCTCTAGAGACCATATTTTTCAATGGATCTTCATGAAAATTGGTCAGAATTTTTATCTTGATAATATCTAGGTCAAGTTTAAAACTGGGTCACATGAGCCCAAAAACTAGGTCACTATGTCAAATAATAGAAAAAACGATGTGATACTCAAAACTGGGTCATGTGGGAAGAGGCGAGCGATTCAGGACCATCATGGTCCTCTTGTTGAAAAATGGCATTAATTAATGGTCCTTGGATGGTCTTCTTTCAAAATTGTTCAATGGTTCTGCTCCTCTACATTATTATAAAGGTCACCAGAGCAGTTAAACTGTTTTAACTTTGTAACATACCTTGTTAATATACAATATCTGTAAGTGTTTAAACTCTATAATCTGTGTATACTTAAATGAATAAAAATGTAAAACAATAAATAATGGAATAATTACCAAAGTAGAAAAAAAAGGTCACCAAAGCTAAAATTACAGAAGTCTGTAAGCAGATTTCTGAAACCACTTTCCTGGTTTTTTTATACGCCCGAAGGTACGTGTTACGACGCCGGTGTCAAGTTTGTCCGTCCGTAGCAGTTTCATGTCTGCTCTATAACTCTTGAACCTCTTGTAGAATTTTGAAGAAACTTGACACAAATGTTCACCACATCGAGACGATGTGCAGAGTGCATGTTTTGGATGGCTCGCATCAAATGTCACACTTGGGAGTCAAAGGTCATATGAGTTTGTTTTGTGTCTGCTCTGTAACTCTTGAATTGCTTGAAGGATTTAAAAGAAACTTGGCACAAGTGTTCATTCACCACATCGAGACGACGTGCACAGCGCATGTTTCGAATGACTCGCTTCAAGATCAAGGTGACACTTAGGGGTCAAAGGTCATACCTTCGGGCGTATATTGGTCCGCATTGCAGTGCTCTTGTTAAGTAATTTTCCAGAAATGTTCTATTGGTCATTTAGACTATAAATAACTTTCCAGAAACTGCTGGCCTGATTTTGAAATAATTTCACACACAATTGTTCTTTGACCCAGTAACAAAATTGTTCAAGTCATACCAATTTCGTTGAAAAATCTGGGCTACAAGTATGACTTTAGTGGAATATGGACAATGATTTACAAGTTGTTAAAATATTTCATTTTTCCTTCGACGTTCTTGTAATATTTATCTAAAAGAAAGGGATAAACATTAGCTTCACAGTCAGTCTTTGATGGAAATATTAATTAGCATGTATTGTATTTTCAGATGCTTCTCCCACCCAAGTATGAAGAAGCCATGAAGACTCAGCCAGGTGGTCCCCTCCCACCACCATACACTGCTTAGACCTCGCAGTCATGCCACAGCATAGACATTTTGAACTTGGGAACCAGCTGTGAAAATATTAAACTACTCTCAAAATTCTCTTTAAATGTGAACAGGATGTGTTTTTGCAATGTAGATTGTCTATGCTTTATTTAGAATATATCATATGCCAGATTAAATTCTATGAAATCCGGTGGATTTTTTTATTTCGTGGTGATTTCAGAAGGTTATTTTGCCCATTTTTTATGAATTTATTTCGGCATTTGTTGTAATGATATTCTTTAATCTTTATCTAAAATATGTGATTTTTCTCTTGTTTGTTGTAAATGTGAATATCTGCCTTTCATTTTCGTTTTTATTACTAGGCAGACCATGTTTATTATAGATATATGTACATGTAGGCTTTTTGATCCTGTAATTCCATTGTATGGATGAAGGTTATGAAAGAACTCAAAGGTGGTGGAAAGACTTTTTACCAAATTGTTAAATTACAATAAAATTACCAAGGTTTTGTTGAATGGTGAAGAAAACATGGCAATTTCTGTCATAATAACTTGAGGGATCTTTGACAGTCCTTTACTAATGTACAGCTGCATTATTTTTTTTTCAATCTGCAGTTATTGAAGTTCTCTTTTTTGACTTTTTACTTCTCTACAGGAAGTTTAAAATAAAATAACTGGTTTAGAAATATTGGCCAATTAACTAAACATAACAATGGAATAATCTTTAATTGGGTGCCATAATTTAAAGTTGCTGTTTACAAAGAAAGGTCCAATTTTCATACCATTTAACCTGGTGATAGAAAATGACATAATATGCATGGGAACTGTGTGTGATATACATGTTTGCTTTAGATGATTGATTGAATTTATATTGTATTTCACAATTTTTATTTTTTACTTTCACTTACATTCTTATACTTTTCCATCCATACTTACTTTGAAAGGAAAGATTTTTGTACAAAAAAATAAAGATTTTTTTTTTCACTTGGTTTAGTCTAAATTTTTATAAGATATTTTTTACACTTACATATTGATGTTTCAGGTAGAATTTTCTTTAAAAAAAATAGTATATAATAAACATTTTCAGCACTGTCTTATATTTAGTAACACAAACCTCTTGGAGTTGGGTAAAAGGGTATAGAATGGGGAAAGGATATGTTTCGCTGTGATATTTCGTGGGTATATGTACTTCTGAAAGTGACATTTTCACAATAAATTGTCACCTTGGTTAAAGAGAGTTCTAAAATGAAATTGAAAGATTTCTTTAGCTTTTGAGCATGTTGAGCTTAATAGATCATGGCTATTTTGCATAAATTTTTAAGATACATTTGTAGTTGAAACAGAATAACCTATAGAAAGCTGTGATCTCATGAAAAAGAAATATATATAAGGATATAATGTTATTATGTGAAGTTGTATTTATAATATGGAAACATGTTCAGCAGATTTCAGAGGTAATAAAATCTTTTGTTTTTATGTTACATGTTTTTGCTTCATGACCCCATTATATGTAACATTCAAAATTGAGAATAAGGTACAGCATATCCAATCTGTTCTGTTCACAAATATGTGCTAAAAGTGTGGTCTTTGTTGTCTGATTCAGATTGACAGTTTTGACATACTCTAGCTGCATTGGTAAGAACCTGCCTACAAAACCAGGCGTTGTAAGTTCAAGCCCCCCAGTGCTCATAACTAGAACTGCTTACTTACTTATCAGACTTATTTCATGTATAGGTGCTCATACATAGCATGAGAACGAATGAGGGAAGTTCCCGTAACTTAATGTCTTGTGTATCTTGCAGTACAGTTAAACTTGTATCAAGTAGCCAGCCAAATTTATTTTTCTTGCATACCAGATTTTTACCGGTGCTGGAAAAATCCATCTTACACCCCAGGGTGTAATATGACTCCTGTGCTGTAAATGACATATTAAGAAGTACATGTTTGTAGAAGATTTATGTAGTAATTTATATTTTATTTCATAAAACGGAATAAAATCCAGTACTTGACAATCTGGAATGTTTCAGGTTACACACTACTAAATTTTTAAGGTTACACACTACTAAATTCTTAAGGTTACAACCTGCTAGTTTTATAAGGTTACAGACAACTGTTTTTAAGCTCATCTGATTTTTTGAAAAAAAATGATTAGTTATTGTCATCACTTGAGCGGTTGTCGGCGTCTGCGTCGGCGTTGCCTAATTAAGTTTTATGTTTAGGTCAGCTTTTCTCCTAAACTATCAAAGCTATTGCTTTGAAACTTGGAATACTTGTTCACCATCATTAGCTGACCCTGTATAGCAAGAAACATAACTCCATCTTGCTTTTTGCAAGATTTATGGCCCCTTTTGTACTTAGAAAATATCAGATTTCTTGGTTAAGTTTTATGTTTAGGTCAACTTTTCTCCTAAACTATCAAAGCTATTGCTTTGAAACTTGGAATACATGTTCACTATCATAAGCAGACCCTGTACATCAAGAAACATAACTCCATCTTGCTTTTTGCAAGAATTATTGCCCCTTTTGGACTTAGAAAATATGTTTTCTTGTTTGTAAGTTTTATGTTTAGGTCAGCTTTTATCCTAAACTATCAAAGCTATTGCTTTAAAACTTGCAGCACTTGTTCACCATCATAAGCTGACCCTGTACAGCAAGAAACATAACTCCATCCTGCTTTTTGCAAGATTTATGGCCCCTTTTGGACTTAGAAAATATCAGATTTCTTGGTTAAGTTTTATGTTTAGGTCAACTTTTTCTCTTAAACTATCAAAGCTATTGCTTTGAAACTTGCAACACTTGTTCACCATCATAAGCTGACCCTGTACAGCAAGAACATAACTCCATCCTGCTTTTTGCAATAATTATTGCCCCTTTTGGACTTAGAAAATCATTTTCTTGGTTGAGTATTATGTTTAAGGCAACTTTTCTCATAAACTGTCAAAGCTATTGCTTTAAAACTTGCAACAGTTTTTCACCATCATAAGTGAACACTGTACATCAAGAAACATAACTCTATCCTGCTTTTTGCAAGAATGATGGCCCTTTTTAGACTTAGAAAATCATGGGTAGGACAATATTTCTATTATACAAAAAAATCAGATGAGCGTCAGCACCCGCAAGGCGGTGCTCTTGTTTAGGTTACAGACTACTAAATTCTTAAGGTTACAGACTGCTAATTTTATAAGATTTAAGACTACTAAATTCTTAAGGTTACAGGCTGCTAATTTTATAAGGTTTCATTCAGACTACTAAATGTTTTAGGTTACACACTACTAAATTCTTAAGTTTACACACTACTAAATTCTTAAGGTTACAGACTGCTAATTTTATAAGGTTACATACTAATAAATGTTTAGGTTACACACTACTAAATTCTTAAGGTTACAGACTGCTAATTTTATGAGTTTTACCAACTACTAATTGTTTTATTTTACACACTACTAAATTCTAAGGTATCACACTACTAATTTATTAGGTTACACACTACTGATTTCTTAAGGTAACAGACCACTAAATTCTTAAGGTAACAGACTGCTTAATTCTAAGGTTACACATTACTAAGGTTACAGACTGCTAAATTTTAAGGTTACATACTACCAAATTGTTAAAGTTACACACTTCTATTTTTTAAGGTTACAGGCTACTAAATCTTTACGGTTACAGACTGCTAATTTTATAATGTTACACACTACTAAATTCTTAAGGTTACAGACTGCTAGTTTTATCAGGTTACCGACTACTGATTGTTTTAGGTTACACACTGCTAAATTCTTAAGGTTACATACTACTTTTTTTTTGCTCACCTGTCACAAAGTGACAAGGTGAGCTTTTGTGATCGCGTGGCGTCCGTCGTCCGTGCGTGCGTGCGTAAACTTTCGCTTGTGACCACTCTAGAGGTCACATTTTTAGCTCACCTGTCACAAAGTGACAAGGTGAGCTTTTGTGATCGCGCGGTGTCCGTCGTCCGTCCGTGCGTCAGTGCGTCCGTGCGTCCGTAAACTTTTGCTTGTGACCACTCTAGAGGTCACATTTTTCATGGGATCTTTATGAAAGTTGGTCAGAATGTTCATCTTGATGATATCTAGGTCAAGTTCGAAACTGGGTCACGTGCCTTCAAAAACTAGGTCAGTAGGTCTAAAAATAGAAAAACCTTGTGACCTCTCTAGAGGCCATATATTTCACAAGATCTTCATGAAAATTGGTCAGATTGTTCACCTTGATGATATCTAGGTCAAGTTCGAAACTGGGTCACGTGCCTTCAAAAACTAGGTCAGTAAGTCTAAAAATAGAAAAACCTTGTGACCTCTCTAGAGGCCATATATTTCACAAGATCTTCATGAAAATTGGTCAGAACATTCACCTTGTTGATATCTAGGTCAAGTTCGAAACTGGGTCACTTGCCTTCAAAAACTAGGTCAGTAGGTCAAATAATAGAAAAACCTTGTGACCTCTCTAAAGGCCATATTTTTCATGGGATCTGTATGAAAGTTGGTCTGAATGTTTGTCTTGATGATATCTAGGTCAAGTTCGAAACTGGGTCACGTGCGGTCAAAAACTAGGTCAGTAGGTCTTAAAATAGAAAAACCTTGTGACCTCTCTAGAGGCCATATATTTCATGAGATCTTCATGAAAATTGGTCAGAATGTTCACCTTGATGATATCTAGGTCCAGTTCGAAAGTGGGTCACGTGCCTTCAAAAACTAGTCAGTAGGTCAAATAATAGAAAAACCTTGTGACCTCTCTAGAGGCCATATTTTTTATGGGATCTGTATGAAAGTTGGTCTGAATGTTCATCTTGATGATATCTAGGTCAAGTTTGAAAGTGGGTCACGTGCCTTCAAAAACTAGGTCAGTAGGTCAAATAATAGAAAAACCTTGTGACCTCTCTAAAGGCCATATTTTTCATGGGATCTGTATGAAAATTGGTCTGAATGTTCATCTTGATGATATCTAGGTCAAGTTCGAAACAGGGTCATGTGCGGTCAAAAACTAGGTCAGTAGGTCTAAAAATAGAAAAACCTTGTGACCTCTCTAGAGGCCATACTTGTGAATGGATCTCCATAAAAATTGGTCAGAATGTTTACCTTGATGATATCTAGGTCAAGTTTGAAACTGGGTCACGTGCCTTCAAAAACTAGGTCAGTAGGTCAAATAATAAAAAAACCTTGTGACCTCTCTAAAGGCCATATTTTTCATGGGATCTGTATGAAAGTTGGTCTGAATGTTCATCTTGATGATATCTAGGTCAAGTTCGAAACAGGGTCATATGCGGTCAAAAACTAGGTCAGTAGGTCTAAAAATAGAAAAACCTTGTGACCTCTCTAGAGGCCATACTTGTGAATGGATCTCCATAAAAATTGGTCAGAATGTTTACCTTGATGATATCTAGGTCAAGTTTGAAACTGGGTCAACTGCGGTCAAAAACTAGGTCAGTAGGTCTAAAATTATTAAAATCTTTTGACTTCTCTAGAGGCCATATTTTTCAATGGATCTTCATGAAAATTGATCTGAATGTTCACCTTGATGATATCTAGGTCAGTTTCGAAACTTGGTCACATGCGGTCAAAAACTAGGCCAGTAGGTATAAAAATAGAAAAACCTTGTGACCTCTCTAGAGGCCATATTTTTCATGAGATCTTCATGAAAATTAGTGAGAATGTTCACCTTGATGATATCTAGGTAAAGTTCAAAACAGGGTCACGTACCTTCGAAAACTAGGTCAATAGGTCAAATAATAGAAAAACCTTGTGACCTCTCTAGAGACCATATTTTTCAATGGATCTTCATGAAAATTGGTCAGAATTTTTATCTTGATAATATCAAGGTCAAGTTCAAAACTGGGTCACATGAGCTCAAAAACTAGGTCACTATGTCAAATAATAGAAAAAACGACGTCATACTCAAAACTGGGTCATGTGGGAAGAGGTGAGCGATTCAGGACCATCATGGTCCTCTTGTTTATGGGATCTTTATGAAAGTTGGTCAGAATGTTCATCTTGATGATATCTAGGTCGAGTTCGAAGCTGGGTCATGTGCGGTCAAAAACTAGGTCAGTAGGTCTAAAAATAGAAAAACCTTGTGACCTCTCTAGAGGCCATATTTTTCATGAGATCTTCATGAAAATTGGTCAGAATGTTCAGCTTGATGATATCTAGGTCAGGTTCGAAACTGGGTCACGTGGGGTCAAAAACTAGGTCAGTCAGTCTAAAAATAGAAAAACCTTGTGACCTCTCTAGAGGTCATATTTTTCAATGGATCTTCATGAAAATTGGTCAGAATGTTCACCTTGATGATATCTAGGTCAAGTTCGAAACTGGGTCACGTGCGGTCAAAAACTAGGTCAGTAGGTCTAAAAATAGAAAAACCTTGTGACCTCTCTAGAGGCCATATTTTTCATGAGATCTTCATGAAAATTGGTCAGAATGTTCACCTTGATGATATCTAGGTCAAGTTCGAAACTGGGTCACGTGGGGTCAAAAACTAGGTCAGAAGATCTAAAAATAGAAAAACCTTGTGACCTCTCTAGAGGCCATATTTCTCAATGAATTTTCATGAAAATTGGTCAGAATGTTCATCTTGATGATATCTAGGTCAAGTTTGAAACTGGGTCACGTGGGGTCAAAAACTAGGTCAGTAGACCTAAAAATAGAAAAATCTTGTGACCTCTCTAGAGGCCATATTTTTTTCATGAGATCTTCATGAAAATTGGTCAGGATGTTCAGCTTGATGATATCTAGGTCAGGTTCGAAACTGGGTCACGTGCGGTCAAAAACTAGGTCAGTCCGTCTAAAAAAAGAAAAACCTTGTGACCTCTCTAGAGGTCACATTTTTCAATGGATCTTCATGAAAATTGGTCAGAATGTTCACCTTGATTTTATCTAGGTTAAGTTTGAAACTGGGTCACATGCGGTCAAAAACTAGGTCATTAGATCTGAAAATAGAAAAACTTTGTGACCTCTCTAGAAGCCATATTTTTCATGGGATCTTTATGAAAATTGGTCAGAATGTTCATCTTGATGATATCTAGGTCAGGTTTGAAACTGGGTCACGTGCGGTCAATAACTAGGTCAGTAGATCTAAAAATAGAAAAACATTGTGACCTCTCTAGAGGCCATATTTTTCAAGAGATCTTCATGAAAATTGGTCAGAATGTTCATCTTGATGATATCTAGGTCAAGTTCCAAACTTGGTCACGTGCGGTCAAAAACTAGAACAGTAGATCTAAAAATAGAAAAACTTTGTGATGTCTCTAGAGGCCATATTTCTCAATGGATCTTCATGAAAATTGTAGAGAATGTTCAGCTTGATGATATTTAGGTCAGGTTCGTAACTGGGTCATGTGCGATCAAAAACTAGGTCAGTAGGTCGAAAAATAGAAAAACTTTGTGACCTCTCTAGAGGCCATATTTTTCACGAGATCTTCATGAAAATTGGTGAGAATGTTCATCTTGATGATATCTAGGTCAAGTTTAAAAGTGGGTCACGTGCTTTCTAAAACTAGGTGATTAGGTCAAATAATAGAAAAAGCTTGTGACCTCTCTAGAGGCCATATTTTTCAATGGATCTTCATGAAAATTGGTCAGAATTTTTTATCTTGATGATATCTAGGTCACATGTGCTCAAAAACTAGGTCACTTTGTCAAATAATAGAAATAACGATGTCATACTCAGTTCAACACTGGGTCATGTGGGGATAGGTTAGAGATTCAGGACCATCATGGTCCTCTTGTTTAGGTTACACACTACTAAATTCTTAAGGTTTACACACTACTAAATTCTTAAGGTTACAGACTGCTGATTTTATAAGGTTACATACTACTAAATGTTAGGTTACACACTACTAAATTCTTAAGGTAACAGACTGCTAATTTTATGAGTTTTCCAATTGTTTTATGTTACACACTACTACAATCTTTAGGTTACACACTACCATTTTTTTAGGTTACAGACTCCTTTATTCTAAGGTTACACACTTCTATTTTTTTAGCTCACCTGTCACAAAGTGACAAGGTGAGCTTTTGTGATCGCGCGGTGTCCGTCGTCCGTCGTCCGTCCGTGCGTCCGTAAACTTTTGCTTGTGACCACTCTAGAGGTCACATTTTTCATGGGATCTTTATGAAAGTTGGTCTGAATGTTTATCTTGATGATATCTAGGTCAAGTTCGAAACTGGGTCATGTGCCTTCAAAAACTAGGTCAGTAGGTCTAAAAATAGAAAAACCTTGTGACCTCTCTAGAGGCCATATATATCACAAGATCTTCATGAAAATTGGTCAGAATGTTCACCTTGATGATATCTAGGTCAAGTTCGAAACTGGGTCACGTGGGGTCAAAAACTAGGTCAGTAGGTCTAAAAATAGAAAAACCTTGTGACCTCTCTAGAGGCCAAATTTTTCATGAGATCTTCATGAATATTGGTCAGAATGTTCACCTTGATGATATCTAGGTCAGGTTCGAAACTGGGTCACGTGGGGTCAAAAACTAGGTCATTAGGTCTAAAAATAGTAAAACCTTGTGACCTCTCTAGAGGCCATATTTCTCAATGGATCTTCATGAAAATTGTTCAGAATGTTCACGACGATGATATCTAGGTCAAGTTCGAAACTGGATCACGTGGGGTTAAAAACTAGGTCAGTAGATCTAAAAATAGAAAAACCTTGTGACCTCTCTAGAGGCCATATTTTTCATGAGATCTTCATGAATATAGGTCAGAATGTTCATCTTAATGATATCTAGGTCAAGTTCGAAACTGGGTCACGTGGGGTCAAAAACTAGGTCAGTAGGTCTAAAAATAGAAAAACCTTGTGACCTCTCTAGAGGCCATATTTTTCATGAGATCTTCATGAATATTGGTCAGAATGTTCACCTTAACGATATCTAGGTCTAGTTTGAAACTGGGTCATGTGGGGTCAAAAACTAGGTCAGTAGGTCAAAAAATAGAAAAACCTTGTGACCTCTCTAGAGGCCATATTTCTCAATGGATCTTCATGAAAATTGGTCAGAATGTTCACCTTGATGATATCTAGGTCAGGTTCGAAACTGGGTCACGTGCGGTCAAAAACTAGGTCAGTAGTTCTAAAAATAGAAAAACCTTGTGACCTCTCTAGAGATCATATTTTTCAATGGATCTTCATGAAAACTGGTCAGAATGTTTACCTTGATGATATCTAGGTTAAGTTCGAAACTGGGTCACGTCGGGTTAAAAACTAGGTTAGTAGATCTAAAAATAGAAAAACCTTGTGACCTCTCTAGAGGCCATATTTTTCATGAGATCTTCATGAAAATTGGTCAGAATGTTCACCTTGATGATATCTAGGTCAAGTTCGAAACTGGGTCACGTGGGGTCAAAAACTAGGTCAGAAGATCTAAAAATAGAAAAACCTTGTGACCTCTCTAGAGGCCATATTTCTCAATGAATTTTCATGAAAATTGGTCAGAATGTTCATCTTGATGATATCTAGGTCAGGTTTGAAACTGGGTCACGTGGGGTCAAAAACTAGGTCATTAGATCTAAAAATAGAAAAACCTTGTGACCTCTCTAGAGGCCATATTTTTCATGAGATCTTCATGAATGTTGATCAGAATGTTCACCTTGATGATATCTAGGTCAGGTTCGAAACTGGGTCACGTGGGGTCAAAAACTAGGTCAGTATGTCAAAAAATAGAAAAACCTTGTGACCTCTCTAGAGGCCATATTTCTCAATGGATCTTCATGAAAATTGTTGAGAATGTTCAGTTTGATGACATCTAGGTCAGGTTTGTAACTGTGTCATGTGCGGTCAAAAACTAGGTCAGTAGATCGAAAAAATAGAAAAACCTTGTGACGTCTCTAGAGGCCATATTTTTTACAAGATCTTCATGAAAATTTGTGAGAATGTGCATCTTGATGATATCTAGGTCAAGTTTAAAAGTGGGTCACATGCCTTCAAAAACTAGGTCATTAGGTCAAATAATAGAAAAACCTTGTGACCTCTCTAGAGGCCATATTTTTCAATGGATTTTCATGAAAATTGGTCAGAATTTTTTATCTTGATGATATCTAGGTCACGTGCTCAAAAACTAGGTCACTATGTCAAATAATAGAAATAACGACGTCATACTCAGTTCAACACTGAGTCATGTGGGGATAGGTGAGCGATTCAGGACCATCATGGTCCTCTTGTTTAGGTTACACACTACTGAATTCTTAATGTTACAGACCACTAAATTCTTAAGGTTACAGACTGCTTAATTCTAAGGTTACACACTACTAAGGTTACAGAGTGCTAAATTCTAAGGTTACATATTACCAAATTGTTAAGGTTACACACTACTAATTTCTTAAGGTTACAGACTACTATTATTTAAGGTTACAGATTACTGAATTCTTAAGGTTAGATAGAGAATACTAGATTCTTTAGGTTATACACTACTATTTTTTAGGTTGCACACTACCAAATTCTTAAGGTTACAATCTGCTAAATTCTAAGGTTACACACTACTAAATTCTTAAGGCTGCAGACTACCAACTTCTTAAGGTTGCAGACTGCTAAATTCTAAGGTTACACACTACTAAATTCTTAAAGAGTACACACTAATTAATTCTTAAGGTTGCAAACTACTAATTTCTTAAGGTTACAGACTACTACTTTTGTAGGTTACATACTACTAAATTCTTAAAGTTACAGACTACTAATTTTTTAAGGTTGATACTACTAAATTCTAAGGTTACAAACTGCTAAATTCTTAAGGTTACATACAACTTAATTCTTAAGGTTACAAACTACTAAATTCTTAAGGTTACAGACTACTAAATTAGCCTTAAGAGGATAGTGCTAGGACTGGTCAGCCCGGTGTCAGTATAATGTGACTGGGTGGGGTATCATGCCACATGTCTACGGCGTGATATTCCAGTGAGGCAGCACTATACAGTTGGGCATTGTGCTCACTGCTACAAGTAGACACCGTCGTTTATATGACTGAAAAAATGTTGAAAAAGACGTTAAACCCGAACACATACACACACACACACACTAAATTTTAAGGTTACATGCTGCTATTTTTAGCTCACCTGTCACATAGTGACAAGGTGAGCTTTTGTGATCACCCTTCGTCCGTCGTCTGTGCATGCGTGTGTCCGTCTGTCCGTCAACAATTTCTTGTCTGCACGATAGTGATTTCATTTATGATTTTATTTTAACCAAACTTGCACACAACTCGTATCACCATAAGATTTTGGTTCCTTTCTTGAACTGGCCAGATCCCATTATGGGTTCCAGAGTTATGGCCCCTGAAAGGGCCAAAAATAGCTATTTTGACCTTGTCTGCACAATGGCAACATTATTTATGATTTGATTTTTACCAAACTTGCACACAACTTGTATCACCATAAGATCTTGGTTCTTTTCTTGAACTGGCCAGATTGCATTATGGGTTCCAGAGTGATGGCCTCTGAAAGGGCCAGAATTAGCTATTTTGACCTCGTCTGCTCAATAGCAGCTTCATTTATAATTTGAATTTAGTCAGACTTTCAAAAAACTTGTGCAACCATAAGATCTCGGTTCCTTTCTTGAACTGGCCAGATCCCATAATGGGTTCCAGAGTTATGGCCCCTGAAAGGGCCAGAATTAGCTATTTTGACCTTGTCTGCACAATAGCAGCTTCATTTATGATTTGAATTTAATCAAACTTGCACAAAACTTGTGTCACCATAAGATCTAGGTTCCTTTCTTGAACCGGCCAGATCCCATAATGGATTCCAGAGTTATGGCCCCTGAAAGGGCCAAAATTAGCTGTTTTGACCTTGTCTGCACAATAGCAGCTTCATTTATGATTTGATTTTAACCAAACTTGCACAAAACTTGTATCACCATAAGATCTCGGTTCCTTTCTTGAACTGGCCTGATTCCTTCATGGGTTCCAGAGTTATGGCCCCTTAAAGGTCCAAAATTGGCTATTTTGGCTTTTGCAGCCATATAGAGACTTCATTTATGGTTTTATTTTATACAAACTTCAAAAATATCTTCAACAACAATAAATCTTGGATTCCATCACAAATCAGATCCATTCGTAGTTTCCAGAGTTATTCTATATGATTACCTCCCCTGATTGTAATCAAAATGGATTTATATCAGTAATTACTTAAAGGACTTATTTGAAATTTCATTATTGTCATTAGTTGGACCGAGTTAATGAGGGTAGATAACTATGGACTGATTTTATGTCAAATTACCTCCCTTTATTTCAAATTTAAATGGGTATATCTCCGTAACTAATGAAGATACTGATCTGAAATTTCATTTATGTCAACAGATTCTTCTTTTGTTAACTTACAGTCATTTTTAAATTACTTCCCATTTACGTTACTATAAATAGCTTGTTTTAGTAACTTTTTTATTATTGGCCGTAGGGATAAACCGAGACCACTTTTCTGTGGTACAACATGGATGGTACCTCCAATTTTTAGGTGTATTTTGACATATCTGTACCGTGTAAGATTTTTTTCTTTTTGGCTTAATTTCTTCCCTTTGTTGTTCCTGTCCTTTGGACTTAGATATTTTTTCTGATGACCTTCTTGTCCTCAAGTGCAATGATAACAGGTGAGCGATATAGGGCCGTCATGGCCCTCTTGTTTTTTAATGTTTCCAATTCAAACCTTTATCATAATGGAACAAGTCCTTGATGTTACAAATTTATATCACATTTAGTACATGCGCTTGTAATAGACCCAACAAATTTTATATGATAGGTGTATTGCATTTCTACATAAAATATGAACATTCAGGCAATAATGGAAAGGACCTCTATTTACCCAAACGTTCCTACATCTTAATTGTAAATTTTAGTATAACATTGACTAGTATAACTATATTTTAGATTCTATGTTTACTAAATGATTAAAATATCAGATTTGAGGTCAAAACTTTAAATAGTACTGTTCCGTGTATATTTGTATGTCCGGAAAAAAATCACACCTGGGGAAACAAGATGTAATTTGTGTTTTGCAAATCGTCAGAGAGATTATCAAGCTTTAAAATGATACCAAATATCTGTAAGATATTTTACATACATGTAATTCCATACACTGGCCATGAATTTCATATCGGGTGCGTGACGTAATTTAATTCTTTTATTTAGTTCAGTATTGTCAATCTTATTCAGGCTATTGAACAAATTCATAATATTTACATTACATTTATACGTATGTAATAAAAAGGTTATTATCTTTGCATCGAGAAATATGCACGAGTTCTGCAGCGGAAGAATATTGCGTTCCTAAAGAACTCGTGCATATTTTCCGATACAAAGCTAATAGCTATGGTAGCATAAATATAAGGCAGATTCTGAGGTCCTTTCAACTGACATATTTGTCCATCACGGCTGCTATGGCTTATAGTAGATCTGCTATTATAATTGAGCCGCGCCGTGAGAAAACCAACATAGTGGGTTTGCGACCAGCATGGATCCAGACCAGCCTGCGCATCCGCGCAGTCTGGTCAGGATCCATGCTGTTCGCTTTTAAAGCCTACTGCAATTAGAGAAACCGTTAGCGAACAGCATGGAAACTGACCAGACTGCGCGGATGCGCAGGCTGGTCTGGATACATGCTGGTCGCAAAGCCACTATGTTGGTTTTCCCATGGTACGGCTCATATATTGATATTCTTAATGCTGAAGGGTGTTTCTATATACGTAGAGTAAACATAGTTACAGCAAATTAAGTATCTGTGAAAGTGTATATTACTTCTTTGAGCAAACTCACACTTAATCTTCGCATTTATGACGTAGACGTTACAGAGTTTGCATATCATTATACGTTTATATATATTAATATTTGATTATGAGAACAGCTTTATCACAATCATTGGTAAAAAGTTTCACTTGGACTAATTATCGCGCGCATTTGGCGTCGGTATGACGTTGCCAAGACATACTTGAGTAAATCGGCGGCGTCATGTCATAGATCCAACGTGGATTATACAAACAACAGCGCAAAATTTCCAAGAAATCATTTCGAGGAATTACAACAACGATAAATATCTGTATGATACCAGGAGGTGAGTTGAAAAATATTTCAATATCCAAGCATTGAAAAAACATTTTGTTCCTTGCGCGAGAATCCTGATCATTTCTGATAGGATTTTAGGTTCTATTTTGATTACTTATGAATGTCCGTTCTGATAAAATGATTGATTGTTGAAGATTTATTGTTGTATATGGATGTATATCATGTAACTAAGCTCTATTCATCCGGCCGCCACTCTAACGAAATGTTTAGCTACTGAATATTTGTCTTTAAAATTAATGGTTACTGGAAATATTTAAGATGCAAGTTTTCTGCATTTTATGTTAATGAGAATAACGCTATGTCGAGACAAAATATGCCGAAATGTCTATCGTTTTCGCATCAAGTAGGGGGTCAATTAACGCTTCAATAGTAAAGAGCCTTTAAACGCAAGAGATTTTTTAGTTATTTAATTTCCTTGTGAACACGACAGAGACCACATTTTGTATTTGATTTTTATCAAACCTGCACACAACTTGTATAGACGACATGTGTAGATAACTATGCAGTTATTTTATATCTGATTACCTCCCCAGATTTTAATCAAAATGGATTTATATCAGTAAGTACTTATACACGGGTGGTAAACGCGCAATCCTATTCCCGCTGGGAATACGCTTGATATGGGTTGCGCGACGTCCGGTGATGGTGTTGCGCGTAAAAAAACGAAATTGAGGTATGTGAAGTTATGATTTTGTTTAGTATGAGACAAGAATATTTTTTCTCGAAAAAAGCAAAATGCTATTCGACACAAATATGATAATACATCATATATGTAAAATATCTGGTTTGTAATTTATGATTCGGCTCTATTATCACAAAAAAAGGCGGCACGAAACGTGAAAAAAGTATGAAATCAACAAAGATGGCAATTTCTGACCTCATATGCCTAATCTTAGGACAACTGATGCTTTTTATGATAACTCAACTGTTATAACGTAACGAATATCAAAATTATTTGCTCCAAATTCTGCTGACGGGAACATAATTGACAAACCGGGAATGGAGTTGCTCGTACACATCATAATGTATAAAATGTATATGCGCCACTCCATTCCCGGGGCGCAACCCCATTCCCGATTATTTTTTTGCCAGTCTTTCCCCCAAAAGCAACATTTCATTCAAGTGTATGTAATATTCATGACTTTTTTCACGTGTTTGATCATTAGAAGCGTCACATTTCCAGAAAGAAGGCACAAGAGATAGAAAATTCGCATTATTCATGATTCCATACTTTTTTGACAGTTCGAGCCAGCAGAGTTTTTGTGATAACAGGGCTGATTCTTAAATTAATAAGTTGGTATTTCACACATATGATCTTTATTCATTGTTGAGTAGAATAGCATTTTGCGTTTTTTCGAAAACTCACGTAAATGTGTCATTATTTACAAAAAAAAACCCTCACCTACCTCGATTTTGTATATATTGATGCTCAACGCCAGCACCGGACGTCTCGCAACCCATTTTAAGCGTATTCCCAGTGGGAATTGGATTGCGCGTTTACCACCCGTGTTATAGGACTCATTTGAAATTTTATTATTGTCATTAATAGTTGGACTGAAACAATCAGGGTAGATAACTATGGACTGATTTTATGTCAAATTACCTCCCTTTGTTTCAATTTAAAATGGGTATATCTCCGTAACAAATGAAGATGCTGATATGAAAGTTCGTTTATGCCATCAGATGGACATGGCCAATCAGTGTAGATACATACTGACTGAACTAATGCCAAATTACCTCCCTTTATTTTTTATATAAATGAATATACCTTCTAATGAGACTGGTTTGAAATGTTATTTATGTCTTCCATGGTAAGAAATAGTCATGTTAGATAACTCTTGATTGAACGTTTATCAATATGAATACTTTTCTAGTATATTGTTGTAAAGGCTTGTACTCTGTATCTTCTACATGCATATACCAATATATGATTACCTAACCTGATTTTAATAAAAATGGATTTATCTCAGTAAGTACTTACAGGACTCATTTGAAATTTATTGTCATTAGTTGGACTGAGACAATCAGGTAAGATAAATATGGGCTGATTTTATGTCAAATTACCGCCCTTTGTTTCAAATTAAAATAGGTATATCTCATTAACCAATGAAGATACTGATTTGAAATTTCATATATGCCATCAGATGGACTCGGACAATCAGGGTAGATTTTGACTGAATTTATGACAAATTACCTCCCTTAAATATTATGTAAATATTTATCCTGATGATATTTAATGTGTATGCCTATGTGATCTATGCCAAAACTTGATCTTATCATTAAGAGCAATGGTACTCAGGTGAGCGATATAGGGCCATCATGGCCCTCTTGTTTATATTTGTTTTTGAAAGAAGTAAGTGAATCCACATAAATGATATTCTGTGGAATGATATTCCATATTTTAGCACTAGTTTAGCCAAAATGACCTTGCGATATTTGGGTATTGAAATATCATTATGTACAACTGATTAAAGGCCATCATTTTCGTTGCTGGAAAATGTTAAAATATCAGATATGTAAGATGGTACAAGATTTTTTTTTATAGTTTTATATATCATTACTCCAGTATGGTATTTGCATAGTTCAGAAAATTTCATCCATCCGAGTTCTTTTAGCATTTCAGATTTACTTGTCTGCAGTTCTTTCATGTTAAAGAAAATGGATAACCAGTACTTTGTTGGCTTATTTACTGGTGAGGTATATTTCATATTTTATCTTACAGAAATCCGACGGTATAAACAGTCACGTTTTCAACATTCGCTGTTGTCGACATTCGATGACGACGAAAAGCCTGAGAAAAGAAATCCTAAGTCTCGTTTCCCAAGAATGTCAGAAAGTGGCGGACTTACAGGGACAAGACTTTCACAGATCGTGGACAAACATGCTCTCGTTGCTTCATCTCAAGGTAAATTCGTAAAACTTTATACATGTACTTGTAAATTAGTCAATAAAAATAAGTAACTGAAAGGATAAAGAAATAGATGCAGATGCGCATACTGTGAGTTTGATGTTTCCGACATAAAGGTGGCAGGAGCATACATTCTCACCCTTCTGCAGAGGTGGATCGGTCTGTCATGTCGCTGGCATGGTAACAGAAGTATAACCATAGGATTTCCTGTTTTGTTTCCATTGCTTTTCCCTTTTTTTTTCGTTTTTGCCATCGAAGCGTTTTTGTTTTCTTGGTGCTTTTCTTCATTTCAATATATTATAAAGCCGCCATTAGTTTAATCTACAAATAATTAGACGCGGTGGGAGGGACTGTTTATAGTGTTGGTGTAACTTAAAAGTGCAACCCATTTGCTGTTTTCATACGTTTGTATTAGATATGTGTATAATATGTATGTCATGAAGATATGCAATGAAATATTAAACTAACCCTTCTGCATCAATTTTAGCCATTTTTTCTTCGTACGAAATACGTGCTATTTGGGAATAGGCCTACACTAGAATTGTATGTATGCATTTACTAAATTCGCTTTTACCATCAGCCGATCGGGCGGTCCGCTACTTCCATTCTTCTGCAGTCATATATTACTGAGTTAAACATAAGTTATTCCTTCATTTTTTATGACAATATATACAATGTACATAATAGAGTATACACAAAGCATTTTTAGGAAAGGTAAAAGAATTGGCCCACAAGTTCATCTAACATTAGTAATTTGGTCCGTCCCCGTAGATATATTTCAAGAAAAAAAATATTGATTTTATTGTATTCTCATGACACAATGACAAAAAAAAATGTATTTTGAATAAAGGAAACTAAGCGAAATGGAAAACAAAAATGTTGAAAAAGAAATAAAAATGAGCTAACTGTAGAAATTAAGAGAAAGAGACACAGATGGAGAATCCGAAGTCCTGGGTCACAACTGTGCGTTGAGGCAATCAGATCTCTTAAAGAAAAAGATTTGTATGTTTATTTCATATAAAAGTAATGTGCAGCGAACAGACATAGCTTAACTTTCAATTTTTGTCTAATTAATAATTCTAACTTTTTCTCTTATTTTTACTGCATATTGTCTATGTTTTACAGCGGACAGAAACCCTCATTATAGAACATATGAGTCGGAGGGGCATAGGGAACGCGCTCCCGGTCGTCATCATCCCAACGGAGGAAAGCGATCACATGGTACCATTGACAGCGATCTCGAAAACATGACTGGACACGTTGGTATAAATAAAACTTCCTTTTATTATTAGTTTTTTTTTTTAGAAAACAGAATCGACAGTAATTCAAATTTTATATTGTCATAGCAAAATTATCTATAAATACATGTTAATGAATTAGAATAACCAGTGCAACTGCATTCCTTTTATGTACTGGGATAATATTTAGAGGTTATTACACAGGGCTTGTGTGCCTTAAGGCGATATTGGCATACTAGGAGAGTTTTATAACCTTTTTATTGCATATGTTCCACTATACTGTTAAAGTAAAAACGACATTAAAACAATTTCATGTTGCACTGCGTGTTGGAATGTTTATGTAATGCGCGGGAACGTCAACGTTTACTGATGACGCTGACGTCATTTCCTTTCAAACATTTGTTTTAAATTTATAAATGCATTTTAGTGCCGTAGTCTCTTGTATCAGCCTTATTCAACCACCATTGCAGAAGAAGCTAGCGGTATTATGTATTCATACAATGTATTCTTTTTAAAATTAGTGTCAGTTGACATTCTGCCAGTGGAAGTATAAAATCTTGATGTTTTGAACAGCCGGAAGTGTGTCTGATATGGAATTTTGGCACACCCGGAAGTGTGCCTGATATCGATATCAGGCACACCAGCTCACACGAACACGAATATCGGCCTCACGCTGCTCATATACGTTTAAATCCAGTGCAAATTTGTTGCTATATTTGGTAACATATGCAATAATAGAAGATACAGACACTTCGCGTTTTTTAGCATTTCTACAGAACTGTAGAGAGTTGTTGAGTTTAGGCCTAACAAAAAAAAAATGTTTGTTTCTGGTAACATGCTAAAAAAAATTAGGGCTGATTTCTAACATCACTGACCATGTTTAAAAAGAGCAATTTTGCAACTTTTTGGTAAAAAGTTGAACAAAAATCGCCACGGCCATAAAAACATTTAGAGTCGGACCAAAAACTTAGGGTAGATCAGGATACCGGAAAAACAATTTTTCTAGGCCTTAGAAAGAGATTATAATATATATAGGCGTCCATGTGGCAGTTACGTTTTTGCCTGGTAAGTATTTTAGTATTTTAAAGAATAGTGCACTCTCTTTTACAGGCGGACAAAACTCCAAACCGTTGTCTCAGCAGAAATTACGGAAGAGACGAAAGCGTGCAAAGAAAGGACATAGTTCGCTGGACCTTCCAAATGAAGAGGATCTTTCCAGTCTCGAGAAAATACCCGACTCTGACAGGTCTGTAAATTATTTTCAAATTTTGATGTCTGTTCTACGCCTGACCGTGAATATTATTAACTTAAATAGCTACTTACCGAAACTATCTGTCCTACTTATGAGGACTATGATGATTTGATGCGGTATGACTAGTCCTTAATCCTAAAATTTTTGAAGAACACTCGTACAGTAGTAAAATGTTGCTATAGGTTAATACACAGCAAAACAAAGAAAAAGTCACAAAACGTATATGTAATGACAGGACCTTTTAAGCACAGGCGTTATCAATGGAAATCCCTTTCCCGTGTAGAACTGTTTTGAACGATTTCAGTTGATTAGAGAGCCCAAAAATGAGTCATTTTTATTCATGTGTTCCTAAATGATGACAGTGATTAGGAGGCATGTAGGAAAAAAATCCGTTTCTCGTAAATTGTAAGACACCTGTCGACCTAGATCTCTTTTCGGTCTACTAATACAAATATATACGGTTTTTGTACACATATAATATAGCTCAGAAAACAGGCGATCAAGTGCACGAAGACGTCACAAATCACACATGCGAGAGAACACATACACCAGCCCAGTCGTAAAAGAAAACAGAAGACGCAGGATAAAGTCATGTGACCGATCTCCCACCAATTCAGCAGATATTAAATCATGTAGGTTTTCTTGTACTTATTTTACGTTGGAGAAACATTAATCATAAATATTAAATACACTAAAACAACAGAAAAAAACAACATTTTGGAAGTTACAATTCTTTTTATAAATAATTAAATAGAAATGACCTGGCTTTATCATGTGTTATTATGAAAGTGCAATGTTTATTAAACATACAGAGATTGATATATGTGAATAACGCTTCAGTTATATTTGTTTATAACTTAGAATTTTCAGAAATTGACAGAAGAATTAGTTTAACTGTGAGAAAAAAATCTATCTTTTATGATCAGAATGAATTCATAAAAACTGACAGAAACTTATTCCCCAAAGACCAAAGATTTACATCTAGAAATCCAAAACAGGTTTCGGGAACATCATTACCAATATATATAAACCGCACACTGATATATTTTACTGTATGCTTTTAGTGTCGGGTGTTAAAGATGGCCTTAGAAATCCGAAACCAGATTTTAAAAAGTCAGCTGAAGATGTATCATTGGAAGAAGAAGATCCAAACTCTCAGACATACAAACAATGGAAACGCCTTATGGTCCGGCATTGTAAGACGTATGCTCCGGAGTGTGATGGTGATCTTCCAGCTGATTATTGGGAAAAAGAATGTAGAGAGGCAAATGAGCTCATTGCCAGTTTAAGGAAAAGCACCATTGGAAGTAGAAAGAGGAAAGAAATTGCCAATAACGCAGAAGAGGCAAAGTATTCCGAACAAAGCGAAGCAAACCGCTGCCTTACAGGTGAAGACCAGGCTTTGCGACAAGAAGAGTTCGATATTGTATACAAAGCAAGTATAGATTATGATGAGTCTTACACAAAATTTCAAAATAGTCGCCGATTCGGTACAGGTCTGAAACAAAGCGATAAAAAGAAATTAAAGCATTTCACCACACTGATAAAGGATAAAGTTCGCAAAAAAAATGTTGAAACATACAAGGAACATACTTCAGGAGTCAAAAGTGAACAAGATGATGATGAAAGTAAAGTGTCACATTCGCCCAAAATTGCAAAAAGTACGAAAGTCAATACCACTAAATCCTCGGATATAAAGCATGGCAAAATTAAAGTTAAACAATGTAAAGATTCTGTTAAGGACAAAAATCCAGTTCAGTATTCGCAAGGAAAAATGAAAGGTACCATGGAGGATAAAAAGAAAAATGACCCAATCGAAGACATTAGATCAGTGTCCAGTTGTAAAAACTCCTTAAAGAAAAATGTAAAAAGGGAAAAGAAGGATTTCAAAGAAAAAACAGAATATGCCAAAAAAAGTTTGCAAAACATATAACAGAAGGAATAACAGTCATGGAAAAAGGAAGGAAACAGGTGACAAAATTGTTGGGAATCTTGTCCAGAGGCAAAGAAAGAAAGCGAAATCTGAACAGAAAACAACATGTAATGTCAAT
This sequence comes from Mercenaria mercenaria, assembly GCF_021730395.1. Lineage (NCBI taxonomy): Eukaryota > Metazoa > Mollusca > Bivalvia > Venerida > Veneridae > Mercenaria > Mercenaria mercenaria. Next base: position 37,080,685 of record NC_069363.1, on the reverse strand, counting down.
GTTGTAGATGCTTCTGAGAATTTCTTTTCAGAACAGAAAATGAAATGTAGAAAGCTCTCTAAGGCAGGTAAACTATTAAAAAGATCAGATCAAATAAAACCGACAGCTGCTCCAATGGAAAGCCTTTCTTCTATCAAACAAGCCATTACAGTGTTAAAAAGACCACTCGTCCCAAAGTGTAACAAGTCTTTGCCGATCAGACCAAACGTTATCAAACATGCTACACCTAAACCAGACAGAAAGGAAGACGCAAAGCCTATCACCCATGGAAGTCCGACCACTAGTCCGTCTAAAAGACTTGCATCAGCAAAACTTTGCTATACCATATCGGAAAGAGCAATCACAAAAAGAGACAGAGCTCATGTTCCAAAGGCTACAGGCTCAGCAAAATCTGCCTTCAAACCTTCTTATCATGCGTCTGGAAGAAAGGTTCTAGCTAAATCTGTCAATAAAGGAACTAAGCTTCCTTTACCTGCTTCAGGAATAATAACTTCAGCAAAACCAGGCGGGTTTGGTTCAGAAACGTTAGTTGCAACAAAAGTCGACATTCCGGGATCAGTTAAGCCAGCCTCTAGAAGACAATGCATTCCTGTATGGAACAAATCGGACACAGCAAATGCTTGTTCTCATTACACCAACAAAATAAGCACTCGGAAATTGGCCAATATGTCGACCAAAGCACAAACCTTGCCTAAATCTGGCCACCTTGTGCCAGAAAGGCCAGACACCGCTAAACCTGGCTCTCCTTCGTCAAAAATAACAGTTGCAATAAGAAACGAAGCAGCACAATCCTCACGTCATTACCATTACAGTCCATCATCAGAAAGAATAGGTTCAGCTAAATTTGTCACTGTTTTGACAGAAAGGACATCCTTATCAGAATCTAGAACTCCTGTATCAGGAAGGTCTACCTCAGCAGAACCTGGTACTTTCGTGTCAAAAATACCAGTCTGTATACGGAATGGACCTCATATTTCAAATAGATCACAACTTGTCACTCCAATGTCAAAAAGATCAGCCTTAGTAAATTCTGATACATCTATATCGGAAGGAAAAGCTTCAACAAGACCCGGAACCCCAGAAGCAAGGAGATCAGTCTCAACGAGATCAGCAACTCCTTTGTCAAGGAGACCAGGTTCAACAAGCCGTGGCACATCGATAAGCAGCCTTAACAAAACCTGTTGCTACATCGGAAACGCCCATTTCCGTAAAGTCTGACACACATTTTCCAAGGCGAGTACACTCTGCAATGTCTGCCAGTCCTGTTTCTGAAAGATCAACCTCAGCAAAACATAAAACTTCTTACTTTGGAAAACCAGTAACAAGGAAATGTGTCAGTGAAGAACCAGGAAGACAAAACTGCGTAAAGTCTGCTCCGGGAAGAACAACTTCTGAAAAATGTGGAACTCCTGTTTCATTAAGAGTAGCCACAGTCACGATGCCAGGAAGACAAGTTGTGCAAGTAGTTGCTACTGTGACGGGAAGAGAATTTATAAAAACACACGAAACAGACAGACCAGCAGATGCCAAGCCTGACACTCATGTGACGAAAAGATCAGCTTCTGTAAGACATGTCACTCCTATGGGCAAAAGATCAGCTTCTGTCAAGCCTGATACTCCTGTGACTGGAAGATCAGTCTCGGTCAGGTCTGATACTCCTATGACTGAACGAAAAGCTTCTGGCAAGTCTGACACTCTAGTGACTACAACGACAGCTTCTATAAAGCCTAACTCTCCTTTGACTGAAAGAACAGCCTCCGCCAAGCCTGCTACACCTGCCACTGGACGAACAGCCTCTAAAACTCCTGTAACTAGGACAGCCTCTGCAAAGACTAACACTACTTTGACTAGAAAGACAATCTCTGCCACTCATGTGACTGAGAGAACAGTCTCCGCGAAGCATGACACTTCTGTCGCTGGAGTTACTTATGTTGCCACAAGAACAACCTCTGCCAAACCTGTCACTCCCTGCACTGAAAGAACAGCCTCTGCCATGTCTAACATGTTTGTGATAAGGAGAGCCTCTGGAAAGCCTAACAGTCCCGTGACTGGAAGGACAGCCTCTACCAAGCCTGCCACTCCTTTCATTGAGAGACCAGCCTCTGCCAGGTCAAACTCTCTTGTATCAAGGACGGCCTCTGGGAAGCCTAACACTCTTTTGACTGGAAGGACAGCCTCTACCAAGCCTACCACTCCTTTCATTGAGAGGCCAGCCTCTGCCAGGTCAAACACTCTTGTGACAAGGACGGCCTGTGAAAAGTCTAACACTTCATTGACTGGAAGGACAGCCTCTACCAAGCCTGCCACTCCTTTCATTGAGAGACCAGCCTCTGCCAGGTCAAACACTCTTGTATCAAGGACGGCCTCTTGGAAGCCCAACACTCCTTTGACTGGAAGGACAGTCTCTACCAAGCCTGCTTCACCTGTCACTGGACGAACAGCCTCTGCCAAGTCTAACACTCCTGTGACTATGACAGCCTTTGAAATGGCTAACACTCCTTTTTCTGGAAAAACAGCCTCTGTCAAGCTTGCAACTCCTGTCTCTGAGAAACCAGCCTCTACAAAGCCTGCAACTTCTGGGACCAAGCAGGGAGCATCTATGAAACCTTCCTCTCCTGTAACTGACAGATTAGCTTTATCAAAGCCTGACACTTCTTTGACGGGAAGAAAATTCGTTACAAAACTAACTCCTGGACGCGTTCCCACTGCTAAACACTCAATACCAGCGCCCACACCACCCAGGTAGGTATATTTAATATCCACTTTAATACGTTATACTGTTTCTAAACTCCCAGAATGATAAAAGAAAATAGTATACATTTTGTATACATTTTAGATTTCTGCCAATACAGAAGACTACATTTGTAGAAATGTCTTTGTCTATCACATGTTTACATCAGGCCGTTCATTTATAGCAAAAGAGCCTACTTGCTGGAATGCAATATAGCACAATGTCAGGAAATGATTTTCAGTTCAGCCATTGTATACGACGTAACGCACAAAACCTTGGACTATTTTAAAATCGAAACTAAAAGGCGTATCTAATCGGCATATCAGATCACAAGATAAAGGAAAAGTAACATCTCAGAGATTGGATTTCTGTAAGTTTCGTCCAAGTTTATTACGTACAAAGACATCTCTTTCTTAAATGATTAAAACATAAATGTCCCCATGTTGCGTCTTATCGCATAATTAATTAACGAGGTTACTACGTATCTTTATTTTTGTTGCAATTGAAGGAAATAATATCAGATGCCAAGTAACTTGTTTGCAAATACTATATGACTGAATTTTATATAATTTTAAAATCAAACATTATTTAGGAAATATATGTACATTCAATCGTATTCATAATTAAACGTGTCCCGAAATTTAGCACGGGGACAACGTGATTTATAAAATTACAATATTAGCAATTATTCAAAGTTCTAAATAAAAAGTTATTTTTGAAGTACATTTTGTATTTTTTTAATCTAATTTTCAAATTTATCAGCACTTTTGAACAATAAATGTGTTTCCACTTTCTGTGTGCAGTGATTTGTCCCAAATCGAGCAATACGACTATGTAAGTAATAATTTGCAAATTTAAAGGTTTACGGTCTTTCTCTTAGATTTTAAATCTATATTTTACTTTAGATATACTATTGTCCTTGCTTGTTTAAGAATGTCTTAAATATTAAAAGATACTGCTGATAATTGTAAAGTAATAAATACAACTATTTTAGATTATTACTGTCTCGTAGTAAATCGTCCCAACGACGTATTAAAATGAGCCGCATCATGAGAAAACCAACATAGTGGCTTTGCAACCAGCATGGATCCAGACCAGCCTGCGCAACCGCGCAGTCTTGTCAGGACCCATGCTGTTAGCTTCCAAAGCCTATTGCAATTAGAGAAACCGTTAGCGAACAGCATAGATCCTGACCAGACTGCGCGGATGCGCAGGCTGGTCTGGATCCATGCTGGTCGCAAAGCCACTATGTTGGTTTTCTCATGGTGCGGCTTAAATGTGTTACGTTGTGGCGCTGTCACTGAAAACCAGCTTTTATTTTATTACTGCAATTTCAGTGTTCATCGTGTTATGGCCTTAGTTTCGTGTGTTACGTCATATACGTACTTTAAATTACTGTGCGTAACCTTTCTGCTTTTAATTTATGTAAACGAATGCTTATTGCAGGCCACGCAGTGGATCTACCAAAAACCAAATCAGCACGGTCTCGGAAAGGGTCGATGTTGTCTGATTCCATTAATGATGCCGCTTCAGTTAGATCTCGAGTGTAGTCTGCTACTCCTGTGGGCCACATGACCGTTAGTGCCAATGTTTCAGTATCGTCTATCAGCAACGCCTCGGATAAGACCATCCGCACTGTCGATGACGATTTTGAGTGCGAAACTACCCCAAGCCGAAATCCTTTGTCCGCATCTGATAATAATGTTACAAAATATGTGTTTGATTGAATAAAAACTTTGAAAATGTACAGACCGTTGTTTTTCTCGTACACATGAATTGAAGGTCGGTGCTCCATGCGTATTGCCATAGAGGATATTAAATGAATGTCTTTTTATATTGAATTTATTAAACGAGATGAATAAAATAATAAAATGCGAGGCTCTGCAATAAATTCAATGTGGAAGGACACAAATGTAATATTTTGTAATCACATGTAAGCTTTTCCTACTAAAAGTTCTAACATCAAAATTTATTATATAGACCATGTCAATTTCAAGCTTTATTACACTAGTGCAATACCAAAATTATGTAATGGCTTTATTTCACTCCCACGATGTCAAACAGGTGCTAAAAATGTTTAATGCTAAGTGTGCAAATATCAAAAACCAAATAATAAATGCTAATTGTTAGTGACGAAATGTGGAACAGTGAAATTTAGCTGCTAATTGCTCAGTGAATGAAGAGCTCAAGATATCATAGTGCTGTAGAAACAAGTGCACGCATCCTATAGATGGTCACTGGACTACAGCACATCACTTATTTATTTCTCTTTCATCTTTTTCAGAACAGTTTCGGTCTTATATTTGCATGTCCGGTAGTAAAACAAGCTGCTGCCTCATATCAGAATTGTAGAATATTGTATATTTTCAAGGATTGCATGTTGCGTGAATTCAATATAAAAGCTAGGCACATATATAGCTGTAAAGCCTCAACCCATAAAGTCATTAGCATTTGATATAGAGTAATTTGCATTTAGCATTTGACAATTAGCATTATAATAATTTGTAATAACATTTGCATTTAACATTAAGTATTCGGAATAAAGCATTTGGTATTGATTACTTGCTAGTGCGCTATGCTCATTATTGCAAAATGCTAAAAGCCATATATTTAATGCTAAATGACAAGTGCTAAATGTTTAATAGCTAATGCTAACTGCCAAATGATAAAGATTTCCTCAAATTCTAAATAGTTTTGTAAGCTCTTAAACTAATGATTGACATGTAACTCTTATTTATTTGAAAACACATTAATTCTGCCAGCTTCATTCAAAGTAGTTCTAGCGATGGACCGCGAATGTCTACTTTTATGGAATATGATGGAACTTCCTGTTATCAATGAAATTTCTAATGACATGAAACATAAGGAATCTATTTATGCCAGGAATATATCAGTCTGTAATTTTTTATTCTAGGTGCTTGTAACACATATCTGATTTGAATCTGTGATATTTTAAGCATCCCTTTTTGCAATTTCATGTGAAGCTATCTAGATTTTTGAGCTGAGACCATTCATGATATTAGTGTTGGAAAATGTCCCCTTAAGACACTGGGAGTTCAGTTTTGCTAGACTTAAACACTGAGACTTCAATTCTGTACCAGTTTTATGCTTCTCCTCAAAAACAGGGAGTTCAGTTTTGCTAGACTTAAACACTGAGACTTCAATTCTGTACCAGTTTTATGCTTCTCCTCAAAGGGAATACTTTAAATGTGACAGATAATTCAGTCTTCCTTCCCATCAAAGGGAAGACTAAGACTTAGTTGGTTCAATTTTGTATCAGTTTTATGCTTCTCGTCAAAGAGAAGACTTAGTGACTGGAAGTTCAATTTTCCTTCTAATTAGAAAGACAGAGCGAGTTCAATATTTTACCAGTGATTGAGAAGAAGGAAGCCTAGGTCATAGTTTTATGCAGGCTATGTAACAGATGGTGCAATTTTGAAATAGTTTTACCGACGAGGCCGATATACGGAACAGGACAAGTCAGTGCCTTAGATAACTTAAATGTATTATATACATATGCGTATTATTGATTGCTTACATGTGCACTTATTGCAATAATGCGTGTCTCCTTTCGGACGCATTTGGATGAGTATATTCATTAAAATATAAGAAATGATTGAAAATATTGTATTAGGGTCTAAAAAGACAAACATGCAGTATGCATGACATCTAAAATGGATCGTTTCGACAAACTGTCGTAAATTTCAGAATTGCAAAGATTGTAACATGTACAGATATTCATCGGAATGTTGCTTTATCTCACAAACGAATTTCTATGAAAATCTTGTATTTCATGTCCTACAATGTTCATACAAGATAAACATGTATCCCTACCAAATTCATTTTAATGGCAGGTGAATAAAAATTGCGTTTAGTACTGTACTTAAAGGTTACAACAGTATATTAAATATTCACAACAGTTACTGTTGTATCTTTGAAATAGTAACCGAAATAGGTCAGTGTTTGTTTTCTCTGAAGGTCCCTTGTATCTTTCCAGACGAAAGTAGAAATAATACATCAACGAAATGTGTATTTGTCGAAACTGATGTTTTTGTAGATGACATTTCAATATATATTTTACTTACTTCTGTCAGACATTCAAAAATATCCCTCCAATTTGACCATACTGGTATAACATTAGTAAAGTTCGAGTTAGACGTGGATAAGGAATTCAGTCCCTCCAAATGTCAAGTTATCCACGTCACAATGAGACGTATCCTATCCCTTGGCAATACTACATGTATCTAAACATCTACTAATTAAATCTCTTATCTCAGCACAATTCCTTGGTGCATATGTATATTTCAAACGATCTCTGTTGGGACACACTTGATATAAACTAAACAGACTAATCAAACCCTGTATTTCCTTCGCATAATGGAAAATTTGAGGTTAACTGAAAGCTCTTTAGTAGACACTAAGTCATGTTTCTAGTACCAAATACATATATCAAAACAGACGAAATAGAAGCGGTCAAAAGACCGGCAGTGCCTTGTCAAGTCATCTGCATGGTTGCGATCCCGCTAACTAGGGAATTCCGCCATTATACCATCTAATGGACTACATGCTAATTTCTACAACCACTGATTATCACAAATACTCGTTTTTCCATAGGTAGACAGGCCAGTTGAATAATCTCTTGATAGTCCCCTTTGTCTCAATTATTTTGCAGTACAATATATTGCTGTTAGCAACATAATCTTGCTACATCAGCATAAGTGAACATCAGAACGTCAAGTCACGACCGAGCTTTGTAAGTGGAGTAAATCATCATCACCATCATCACCTTCATCATTTATAGTAACGGCAAACGTTCAATATTGATACATTATGGCCATTCGTGGGGGTCAGATTTCTAGGCTACTCAGTCCACCTAGTGCTTCCTAACAGTACACCTTAAACCTTGATTCCCTTAACTGCAAAAAATATATACATAATGTACACATAAACTGTTGTGCAGAAAGGAAGACGTTAGTACGGTTAAAACCAGGATAAAAGCAAAAACAATTATACTGGAATTATGCTGTAAACATCAATGTAGCCAGAACTGATTTGAATCCGAGACCGTTTCACCACTGACTACCTTCTTGGTAATGTATTCCACGGAACAACTGTGAAGAGAAAAATGATATTTTTTATAATAATCAGTTGTAGTAGACCAGGTATCTGAATGCCAGATGACTGTAGTGTCTGGATTGCCTTGTGTAAGGTGTAACGTATTCATAATTTTAACAGGTCTAAAACATTGTGGAATAATACTATTTTCACTTGGGTATTGATTACATTTTACTCGGACTTTATCATAGACTCCCTGTGTAAAATCTCAAATTTTAAACTAAAATAAAGGTATTAAATCCATATAATATTTCAATGAAACTTCAAAGTTTTGTTGTTTGTAACATCATCAGGGGCATGTGCAGTGAAAAATCTAAATTTGATTTCTAAAATAGTGTGATATTTACTTCTAAACTCACTATATGTTCATTGTAAATGTACTTCGATATACCCAAGTGGAAACTGGCAGGTACTTGAAAATGCAGCTCTCTGATTGGTCAGTTAGAACCCCTAATGAACAGTGATGTCATGGTAAAGTTATGAATTGCTCAGAATCAAAATCTACATGATAATAAACCATTTTGTGAAATAAAATTAGTATACTATATTTTCTTTTAAATTGCGATGTATTCCAATTTAAGTTTTTATGATATTTGAGTCTGTGCTCGGGGTCTTGCTATAATTGTTAATTACAAATCTTGCAGCTTCCGTTGTCTTTTTGAATGTTTTCCAGTTTATTTATATCCTTTTGATGGTAAGGATTCCATACACTAGAACAGTATTCTAATTTTTTACAGTTGGTCTTACAATGGTATTATAAGCAGCTGCCTTGGTGGAACTTTTAGAAGAATGCATGTTACATTTTAATAAGCCTACGCTCTGACTAGCTTTATTAGGAATTTTATTAACATGTGGAGACCAAGATAAACGTGTTGTTTCACGCCTAAACAGGTGGCTTGACTGACAACAGACAGAGGCTGATTGTGTAAGGTGTAGACTGTATTTGTAGGTTTTCTGGATATATATATAGATACATGCAATATGTGGCATTTGTTTACATTGAAAGACATATTCCATTTCTGCTCCCATAGTGATAAACTGTCAAGGTTCCCCTGCAGCTAAGCTGAATCAGTCTGCGAATTTATAGTCCTATAAACTACATAGTCATAGATCTGCAAAAAGACGTACGCTGGAAGACACAGACGCAGGTAGGTCATTTATGTAAAGCAGAAATAAGAGAGGTCCTAATTTAAGGCTGACCCTCATCGGCCCCACCACAAAATTTTTGAGTTCGATTACCCAGAAATACTTTTATCCAAGAATGAGTAGAGCCCCTGTTGCCGTAATGGGCTAATTTTAAGAGCATTCTGTCATGGTGGACTACATCAAAGGCTTTGGAAAAATCCACGATGGCAACATCAATCTGACTTCGCAGTACTGTCTGAGTTAAATCATGAATAAAACCCACTAGCTTGGGTTTTGCAAGACCGCTGGGCTCGAAAACCATGCTGATATTCCACCAGGATATTAAATTTATCTAAATGATCTAAAATATTACTAACTACTATGTGCGCTAATCAGACATCCCAACTTTTTCTGAATGCCAAGTGGGAGCTTTTGCTTTCCAAAGTGGGAGATTGAGGTGTTCAAGTGGGAGATTTTATACCGAGGTAATTATGTTCATGATAACGAAGCTTTTAACAAATCTAATGATAATATAAACTTATTTGCCCTTATAAAATCACTAGTCTTAAAAAAAATTCACTTGTCTATATCTTATTATTCATGCATTTTTAATGTTTTGGAACAATAAAACATGAAACCTTCAGTGCAAAATTAAATAGTTATGGCACTTTAAGCACTATGTCTAAATTCAAAACACCACTGAGAATTAAACCTGCACTTTTATTTCTTTTGTTGGAAAGAAGACTCCCCAGGTGAATTTTACATGACAAACAGTACAGCTGTTAGAACTGTAAAAACAAAATGTATATAGCTAAAAGAATAAAAGTTCAAGCAATAGAAAATTTACTGTTTGATTCTCATCCCTGTCAACCAGTATTTAAAACCCCTGGCTCAAATACTTTTATTGATCAAAATTCTGTTATCCAAAATTGAATATCCGGGTATTGTTACACTTTCGTAGATTTGCCTAAATCTCCAGTTAAAATGATGTGTTTGACAAATTGTTATGATGCAAAGACAGTTTAACAGCATTTGATAGTAAGTGATATTAAAATTTACCATGACATTTCCTCTTATCAAAATAATTTAAGAGAAATGTTTTTTAAAACCTAGTGTGTTTTAAAACCTAGCAGGTTGACTCGGCGACCATCTACTTTCGATTTCAAAAAGTTACAGAAAAAGGTAAAGCCAGTATAATTTCTAATCTAAATTTGATTGAATTTAATTAGATATCTAATGTCTGGATTGTAATTTCAATTGTGACACATTAATCAACACCTGGCTTTGTTAAATCGTGTAATAAACAATAATCAGCACGGGTAGAATAAGGTGCGAAAATATCCGAAAGCTGTTGTTTACAGACTCGTCAGTTGTGATACAGTATCAGATAGGCGCAAAGAAGTGGATTATTTCATAATTTTTGTGTGGTTTTTTTTTTGTTGTTTTGTTGTTTTTTTAATCGGGAGACTGAGACTTCTGATCGGGGTGATCGGGTTTTACAACCAGAATCGGGAGAAACCCGATCGGATCGGGAGAGTTGGGATGTCTGGCTAATTAAGATCTTACAAGTTATACAGGTTAAGACGGTATATATATATATATATATATATATATATATATATATATAGCTATACATAGCTAATGTTTTCTGTTTATATATGCACCGACTTTAAATAAAATTTGTATTGTGTTGTATTGTATTGTAAAGACACTGGTCTATAATTTGAAGCTTGATTTTTCTCCTTTACAAAACCCCGAAACAGAAAACAGGCGTTACATTAGCCTCGGACCAGTCTGAGGGTACAGAACCAGTATTAAGGGATTTATTGAATAAGATAGTAAAATTTGGTGCTATCTCATTCGCAAATTCGTTTAGAATTCTAGGTTTAATCTGATCTGGACCTGCTGCATTGTATGGACTTAAGTTTTCCAAAATTTTCTTAACACCATTTTCTACTATTAAACAATCTTTGTGGCGTGGAGTGTCAAGGTCCCTGAAAAATAACGTTACAGTAGACAGACAGACTATCCGTGATAATCATTTATTAACGGTATAAATGTTTCTTAAATAATTGAGCATGAACAAGTATGATTATGTTTGTTTTTACTCCTTTCTGGTATTTTATATTTTTTATGGAATATTTTTTTATCCTCCATTTTTTGATCATGTGAGACGTAAGTTCAACCAATAGAATAGGTATGTTTATGTCACATGGTAAGCAACCACCACAGTTTACAAAATGGCTGCCGACTGCAAATTGAAATAATTTTTTCATACTTCGTTTTTATATTCAGTAAATGGATGACTCATTGGTAGATATGACATGTGTTGCTTTCAAGGTATCATTTTATGTTCAAAATACTCGAATCTGCTATCACATCTTGAGTTTGATAGTTAAGGAAGACATTTTTGCAGTTTCTTAAAATGAAAACAAAAGAAATGTCATGGCATGTCAGTGCACCAACATGACCCTCCTCAGAATTGAAATTTGGCACGTTAGAACAGTATGTCTTGGAAAGAAAATTAAAAGTAAATATTTGGATAGCCTGTACAGCACTGTGAATACAGTGTGTGTTTAAATACATCTTGCAGTTTTTTACAAAATATGCTAAAATTCCTTCCAAGTTCCAGCAGTAATAGCGAGCGTAGCTTGCCTTACGGCAATGTGTAGGCGAATATAACAAAGGTGTGCCGAATGGGGCAAAGTGATGTAGCTGAAAAATTTTCCTCTCGTCTGGGCGCCGCCATTTTGGGTGCCGCCATTTTGTTCTACTTCCGTGAAAGTCGGGAAAATTGTTGTTTTTTTTAAAATTTTATATTTGAGTTACAATCTCTATGTTCATTAGGTGTCTTTATTTTTAAAAAAGTTATGTTATGGAAATAATTTCAATTTTGCTTTTATTTTACAAAGTGCGTGTCCCTAGAGGACAGGTGCTCACAGGAAATGCTTTGTTGGCAGTGAATACAGAACTTCATTTGATTGCTGAATATTATCCATCACTCAAAAATAATGCAAGAAAGATTTCCAGTTTCTTTGCCGTTTAAGCTACGCTCGCTCAGAGGCTTTGCCTTTTTCATATTAGCCTGTTTGATGCCATTTAGTATTACTAATTAATGCACACGGTGAGAAAAATGTGCAGTCAGACGGCCAGGGCTGAAACCCGGACCTCGGAATATTGTTGCATGCAGATGCTCCACCAACAGCTAACTGGCTGCCTACAAATTTTCTCCCAGTCCTATATACTGTGACATCCCATCCTGTACTGTGACATAATCTCCCACTATATGAAATTCGTTGTCAAATTTCTAATGGGACAGAGAGGTGAACATGATCATGGAGTCTATAGTCACGGGCCCACCCGTACGGAAATATTATAGTTTGCCGCGAACACTTGCTGCGATCATGCCGCGAATATCCTGCGAACATGCCGCGAACACTTTCGATACAATTGGTATAATTGTTTGCAGGATGTTTGTTTCGTGTTCACTTTTCACATGCAAATTAGTTTTGCCGCGAACTTCCCGCGAACAAGTAGCTGTGAACTTCCCGCGAACAAGTTGCTGCGATCATCCCGCGAACTAGTTGCTGTGAACTAGTTGCCGCGAACTAGCTGAAAACCATCACTACAGAAATTGTGTACAAGAAAGCATGTACAGAAAAAGTGCAAAAACAAATAAATTAATAGGAATCAGGGATCTAAATTTATTGAATAAACTTGAACACTGAGGTTGTAACTAATTCAAATTGTCAATGTCTGAACTTTTTCGTATCATATTTGGAGCATTTTAAACAAAGTTTTAATGATAAAATATGTTTGAATTTTAACTGTTACTTGTCATTTCAATAACAGTGTCTAAGTGCATGTATTCACTTCATCCCAATGTCTGTTATATGTATCACTACAAATCTGTTATAGTTTTACATGTTAATTATCAGACTTATGAAGCTTAGAAATTGTCAAAATAAGCTAGTTTTATATTTCTTTTTAGATAATCTGATACAGCTCTGCAAAAGGTTAAGCCAGGGCTTTTTCTGGCCATTTTGGGAAAAAGGCCCTGGTGCTTTTTGGGAGTTTTCGACTCGCGAATACTGCCATATTGGGAAATATATGTATTGGTTAAACATCCAAACTGGGAAACTATTTCCATGAAAATCAGTCTATTTTTTCCTTGCGTATATTTCTGTGAGTTCTACTGCTAATATTCATAAAAGGAAACTGTTTTATATTCAAATTCAAGCTGCAAATTCAATAAAATTTACAATACAATGGTTGCACAACTATAATTCGCAACAAAATACATGTTGGTCTTTTTTGCTTTGATTGGGAATTTTTGAACAGCTATTGGGAAAAAATATGCATATTTGCCATTGGGAATGGGGCTGAATTTCGGCCCCGTGGGACACACTGAAAAAGCCCTGTAAGCATATCTGTTTCATTTTCAAAATTCCTTATGTTTATTGAGATTTATGAGTATAGATATTAAACATAAATTTTCTGATTTACCACAAAAAAGTATATATTCCTACCAGCCTCTAAGAATCACTTATGAAAACTGTCTGTAATGCACACAGATTTCCTTCTAAACATGTCCAGAATATCTGGTTGTAATTAACTTATCAGACTCATACTGTTACCTTACAGATAATGTTACAAATTAATTGATCTACAATTACCTGCTCTTATAAAAGCTCTTCAGTAACAGTTTACCAAAAGATTATAATCTTCTAAGTTCTTCTCGCGAATATGCCGCGATCATTGGTCTTCCTGTGAATATCCCGCGAACTAGTATCAAACCAATCGCGGCATGATCGGGGTAGCAGCGAATATCCTGCGAATACTTCCTGCGAATAGGTATGTTTGCGGCATGTTTGCAGCATGTTCGCGTCATGTTCGCAGCTTTTTGACCATTTCGTAAGGGGCATGGTCGCCAAATGTACAGTGAGAAAAATGAGCAGCCAGACTGTAACTAGAAGCAGGGGACCCAGAATGCTGTTCTGATGCTCTGCGGACTCGGAGCTACCTGGCCGCCTACACATTTTCTCCCTGTTTTATTATTCAAGTCCTATACACAAACAGTAGTCTCGATCTATGATTTTAATTACCTCCCGTAACAGTCCATCCAAAGAGTCGAAATTCACGGCAATTAAAAAACGGTAGTGCAATCTTCTAGTCAAAATAATTTGATGCATATATTTATTACCTGCTTTTTCTGCAGATTTTATGTGGAATAAGCTGAAAGCACTTATCTACTTGCAAGATAAATATATTGCCTTTGAACAACAAATTAAAAGGTTTTAGCACATTTCTTATATCCTTGAGCTATAACAATGTATGTTTGGTTGGGAATAAGTAATGATTACGCTGCTTTTCAGACATTTCTGAGTTCAGTGAATTATCAGACCTAAATGAAATGAAAGTGATAATTAGTCGTCACAAGTTGTAAATACACTTCTGTAACCATTACTTATAATTAGTCCAACTCATGAGGTAATTTTCACTTTCAGGTTTATTTCATTTTGAATTTACATCCAACACTGCCAAAGAATCATTAGTAATTCAGAGCAGAACATAAATTGTAAGCTCAAGAATATAAGAAACTTAAATCTAGCTTGCTTCCATGTTCTTTTACTTGGGCAAATTTTTCACCTCAGAAAGCATAAAAAAGTGACAAATGTTGATGACTATCAAGCTGGTAATTGAACTTTAAACTTACTATGACAACCTTGCTTTTAGAAACACTGACCACAGAATAATACCATGCCCGCACCCCCCCACCACCCCCCTTACTGAAAATTAAATGTAAATGATGACTTTACCTAAAGACTTGTGAAGACTTCGTTTTTCTTTTTGTTACTTCAGGATTATAAACAATAAGCTTGGCCAACAGAGATGGAGGCAAGATGTGGTGGGCTTCTCTTTACATCCAAATTTGACTCTGGCAATCTTGCAAGAGTGGAGAAAGTCTCCAAAGATGATGATGATGATGATTCTGGAGGTTTGTCACACATGTTTAACTAAAGCTCAGTTACAACTGCTTTTGATATACCTAGCAAATTTTGGAGACCATATAGTCAGATTTCTCTCTTGTTCAGACATGGATTCAAAGATTTTCCTCTTGGACTAGATGTCAGATGAATCAACCATTATTTTTTTTACACAACAGCACCTCCCATTATATCTAAGCATTATATTTCAGTATGTGTAAAGTCATTTGTGCTGCACATTTTGTTCATTTCTGGAAGTTGTCCGTTACTTGTAAATAGAGAGCTTAACATCTAAATAAAACAAAACGAAATGATGTGGTTTAAATTCTTACAATTATTCTTACACTGTATTTGTTTTTGCAGGTGGCAAGTACTTCAGTGAGATTAAAGCGGACTATGAATTCAATGTTTGGACAAAGCCTGATTGTGCTGGCACAGAATTTGAAAATGGCAACAGGTTATAATTGGTTTATGATAATACTGAAATGTTAAATTGAGCAGAACCAAGAGAAAACTAACATTGTACATTTGCGACCAGCATGGATCCAGACCAGCCTGCGCATCTGCACAGTCTGGTCAGGATCCATGCTGTTCGCTAACAGTTTCTCTAATTGCAATAGGCTTTGAAAGCGAACAGCATGGATCTGGATCCATGCTGGTTGCAGATGCACTATGTTGGTTTTCTCATGGTGCGGCTCAATTGTCAAAACTGTATGAAGCAGCTAGCTTAGGGAGTGACACAATCTGGCTGCTTATGGCAGGTTGCTGCTTAAAAGAGAAGTTGAAATATGAACAAAAAGACCATTTGGAAAGTTAGCTGACTGGTCCCTTAAGGCAAGTGACTGCATAATATAGGTGGCTGCTAAGGCAGGTTAAGCTGTGATAAACGTTAAACAAGTATCATAAATAATTGTACACTCAGAGAGTTTGACGTGATAAATTTATTTTGATTTTTATCTTTCAGAAAATCTAGCTGTTGTTATTATTTTACAAGTATAGATATTTGTTTCTTACTTTAGGTCCTGGTTTTATTTTGGGGTGCGTGGTTGGAATCCTGGTCGTTTGATCAAAATAAACATTGTAAATATGAATCGTCAGGGTAAATTATATAGTCAAGGACATTCACCTATAGTGAAAACAGTGCCAGGCAGACTTAAGTGGGAAAGAATAAGAGATAGACCATCATATGAGGTAAGGATTTTTTCATAAGACATACAACTTTCAAACATTTTCTTATTGGTAATTAATATTGTAAGATTGAAGTCTTTTTTATTGATTTTTAGCTTGATTATTCGAAGAAAAGTGAGAGCTGTTCTACTCACCGAGGTGCCTGTGTTGTCATCTGTGTCACACATTGGTTAAATTTTGCATGCAAGTTTATATCTGAGTAACCATTATGTGTATTGGATTGAAACTTGAGACAAGGCTTCCTAGTCATCAAATATACTAAATATACTAAAATAATGAAGTTAGATAACCCTTTGTTGAATTTAATTCTAATTATGGCCATTTTTAGTGTTTAAATGTAGTGACATGTGTTAATCATTGCATATTCAAAAACAACTATTACATTAATTCTGTCAGCATGCGGCCCCATAGGCCAGTAAGCTACCTTTAATAATACTGTATACACATTTTTCAGAGCCCTTGAACTTATGCAGAAGAACCTTTGGAGTTAGGAAATAATTATAATGAGTTATGAAACTCTTGCTGATAGGACTGGAAGATTTGATTTCAGATTGGATTGTAATTTTATATTTACAGACAGTGGATGGACAGTTTATTCTGTCATTTACGTATCGTTTCCCAGAGTTCCGAGGTGCCACAACCTATTTTGCTTTCTGCTATCCCTGGTCTTATACAGAAAGTCAAGATAACTTACAAGAACTTGATAAAAGATTTCAGCATTGTAACAATTTAACAAATGAAAGGTAATAAGATTATTCCAGTGAGTACCGGTATACAATAAAGTATAGTTAGGATATGATACAATTCTGTTGCAGTTATAACAAATATGAATTTCGTAGTCCTCTGCGGTTAAGAGATCAAGTTTCCTGACTTTAAGTCACCTTCCCTTACTGCTGTGGGTTTGAAACCTTGCTCTGGATGTAGAGTTCTTTCATGTCAAGAAGCCATTCAGTTGGTTTACGTAAGGTCAGTGGTTCTACCGGGGTAACTGCCTGTCCCTTACACAATGTTCAGAGGGGCACATAGGGTCTTCCTCTATCGTCATAAACTGTAAAGTAACCATTATGGTCTAGAATTGTGCAAATTTGTCTTGAAAGCCAACAAACCATTCATTTCTTTTCCCAAAATGAAAATAACATTTTTTGAGAAAAGGGAAAACTTTTCTCAGTTGTTTTTATGGTAGACATATTAGCTGATTTTCTCTAAATTATACTTTAATGACATGTAAATGTACAGTTTATTATGCTTGGACATTATATTTAGAAATCAATATTTTAATAGCCAATAACCAGTCTATTGAGAAGAAGTGATATGTCTAGAAGATAACTGCCTAGCAATATTTCTTTACTGTGAATGTATATTCCTATTTCAGTGCTCCAGACAGTATATATTACCACAGAGAATTACTGTGCTATTCCCTAGATAAGCTACGCATTGACCTGATAACTATATCTTCCTGTCATGGTCTGATCAACGAGAATGAGCCACATTTTGACTCCAACTTGTTCCCAGAGAGAAATACCGAGCAAAGATGTAAAAAATTCAAAGGGAAAAGAGTAAGATGTCACACAGATTTTTTGTAAAAACTGGTTTATTTTCTTTTTGAGATTTATTTGTGCTAAGGAACATGGACACAAAAATTTTGTATTTCTAGGAGATATTTCTTATATTTTTTTCATTTTGAAGAATAGGATATACGATAATGCTGGGCCCTTAGTTGTTATCTTTAAGGTCTAAATTTAGGCTTAGACTTCAATGAAAGCTTTTTGCGAACACTCGCTGTCTGAACATCCATTGTCCACCCGTTCATCCACACTGTTCTTCAAACTCCTCTGAAACCATTTGGTGGAAAATTGATAAATTGGACTGGATGTTTGTTAGATGGCTCACTTCCAGGGTTGTTGAAACAGTTCCACTTGATTGCACAAAAGAGCCACTGGAGCTTTCAAACGGCTTTCAAACAACATTCTCCTAAACTGCCAATCTGATTTTAACATAATTTCACACATTCAAGTGTTCCTATGGTGACCGTCCACCTAAAGTTATTTAGATTTGCCAAAAAAGATAGCCACTAGAGGGTGTGGTCACTGTTCCCTGTGTATTTTTGTAGTGGAGACTTTGAAAATCTTCTTGACAGAAAGTTTTGTTCCAGTTTAAAACAATTTCACGAAAAAATTAACCTTGGGTAAATTTCTACCAAGATTGTTAAGATCATTCTTTTTCATAAAAAAAGTGTGGCTGCCAGTGGATAAAGTTACATTTCCCCTTTTGAATATGGTAGAAACTGTCAGAAACTGCTAGCCATATTAAAAACAATTTCATGTCAGTGTTCTTTGGATGATCCTGTACCTAGATTGTTCAAGTTGTTTTGATTCCTGAAAAAAATGGCAGCCAGAGCACATTATCACTTTTCCCTTATATGAACATAGTGGAAAATTTGAAAACATTCTTGTAAGAAATTGCTAGCCGTATTTAAAAATAATTTCATACCAATTTCCTTTAGATGACTCTATTACTAAGATTGTTCAAATTATTTCAGTTCTGTAAAAAAATTTGGCATGGTCACATTTTCTACATTTATATAGTGGAAACTTTGAAAATTTTGCCATAATTGTTTGCCCAGTTTCAAATTTGACTCTACCAGTCTTCTTCAGATTTGTCAAAAAACATGACCGTCAAAGGTCATGGTCACTTTTCTTTATATGTATATTGTGTATATTTTAAAAGCCTTGTCAGAAATTGCTTGTCAGTTTTTTTAATGTTTTCACACAAATGATCTTTGGGTGACTCTACCAAGAATGTTCAAATTGTTCTAAATAATATTCTTCTCCTAAACCACTGCTCTGATTTTGAATTAGTTTCTTAGAAATGTTTCTTTGTTGACCATCTTCTAAGCTTGTTAAAGTTATCTTGATTTGTAAAAAAAAAATGACTGTCTGGATGGGGTCTAACTTTCTGTATATAACTCAATACAATGTACATGGAACTTTGAAAGTCAACTCTCAACTGTGAAACTTTGGAGCATTATAGGGCCATCATGGTTCTTACATTTTATTTTTGCTGTCATTTTTCCATTACCCAAGACTGTAATGAATTTTGTAAGACTCTACATTCTACAGTCACAGGTAGCTGTACAAAGTTTCAGCAGTATAAATATTTTACAAAACAAAGTTGTGGTAAATTGAATATTTGGCATTCTTAAGTCCATGTCTAAACAGACTTTAAACATTCAGAAAAACAGACCCTGATCTTTTTTGAGAAAGCATATAACTAAGTATTCTGAGTTTAATGTTCTCTTGCAAAAATACAGCTGAAGCAGCAGCTTAACTGAGAAATATTAATGAATTAGTACTATATTATCATTATGTCCCTTGCATGCACAGAAACATTTAAATATAGTCAAACAAAAATGTCTTTATGTTATGATATGTTATTTTTCAGGTATATTTGTTGAGCAGTCGTGTTCATCCAGGGGAAACCCCAGCAAGTGCTGTATTTAATGGATTCCTAGACTTTATTTTGCGTGACAATGATCCACGTGCCAAGTCACTTCGTAAACACTTTGTTTTCAAGTTGATCCCTATGTTGAATCCCGACGGTGTATCACGGGGCCATTATCGTACTGATCAGCGTGGTGTCAATCTAAACAGACTTTACCTGGATCCCAGCATTGACTTACACCCATCCATATATGCTTCAAAAAGTTGTTTAGTGTATTACCATATCATGAATAGGGTTGTTCGCGATGACGATGAGGTTGAAATTGATTTAAATTTTCCTGGAGGATTTGTGTTATCTAGTCACAACAGCCATAATCTCCATGTTTATAGAAAAGAGAAAAATTTGAATATGAATTCAAGCTCGCATACTGAAAGGAGCACTGTAAGTGCACACAGCTCTCAGAGTTTAACAAGTAGTGAATCAACTTTGAAAAGTTATTGTGGAACACCAAGACATCACGTTAATGGTGCTAGTAATCATGACTCTAAAACTTATAACAAAACTCCGAAAAGTACGCCGAGATATTCTGACGTGAATACTCCACAAGACATTGAGTGCAGCCATATAGGTAATGGGGATTTAGATATATATACTTTGAAACAGTCTAATCATAGTACAGTATTTATGTCACATACTCCAAAACCGAATAATGTCTCAGGTACTCCACGACACAGCATTACAAAATCTGAATCCCCTACAAAATATTCCTCTCCCAAAGTGGAACGTTTGAATCTCGGCGATCTAGTAGAGTCTGACAGTGACAATGCCCTTAGGAAAGAGAAATCTAACATCGCTGATTCTATAAGAATTTCTTCGTCAACTTCAAGTTTTGCAAGTAGTTACCAAGGTGAAAAAGAGAGGGTAGACAGTGATCTCAGGTTGAGACTGTCTCAAATGACTATGTCAGATGACTTTAGAGGTCGTCTTTCAAAAGGAATCAGTATTATGAGCCAAAACGTGATTGACTCAGATGATGATGAAGATATTAATACGGAAAATCTCGGAAATGAAGGATCTGAAGATGAGAATGACAATACACCATCTGTGATAACAAACACTAATGCTCCACATTTAAATCATCCTAAACTAAGGAATATACCACCATCAGATAGTGGTATAGCTTTCTATGTGGATTTACATGGACATGCTTCAAAACGAGGATGTTTTATATATGGCAATTTTCTAGAACTTGAAGACACACAAGTAAGTATGCTAAATGTTTGTGATTGTAGTGGTGTTTATGTAATCATGATTTATTTAAATGATACCTATAGCTAGCAGTTAATCTTTAGTCGATAGGGGAAATTTCCTGTTTGGTATTTTCATACTTCCTGAATTGGTAAGTTGTTACAGAAAGTTGTTACATTCACCTGTAAGATTTGCATGAAAATATTTTGGTGACTCTTGTGTGGGACTGTCACTTTAAGGTTCATATCAACACTTTGAATGATAAATACTATTGCATGCGATGATTTTTACTATGTAGAAGTTTAGACGAAACAAAAACAAAAACTGCATATATGTAGTAATACAAAAATGACTAGAGGTCTGTGTATCGGAAATAAGTGTTGAAGTATCTTGAAATAGTGTTTGTCATAGTAATTGGACATTGCTAGTGTTTTACTTCCAGTGATCTTGGTGTAACGTAAGACATGTAGTTTACTGTAAATCATCTGTTACCTGGTAGCTTCCTGATTGGAAAGTTGGCAGGTCAGGAAATTTTGAAATTAAGTGGTTTTAGCAGTAAATAACATTTTTGTTAGGATATTTAAAAAATTGAATGGTAGAAATTTAATAATATATAAACATGGTGTATTTAATTACTCATACCTTGTAGTATTTGAATGAAACAAGTCAAAAATGGTGATTTTGCTTCCCAAACAGGAAGCAAATTACTATATTAATATTAACTGTATGGAAAAGCATTATTTCACTTCACCAACAGGAAGTTTCTCCTACTGTAAATAGTAACCAGGGTTTATAGGGACAAACTCTTTAATATATTCCAAAAGTTTCAGCTGTAGAGTTCTGAAACAATCAGTTCTGTTAAAAGATCTCATTTACTATGCAACTTATTTAGAGATCTTTCTTTTTTAGCTCATCTGATTTTTTGAAAAAAAATGATGAGTTATTGTCATCACTTGAGCGGTTGTCGGCGTCGGCGTTGGCGTCGGCGTTGGCGTCGGCGTTGCCTGGTTAAGTTTTATGTTTAGGTCAGCTTTTCTCCTAAACTATCAAAGCTATTGCTTTGAAACTTGGAATACTTGTTCACCATCATAAGCTGACCCTGTATAGCAAGAAACATAACTCCATCTTGCTTTTTGCAAGATTTATGGCCCCTTTTGTACTTAGAAAATATCAGATTTCTTGGTTAAGTTTTATGTTTAGGTCAACTTTTCTCCTAAACTATCAAAGCTATTGCTTTGAAACTTGGAATACTTGTTTACCATCATAAGCAGACCCTGTACATCAAGAAACATAACTCCATCTTGCTTTTTGCAAGAATTATTGCCCCTTTTGGACTTAGAAAATCAGTTTTCTTGGTTAAGTTTTATGTTTAGGTCAGCTTTTATCCTAAACTATCAAAGCTTTTGCTTTAAAACTTGCAACACTTGTTCACCATCATAAGCTGACCCTGTACATCAAGAAACATAACTCCATCCTGCTTTTTGCAAGATTTATGGCCCCTTTTGGACTTAGAAAATATCAGATTTCTTGGTTAAGTTTTATGTTTAGGTGAACTTTTTCTCTTAAACTATCAAAGCTATTGCTTTGAAACTTGCAACACTTGTTCACCATCATAAGCAGACCCTGTACAGCAAGCAACATAACTCCATCCTGCTTTTTGCAATAATTATTGCCCCTTTTGGACTTCGAAAATCATTTTCTTGGTTGAGTATTTTGTTTAAGTATACTTTTCTCATAAACTATCAAAGCTATTGCTTTAAAACTTGCAACAGTTTTTCACCATCATAAGTGGACACTGTACATCAAGAAACATAACTCTATCCTGCTTTTTGCAAGAATGATGGCCCTTTTTAGACTTAGAAAATCATGGGTAGGACAATATTTCTATTATACAAAAAAAATCAGATGAGCGTCAGCACCTGCAAGGCGGTGCTCTTGTTTTCTTTTCTTCTTCAGTGTACAGAAACAAACTGTATTTCTGTAATGAGCTTTATTTCATAAAAGTAACTCACAGAGAAACTATTTCAGTGTCATAAACCAATTGTAACTCTCGAGAGATGCAGTGCTTTTACAGGGCCTGAATGTCAGTACTGTTGCACTGGACAGAAACCCAGGAAACAGTGTGAATGTAGTGGTCCGATGGTAACACTGTCTGACTTTGAAAACCAGGGGTTGAGTTTGAGCCCCCATTGAGGCTGCTCCAACTAAAAATTATAAACATTTGGATAAAGAGTCCTATATTTATTATGGGTGCTTTACACCATCATATCTTGCACTGTTACACCCAAAAGTTCTGCAGCTGTTGCCCATAAGGGTTACCATTCAGGCAGTGGCAACACAAACACTCCCAGAGAAGTGTCATGTGAAGCAAGTAGTCAGATATTGTAGCATTAAACCTGAGCTAAAAACAATGCAAAATTAACATGTTTTAAGAAATTATAACTTACCGGTGTATTACATGTAACAAAGACTTGAAATATGACAGTAAATCCCATGCAACCTAGTAAACCAGAATCATTAGAGTGTAAAATATATATTATCTTCAGTAATTTCCATGTTTGCATGAACCTTACTTTTTATCAGGTAGAGAACATGTTGTTTCCAAAGCTGATCTCCATGAACACTGCCCATTTTGACTTCACTGGCTGTAACTTCACTGAGAAGAACATGTATACGAGGGACAAGAGAGACGGCATGTCAAAGGAAGGCAGTGGCAGAGTAGCAATTTACAAAGCTCTTGGCATCATACATAGGTAATTTAAAAAATCAGTTTAAGTAACAGTTGTACAGCAAAATATTAATCAATTAATAATTAAACTGTCTTTGTGTAGGAATTGATTATTGAAAGGGAAATATTCCCAGATAGCTTGAACTGTAGCTATTTCAGTTTTTGGATCAGTATTATTTGGTTCTTTGCTAGGTACCAGTCAGGCTGCAGAATCTCTCCTCATTGGACAGTCTTGATATTAGAATTACTTGAGGATAACTATAGCATAAGGCAGTCTTTTTCAGATATTAGTGTATTTAGAGATAAACAGATCTGAAACATTTATAAAAAATAAGGAGCTAAGTCTCAGTAAACCTCTATAACAAAATGAGAACTTGTTTATCAATATAGATACATTTTTAGCACTTTACTTTATAATAATTTAAATGTTTGATAAAGTGATCAGAATGGTACATGATTAAATAAAGAACCCACCACTTGCCATTCTGTTGTGTATCATTTGTTTGCTCCAATGACAGTTGAAAGTGATCTTAAAATGGTGTAAATTTTCTTTCAGTTACACCCTAGAGTGTAATTATAACACTGGTCGTATGGTGAACCCTGTGCCTCAGGCATATGGGGACGACGGTAGAGCAACACCCCCTCCTTTAGCTGGTTTCCCACCAAAATACACACAGGCTCACTTCGAGGAGGTAAAACTATTATTATCTTATTCTGTTTAAAATGCTATAAAGTTTTGTCAAGATAAATTTGGTATTAAAGAAATCATTATGTGAAGGATGTATTATTACTTTGTATCCGGAAAACAATGAAGTTATTCCTATTTTCTGTACCTTAATCCCATATGATGAAATGTTGCATAAAGAAAAATATCGTCTCATTATGAAGAACAATTATGCAAAGTTATTTTAAAAGACAAATTTGTTCAGATATTTCTATGTTCCTTTTCTGCCTGACTGATACAGATGAGTCAGAATTGCAAATTCTTTGGAACTACAAAACAGTTATACTTTTTGCATAAGAAGCAAATAATGTTTAGATTACAAATAGGTCATTGTTTACTGGATATCACATACAATATGGTTAGCTTGCATGGTTGTTTGATGTGATGTGAATGCAGAAATTTTGCTTGCAAACTGAGCACTGAATCTTTACATGCACTGATGTGAACACTGAAATTTTACATGCCAAATGAACACTGAAATTTTTACAAGCAAAAAAGAAATGTTACACTGGCATTTTACATGCAAAATAAACATTGAAATTTTACATGCAATAGGTTGGTCGGGCTCTTGCCATTGCTGCTATAGATATGTATGATGTGAATCCCTGGTCTCGGTTGACACTGTCAGAACACAACTGCCTCTCTGGTGTGAGAGATTCTGTGCGTAGATTTCTCAGGAGTATACGAGGAGGCCCCAGGATTCCTCGAAACCCCTCCAAACCTCTCTCAAGAAATAACAGGTATCTTTTTTGTAGTATTAGATGATAATTGCTGTGAAAAGCTGGTTTTTAGTTCCAGGAAAATGAGACAGGTGTCTGCTGTATACTGTGAAGTCATTTATATTAATGCGGGACTGATATTCTTGGATTTCATGGTTGAATCATCCCATGATTCAAAGTAAATGCCAACAAACAACTAAAATTCCTATTTGAATCATGTTCAAAACATATCCACAAATTCACATCCCCACTAAATAGCGTTTTGGCCAAAACCACGAAATTTGCCCATGAAAATTAATGATTTCACAGTCAGTCATTTTTATTTCATGGGGATATGAATTGTTAATATCAACTTTTGAAAGTAAAATGAGTAGAAATTTTAATGTTCATTGAGATTAAAGCAAGCACAAAGTCCACAAAAATTAAACCCAAACAAATAATGATTTCACAGTTACTGAATTGTTCTCATAAAGAGGGGCTCACTTACCTTATCACTTAAGCTTTTTGGCTAATTTACTGCTATGAAGGCCTAGCATGGCTTACACTTCAGTTGTTTTACAGCTTTTCTGATTTCTATTTTGCTTCTTTAGTATAAACAATGGTTCCAACAATCAGGGCACCAGCAGAGGGTTTAGATTTGGCAACAGTAATGATAACTCTGGACCTGGTAAACAGGCATTCTCACGTCACAATTCATCAGAGTCTACAGTCTCCACATCAAGTGTAGCCTCTAGATATTCTCGCCAACCACCAGTAAACCAGAACAGACGAGAACTTGGACCTGTTAGAGAAAGTAAGATTATTTTTGAAGTAGCTGCTTTATAGACAGAGGATCTTATGTTAGTGTCTTTCCGTATTGAACATATTAACCTTTACCCTGCTAAATTTCTAAAATGGACTGGTCCATCATTCAATTTGGGCAGTGCCATTTATTATTTGAAGGGGTGTTCAGTGAAAATTTTACTGACTGAATAGTGAATTTTATCATTTTTATTCCACCAGTTTGATAAAGTCAGTGTGAGGTACTTTTTATCACTTGTTAGCTTTCCAACTGTGTTATACTTAGGTTATTTTTAAGGTTAATGTTTTTCGGCAACCTTTGTTTTTCTGTCATATCTTTGTTACTATTGCTTATATCTTACTGTAAGTTCACATAAACATTGTCCAGCATACCAACAAAGTATGTGCAGGGACTGGGCCCATCATACCCAAGGTCAAAGTCACCAAGGTGTTATACTTGGGTTATTTTTAAGGTTAATGTTTTTCGGCAACCTTTGTTTTTCTGTCATATCTTTGTTACTATTGCTTATATCTTACTGTAACTTCACATAAACATTGTCCATCATACAAACAAAGTATTTGCAGGGGCTAGGCTCATTATACGCAAGGTCAAGGTCACCAAGTTGTTATACTTGGAATTATTTTCATGTTAAATTTTTTCGAAACCTTTGTTTATAGACATATCTTTTGTATGTAAGTAGAGGTCTCTTATTCATTTTACTGTCAAATCGCCAAAAAGTGGAGCGTGCTGTCTTACAGACAGCTCTTGTTACTTGTTGTGCTTTACTGGTACATTTTGTATTTATTGTTTCATGAAAAATTAGTCTTCAATAAAAAAGTCTGATTTTAATTACCTTTTTGGAAAAATTTTCTACTTATGCTAATATTGAGTTATTAGATGCCTTCAAATTTTGTGATGTTTTGGTCATGCAAAAACGTGTTAATCTTATATGTCATCAGCAGAGGTAGACCAGTTTTTTTCTAGAAAATGTTTGGTCTCACTGTGGTCAGACTTCATTGGAATGTTGCCTGTAGTCAGTAGATGACCTGTGTTGTTTTGGGTTTAGTAAATCAAAAATCAAGGTTACAGTGACCTCAAAACTAAATATGGTTTCTGCTCAGTAACCTTTTAGCCTACTGCCTTCAGACATCGTAGGATGCTTGCCTGTCGTCAGTGAATGACCTCCATTGTTTTGGGGATGAGTAGGTCAAAGGTCAAGGTCAGAGTAACCTGGAGATTCAAAAAGGTTTCAGCTCAATGAATGAGGAATTTGTTTTGGCCTACAGTCCACAACCTTCTTAGGATGATTGCCTGTGGTCAGTAGTTGACCTTTGTGTTGGGGATCATAAGTCAAAAGGTAGCATAATAGTGATTGTGGGACTGAAAAATTGGCCATCATAGGGGCATAAGTGTTTTACAAACAGCTCTTGTTTTTTATCAAAATCTGATTATGTTACAAATACATGTATCTGGTACAGTTTACGATTGGTATATTTCCTTTACCATTTGCATTGTCCTTGGAAATTCTATCTGCTAATGACATTATGTTGAGTAATTGTATGATTTCCTGTAAAGCCATTAAGTCATTGAGTCTCGTACAATTAATTTGATGGGATAGAAATTAAAACCTGATTGTGCTAATGAACAAAAACTGAAGTATTGTTAAGGCTTAAGGGTACTGTTAATTGAAGAAGCACAAGTATAATGATTGGAGACTGACATGCCTGTTTTCATGTAACATTGTGCAATTATTGCCTCAAAGTGAAGTCAGATATCCATTTATACCAACCGAACCTAAAAGGCAACAATTATTGTTTTATCATAATACCAATATCTTCCATATGAACATTTGTAAGTGAATCCAGTCATTTGCAAAAGTATTGCATCATATTATTATGAGGTCAGTGGTGAATTGCTTAAGACAGTAATGTGTTTTTAGCTATGACCTTGAGTCAGTATGATTTTTTATCACTTATCATGTAACTGAAATATGATAATATATATATATGACTCAGCACTTAAGTGAAAATGTTTGTTGATCATTTGTAATATTTGAGCCGTGCCATGGGAAAACCAACATAGTGGCTTTGCGACCAGCATGGATCCAGACCAGCCTGCGCATCCGCGCAGTCTGGTCAGGATCCATGCTGTTGGCTAACGGTTTCTCTAATTGCAATAGGCTTTGAAAGCAAACTGCGCAGTCTGGTCAGGATCCATGCTGGTCGCAAAGCCACTATGTTGGTTTTCTCATGGCACGGCTCATTTAATCCTGCTAGCATAACACAGTAACTGTTTTGAACTATATCCCATACAATATAACTTGAGAGGGCTGTTATTAATTGTAGATAAATGATAACCGACCACAATGATGCCTATGATAGCCAGTCTCGGTGATACTTACGATAGTCACCCTTAATGATGTTTTGCAGGTTTATACATGCTATTTATATATTCATGCCTTAATTGATTTTGATCAGCTTCTATGAAGAAAACAATTGATGTTGCTTTCAGGTGTCACATTTATACATGTCTTGTCTGTTTCTTACTTTAATCATAATTTATTTTGAACAGCTACTCGATCCAATATGGGAATGAATAGAAGACGTCCGAATGCCCCAAACAACCAGCCAGTGAGTCGTTCTGCTCCCCAAGCTTCTTCATCCTCCGGATCACAACCAGTCAGTCTCACCATGACGACTGCTGCCATGGATACGAAAGAAGGGAGACAATATTCTGCTGGCAGTAACCTGTCTCAGCTCTCTAGAATGTCTAAAATGGCAGAGGATGAAAAAGTGGAACAGTTGAAAAGCATGTCAAATCTGGTATATAACTTACTGTATACATAGAAATAATTTTCAACAGAATTGTTCAATAATATGTGTTAATGCCCTAAAATGTTGTGTTGCAAGTATCCAAAAACGAATTTGATTTGGGGTCATGAAACTTGATAGCAATGATGTTCATCATGCGAGGTTGTGCTTCTGGGGTTTTATTTGGGATGTACTCCTCCCTCCACCTCCTACCCCTAATAAATTTTACTGTTTCAGCTTCTTTTATCTTGACAGCAGTGTTTCTTTATGATGTTTTGTAGTATACATACCCCCACCCACCCACGCTGACACCCCCCCCCCCCCCCCCCCCCCCCCCCCAACCCAAGGTTATGTGAAAGTTTAGTTAGTCTTGCTTTGTCAACCGGTAGCATATGACCTCACGTTGACAGTACAGTAATGACAATAAGTTGGGGCACCAGTGTTCCACGCACACAATCTATTTAAGTATAATTTTCTGTTGTTAGTATATGACCCCTACTGTTTTGGGGTTGTTAGGTTAAAGGTACTGGGCGTACTTTTTCTGAAACAGGACATTGTTTGGGCAGATGTATTTTACAAACAGGTCTTCTTGTATATAAATTGTTCATCTTTTTATGCCCCTTTTAGGCATATTGTAGCATTTGAATGTCTGCCTGTTTATTAGTCTGTCACACCTTCTTGTGTACATAACTCCTCCTCCTACAGTTTCTATCCAATTGAAATGAAACATGGTATACATTATCAGCATGAAGTAGACATGAGCATATTATACAGACTCTTTAAGTTTAATTATTTTTCCTTGAGTTCAGCCCTTTTATTTGACATTGAGATATTACAACTACATCAGAACATTAAGTGCACAACTCCAACATTTTCCATCCAGTTAAAATGAAACTTGGTATTCATCATTAACATGACAAGGACTTGCACACATTATAAGGACTGTCATTCCTGATTAATTTTTCTGGAGTTTGCCCCAATGTGGACATTGTTTATATTTATTTTTTTATTCTAACAAGTATTTTCTGGGGGCATGAGTCATAATATGTTGACATCTTTCTGGTTAATTTGATTAATGTTGTAGATGAATCTAGCTAAGAAAGGCCCAGGACCAAACAGTCGTATACCACTGCCTACAGGACGATACTTCCTTAACCTGTCCCCATCAGAGCTTCCACCACCTAAAACACCAGGGCAGAGCAACGTGCGCCCACCCAAGTCAGGTGGTGTGCGCAAGACCAGCTCAGACAGATCACTTCCTTTAGAGTCCCCAGCAAGCCATAGAGGGCTCACACCAGTTGCTCAGCTTGGGAGAGAAATCCTAGATATACCTAAAGCTAACGCAACTTCCCTGTCTCATACCCAGGCTAAGCCTACAATGATAGAGGCAAACATGAATGTGAACAACAATGAATTGTAAGTACCATCCAGTTCATAAAATTATGATATTGTTGATGCTGTTAATTTTTGGTTTGAGATGTTCAGTGTAATTATTTTGTATAATCAGTTTGTCAGTGGTGTGTTATCCATTCACATCATCAATTTCAGTGTTAACAAACTAATGTAATAATGGTCACAATTTTTATCCAGTGGTCATGAAACTTGATTTGAGTATTTTCCTCAGTAAAATCTTGGACAAGTTTGATACTGGTCACCTTGGGGTCTAAAACTAGGTCATTAATGTGTCAAATAATAACTTGTAAAAGCCACATTTTCTACTATATCTTTGTGAAACTTTGTCAGAATACTGTAATCCTAGAAATGTTCGCGAACATTATGTTTCGCGTTTTTAATACGACAGGCAATTTAGAGGCTACAAAGATTCGCGCAATACATCGGACGCGAAATATGTGAAAACTTAGTAGCTTACATACTTAACAAACAGATGCAGACAAAATTAAAGATAAGAATGGACATAACTTTTGTGATTCACTTGTCACTTATCCTTAACAAATTTTTCAATCTAAGTAACCCTGTGTGATTGTGAGCAAAATTCACATTCTGCAAGACTGTTGGCAATCACAAATCACTGTATAATAGTATGAGTGTACATGAAATCAGTCCAATATATCTGTATGGAATTTAGTTAGTAGACAAAAAATGATTGAAATATAAGTACATGTAGTGCAAAATCTGGTCCTATATATATTTATTATACTAACTGTCGAGAAAATGAAGCTTACGCTTCAATTCATTCTGTCAAGTCGGGTGTGAAAATGAAATTAAAATCATATGAACATTACGATAACGAGATAAGAGAATTAAAACTGCAGTATGTAAATGATATATGTAAATAAAATTATTATACATGATAAAACATTTTAGTAATTATACATGCATACTTATATCGGGAAGAAGCTTTGCAGCTGACTACCATTGAAAACTACAAACTTTTGTGTTTTCATGGTAGCTGATATATTAAATGTTGGTCAAATTTGAAAGTAGGTTTTAAAAGGTTGATAATAAGGTTAGGAGGTCAACTCCTAGAAAAAATCTTCACATGATCTTCATGAAACTTGATTGAAATATTTGTTTGGGTCACCTAGAGTTTTAAAACAGGTTAAGTTAGTATAACCTTGTTTACACTTCAGAGGCCACCTTTTCTGCCAGATCTATATGAAACTTAGTCTAAATGTTTTATTACTTTAAAGTCAAGGTCATATTTTAAAGCTGGTTATGTCAGGTCAAAGACTAGATCACTGGTTCAGATAGCAGGAAAATCTTGTTAACTTTAAAGAATCCACACTTTTTATTTGGTCTTCACAAAATCTAGTAAGGATACTTGTCTTTATAATATGTAGGTCAAATATGTAATTGGGTTAGCATTGGTTTAAAACTAGGTCACCAGGTTCAGATGCCTATTATTATATCACTCGGGCGGCGCCCTCGTGATATAATTCCTTCGCATCTGAACTCCAAACAATGATTTATTCAACGACAATTCACTGGATGAGATATATTATTTCTTAAATAAACACGATTTACACTCCAGAGGCTACATTTTCTGCCTAATATGCATGAAACTTGACCATAAAATTGGTTTTCATGAAATCTGTGCCATTTGGAAAATAGGTCATCTCTGGTCAAAAACAAGGTCACTGGGAAAAAATTAACCTTAACTTTGTTAATACTGTAGAGTCCAATTTTTTCTGTCTGGTCTGTATGAGACCTTGTTCAAATGTTTGTCTTTAAAAATTATAGGTCAAGTTTTATTTTTGCTGTGTTCAAAACTAGGTCATATTTAGGTTAAAACATAGGGAATCTTGTTTACCTAATCTTCTTGATTTTTGTCGGTGAAATCAAAAGACTTGTTGGAACTTGGTCATGTGAGGTAAAAAACTAGGTCAGATCAGAGAAGAACTTTGTAAACATACTAGAGGCCATATTTTTTTCTACACAGTCTTCAAGAAACCTTGTAAAGTCATAGACAAGCTTTGTAAACATTCAAAAGGCCACAATTTCTACCTGATTTACATTTAAAGTATGTTTAGAATGTTTGTCTTAATGAAGCCTCTCTTAAATATAGGTCATGTTGGGTAAGAATTAGGTCAGATGAGCATTTGCCGCTACAATGTCGTAACATTGATATACAATTGTTACATTATATTGTCAGATTCAGTCTTCTTTGTTTAGTAAGAAAACAAATTGCATGCTGTGAGAATGTATTAAGTATTGATTTATTAAAATACTGCTTTAACAGAGAATCTCAGAAAAGACGTAGAAGGTACACCATGCTGAAGAGACGTAATTTAACAAACCAGTCACCTGGTTCGGGTAAAAACAGTAGTGGTAATATCCGCACTGTTGTTAGGCCCGCACAGGATTCAGGAAGTGAAGCAGATAAAGGCGGGAAGTCAAGACGGAAGAGGAAGAAGTCTTCAAGGAAAAATATTTCATTGGCTTCCCCATCATCTGATGAAACCGGACAAGGTGAGAAATGAGTTGTCATTTCAAAAATTAATTGATTCCTAGTAGCATGTTGTGTGAGAAGTCTTTAAAAAGATTTATGTTTTAATTTAACACTTCAGCATGTTTTTTTTCACATCTTGATAATTCATACAGCAGCACTGTACTGACTTGTTGTGTTATCAGCAATTGATAACTGAAAATGATTAGATTTATTTTGCCAACTTTTCCTATGTATCTCTCCTTGTTGCATCCACATTGCATGCAGTCTAGTTTGATTTTGTTGTTTTTGGAATAGAGCATGGATATGTATACAGTATTGGGCTAAATAAAGCTGTTTTTATGTTTTATTTTCATTCGAGGAAAATACCAGATTCCTTAGAAATTTAATGTTATTTTAAAATAATATGTTTGTATATCTACTTTATACCTTAAAAACTTTTTTTAAAAGTTTAAGGAAAGGACAAAGCAGTTATTGCATGTGTTTGTTTCACTTTTGAGCTGATTCTGGGTAGATTTGCAAAACCTTGACTTGTCATAAAGAAACAGTTTCATATAGCCTGGAATATTTTTAACAGATTGCATGATATAATAGTGTTTCTGTTGCATGCACCAAGAATTGTCTAGGTTTCTTTTTGGGATTTCAATTTTTGCCTAAAATTTTCTTATCTTTCAATGATCCAGGTAGTTTATTGCCTAATATCTTGCAGCAAGAGTAATCGGGTTTTCAAATTTGTCAGGAAATATCATACAGAATTGAAATGAAATTTAGAGTACAGCTGTTGAAAGAAATGATACTACATTGTAGTCAGATATTTAAAATTGAGTTTATACTCTGACAGTGTTTTATTGTTTTATGAATATTTACATGTTCCATAGTTCAAGGACCCTTATTTAAACCTGTGCCAGGTATAAATGTTTTAATTGTCATTATATGTAAAGCTTTCTAACTTGTTTCTAACATGTATTAATGCAGACCTTTTTCAAATAAACGCTTTAATTTATTGTCTGATTTACACCATTCTTAACAGAATGTTTTAAAAAAGATAGTTTCATGAAAATTAATAAGATCACTGCAGGGCTAACGGATTTTGCATTTACATACATTCAATGCATTTTATACTAATTGAAAGCGTCTTCTTTGTATTTCTTAAAATGTATGTCCACTTCAGGCTAGACTCACTACACTTTATATGTTTTTTGTCATGCCTACTATTCATCTTGCCCAGCTGGTTCAATAGGTAGAGCTTAAGACTAGGAATAGAGAGTTCAGTTTTTTTTCGCCAGTGTAATGGTTACTTTTTCTCCAGTCAATTTTTTGGGGGCAGAAAAACTGGGCTTTTACACCAAGCGTATCATTATTATGTTTTCTGTGTTAATTTGAAAGAAAGAGAATGTCTTAAGTAATTCGCCCTCCACCTGTGCAGGGTGTTGTCACTTACTTGTGGAGAACAAGTTTGTTTGGTTCAGAAACCAGAAATACTGTACAAGTTAATTGAGCTCTGAAATACTGTTGAAAAATGGCATTAAACCCTGTCATTTAAACAGACTTTTCAAAGTTTCATGAAAAGTGATCGCTATCATATTAGAAATGCAATAAATTGAATTTCTTTTACTTGCATGGTTTTGATTATTTTTCATTTATCCTTTTACACCTAGCCATTCAAGTTACAAAAAAATACCAATGGGTTTATTGTGAATAAAATGAAGAGAAAAATTGAAGAAAGGGAGATATATTACTTTACATTGCATAATTTATTTGGAAAAAAAATCTATCAATAAATTCCATTTGAATGAAAGAACGAAAGTTTTTACATTTTTCCCTTGTCAGCTTCAAATTAATATAACGGAATTTAATATAATAGCTTTAGAATTGAAATACCGTAACACAATAGAAAAAGTAAATTTGTAGACTCCCTGTCATAATGGCTGGTATTTTACAGCATTGATTAATATGGGAAAGTGAATTTTATTTTATTATTCACACGTTATCTTTTTGAAAATATTTGTTTACATTGTAGTTAAGTTGTCATATACAGAGCACCTATTGTGACAAAATGAAAGATAAAAAAAACTTCTTCATAATGTAAATGTTGGATTACAATTTCAGTTTAATTTTATTCAGTATGATTCTTAAATCTTCTTTTCTAGAAATTGTTAAATCACCAGAAAAACAGTTTACTTTATAACATTGTTTGTAAATGTTGTTAGTTAAATATAAATACAAATACATGGCATTTATATAGTGCAAAAGTTATAAAACTTTACAATTACATAACATTTGTACATTACATTAGTAAAGCATTTTAGTAATCATAATAGAAGAATTGTTATGAAATGTGTAAATCAGACAAGAATAAAATATAGCCGCTCTATTTCCTTTCACTGCTGTTAATTTCGTGTAATCAGTTTAACTGAAATAACTAATGAAATATAGAACTATACAGTTTGATCCACTTTTTCCATAACAAGGCTTTTTGCTGATAAGAAAATTCCATTGATATTATACATCAGCCTGAAAGGAAATAATTCCATTAATATTATACATCAGTCAGAAAGAAATAATTCCATTAATATATACATCAGTCTGAAAGGAAGTAATTCCATTATACATCAGCCTGAAAGGAAATAATTCCATTAATATTATACATCAGTCAGAAAGAAATAATTCCATTAATATTATACATCAGTCTGAAAAGAAGTTATTCCATTAATAAATTATACATCAGTCTGAAAGGAAGTAATTCCATTATACATCAGTCTGAAAGGAAGTAATTCCATTAATAAATTATACATCAGTCTGAAAGGAAGTAATTCCATTAATAAATTATACATCAGTCTGAAAGGAAATAATTCCATTAATAAATTATACATCAGTCTGAAAGGAAGTAATTCCATTAATAAATTATACATCAGTCTGAAAGGAAGTAATTCCATTAATAAATTATACATCAGTCTGAAAGGAAGTAATTCCATTATACATCAGTCTGAAAGGAAGTAATTCCATTAATAAATTATACATTAGTCTGAAAGGAAGTAATTCCATTAATAAATTATACATCAGTCTGAAAGGAAGTAATTCCATTAATAAATTATACATCAGTCTGAAAGGAAGTAATTCCATTAATAAATTATACATCAGTCCGGAAGGAAGTAATTATATTGATATTATACATCAGTCTGAAAGGAAGTAATTCCATTGACATTATACATCTAGTGATCATGAGTCTGAAAGGAAGTTATTCCATTGATATTATACATCAGTTTGAAAGGAACTTTTTAAAGTTTCAATTGAATATATCATCAAGAAACGATTTTCATGGGATATTTCCAGTATATAGTTTCCATTAATTTTGTATTCAGCCATTTTTTGACTCAGAAATCCTAAAAATTCATTTTTGACTTAAGATGTGAATGGATTGTTGTAAAACTTTTAGGATATCTTAGTTCACATAAAACCTTTCAGTTTTTTCGAAATTGTGATTTGTCCAACTTTCCTGATGGAAAAGTAGATTTTTGGCCACAAAATTGACATTTTAACAATTTAATCAGATGGCACTACCACCTTAGGAATCCTGTAGAATGATATTTAGTAGTTTACATCTGGATCCTGCAAAAATAAAGCTACAGTTTATGAAAAACCTTGGATCAGACAGTTGACAGTAGATCTTATCATTCTGTAGTAAACATTCTGTACAAGTATATTAGCTTCTTTTATGTGTGTCACAGTTTTGATAGGTCCTTCTGTGTAAGTTTGTGCATTTAATATATTAAAGATCTGTGCCTTTTACTTGAAAAATGACCACTTTAACATTGAGCATTTTAAAAAGTCAACTGCAAGTTTTGATTTAATTTTACAAAATAACTAAGCTACAGTAATTGCTACTGTTCTATGATGGTGAATATCTAACACATGGTTTGCAAAGTGTTTCTATCTGTGCTGAGAAACTATTGGGTAATGGGCAGCAGCTTGTCAATCAATTATATTCTATCAATGTGCACCACTGTTACATATTTTATGTCACAATTGCTTTCATAGAATGACATTGGTTCTATCTGTATCTCAAATATTCACACTCATAGGTATGTTACAAATATGAGCACATTAACAAAATATATGTGGTACACTGGTAGTGCAGTTATAGAGAGGATATTTGTTTGTTTCAGTGTAAGATCAAAATATCATTAATAGAATGAATACCAGGTGGATATATAAGATCTGGTGTTCTTGAGTAAAAAGATTAGGAGAATCTTACATTCCTGCCTGTGTAGGACAGTGTTTTTCAAACACAAGGGACAGTGAGACATGAGAAACCAAGGGCCAGAAATGTTTCGTATCTGCACAATAATTGTCCCAAGGGTTGGCATAAACACCTTTCTGACACAGACAGACATGTAAGATCATTTTGTCCTGCCATTGCAAAATGTTCAAAGATATAGTAAACTAAAATTGTACATGTGGTTTATGACATCATAATCTGTGCATGTTGCTTGTCTTTTCCCTAGGGAATAGATTAAAGATGTTAAGATATCCTGCTAACCCCACTTAATAGGTGAGAAATTTTGATCTTGCATGTAAATCAAACATATTTTCTCTGAATTTTATGTCTTTTCAATTGTTTTAACCCAACTTTACTCTCTATGTAAGGTCTGTACTGGAAAATATGTTTTTACTTGTGAAATTACCA
Source organism: Mercenaria mercenaria (assembly GCF_021730395.1). Classification (NCBI taxonomy): domain Eukaryota; kingdom Metazoa; phylum Mollusca; class Bivalvia; order Venerida; family Veneridae; genus Mercenaria; species Mercenaria mercenaria. The sequence goes on along the minus strand of NC_069363.1, from coordinate 37,043,494 downwards.
GATTATAATTCACTAGCTATTCTATTTCAAACATGTAATAAAATACACATTTAAATTACATAATCTGTACCATATCAAATATCAAAGTTTTTCTATAAATAAGAATGGCTATTATCCAGTTTTTGCCTGACAAGCATTTTTAGCCCACAATGGAAACCTGTCCTTATTATTTTGATTAAGTTGTCATAGAATCCAGAAACATTGAAATGGTTGTTCAGTATCCATGACAACTTAGCGGAAAATATCCTGACAGAAGCAGGCAGATGAAATAATTAAATGTATCACTTTTGAAATGAATATCTTGTTTCCAGTAATAACCTGTCACAAATGTAACAGAAAAAACCTATAAATTGAATCTGATTGAGTGTTAGTTTTTTCTGTTGAAGCAATGTTTTTTCATAGGCTATGAGAAGTACTTAATGAAGAGAGTGATAATTTCCTGAAGGACCTGTAAGCTTTATATATATATGAGCTGCACCATGAGAAAACCAACATAGTGCATTTGCAACCAGCATGGATCCAGACCAGCCTGCGCATCCGCGCAGTCTGGTCAGGATCCATGCTGTTCGCTAACAGTTTCTCTAATTGCAGTAGGCTTAAAAGGAAGCGAACAGCATGGATCCTGAACAGACTGCGCGGATGCGCAAGCTGGTCTGGATCCATGCTGGTTGCAAATGCACTATGTTGGTTATCTCATGGCGCGGCTCATATCATGCTTTTTTTATAGCTGATAATAAGTTTTGAAATAAGTTCCTCTTATATACATTAAAATATATATTTCTTTTCTTCTGTAATGAATTAAGATATTATTGTTCACAGACAAAATATGTCTATATCTCTGAAATGATTTAAATTATCTAAGAATTAAATTTAGCAGTCAGTTTCACATTGATGTTACACTATGATTATTTTCTTGTCAGGAAAATGAGATTTATAGTTTTCTGCATGCTTTGTTGAATTTTTTAGCTCATCTGAACTTTGTTCAGGATGAGCTATTAGTATAGGTTTGTGGTGTGGCATCCATCGTCTACTGTCAGTATTTTTAGCTAATCATCTTCCAAGAAACTTCTGCTCTTAATTACTCCAAACCTATTTTGAGCATCCTGGCATGAACCTCTCACATTAGTCTGTCCAAATTATTCAGCTGGATTCCTGATAGGGGTAAGGAGAGCTAAATTATGGAAGAGCATTTTAGTGACTTTTTGTCACGAATCACCTCATACATCCTCACCAAAATTTCCTTCTTCACATAATGTTTCTGTTTTTTCATTACTGACATGCTTTTATTATTGTGTTACATACTCCTAGTTCCATGTGCAATACATTTTGGAAGGCTGCATGTTTGATTGTTGTTCCAATTGGATTTGGTTGTTGTTTTTTGGTCTGTATCATTCTAGTATGGACCTAACTCAAGTTTGTTCAAATGGGCTTCCTTTTAAGGGCTGCCAGAGTAGAAAAAACCTTTAAATAACTTTTTCTCATGAACTGCCTGATTGATCTTATACCAGACATGACCTGTAGCATCCTTGGATGAACCTTCTCAAGTTTGTTCATGTAGAGTTGCTTGAATGCACTTACAGCTACAGTAGAAAAAAACCTATAAGCAACTACTTCCCATGAATTTATTGGTAGGTCACATGTTCACCAAACTTGGAAGAAGCATCTTTGCATGGGCATTTTTCTAGTTTGTGCCAGTGATTCTGCTTGACCGCCTCTTTCTTACCTGGCTCATTATATCTGTCACATTTTGGGATGAATTATTTCTTGAGCTAAAGACAATATTGCATTTCATAATATAGTATGAAGGTCAAAACGATCATGAGACTTAAGGGTGACATCATGGTCCTCTTCTTTTATCATATCCCTTTAATGTTTTTGATCTGTATACATTCATTATAATGATACTTTTTTTATTATATTACCATATTTTAGTATTCTCCAACATGCAATATTTTACCTATAGTTTCACATTGGCTGAGTGCTTAAAGTCATTGACTTTGAATCACCCCTCACTAAAGTGGGTTTGATACCTCACTTCTGGTGTAGAATTCATCCTGTGAGCTGGCTAGTGGAAGGTCAGTGGTTCTACGTAGGTGCTTGACTGTGCCTGAAACAATGTAAGGAGGAAGACTGATGTCTTAGAATCTTCCTCCACCATCAAAAGCTGGAAAAGTTGCTAAATGATCAGTGTCAGCATAACTTCAAAGAAAAAAGAATCAACAAAAGGCAGTAATTAAAGCATTAAACTTGCACTGAATTCTTACATGCAAAAATTTGTATGATGTCAGTGAATAGTGAGGTCGATGCTATATACCATATTATCTCGAACTTCTAGTTGTTGTTATTTTGAATATCAGTCTTACACCAAATGATTAGTAAGATTTCATACATTCTATGTTTTGTTGCACAGTTGACTTTACTTTGATCACCGGTGTTGGTGTGGCAGGAAGTGCTGTGACCCTGTCTCCAAGGTAACCAATCGCATGTTCAAATCATGTGACCTCACCATGACACCATGGTGACCTTTATACTTTTGCAGCTTTTCCATGTTCTTCATGTTCAAAGGGGGCATAATCAAAGTTATACTATTCTACAGAAATTAATGGAATTCCCAGAACCATTTTATAGTTTATCTAAGCTGTAAGCTAACACTGTAACCATTGATGATTTATTTCATCTAAAGATGTAGTTTTAGTTGTCTTTTTAGGTAGACATTGTCTAATTTTAGAATGTTAACTTTGATCATGCTGTTTTACTGCTAACATTTTAAACTATTGCATGGCATACAAACAATTATGTAGCTGAAAGAACCCTCACAGAATACTAAGTAATGCATGGAGTGGATGACACCAGTTTTTGCATAAAACGGTTCAAAACACAGCATTTCTTAATTTATGTTGTTTTTTTTTTGCTTTGGGGATTGGATCGACAAAGAAATTTTAAAGAGACTTAAGTGGTACATTTATTAGATAAAAACTGTTTGTTGACTTTTCTTCTTTTGTTACAAAATTGTGTATTTGAGAATGCTGTAACTCTTTGATAAGCGTAAAACCTTTGGATACATTTTAGACATGAGAACATTTTGCCAAGTTAAAACTTTTAGAGGTTTCTTTTTTGCCAAAATATCTTGTTTTCTTTACTGGCTTTTACTAAATTCTGTAACTGGTATTTTTGCTGCTTGCATGTTTTGGTTGAAATTTTCAGAACATGTTTTCTAGCTAATACTGAGCATGAGGCACTAATAGAGGCTTTAGGATTGTTGGATGTCTTGTCCATTTATCAATCTACACTTTCTGTAAAGAATATCTCCTCCAAAATCTCCATGCTAATTTCAACAAAACTTAATAGAAATACATGTATAATGTTTGGTCAGAATCTTCACATCAGAAACTGCTTTGTAAATCTTCTTTGATGAATCCGTGCAGGCCATCTTTCAAAGAAATTTTGCAGAAGTTTTCTTTTTATGACTCTACCTCCATGTTTTACATTTTTAGCTGTGAAACTTGGGTGAGCATACCAAGGACTATGATGTCCATCTTGTTTAAGTGACTGCTTTTATATCTTCTACTTTTATGCATAAATACTTAGTGGGTGTAATCTGCAATTATTTCGTTACACAGCTGAATCACAAAGGTATTTATTACCAAAACACATATATACACATATGTTTATAGAAACTTAATGTAATTGTTTAGCGGAATTATTAAAATCTAATATTATGTGAATGGCTTGTGCTATATTTAGGCTTGCATTGTTTATAACCTTTTTAGAGCTTTGTATATGCTGTCTTGGTTAATTCAGGTACATGTGTACTTATTATAGCAGGGCTCTCGCGACTGGGCGACTTGAGCGAAATAGGCGCTCTAGAACTTCAAACTTCGCTCAGATCTAACCTCAAAGCGAAATGCAAGTCGCCCGATTTTCTTTGATTTCCGCACTCGCTAATTACTGCTACCCAGACTGTTGACAATTTGCACCGTGTCATATAATGAGTGTCGAATACACAAACACACGCCGGCAGCATAATTTAAGCTCCGCCTACCTCAGGTACTTGCGAGATTATCCCGAGAAGTGTGAAAGCGAATCAAATTATCCGATACACCAGAGTCTATTGTGTTAAGCCAATCAGCGCCGCGCTTACGTCTTTGACACTTCGCGTTAATTGTCAACGGGTAAGGCTATTTTCCATAGGGCAAACGAACCACTGTGGCCATAGTCGACCTAACCCTAACCTCTAGTCAGTATATTAGAGTCATAATTTTAGTGGTGCAAAGCCTGGACTATGGCCGACAAAACTATAGAAAGTAGTGTTTCCCATTGTCAACAGGTTCGAGTGCAAAAAAAAAAACTAGAGCGCCGTCGGGTATTTCCGGATACTTTATGTCTTCAAAGACATATTTGGGAAAACAAGTAGAATTTCGCGCCGCCATATATCCGAAAAATAAAAGGAGCTTCTTACCGGCCTTTGACTCTAGTTTCCAATATGCTATATAAACGGAACGCATCTGTAAACAGGGAACCATGCGCCAGTTTAATTTCGGGTATAGTCGGATAGTGCGGGTAATCTCGGATACTAAAAATATTTTAAAAAAATAATGTAACAAGTGTCTTTTAGAAACAGTGCAAGTATTCTATTTCTTAGTTAAACAGAAACATGATTTATGACAATAAACTTTTACATTTCGTAGCTAAACAGAAACATGATTTATGACAATGAACTCTTACATTTCGTAGCTAAACAGAAATATGATATGACAATAAACTTTCAATTTCGTAGCTTAACAGAAACCTAATTTATGACAATATTTTGTTCATTGTCCTAAGTCAACAGAAATCAGACTTATGACAACATTTCGTAGTTTAACAAAAACATATTTAAATGAAAATATTATTTTTCCATTTCGTTGCTTCATAGAAACATGATTTATGACATTTTTTTTCATTTTCGTATGTTAACAGAAACCCAATTTATGACAATACACTTTTAACGAGTTTCAGAGTTTCATTGCATAACACGGCTGCAGTATTTAACAGTAGAGACATTCAAAAGGAAACCCTTGAATCTCCTCCTCTGACATTATTTCAAACTCAATATCTGTACATTTTCTATGAAAGAAACGGAAACAACGCTGACAACCAATCCACCCAGAATCATCATCAGTACCATCGCATCTGTAACACTTGTTTGGGTCAATCGGCATGTTATCATCAGAGTCGTCCTGCACGGAGAAATCACTACCTTCGTCATCAGAATATACGACCTCGGCCTTTTTTATTTTTTTAATGACACTTTTCATTTTGGCCAATTTTTCCTTTTCCTCCTCCTTCTGTTTTTTCTTCAGAAGACGCTGCTCGGCCTTAATTTGTTTCTCTTTTTCCCTTTCAAGACGTTTTTGTTCCCTTTGCACTTTGCGCCTTTGCTTTTCAGCCTCCTCTTCCTCCTTCTTTCTCTTTTTTTCACTCAGTATTTTACGAAATTCTTCCCCTGTAATTGCTTTTGGCAATATTTCTCTTTTGAAACTTCTCTTCTTTGTTGTTTTAGGCTTCGGAATATTCAGGATCTTGCTCATTGGCGATGCAGCCCCCGATGTTGAAGGTTGCGGACTTAAACTATTATCAGTGGTGACTTTTACGTTTACTGTAATTATCGACTTTGGGTCAATATTCTCCTTCTCCTTCGATGCTTCATCTTGCTTTTCATTCTCAGTCTGTTTCTCTTTATTAACCATCTGACGGGTTTCATTCTGTTTTGCAACTGTTTGTTCTACTTGTCTCATCTGAGTGTCTGGTCTGCTTTCCTCATCTTGGGCTGTTTCTGTCTGTTCAGTTGTTCTATTATCTTCTGTTTCATTTGATTTACTTTCTTTTTGTCTGAACAGAATGCTTGTTTGAAACTTGTCAGTCTTTAATACTTTGTCTTTATCTAATGGAAAAAGGCCTGCGTCTCTGAATCCATTCACAGCATTCTCAACCTTTGATGCATTTACCCATGCCTTTTTGAATATCGCAGCAAATTCAAACTTTGTCACATACTGACCTACATGATCTATCTGCCATTCACGTAAAGAAGATTTCCATGTTTCCTTTAGGGACGAAAACAGTCTTAGATCACATGGCTGCATTAGATGACTAGCATGTTCCAGTAGGCAATATAATATGATCCCATTATCTTTACATACATCAGATGCTTCAATAGTCATATGTGTTTTATGTCCATCAACAAACAAAATTACTGGCTTTTTCACCTGCCTTTCTTCTATATCTGGGATGAAAACGGTTTTCAGCCACATGACAAACAATTCACTATCCATCCATCCGTTTTCTGACCTCCCCAATACTGCATCATCAAACCCCTCTAACATATTTCTGGTAAATCTCTGCCCAGCAAACACTATCATCGGGCGCAGATAATGAGCAGCGGCGCTCATTCCAGCCATAACTGTTATCTGTGATCTATCTGACGCAGTTATATTATAAACCGATTTTGCACCTCTTAGACCCAGAACATGCCCCGTTTTTGGACACATACTGAACCCTGTCTCATCGGCGTTGTACAGCCGCGTTGGGTCTAGAAGTATGACTGGATCAGGGACAGTATCCTTAATGAAAGACTCGAAATCTGTGAACCACTTTTCAACATGTTCAGGTTTAATGACTGCCCTTTCTTTACCTAACTGTCTCGGCGATCTTAACGAAATTTCAGGATGCCTGTTCATAAAACTGTAGTACCAATCTTTACCTGGTCTGTCATCTTTACAACGATTTGGTCTACCATCTGCCCGGATTATTTTTTGCACAACGTCCAGTAGCTCTTGTTTACTACGTCCATACCCTATTTTTGACATGTCTGTCAACCACTTAACGATTCGGGATTCCTCTTCCGAAGATAAAAGAGTTGGAGATCCCTGAAAGCTCTCAACGGATGATTTACCAACAACCTTATCATAGATAGTTGTTCTTGGGACACCATACAATTTTGATGCCTTTAAATAGCCCATCGATTTTGACTTAACAGCATGCACTGCATTTTGCAGAGCTACTTTGTCGTATTGTTTCCCTTTCAATTGCCTACTCATCCTGCCGAAATAAAAAAGATAAATGTTAGCTAGAGAATCTAGCCGTATCTTACTTTAAATTAAACATGTCTATATCTACTAGATCAAAATTATAGTACGTATCTAATGTGTGCAAAAAAATAACTTTTTATTATTATTATTTGTTTTGCAACAGTCAAGATGAAGATTTAATATCATTTTCAGTTTTGAAAAACAGGTATCCGGCAATACCCGAAACATATTACATTGTGTCGGGTCTCCGGATACCTACACTATTGTGCTTAAATGACCTTCAAACATTCCAGAATCTGGTGGAATCACGTGTTTACAAATAATCAATACACACTTTAAACTCTGATACACTGTAATCGTAGAAGTTGAATCAAACTGAAAAAATCAATACATGCAGTACGCTTAGCGGACGGTTTAAATTCGATGTAAAATATTACTGTACCTGTAACACTGGACCTTTCCGTTCCTTGTTTTTAAAAACTCCCGCTCGTAAAACTTTTAAACCGGAAAAGGAAAGCTATATTCTCTGCTCATGCGCACTGCAGGTTTCGAGTATGATTAAAATTAACGGAAACGCCGATTGGTTAAAACTATCCGAGTTAAAACTATATCCGAGATTACCCGACGGCGCTCTAATGTTTTATTTAAGAAACTGCTGATTAACCATGCGATTAATTGGAATATGGTACACAATTATTTGTTATCTATGATAAAAGAACGACATGTAATGTATTAACTACGTTAAATTGACTTCCATCGATGAATTTATTTGAATATGTATTTCTAGATTACTGTACACATTTTACTTTCAGTTTTATATTTCGAGTGAGATACTGACATTTCTCGGTGAATGACTCGGTGCAAAGAGCTATAAAAAATAAATACACTTCTACTTCTTTGCTGGTGTTAATAATAAACACTTCATACATGTACAAGATATAACCAAAATTCGGCGGGTTACATTTATAGCATAGGCTTGAATTTTGAAAACGACTTTTTTCAGAATTTTGTAACAAAACGATAACCACTGTATTGGAAATGATCTAACTAAGAAAATGAATGGTCACATCAATGTTTTTTATCAAGAAACAAGAAAATTACAGCCACCTTTCGAATCACTCAACATCATTGCGGTAGAAAAAGTCTTCCCACTTCTCCCTAAAGTCTCCCCACTTCTCCCTAAATCAGCTTGAGGGAGAAGTGACTTCTCCCAAAAATTTGGACCTAGCTAGACCCCTGTTATAGCTATAAATAGATGTCATACTTGCATTTTAACATATGATTTAACTCAGCGTTTGTAGGTTTCATTCTGTACTAGATGTTAAATATTAGTTACTCTTTTCATGGCATTTCATACAGTTGTGTAGGACAATAAATGATGGACCAGTCCTTTTTTAGAAATTTAGAAGCCTAAATGTTAATATAACAAAGTACTGAGAAGGATGTAGAATCTTTAGAATTTCGGCCAAGGACTTCAATAATATTAGTAGAGCATCTAATTTATTTTGGTATTGCCTGTTATTTTGCTTTATTTTCTGTCCTTGGTATTTAACAACATTGTGCAGAATAGTCATGTTTTTGATGTCCTGGGTATTTATGAGAGAAACCTTTTGTAGTATTGTTAATGTGGGACTGGGGTTAGACATTTGAAACCTTTATGTTCTCGATTCTCTGTGAAATTGAAAATTTAGTTCTATATTAACATTTGTTATGGCTCTCTGATGGATTGGGAACTCTCATGTTCTGTTCTTAGAAGAATAATAGTCACCTGATACTTCTCTAATTAAGTGTCTGCCATAATGATAATTGTAAGATATTGACAGTTTTCTCTGATACTAAATTCCTTAAATAATATTTTGATGAATAAGGAAGCTGTTAAGGTACAAACATGCATGAAGGATGACATGCATGAACTGTTTACTAGAGCAACAGTTGTAGAGAAATAAGTTAGTGTATTAGTTTAGTTTTCCTAAGTGATAGTGTTTTTCAAAACAAATATTTATCAAAATATGGCAATGCAATTCTTGTAAGCTGCTCACCTCTCTTTTATAACAAAATAAAAACTTAGTTATATTATCACAATTTTTAGTGGTCACTTAGTTATTTTATCACCATTTTTGGTGGTTCCTGCAGCTAGTGACTATCATATAGTTTTTTTTTATTGTCTCTGTATTGCTAGCTAGTACTGATCATCTGATGCTTCAAAAATTTTTTCAGGAGTTTGTGGATTTGAAGTGAATTTTGCTTTAATCTTTTCAAATTACTATTGTCAATGAATAATTGTCTACTGTAACAATAATAATTATTATGTGAATCTCTTCTTCTAACTTAACTTATAAAAGAGGTATCCCTATTTTACAGTGCCATATCGTTGCAGCCTGAGTATGTATGTTTCTCTTTTGGTTCCTGTTAAAGAATGACAGTAGATTTTGGTTGTTTTACATTTCATGTTATGGTTGAAGTAGTTGAAATTTCCCTAGTTCTTCTTTAATTGGAACATGTATTATGTTAACTGTCCAATTACCATTTTTACATACAAGTAGACAGATCTTCTAGCTTGTATACATAGTTCATATATTCAAGGTGTTTTTTTTTCTATATTGAAGTCTGATGATAGGGGACTACTAAGAAAATCATACTTTTTATTTTTAAAGACAATGTTATTTGTTGCAAATTGTTTTCTTAAAATAAATAAAATAAAAAGTTGTTTGTATTTCCACTCTTTCATCACAGTGACTGAAATTGAATTTTCAAATTCAAACAACAGCTGATATTTCCCTAGTTTCAGATTTCTGGTTTTGCTAATTGCCATTTAGGTCACATAAAATAGAATCATTGGATCACTTAGGTCTAGTTTATCAGTCATCAGTGATCTTAGAATTCTTCTCTGAAGCTTAGGATATCTACCTAACTGATTTATTTTGATTTGTTACTTTTTTAAGCACACCAGTAAAATGTGTAATCCTTTATTAATGGCTTTTAGCATATTAATCAGAAATGGTTATGCATGTTATACCAAATATTCCATGATCTTTTAGCTGACTTTTACTTAGTAATGGGACTACCATTGTTTAGAAATATCTGTTTTCATGTTCTGTGAGATTACTACATTTTGTGGCAGTCACCCTTCTCACATGAAAGGAATTATTTTCTCATTGATCAAAAGCAGTAAGTGATGACACATTTTTATGTAGCAATTTTTTTTTGTGTAACAAGACTTCACATAATAAGAATGACACCTCATTTTTCCATAGAACAGGCTTTGGACTGAATAAAAATTTGGCAATATAATTAGAATAAGGTGCATTTTTAATTTTATTCATTATACTTTTCTGAAAATTTATTTAAGAACCAGCTGGATGTTTATATGGCATGTTGAGTAAGACTGTTTGAATTAAGTTTTCTGTATTTCTGAAAGGGAGCAGTAGAATGGTTATGCTTTCATATTTTAGTGTCTGAAATTGTGTATGACAGAATGTATACCCGGTCCAGTACATGTATTATTATGAATAACTCTGAAGTTAAACATCAAAGGCTAATGAAACTTTAGTAAGACATATGGACTGATTGCTTTGGATTAATGTAAAATATAATTACATTACATTGTAATCATACAGCAAGAAATTATTCTTAGACTAGTATTTCAGATGGAGAATATTTTTATACATTTATATAACAATGAGTTATTCTGTAGTTTTTCAGTTCCATAGCCAAGAATTTCTTAGATACTGACTTGAACATAGCCACAGTTGATAATTAATTTACTTTGATGATAGATTTCACTTTTTTTTCTAATAAACAGCATTCTTTTAGAAGTTTTAATACACTGTGTTGCTTATTATGATCTTTGACAATAGAGAATCCTATTATTTTAGTTCAGAAAATTTGTTCATTTTAGTGGTTCAGTAGTACTTGTATAATGGCACTGTGGAGAGAGTGGTCAGTTAAACAATTTGTGATAAATTGCAGATTGTTATTTTGTTAAACTGCTTTTTTGGAAACGTGACCTAATTAAATTTTCTTCAGTACTATTATAGTTCATAAAATTGAAGACAATCAGATAACAATTGTAGGACAATAATTTACAATTTTAATAGAAAGTCTAAAGATTTTTTCTGTTTCTATTTCAGACACTCCACCAACGTCAGTGACGGCTCAATTCCGCGATCACATGGACAGTTATCATCCACATCAACAGCAACAACTTACAGACAGGCTCCACAGTCGAACAGAGTATGGCTACTTCTATTTTCTAACAAAAATTGGAAAAACATAATAAGATTGAACCAGGTCCTTAATCAGTTTTGGCTGTTAGTCATTTTGAATATATTGTAAACACCAAAACTGTCTTTTTTTCATCCTTTACCATATGAGTATTTCCCAAAATAGTTATTTTACGTATGCCAGTGGTTTTGAATAGTTACAGTATACTGTTTGATTGGCCTAATCTGTAACATTGCCCCTCACCGATGTGGGTTCGAGCTGCACTCGGAGCGTTGAATTCTTCGTGTGAGGAAGTCATCCAGCTTGCTTACGGAAGGTCAGTGGTTCTACCCAGGTGCCCACATGCGATGAAATAATGCACGGAGGTGCACCTGGGGTCTTTCTCCACCATCAAAGCTGGGAAGTCACCATATAACCTATAATTGTGTCTGTGTGACGTTAAACCCAACAAAAAACAAAACAAATAATCTGTGACAGATTTTATTGGTGAATAGCAGATTTTGCAAGATCCAGATAAACTAGTATACATCATTCTAAAGGTCTCCATCTTTTTTGAATTTTGAAAAATGTCTATCATAAGAATGTCATTTTTTTTTTGACAAAAATTAATTTTTCTCATTGTAAAGTCACAATTTAAAAAAAATACTATTCTTATGATTTTTACCTTTTGAAAATTTTGCCTTTTTGCTAACTAAGATCTTCTAGTAGTTTTGTAACAATGTTTGGTGGCAGAAATGGTCAAAATTTACAATACAACCTGCTCCACAAAATTCTTTTTTTCTTAGGAAAAGTTTTAATTCAAACAATCAAGATGTTTTAAAAATTCCTATAAAAAGTCTTGGAGTTCTGTAAAATGATATATAATATTGATGGTAATACATTGTCCTATATTCAAAGAATAATCAAGGAAAAGCCTTGTTATGGAAAAGGTGGATCAAACGGTTGAGTGGTCAGTCTCGATTTGAATTCCTGGCCCTGGCATGAATAATTTGTATATGTCAGGGTTACTAAATAATAATTGAGTAAAGTTAATGTATAGGTTTAACAAGAATTTATAAACATTATTGTAAATACCTAGTAGGATAATCATGTTATGTAATGTCTCGTTCAGTTACAGCTCTGTAATGATATTTACTAATAACTGTATATTTCACTTTAATTATAACAGTTATATTAGCAACTAGATACTTCTGTAAAATTCTGGTGTTTTTTCTAAGGTTTTAGGCTCAGTTAGTTCCCAGTTCTCTAGTTTAAAGGGATTGGCCTCCAGGTCGTTTGACAACAAAAAAAAAATATTTTTTTTAGATATCTGGAAATAAATGCTATATTTCTTAAGAGGCTTTGAAACTTACTTACTGACAGACTATATGTTACGAAAACATTATTTCAGGGCAGCACAGGTATGGTGAATCTTGAGACGTATTTGCGCCAAGCTGGAAACTTGCGACCTCCACCAAGATCAGCAAATATTAATCCCAGTAAACTTAACATCTTCTGGGTAGATTACTGAAACTTCTACATTTGATGGATACTGACTTCTGGGATTGGAATATTAAATTTACGTTTTGACACTGTTTGAAATACCTACATCAACTGAAACTGTGATGCCACTATTTTAGTACATCAAAGCAATTTACATTTTGAGGAGAGTTCTAAAGTAAAATTTGGAGTTCTGTCCAGCTGCATAACATTAGACTAGTGTAGAATATGAAAAGATGATAGTATTAATTGTTTGAATATTTCTTTGACAAGTAACCTTGTTTGATTTCTTTAAGGTGGTTGGTCACATTTAATCAACATTTTAAGTTTAAAAATCTCTGTCTGAGATTTGTTTAAATATAAAAAACTATCTAGAGGTATATCCATATTAGAAATGCATATTTTGTCGATGTTTTTTATATAATTGTGTAATTACACTCTTTCATATGAAAAATTTATAATATCTAGCTTTGTTTTTTCCTTTGATAGATGTTTGGATATTTCAACAGTTTGAACCAAAGGTCAAGTTTTAAAACTGTTTACAGCATCAGAATTTAAATATTTTCTGTCTTGAAATGAAAAGGGAGATAATAATTTTACAAACTCACCTTTCAGTGGAGTTTGGTAAAATATTTAATTATCAGTGCAAATAATAGACAAATATATTACAACTGTTTTGATATTTATATCATTCCTTAGGCAAAATATATTTATCAAATTTATACTTATACAAAATGAACCCTGTCTTGGTTCGAAAACTAGGATAGGAAAGTCAAATTTTATAAATACTGTAAACAGCTAATGTCTGAGATGTGTTAAGCGCTTGATTAAATTAAATCAGTGTCAGTGATCAAATATCAAATTTTCAAGCAAATCTATTAGGAAACCAAACTCTGATTAACTGCATTTAAATATCTAATGATTTTGTATGGGATAGGAAAAATTGGTGGAGAGCTGTTAACAGACATGCCGAAAAAAGAAACACAAAGTTTAAAGTAGGAAATTAGTCATTAAGTAGGTAATTCAGTTTTGTTACACAAAAACATAGCGATAGTCTAGTTTATGCTCATTAGGTAGCTTTTAGAAAGACCTTGTCTGCAGGAAAGGCAAATTTAGTCATTTTCTCTAAAAAAGGATTTAACCTTGTAAACTGATAATTTTATGGTATTTTCTACCCAAAAAATTGTGTCTTTGTTTTTACATTATTCAACTATAGGAATTTGACGTACTTGTATCTGTTCAATAAGTACATTATTTGGGCATGAAGTAATGTAACTAACTTGGAATGATGGCATTATTTTCTTCTTGTTCTATTATATCCTTCATTTAGCATTATTTGAAATTGCTACAAATTTTTTCAGCATTTTTAGATCTGTTTTTGTTGTGCATGTTTGTTCTATGTTAGGTATAATGGCCTTCTCATAAAATTTGATGGCATATTTCTAAGTATTTTAAAAGTAGTTACATTCTAGTACTTTAGTGACAGCTGCAATCATATCTTTGTAGATGTATGTGCCTGGTAAGTTGAACAAGAGTTTCCAAAAATATTTTTCTTACTTTTTGAATGTGGATTTTCATTGATTATGTTTTTTCACTGTTTGTATGGATTGATACGATGCAGAGGGGCCTCTGGGTGGTTAAGGTTGCTGACTTAAAATCACTTGCTCCTTAATACAGTAGATTCAAAACCTTGCTGGTGTGTAGAATTCTCTATGAGAGGAAGCCATCCAGCTGGTGTATGGAATTTGTCATCGTAACATGAAACAACAAGATAAAGAAATTAATGATATCATGCTTTCATCTTATACATAAGCTGTTACTGATTTTCATTTTGAAGGAAAAGCGTCATTTTCTTACTGGATATTTGACCTTATTTAAGTTTGTTTTAGATGCTTAGTCATCTTATTAAGTCATGTTATTTTAAGTTTTTGTATGTAAGCTGGTATCTCACTAACTGCTTGTGGGAATGGATTGAAACTTCACACACTTATTCACTGTGATAAACTGACTTACACTGCACAGGTTCAATATCTCTATTTTGCTTTATTACAAAATTATGTCCCTTTTTCGATTTTAAGCTGGTATCTCAGTATCCACTAATGGGAATGGATTGAAACTTCACACACTTGTCACTGTCATGAGCTGATAAGCACTGTGCAGGTTCCGTAACCCTGTTTTGCATTTGTACAAAGCTATGCCCCTTTTTCAACTTTTGTATTCATTTAATTGACAAGGCTGTTGAATAGTCGAGCTTTGCTGTCCTCCGACAGCTCTTGTTAGATAGGGTTTTTGCTTATTTGTAAAAGTTGACCTAAACTCTTACTTCTTTTATATTTGAATATTTTTTCGTCCACTGTTACAACTAGTATGTGCATTAATATATTATACAGACAGTATGTTTTGTTAATGTAAGATCTTTCAAGGTAGAAGTTGTCAATAGATAAAATGTCAAGGATGAAAGTTTGTAACAGAACGTGAAACACTGCAGACCATCAATCGCATCTCTGAGAAACAAGTTGTCAACCCAATTATTGGACATACGGCAACTTTCCAGCATTTCAGAGTCAAAAAAGATTCCAGGTGTTTTTTTGGGCAATATTTTAGTCACAAACTGGCATGGTTTCCAGCATAAAAGAATTTTACACCCTTTTGTGAGATTTTGAACCTAAGCAATGAGGGTCGAATGATTCAAAGACTGCTACCTGAACCACACAGCCATAGAAGTTGTTGGTTTGTAGAATGCTGTGTAAATCATTTGTGAAAAGCTAATTGCAAAAGGCTTTATATGCTAGTTTATAACTTACAAGATGCACAACATATTTTTTCTCCAGTATTTTCATGTACATCATGTATAAGTGGTTAAGCATTTATTAAGAAGGAAGTTTTGAATGAATATATATGGCAAAACAAATGGCTTCATATTTGTGTCTTTCTGTTGTGAATTATCTGAACGGTAGTATTATATATATAAGACGAGGTATATGTATAACGTCTTCCAACTTTTTTTGCATGTGTTTGTCAGAATGAGTACTTGTGATATATTTCAAATATAATATTTCTTTGTAGTAGACAGACAAGTTTTCATTTTGAAATTTAAAACTATACCCGGGATTTAAATACTAGTATCGGAAGCAGATTAATTAGTGTTGATGTTTAGTTAAGATTGAATATCTTGCCATGATAATGAGGTATTTGTTGTGTGAGATTATGTTTAACATTTAGAGACAAGTTGTTTTTTCATAAACCCTTATAAGATGCAAGTTTAAAGAAACAAACTGGAAATGGAGGACACAAAGTTGATGGTTGGGGAACTAATGGCAGTTGTCTGGAAAGGTATAAAGGTTTTATTCATTAACCCAGAGATTTAGCTATTTGCATCATATACTAATGAAAGAATTCAAATGATAACAGATTTAATGGTAAGCTATGTGTTTAACAAGTAAGTTTTCTTTTTGTTTTTTTTTTGTTGTTTTTGGGTTTACCAGGTTTGTACCTGTAGAATTGTATGGTTAACTATCCCAGTTTATTGATACTGCTGATGGGAAGTGGATTTGATTACCATGGTGCACTATTATTTTCTTTCGAAAGAAATTGTTAAAACCATATAATTATGGTGTTATAGTGAGACTAAAGGGCATGTCAGTTTTGCATTGTTTTGCATAGTAACAGGCTTATAGAAGGGCATTGAATGTAGTGTTTGTAGTAAGATAAGTCTTGTTTGATGTTGTAATTTATGACTGTGTTGGCACTTACGTCTTATTACAGCATATACATTGTATACTTATTTATAAATTTACCAATTAACATATTACATAGTTGACTTCAAGTACTAAAAACATGTCTGTCTGACTGCAGAAAAGATTTGAATATTCACAAATATGTTTATGTGGCCATACAGATACTGTTGAGGTCTATGGGAATTTTGTTTAGTATCTTATATATATATTCCTTACAGAAAGTATTTAACTTTTTATACTTAAAATTTTACCAGTTGTTTTTGATTCAACCAATTAAGCATTTCTTAAAGTCAGCTTGCTCCAGTTTTAAAATATACAACACAGATACTATAATGACTCTTGCTGTATTATTAAAAGGTCTCATGAGATATTTTTAACATTTTAGCAGTTTGGCTCACACAAGTTTGTTTTATTTTATGAATGAAAGATAAATATTTTAAAATTTCTTTTATTACCATCGGTTCAAATGTTAAAGAGAGTATTTAGTGAACAAAACCTTTTACAGAAAGTGATATTTATGTCTCCCCCAGGAGACATATTGTTTTTGCCCTGTCTGTCCATCCTTCCGTCCGTCCGTCCATCCGTACGTCACACTTCATTTCCGAGCAATAACTGGAGAACCATTTGACCTAGAACCTTCAAACTTCATAGGGTTGTAGGGCTGCTGGAGTAGACGACCCCTATTGTTTTTGGGGTCACTTCGTCAAAGGTCAAGGTCACAGGGGCCTGAACATTGAAAACCATTTCCGATCAATAACTAGAGAACCACTTGACCCAGAATGTTGAAACTTCATACGATAGATGACCCCTATTGATTTTGGGGTCACTCCGTCAAAGGTCAAGGTCACAGGGGCCTGAACATTGAAAACCATTTCCGATCAATAACTAGAGAACCACTTGACCCAGAATGTTGAAACTTCATACGATGATTGGTCATGAAGAGTAGATGACCCCTATTCATTTTGGGGTCACTCCGTCAAAGGTCAAGGTCACAGGGGCCTGAACATGGAAAACCATTTCCGGTCAGTAACTTGAGAACCACTTGACGCAGAATGTTGAAACTTAATAGGATGATTGGTCATGCAGAGTAGATGACCCCTAACGATTTTGGGGTCACTCTGTGAAAGGTCAAGGTCACAGGGGCCTGAACATGGAAAACCATTTCTTGTCAGTAACTTGAGAACCTCTTGACCCAGAATTATGAAACTTAATAGGATGATTGGTCATGCAGAGTAGATGACCCCTAACGATTTTAGGGTCACTCTGTGAAAGGTCAAGGTCACAGGGGCCTGAACATGGAAAACCATTTCTTGTCAGTAACTTCAGAACCACTTGACCCAGAATGATGAAACTTCATAGGATTATTGGTCATGCAGGGTATATGACCCCTAACGATTTTAGGGTCACTCTGTGAAAGGTCAAGGTCACAGGGGCCTGAACATGGAAAACCATTTCTTGTCAGTAACTTGAGAACCACTTGACCCAGAATGATGAAACTTCATAGGATGATTGGTCATGCAGGGTAGATGACCCCTAACGATTTTAAGGTTACTCTGTGAAAGGTCAAGGCCACAAGGGCCTGAACATGGAAAACCATTTCCAATCAATAACTTGAGAACCTCTCGACCCAGAATGTTGAAACTTCATAGGATGATTGTTCATGCAGAGTAAATGACCCCTATTGTTTTTGGGGTCACTCCGTTAAAGGTCAAGGTCACAGGGGCCTGAACATTGATAACCAGTCCCGATCAATAACTTGAGAACCACTTGACCCAGAATGTTGAAACTTCATAGGATGATTGAACATGCAGAGTAGATGACCCCTATTGATTTTGGGGTCAGTCTATTAAAAGTCAAGGTCACAGGGGCCTGTTCATGTAAAATCATTTTTTGGAAATAACTTGAGAACCACTTGATCTACAATGTTGAAACTTAATAGGATGATTGGACATGCAGAGTAGATGACCCCTATTTATTTTGAGGTCACTTGATCAAAGGTCAAGGTCACAGGAGCCTGAACAGTGACTTGAGAACCACTAGGCCAATAGTGTCGAAATTTAGCGGGATGACTGGACATGCCAAGTAGATGATCCCTATTGCAGGCAACCATCAGTGTCTCTTTAACTTTCGCTCCTGACACCTATTGACTTCTTGCCTATAGGACTTTGCATTGGGGGAGACATGCGCTTTTTTACAAAAGCATTTTCTAGTTTATTTTTTCATATACCTTTATTTCTATTGTGATAATTCCAATAATTATATCTATATCTATTTTTATTTATTTATTCACTCAAATTATACATTTATAGCTTTTTGTTTGTTTTAATCAAAGTGCCACAGTTAATGCTTCAATTGATTTCACTTTTTTTTGTATGTTAGGAGTATATTTATGTCATTCATGATACTTACATGTTATGAAATATACACCCCTTTCCTTGAAAAGTATTGTACATTTTTGTAATGTTGTGAACACTAGACCAAAAGCATTACTTTATACAGAAACCAACTGGTTTTTTTTTGACTATTTGTCATTTATTGAGGAATGGACCTTTAGTGAATCCAAAGGAGGTAAAATAACATGTATATTACATACATTTCATATTTCATATCAGTTTCTTGTGTCATGAAATAAGGAGTGGCATTAACATGACAATGTTAGAAGCACAGAGTGGCGTAAACATGACATAGTTAGTTCTACATTTGTATGACGTCTTATGTCTGTCATTAGTTAAGAAAAAATGTTGTCATTGATAACCTACTTTGAAATCTGTCGTATCACCCTTCCACTGTCATATATATTGTCATGTTTGTGTTAAAGCGACTTTTATTTCATGTGAAACTCAACAAGGCCTAATAAATCTTTTGAAAGCCACACTTTGTCATTTGTTTACTAAAGATGCATATTGTTCAGTAGGGCTTCCATCTGATGTAACTGAACTGATCCAATGAATGACACTAAAATTTATCAGGGTGCATATATTGTAGTTCATACTCGGTAAAAAAGAGGTGACTGTTATTAAATAATGGTTTGTTTGTGAACGGGATGGAATAAGGCATTCAAGAAAATGCATATTGGGTGAGAGCAGAGCCAAACAAAATGATACCCAAAATTTATTTCAATTTTCACCCGAAAAAGGCTTCAGGGTGACACATTGTGGAAAAGTGTGTATTTTTTTGATGTTTTTTTTTTCTGTATATGAAGTCACAATTATAACAGGCTTGCACCTAACTCTGTGAAAACATGATTTGTGATTTAACACTTAGCTCCATAATTTGAGAAAAAAAATCAGAGAACACCAAATCAGAAAGGGTTGTTGTACATGAAAATTGAACAGCATATAAAACATGTATATTACCCTACAAAACAATAATTGTTATTGTTACTTTATTGATATATACACTGACTTCCAGAAAAGGACTGCATAAAGGGTCTTCGGACAGTTCAGTGCCTTTAAAACTCGCCAATTTCAAAGAACTGTTTCATATCTTTGTTTTGATGCATTTTCAATAATGTCCATGAGCGCTGAAATTTCACGTAAATAGTTGAAACGTAGTTTTCAGGAACTATTTACTTTTATTATGCCCCGGCATCTACTGATGCGGGAGGCATATAGTGATTGTCCTGTCCGTCCGTTCGTTCGTCCGTACGAGGTTAACGAAATGGGACCGTTCCGTCTAGCATCAATACCCCTCACTAGAATGACTTGATACTAATGCAGATGTAACCTGTGGCCATTCCTCATCTTCAGACATCACCTGACCTCAGTTTGGCATTGACCTTGACCTCATTTTGGACTAAGGTTGCTTTATATGGGCCATCTCTTGGTTAACCAAATGGGACAGTTTCGTCTAGCATCAATACCGCTTACAAGAATGAATTGATACTAATATAGATGTAACCTATGACCATTCTTCATCTTCAAACATCACCTGACCTCAGTTTGACCTTGACCATGACCTCGTTTTGGACTTAGTTTGCTTTGTATCGACATGCCACCGGGGGCATCAAGCGTTTATTGAACGCAGCTACTTGTTTCTTTACAAATGGTATTCATTTTTAGCTCATCTGATTTTTTGAAAAGAAATGATGAGTTATTGTCATCACTTGAGCGTTTGTTGGCGTTGGCGTGGGCGTCAGTGTTGCCTGGTTAAGTTTTATGTTTAGGTCAGCTTTTCTCCTAAACTGTCAAAGCTATTGCTTTGAAACTTGGAATAATTGTTCACCATCATAAGCTGACCCTGTATAGCAAGAAACATAACTCCATCTTGCTTTTTGCAAGATTTATGGCCCCTTTTGTACTTAGAAAATATCAGATTTCTTGGTTAAGTTTTATGTTTAGGTCAACTTTTCTCCCAAACTATCAAAGCTATTGCTTTGAAACTTGGAATGCTTGTTCACCATCATAAGCAGACCCAGTACATCAAGAAACATAACTCCATCTTGCTTTTTGCAAGATTTATTGCCCCTTTTGGACTTAGAAAATCAGTTTTCTTGGTTAAGTTTTATGTTTAGGTCAGCTTTTATCCTAAACTATCAAAGCTATTGCTTTAAAACTTGCAACACTTGTTCACCATCATAAGTTGACCCTGTACAGCAAGAAACATAACTCTGTCCTGCTTTTTGCAAGATTTATGGCCCCTTTTGGACTTAGAAAATATCAGATTTCTTGGTTAAGTTTTATGTTTAGGTCAACTTTTTCTCTTAAACTATCAAAGCTATTGCTTTGAAACTTGCAACACTTGTTCACCATCATAAGCTGACCCTGTACAGCAAGCAGCGTAACTCCATCCTGCTTTTTGCAATAATTATTGCCCCTTTTGGACTTAGAAAATCATTTTCTTGGTTGAGTATTATGTTTAAGTCAACTTTTCTCATAAACTATCAAAGCTATTGCTTTAAAACTTGCAACAGTTTTTCACCATCATAAGGGGACACTGTACATCAAGAAACATAACTCTATCTTGCTTTTTGCAAGAATGATGGCCCTTTTTAGACTTAGAAAATCATGGGTAGGACAATATTTCTATTACACAAAAAAAATCAGATGAGCGTCAGCACCCGCAAGGCGGTGCTCTTGTTAAAGAGGGGGGGGGGGGGCAACTTTTAGAAAATATTTTAAGTATCTAGTACTTCGGGACATCACGTTAGAACATGTAATGGACTGGTCGATTGTCTTGATTAAAATTTCTCATGTTTACCAAATACTTCCGGGTTTTGATGATATACTACTAAACCTTAACAAATTAATGAAGTTCTGAGTCTCTAAAAGGATGATTTCTCCCTCTAAATATGACTGTTGAAACTACAAAAGCCTTATGACACACTGTTTAACTTTCTTCAGGCATTCGGCAAGGTCCTTAACAAATTTCTTTCTATAAGTTACAGTAGGAAAGACACTTAAGTAGAAAGAAGCCTGCCTCAGTAATTATAAACAACAAGTAATTTTAGAATATGAGGAGTCAACCCATGGGCGTACCCCCAGGGAACTGTCTTGAGGCATCTTCTTTTTCTTGCCTTCATCAAAACGCTGCCTACTCAGAATCCCGGATTTCTGCGGATGACAATATCCTCTTCCACTTCACTGGGAACCAGCATGAGGCTGACCTTTTACAATAGAATGTCCAAGCCCAACTGGCGAAGTGGGAAGGTGGTCCGACAGATGTAGTTTCATCAGTAAGTTGCTAAATGTAATAGGACCCAAAATTGTAATATGAAATTTGTGCTCGATGCAGTTACAAAGTGATTATTGCTCAATTTTTCAAGCGATAATCAATTACAATTAACTCATGTTACCCAATATGCCGCTGTGTTATTCCCTTGATAAAAGAAAAAAATGATATGATATATTTTTCCGAAAATCATTTATAATTTACAATTTTGCGATTAATGTCAGAAATACACTTCTAACTCCCAGTATACAATCACAACTATTTTCAACGGATTGACAGATTTTGATAAAAATGCACTTCGGCTGACATTATTCTCTCAGATACATTGCATGACAGTTTCCATTTAACCACGGTTATACAGAGACATAAATATATTTTCATATGAGCTGACCAAGATAATCAAATGTGTGGCTGTGATTAAAGTAATATACGACTTTGACCTAATATCGAATATAAACACGTTCGTAAGTGTCTCCGCAAGACATTTAATATATATAACCGTGGAAATATCGTCTGGAGAAGTTCCTGCCGAGAAGAAAAAATGACATTTTAATTTTATTGTAGAGCAATACGATATTAGAATAGTGAATAATATCTCTAATTATCGTTAATATTAAAAAGTATTATGAAGACATAGATCAGCAAGGTATTTATAAATGTATCGCTTTATGATCTTTAAATCAACATACTTCCATTGCATTTACTTGTATGAGGCCCGTAGGTAATATATATTTAGTAATTATATTATTAAAATGTACACCTCTGATAAATACTGTGTATATATTATTCTCCTGTCTTTAAATCGCATATAATCACTTATATTATGTTACAAGAAGAATAAGAAGAAGAATCTTTATTATGCAATAAATCAAACAAGATCCTTCTGCATATCTTCAATATACATACAAAGTAATAAATATAACATGTATGGCAAGACAGCAGATATGTAAATACAAGCTTAACAATTGTTTCAATAATTCATAGGTATCCGTTTATAACACAGCTTTGGGAGAGACAAACTGGATAACCCAAACGTGTATTAGCTATTTAAACGTACATACCATTGAGATACTTCCTTTTTTCGAAAGCTTTAAAGACATAGTTACGTTGCGAGATTTCGAGTATCTTTAGTATTTTCATAAATAAATAATTGCAAAAATCTAAAATAACTTGGATGATGCCAGAAATACCTCGTGATATACTGTTTTCTTCAATCTACAAACTCCTGACATTCAATGACAAAATGATACTTATCCTCTAATATCTGACAGTTAGTACATATTTCATTTTCATAAGGTATATTATTTGGACGACTCCATCTACCAGTCTCAACAGCCAATCTATGCGATGACATCACCAATCTTGTTAATGCTATTCTGAACTTCTTTATATTTATAACTGTTAAGTAATTACTGAGACTGAACTAAAATATATTCTTGTAAAATAGTGCTCGACTGGATTCATTTATAGATGTGTTCAAATCTTGTGTGTAAATATCCCTTAGACGCTGTTTTAAAATATGAAGAAAGATCTTAGTGTCTCCTACACTCTGAGCAAGCCAAACATGATATAATCCTAATTTTAATAGCAGGTATTTCACCTTGGAGACCAAGTTTATTTTGCGAGGATTTAGATCTATACAATTCTTCAAAGAAATATATACTTGTTTAGTATATTTAACTTGGTCACAATTGCTAATTTTCAACCAATACTTTATAATATTGTAATGTCTTTCTATTTCTAAGTTGTATCTACCTGTTTCAGCATAAATAAAACTGTTCTGTGTGGTAATTTTCACCCCGAGTAACCTTTTACAGACGCTTAGATGTGTTCGTTCTACCTGTACACCTTTATTAAAACCATAAACCCCACTTGAATAATTCAAAATTAGAATAATGAGTTTATCAAAAATGTATCTAATCTGTGAACTTATAAAGGTATTTATTCATTTAAAAATTGTCTTAAGTGCCTGTCCTGAAAGCATTTTGTCAGTCTCATTAAAAGAACCACCTGAGGTAAACAAGATACTAAGATATTTAAATTTAATCACTATTTCTAGCTCAATATTCTTATTATTTAAATTGATATTTTGGCTAAGCCTCCCTTTTTCTACTAAAATCATAACTTTTGTCTTTTCTGTATTAACAGTTAGTTTCCATCTATCACAATATTCGGCTAAAACGTTTAAAGATTCTTGCAGATCTTGAGCTGTTTTCGCAAATAAAATGATATCATCCGCATATAACAACAAACAAATTTTTATGCAATCAATGTCTATCCCTTCGATGCCTTTCACTAAAAATGTCTCTTCAGTATCATTTAAATATATGCTAAATAGAAAGGGAGATACATTCTCCCCTTGTGTAACTCCTAGCGAATAGAGAAACTTTCACTTAACGACTCCATGCTTTTAATTTTTGACTTGACATTGTTATACATAGATTTAAGAACATTAAGTATTTTACCAAGTACATCATAGCTGATAAGTTTGAACCAAAGAATACCCTTAACAACAAAATCAAAGGCCTTTTTGAAGTCCACAAATGCGCAAAAAAGTGTTTTTCCCTTGTCAAAGCAATGATTAAGAATAAATATATTAGCCAGAGTACTCATTCCTTTTCGAAAACCCGACTAAGCTTCAATGTATATGAAATATTTTTCAGCCCAGCTGTTTAACCTTTCATTTAAAATGCGTGTAAAAAGTTTCCCCAAAGTACTAAGTAAAGTTATGCCTCTATAATAACACAGTATTGGAAGAAAGAACTCGATGCACTCTATGGTCATGGGATGACCATGCTTATTTATAAAACCTGTCACAAATAATTATTTAAAAACGATAGTTTTAATACGAATATGTAAACGCTATAACAGTAATAATAAGGCAGTCAATGTAATATAAATACATGTATATAAAAGTTAAGAAAGGTTTCCGAAAACTGAAAGGTTCCACACACACGATTGATGACCTATAACCGTTTATCTAGTACAGCTTTTCGATGACATGGTCCTCGTGTTATAATGTTGCATAATCAAAGTTACACGGCTTTGCAGAAATTATGTGAATTCAAGAACCATTTTATATTTTATTTAGATAAAATTGTAAGCTAAATAATGACATTTTTAGACGTTGGACACCTATGTGTAATTGTCGGATGCGTGAACTTTTATCAAAGTGTTTTCTGCTAACATTTGAAACTGTCACACGTAGCGTGTTCTCATAAAGAATCGCAAGGTCTTGCTTGCATGTAGCTGTAGCTGATGATGTCAGTTTTTGTTTTGAACAATACCGTGTTATCACAGCGTTATCATAGCATTTGTCAATTCATATCTTTTGCGGCTTCGGTATTAGGATACAAAAAGTACTAAAGGGCCTAAATAGTAAATTTACTAGAATACGAAACAATGTTTATGTTATATAATTTACTAGCCTGTAACACCTAATGGTGCATATTGTAAATGTGAGCTTTCTTATTTTTGACTAGTAGTGAGACATTCATTTACTGAAAGCACTTTACTGTGATGTCGAAATTTTTAATATCCACCGTCGGCAAATGTTTTGCTATTTTATTTTAACTTTAACATTATTTGAACAATCTTGGTAAAGGGTCAATCTAGAAACATTTTTTAAAATCGGACCAGCAGTTTCAGGCAAAGAGATGTTTAAGTTTCCACTTTTTTCGTATATTGTAAAATGGCCATACCTTCGAGTGTTCATTTTTGTATGAAATAGATTAAGGTAGAGGGTTATCAAAAGAAAAGATTGTTAATCAGACTAGCGGTTTAGAAAGACATGTTGTTCGATTATTTTTATTTTCAGCCCTTTATAAAAACGTAGATGTAATAAAATTTCACTATACATGTATAGTTGGAACTTTGAAACATCTTAACAGAAATCTAAGATAATTTCACACAAATGTTTCTTTTATGACCCTTTATAAAATCGATGCCAGTAGGGCTAAAAATAGAAACATCTTCAGACAAAATTTCCTCCCAATTTGAAGGTTTGACACAGAAATATTACCCTTAACAAATACATAATGTTAAAATTGTCAATTGTCAATTTGTCAAAAGAATTGTTTCAAGAGTAAAAAAAATTCTTATAACATCATCTTATATTCAACCACTTGTTGAATTTTGAAGTGTTGCTCAATAATGCCCCTTGGCTGAACATCTACCATTATTGTTAAGTCATCTTAATAAAAAAAAAACACTAGTGAGCGATCTAGCGCCATCATAGCCCTCGTCTTGACAAGTTTAGCAAAGTAACCTAATGTGACTTCTTTTAACATTCAGATGTTGTTGTATGAAGTATGAACAATAGGTGGAATGCATAAATTTGAATACAAGAAAAGGAATTGCATGAATTAAGAAGTAATGACATCCTTAATGCATCAGTTCTGTAAGCTTAGTAAGTCTTGTTTATTCTAGGTGTGGCAAATTCAATAAGCCCTCGTCTTCGGAATTACATGTGGTTTTGCATCATTTGCTCATTTTAAACAGTACTTTTCCTTGGTTTAAACAATATTTTATTAATCACAATTCATTTACAACATGTACATATATCAAAAAGGTATACAGGTTTGAGTAGGAAGCTGAAAGCTTATTTGAAACTCTCTCCTTAAATATTTACGTTTATCATGTTAAATCACGGTAACTTATAAAGTGCTGCTTGCAGTTTATTCATCTACATTTGTTTTATTCTTATTATAGGTTTTTAAGTAATAATCATGTTACACACACGAACGCAAAAACAAAATAGAAAATAATATAACATTTAAAAAATAGGTTGTTAGTTGTACTAAAATGTGTATGTTTATGTGACAAAGAAAGCAGGTAGGAGGCGAAAAATAGGAAATTAGAGAAGAAATTATTTTTCCTTATAAAGTTATTGTTTAGAATTTGCAACTATATGACTTCTATATAATTCATAATGTGTCCTTGTAAGAAAAAACATATCTAAAGAAACTCAAACAAAACGAGTCTGTTGTTATTTTTGCTTGGTTGCATTCTTTGCTTCGAAAAGCTCTTCTTACAGATTTATTCACCAGATGCAAACATCTATATACATTTTTATAGCATTATTGAAATCAGCATCGTTACATTTATCATGAACATAGTTTGCTATGAATGTTATAACATTTTGAAAGTAATTACATTCAAATGACAGCTGCATCCAGGAGCAATCCAAACATAGCTTG
This sequence comes from Mercenaria mercenaria, assembly GCF_021730395.1. NCBI lineage: Eukaryota > Metazoa > Mollusca > Bivalvia > Venerida > Veneridae > Mercenaria > Mercenaria mercenaria. Next base: position 37,016,119 of record NC_069363.1, on the reverse strand, counting down.
CTTATTATAGGGCTTTTATGTTTTTCTCATTTCGTTTGTGGGTTAAGGCTTTTAACGACATAGCAGTGTTCTCTGTGGCACTAGTTTAATAAGAATGTTAAGTTTAGGGTCAGACATACGTTGAGTTCCCTAACATTTAGTCAGGGTTTATGCTCATTATTATGTCAAAGATACATCAGCAAATCTTTGACTTTGAAGATTTTAACAGAATTTAGATACATTTTCGTGCTTATTTTTTATACAGCAATCATGATTTGTAAATGCGTGATCTTCAAAATAATGAATACTGTAACCATACATAGTCACTATATCGAAACTAAAAGTTACCAATAAAACGTAAAATACTGTAGACGATCTAAATAGTCTTTGACACATGAATTCCGAAGTGTTGCAAATTTCTTGAATTTCATAAACAGAAACGAACCGAGTGTGCTTATTTAGTGTCATTATATAGATGTTATAAACTATCACAAAAACAGCTATAGGTATGTGCTCCATCACCCGCCATGAATTACCTAAATTAAGTACCATATCACTGACTTCGAATCACTTCCGCCTCACCACTGCGTGTTCGAAACCTAATATTGGATGTATACTTCTTTATAAAAAAGGAAACCGTCCTGTTCTCTTGCGGACTGCCGGTGAAAATGTGCGACTGGGCACCTGGGGTCTCATCAAGAGCTAGAAAGCTTCGTTATGACATTGAGTTACCGTTAGATTAAATATACGTTGTGAAAATGCATTGTACTTCAATCCGTTTAGTCAGTCTTGTAAAATTTTAGAGAATGTTACATGTATCATAACAGCTCATTATCCTAATTCAGTAGTATTTTGTTTATGTGTTACTGATGTTCTTGCTTTTTTCTTGCATTATGCTCGTCATAATAATAATAGATATAAACGTCTTCTGAATAAATACATATTTAACCTAAAATTGCTTTAATCCAGGAGTATATTGTATACTAGTAAGTGGTTATGTTTCTGTTAAGAGAAAATACTTGGTGTGTTCGATAAATACATCGATAAGTACATTGATTCTACTACTTTGCTTACGTAATAAGCAGTGTGGCAACGTTAAATGTCGCAACGCCGCTAAATGTCGCAACCACCGTTAAATATCGCAAGGTTGGCGTTAAATGTCGCAACCACCGCTAAATGTCGCAAAATCGTCTGCCGCTAAATGTCGCACCTTTAACGTTAAATGTCGCAAAAATTTGCCCACCGTTATATGTCGCAACACCAACGCTAAATGTCGCAATTCCTATTTGACACTATGACTTGTGTATATTTACTTTTTTGAGGGAAGAAAAATTAGCAGGTTTAAACCGTTTATGTAATACAAATAATTATCTTAATGATAAGTGCTGTTACGTATAACAACAAGAGGGCTTTGTTGGCCCTAGATCGCTCACCTGAGTTCCACACCTTGCTTGAACAGTCACGCAAGAAAAATATTTGTGAAATTATTTTGTAATAGGGCCAGTATTTTAGGACAGAAATATTCTGAGGTTTCTTCTAACTAAATACGATTTGGTAATAGTGTTGTATGTTTGTGGGGGTTGGGTATGGTCGGGGAACGGGGTAAATAACGACACAAAAATCTAAGACACAAACACACAGCACTAAGAAAATTAATAGAAAATATAAATATTTACATGTTTGAAGGGGGAGGTTGGGGGGGGGGGGAGAGGGGGTTATGTGTGGGTAGGCAGAAAAGTAGGATAATGAGGGGAATGAGACTAAACCAAACAATTTTAAGAGACTAAAAGTAAAAAATATCAAAATTCCCGCTTTACCTGAAAGAATGTACAGAGGGCCACATAGGATCTTTCTCCGCCATAGAAGCTTGATAGTCACCTTATGGTTTTAAATGTAAACCTCCAAACAAAGAAATAGAAACCATGGCTGATTAATAGAAAATCTTCGTTTTCTACAGCTGGTACAAAAACACAGTCTTCGTGTCGCGTAGTTGAACATCCTGTTGTGTAACAGGCCTGGATTGTTGCCCGAGCCGATTCCTCCACCCCAAACCCCACCTTTGTTGGCTTACTAGTGACTTATACTCATCAAAGTTGCACCCAACTATTTTGGAAATAATATTTTCTCAAAATGTAGACCCAAAACGCCCCAGAGGCGAACATTTTATACTTATATTTCAAAATTCCCCAGGGGGAAGAACCCTTGACCCCTTAAAATGGGGGAGTACCCCTCCAGTACCTTAGAATTAAGAAAAATGCACCAGAGGCAACCAGTTTATACCTGTTTTTCAAACTTTCCCGGGGAGAGACCCTGAGCCTTCGAAAATGACAGGGATAACCCCTCCCATACACCGAAATTTTGAACAAAAAATGCAATAAAAGTCCTCATTCCATACTTGTATTTCAAAATTGTCCATGGGAAAGACCCTAACAACCTAAAATAAGGGAGTGCCCTCTAGTACGTACCTAAAAATAGACAAAAATGCACCACAGGCCAACATTTCATACCTGTATATAAAAAACTTTCCCACAAATACGGACAGAGGAACCCGTACCTACCGCACGTCGCCGGTGACGCTTTAGTTTAAAACTGGTGCCCCCCCCCCCCCTCCCCCACCCCCGCATCCCCACCTCCCATCCTCGATCAACAATTTCTGGCCCCCGGCCTGTTGTGTAACGAAATTCAGGTCGACTAAAGACATGCGACAATACGGAGCCCGAGCTTAATGTCTCATGAGCTAAACAGGACTCTATAGAATAAAATAGTTCAGACCTAAAATAAATCTAGTACTGTGGCGAGTACCACGTTAGTGCTCAAACCTTTACATATGAAATATAACGTATGTATGGTGCGGTACCACTGAAAAGCAAACATGCAGATTAGAGTGAAAGATCAATTCAGCCCTTCCCAAATCAAGCATGCATTACCCAGTCTTATCTCTAAGTTGTAAAGACTGTTTAACTTACCTTATTTTGCTGTGCGACATTTAGCGTTGGTGTTGCGACATATAACGGTGGGGAAATTTTTGCGACATTTAACGTTAAAGATGCGGCATTTAGCGGCAGACGATTTTGCGACATTTAGCGGTGGTTGCGACATTTAACGTCAACCTTGCGACATTTAATGGTGGTTGCGACATTTAGCGGCGTTGCGACATTTAACGTTGCCACAAGCAGTATAGTAAAACTGGTACCACTTCCGCTACCGCCTGTATATATAAGAAACTGTATGCAAATTACATGGTTATCTTGTAACCATAGTAACGTGCAAGGTGACGTTTTGACAACCTAAATACAAAGACAGCAACATCTGCCAATGTTATATCATCAGTTTTTGTAAAAGAAAATCACCATAATACCAGATATATATAATTGTGCCGCGCCATGAGAAAGCCAACATAGTGGCTTTGCGAACAGCATGGATCCAGACCAGCCAGCGCATCCGCGCAGTCTGGTCAGGATCTATGCTGTTCGCTAACGGTTTCTCTAATTGCAATATGCTTTGAAAGCGAACAGCATGGATGCGCAAGCTGGTCTGGATCCATGCTGGTCGCAAAACCACTATGTTGGCGCGGCTCAATTATTGACGTCTTCTGCAAGGCTGCCAGCCGATTAGAGCAATCTGAAATTAACAGTATGCTTTCTATGCCAGTCATTTTTGCACTACAGAACATCGAGGAAAGTAAATAAACACTAAAACACTAAATTATGCAAAACACTCAGGTAAATACTGATCAATATTTATCAATTATTGAATTGACAATTATTTACCGAAGACTGATTATAACAGTCAATCACATTTTGCAGTTTCCAGCCAAATGTGTAATAACTTTATGAAGCATAATACTAATAGATATTTCATTTCATGATTTTAAAGAGAATCAAATGTCAAATATATGTTAAATGGACAGGCTTTTAGTGAAAATATGTTGATATCTCAATGAATTTTTAGGAAAAAAAAAATGATCATGAAAAATATCGGGATCATGTTTGACTCCATAAAGGACCCGAAGACCCAAAAACCAATATAATGCAAGGTAACAGTTTTAGATTTGATACCCTTGTTGCAGACAGGTTATACAAATTTGATGTCTCCGACGACTAATATTGAAGATTCGACATGCGTCTGAACATGTTATAAACGATCTGAGCATGTAATAAACGTGTCTCGGTGCTGGATATATTCATACAATAATGCAATAATTTGATTATGTTTTTATAAAAATACAGACATTCTTAAATAAGAATTGGTTTATTTTTTGTGTCTTTCTGTTGAATGAATCATCTAAATGACAATATATATGTAACAGATAAGGTACAAATATTTTGTCTTCCAACTTCTTACTTGTCTTTACCTAATGGGGTGTTGTAGCACATTTTAAATATGTATTTATCTTTACTTTGTGGTAGGCAGAATAGTGGTAGACAGACAAGGTTTCAAGTTAAAATTTATAAATGTGGTCACGGTATTTTATGTGTCTGGAGAATATCCATTAGTGTTGATTTATTGTTTAGAAATAATTCTGTGCTATGATAATAATGTGTTTTAAAAGGAACGCCGTATTTGTAGTCTGAAAATCATTTTTTACATTTAGAGAAAACTATCCGGTTATAAATTGTATGAATATGTCAAGTTGTAACGAATAAGTATGATTTATGACATATTTGATTGTATCGTGTGTAGTTTGTTTTCAGTTTTGGTTTTTGGAAGTAGCAGAATTTAATAAAGAGTATACCTTGTTTTATCCCAGTAATTTGATTTTGTTGCGGGAATTGAGAGTTTGATAACAAAATTTTATCATAACTGAAAAATTATTTAAAACCATACTATTTAAGTATAACAACTAGTTTAACAGCTCGATAACTTGGTGGTAGAGTGTCCACTTTGAGACTGGAGATCTTTTGGTTTAATCCTCGGCCGCGTCATAACAAAAAATTAGATAACAGGTAAGCAGTCTTTCTATACTGTAAACCACAGCAGCGAAAACACGCACTGACACAAGACAAACCCGAACGCACGCACGCACTCACGCACACACAACTAACAGACACTAATAAACAAATTGACAAGCAAGAAAAAACAACAGTGGGGCACCGCCCAAGACACAGATGCAAGAGGGAACTTGGGGTGGGGTAGAGGAAAGAAACGCCAGCAACAAATAAGACAACATACGCAACACAAAATAGGAGACAGACAAAAACAAGTCGATAATAGGGGCGCCGCCTTGGAACGGTCAATAACCTGTATAAGGGAAACTGGGGGTTAAAATGCGTTTAGTGCAAGCCAACCTCGTACTTGCAAAGACATGAAAGATTGTACCATTAGCCACGTTGCTTGGTACTCAGAGTTAAAAGTAAAACTAGCTTCCCTTCCCTCATACTTGCTTCACAACTGAACAAGACCAAAACTATAAAATCTAGTGAAATTCAGTTACCTGAGATTAAAATCTAAGTCATTAGCTCAGTTGTTTGAAAACTCTTGTTTACATACATTTTACACGCGATCTTTATAATTTTTTGTCAGTTTGTTTGTCTTTATAAAACAGCTGGGGAAATTCAGAGTTCAGTCACCATGAGTCAATAATTAGTTCACAAAATAATTAATAATTAATTCAAATAATTGAAAACCTTACTGATTTAGATAAAAGATGGCCAGAATGTTTATTGTAATGAAATATAGGTCAGGTTGGATCTAGGTATGATGAGCGATACTGGACCATCACGGCCCACCTCTGTGCAACCGCATTAACAAGTATGTTTACTAGCACAGTGTTGTTGTAGTATTTTCTAAACAAATATAAATTAACGTTGTCATGGTTTATCTTTTACATCTACTTGAATTGTTTGAGCATTGTCTATCTTTCACATCTACTTGAATTGTTTGAGGGACATTGTAGGTATCGATAATATCCACTACTTCATTCAAAATGATACAAAGAGAAAGACATGATTGAAATAAAACCATAAGTACGCGCTAATTAAAAGTTCCAAATAAAATTAAACATAACTATTTGATAATGTACATTTGATTTAATAAATAGAAATTATGAAAAATATTGACAAAGATAGTATTATAATGTTCTCAGTTTGATATCGATTGTTTTCTTCAGATATCAAATACAATCCCGGAAAAGGTTGAAGTTCTGCTAACATGCCAAGTCATCAAATACTTCCCAAGATATTTCCTCTCTCGAAGAAACAATGACAGATTTAAGTTCGTTGCCGTTAGAATATGGAGCATTATCTCCAATTATCTAGGCAGGAAGGAACATGTCTTTGCTAATTCCCGCTTTGACAATAACTTGAAAAGTTATCTTTTTTCCAATATCAGTGCATTAATTCTCCCTTTGCTGAACTACCTTTTACTTGCTTCGAAATGTACATTGAGGGACAAGTAATTCAAAGTCCCTGTCGCGGAGAACGACCTCTAGCGAGCTTCTAAACACAAAAAAATAGAATACGATAACGAGAGCTAAAACATGAAAGCTTTTGTGAAAGCTGAAGAGAATTAGGTATTGAAGACTAACGTTTGAACCATTATACTAACAATCGCCGTGAAATAAACTTTATGTATGTTAACATGGTAAGAACAAGTTGAAATTTTAAGACACGAGCCTGAATAATATTACTGTATCCAAGAGTTTCGTTTTTGGTGGCTGCTGCCACCAGTGTCAAAAAGAATACTCCGTTTGAGAAATCTTGTCAGTTCTTAAGACCATCCTAACAACACAACCAAAAATAGTTCCAGGCTTTCCAGGTAAACAATTATCTACACAACGTGCATAATATGCAAAGCTATAATATATGCCTTAATACCATTTTTAATGTAAATTCGGCGAGTAAAATCAATACAAACTGAAGTCAACGTTTTAATTAAAACAACCACGTGTATGAATACAAATATGCAAATTTATGGTCACGTGAATAAACGATGACCTCATGTCACCTGAACTGGAGCTATGATATTGATTAGCTATTGCATAGTACTGCCCCAGAGGTCACGTAGCTTATAACGTAGAAAAGGTAGCTTATATATATAGAAACCTAGCCTGGGAACCCAGACTGACAATTCAAAAATGTTTTCTAACCGCAGTGTCACATGTATAACTCCCGAAATTTAAGGCTTTATTTGATAAAGAACAATGACTTCTGCTAGCAATAATCCGCGGCTAAAAATAGAAACGGAATTTCAACGGAAAAGTTTCCAAACATTTCCGGTCCATAGACAATACCAGTTTGTACCTCCGATAGCTTTTCCAGCAAGTTGTAACACTTTTCAAATATGTCAGAACAAACTTAAATGTTCGTCATAGCTATCAAATTGTAAGATATTATATTAATGCAAACCCTAGTGATCTAAGAATGTTACTGAATTTTCGACTGCATTGTCTCGTTTTCGTTTCAAGCACGCAAAAATATGACCACACGTTAATTAGGCTATTTATAGAAAATCGATAATCAGCAGTGATACGGATTTCCTCAGGCGTTGAAACTGCCAATTAACAATAATTAGCGCAAATTTAGTGAGATGATTTATGAACAGGACAGTACTCTACTGATATAACTTGAACATGTACAGTTCATCGTTACAAGAACAAAATATACTAAAACATGCTTAGCAATACGAGAGTGAACAAAAATAAAAGAACATCAATTAAAATTCATTCGATATTGTTTGCAATGTGACCTGCCGTGAGAATCAAAGACATGTATGTTTTCTAAATAATATTCCCCCACGGATAATCTTCCTTCAGCAAATGTACAATATAAGATACTATATGTATGTATAGATACACATGTATTCGGTATAATTTCGTCTAACAAAACACGAATTATCAACGTGGAAACCCACAGGTCGCCCAAGCTGAGAATTGTTGCAAGCTCGCTTTGACTAAGTGGTGATACTGTATCACGATTTCATCAACTTGTAAGCCCGTGAAAGTGGGCGCAGCGATGATACTAATACTCGCCTTTTTGAAACAGCAATCTGTCAGACTGTAGCAAGTCGTCGGATAGCAGATTTGACCAACTTAAAGATTGAATTGTTTCAAGACAGATTCTGCTCACTTCAGCTAAATTCATTCAAGTCGCACCATGAGAAAAACAACATAGTGCAATTGTGACCAGCATGGACCCAGATCAAATTGCGGATCCGCACACCACTCTGGTCAGGATCCTTGCTGTTCGCTTACGGTTTCTCTAGTTGCAATAGGCTTTGAAAGCTAACAGCATGGATTCTGATGCGGATGCACAGGCTGGTCTGGATCTATGCTGGTCGCAAACGCACTACGCTGGTTTTCTCATACGCGTCTCATTATATCTGGATACAAATATATGTATAAAAATTAAAACGGTTTCGTTTCGCCAGTTACATATTTTCGACTTTTTTCTCGGTCTGACTAAAGTTGTAAGTTTGTCTGACTTTTCGTCACAAATAATCAAAAAGGATCAAAATTATTCGTTAAAGACTGAATCAGTGTGTATGTAAACAATGACTGGCAGTGAAAAAGGATTAATTTTGAAATCAAAGCCGAATATTAAAAAGAAATGCAAAAAAAAGTTCTTATGGTTTATATTAACAATTCCTCAGTTGTCGCTTTCTTTGTAATATTTTAAACATTGATTAGTAGCCACCATCAGCGCTTTGAGCGCTTTGATTAAGCTAGTGTTTAGGCGCCTCGCACCCCTTTTCTGATCACATTTCAGCATCTCTCATGAAGAGATTAAGTGAAAGCGCGTCTGCTATCGAAATGCTTGGTTTGAAGGATTTCTTATACATTATATTCACATGAACAGCAGCAATCATTTGGTGCTGGGTTTAGTGCTGCGTTGTGGGCGTAAGACGTCGCAACATACTTTGCCACAGGGATGCTATCTTCTTTTACTGACATTTCAATATTATATCTAAACTCGTGTTAACGACATGCAATTTGGTGTGCACATCTGATCATTTTTTCATGAGCATACTCAGTAAGACACATATTGTTTTGTTGCATTTTATAAAAAAACATCACCGACTGTTTTCAAAATGTTCTATTTTACGTCTTTGGATTCTGAGTATATATTCTGTTGATAGAAAAAAAGTAGATATGATGTAAAAAGTGATGCCAATCTTAAATATTGCTTTTCGGAAGCTTGTGTTGTAGCAAAGTTAGACTGTCATTTCTTATCGTTTTCTCCCATTCCCTCCTAACACTCATTCAAAATTTCACGTGATAATTGTATTTGTTTTGTTTTATTGTCCTTGCTAATGTAGATCTTGAAAAAATAAGCTAATTGTAATAATTATTCCACATTCTAGTTGCACAACATACGGTATTAGCTGTATGACTAACGTTGGGAAAGCTTACTATTCCTATCTCAAGTATACAGGTCATATTTTCAGAATAAACAAAGTTATTTCTCGAATTTAGTTTTCACTTTCTATGAATTTTAGAGCAAAATAATAATGTTGACACTATGCTTCTAATACGGACTGTATGACTAGCCAAAATATTCAAAGCAATCTTATATTTATGAAATGCCAGCGCGATCTTACTACAATACTGTTTAATTCTGACAGTTATGGTTGAACTGAAATCACGTCCTTAAAGTATAAAAGTATTACCAAAACAAATCTGTAAAAAGTTCCTTTGGAAGCATTGGATGCAACTAAGCAAAACGATAGTAGAATGAGTTTTGACTGATTTATTTCATGAGGGTAACGAAATGTGCAACAACAATCACGCCCGGCCTAGCACAGACCAGCGATATCCGCCCCCCCCCCCTCCACCCCTCCCAGCACAGACCAGCGATATCCCCCTCCCAGCACAGACCAGCGATATCCGCCCCAACCCTCCCGGCACAGACCAGCGATATCCCCCCACCAGCACAGACCAGCGATATTCCACCTTAACGAGCATTCCAAAACATTTGACAATAACTATATCAAAAAGACAAATTAAAATCGAGTAAATATCTGCTGGATAAGTTATATTCAAGACGAGTATGACATTTTCAGTTCATTTCTAGTCAATAAGAATAAGCTACCATGTCTAGCTTCACGTGTTCTAACGTGCACACCAATTTGAATATACCTATATTTTTACAACAGTTGTCAAGAAGTAGATAATGCCAAATGGTATTATCATAAATCTAACAGCTTGGAAAACAATTACTAATTAAAAGAAAGACTAACGTAAGAAGACATATACAAATTCATGTTAAATCTTAATTTCATTGGCACAATACTTGTTGGTTTCGAACACACTGGCTTCACATTTTACAGAATCATACAGAGGAATTCATAGTAAGTTCATCTCGTACATTGAAAGAGACACGAATTCCACAAAAATAAGTACCCTCCCTTTCCCCCAAAATAGTAAAAGATATCACAGTATGTCTGTAAGCACCCATCAACTATGAATAATGCAATTTTAGTAGAAGCTACTAGTAATTCTCAATAGTCGTTTACTGGGACAGAAATGTATTATGTTTGATATCATATTCCAATTCATTATTAGAAAATATGATTTGAGCACTAAATATATAATTGAAGCCAAAATTGTTGAGAGCAATATTTTATCACATAGTACCGCAGAGGGTATTTCTCTACTTATTTTCTGGTCAAGAAATTATTTCATCATTTTTTTATCGTCGTTTTCCTTTAGGATATGTTAAAGACATTTTTGATTTATTACTTTTATATAACGTTCTGCCCTGACCTACTTCTGCCAAGAATACACGGCTAAAATCTGTCAGTGTAATGGCTTTTAAGGAGTATCACACGCAGTAATTATCTCTATGAATAGAAACAGAACAATATAAATTGAGGTTTTACAGTGAATGCCATTGAAAATGCGTATAACACTGTATTTGTGAATGTAAATTAAGCTTTCAATTTCAAAGTCTTCTATAACTAACGACAAGAGTATTGTTTGCTGTTGCTGGGCTAGAGTCAAAACAACACAATTAGGGTCATATGTTGACTGCTTCTAGCGTTTGTTTGTAGAGGAAACACACCAAAGATGCCTCTTCAGGCATTATTCAAGTGAGGTTTCGAACCAACATCAATGAGGGGCAAGTGATTCGCAGCCAGCGACCATAACCACTCAGCCACGACTCTTCCATGGCATTTGCACTACGTATGCTGACAGAGCAGCCCGAAAAAATGTTATATGATAAAACACTAATATTATCGTTAGACTGAATTATTCTTCATTATAGTAGGGACGGTTTGAATTCCTCAAAGGAAAAGTTATCATATTATGTTATCATATTATGGCCGATTATCGTACAGAGTTATATATCAGTGTCTTCTCACTGAAGAAAGGACGGTGTATTGTTTTGCTTAGTGGCGGTTGGTCAGTCGACCAATTGGTGTCCGAGCAATAAATAGAAAATGCTTCTTCTTATAATACTCAAACTTCGTACGTTGACTACCTGTGGTCAGAAAATGACCTCTATTGTTTTGGGGCTATTAAATCAAAGGTCAAAGTGACATTGAGACTGAAACAGAGACTACCCGCCATATTTATGTCAATAACAGAATATAGTACCCAGGTTTCAAAAAGTGGAATCAAGCTTTTTATGTTTTAGGTAGCATTTGCTACATACAAATCATTTAATCAAATTGTCTGTAAAATATAATTTATGTAGTAAAAACTCAGCTGTGATAAACATGTTGTGCTACTCTATGAGGCAAAATCCATAACTTCTATCTGGTTGGTCTCTTAAAACGATACCAATATTATCAACACTCTCGGAGTAACCCATTTTGATATGGAAAAATCTTTATATGTCATGTCAACAATGAAATTATGTAATTTATTCAAAATAACATCAAAATTAATAAGAAATACCTGGTCTATTATTATTACGTGGAAATCAACGTCAAAATATATTGCCGGATCAGATCGACGCGAATTTGGAATTCCTCGGCTGGTTAGGAATGCTGTGTGCTCCCATAAGCTATATTGACGGTAATTACAAACCTGTCCATAATCGTGGATTGTCATTATGGATTCACTACCTTAGAAGAAACTTAGTAGAAAAATCGCTACTATTTTGTGTAGTCAAATATTTGTTCTCAGAATAATTGTTTTTCGTTCAAACAGAAAATTTCAAAAGTGAAAACATTTCGCAGACTTAATATTTGATGGAAAGAACATTTTGAATTACACATACTGTGACTACATATAAATAAACATATGCTTTCTACCTAATCATTTAACGTTATTCTCATGGTTGTACTGATGTGTGGCTAATTTTTCTCTTGAACAGAATCACAAATTACATTTCCCTCGTGTGATAGAATTTTCCATGACAATTGCCAAAGGAGCAACTAAACATTCTCCCGGAGATGGCTGAAGTGTTTATAACTTATCAAGACATGACATATCGCTAATTGTATCCCAAGGAACCTAAGCAGACAATATGTAAAGTAACCTAATGTCTCGTAAAAGACATATCCTTTTCAGTTTATTAGAAAATTTCAGTTATTGTGGAAGAACAATATGTTTTGTATTAGCCGGACTCTTCCTTGTTGTTGTTATTATTATTATCATTATTATTATCATTATCATTATATCTATACTCTAAAATGTTTAAATGCTTAAGAATGAGTGTAAGGATCTTATATATAAGTAAGACTTGGATTTCTCAAACGTGTTCATTATAATCAATGCACATTGTGTACATAATTAAGTTTTAAACAAATGTTGATGTTCGATATAGTGGTCACCTGTCTCTAGTGGTCACTGTCAGTCAGTCCCGTCGATGGCCGCTATAAAAGGGTTAGACTCTTTTTATATTTTACAGTAGCCTGCTACAATATAGTTTGCTTGACTTTTTTGACTTTTAGATTTTGATTGATTAAAGCCTACTGTCATTTATTAGCTCAGTTTGAAATTTTGTCAGTATCGTAGTATGATTCAGAATATATGTAAACTGGTATTGTCAGCAAAATGATGACTATCTCATCCGATATCATTGACTGTATCATTAAAATAAACAACAGGGACCCAGAATGAACTCTTGTGCAACTTTGGCTTTACACAACACCTGTCTCGTTTTGCACCCGGTAGAACGACAAGCTGACGTCAGAAAGATAGTCAAATCATTTAAGTACATTACCCTCTTGTCACGCTGGTGGTAAGGAGGCTTTGCTTATGTCGAAGAGTACAGTTTTGATTTCCAAACCTTCATCTAGAGTCTTACAAAATGTGATATAAAGAAACAGAAGCTGGGACAACACCTAGGAGTTGCAAGGAATAAAACCAGACCGTAAAAATGGTAGAGATAAAGTTCAAATTAAAGGTTTTTCAACTTAACTCATTTGACGACTCTCTCCATACAAGATAGGAAAGCTAACCGAAGATATTTATTTGTAAATGACGGATATGATCTCCTTTCTTAGATATGATACAGACAAGATCATCCTTCCAGCTTTGAGTAGGAGCGAGACATCAAATAATGAACAAAGAGGATGTGTGAGTTCAGATGCAACCTCTCATTAAACGCTTGTAGCAAAGGTCATCGTGTCCGGAGGTTTTATTAGTTTTCAGTGTGTTGAAGGCGTCTTCAATATCTTTAGGGGTTATAAGAATGCTGTCAAGTTGTTTTGATACGTCAGTTGGACATACTTCTATCAGAATAATCTTTTGCAAATTGACTACAGAAAAATCTATCTTAAATGTAAGATTCTTTTTTAACTTCATAAACAAATTGTCCAGATAGTTTGTTAAGAAGAGGAGGAACAATTTGTTTCTCAGATGGTGATGTGAAATTCCTTTTGACTTTCAGTCAGTCTTAAGTAGACTTGTTCTCGGATTTTTAAAAAATTGGTCAGTTTAGAAAGATGATCTTGTTAAGCTTATTTGAATCATTGAAATAATTTAACTTATTAGTGTCTAATTGTGTCCAATATGTTCATTATAAATGACTTGATATTAGCTATTCAAACAACTGGTGTACTATATTGTCGTTTTAAGACTTAAATACGCTTAATCATGAGAGAAAAAATACACGTTAAGGAATTCGATTTCCGCATACTTCAAACACGGCAAAAGTGGAAATACGCCTGACCCCCAGCTTAACTGTTTAAAGAAACGACAAACGAAAATGTCTTTTTAATGAACTGTTGTTTTACCCGTAAATACCATTATTTTTAAAGCACATCTATCTATCTATCTATCTATCCATCTATCCATCAATCCAATGAAAATAGAGGAGCCTTCGAGATTTGCTTTTAATGGCATTTAGTTGTGAAAAATAACTGGAAAATAATCTCTCTAACAAAAACTTTCATTTCATTCTTAAATGTAAATTAAATTCATTATTCACACATAACAAACAGAATTGCATTTAGTAGTTACGGATAATTTATTTTTGCATGAATGTTAAGCCATTGCTTTAACACCATTATGTTTCTTAGACAGTTCGGCAATGTCTCTGAAATATCTAGGATGGACCAACGTTTACCACCGATATATTAGACGTCACAAAAAGTTCTGGTGACAAAGAATAGTTAAATTTGGTAGAGTTTATAATGGAAGGAGCTTATGAATAACTTCTCCATGTTTTGCTAAAAGAAATATCTTTAAGATCAATTCGGCTGGACTGTCAGTATTTCATTTGTAATAAATTTGTATATAAGTCATTAATCAGGAATATTTTAATTCTAAACGACATGATACTTTAAAAGCTTCTTGTTATATAAAAATGCTGCCTCGTCTCTTATGTTGTAACATTATACACCATAAAGAATTTTATAATAATCGCAAAATAATTTACTTTGATATATTACAGCTCAGTTAATGGCTCCTGAACACCAAAGGAAAAACCATTATTTTCTCAATCTAATAGCCATTTTTCTCGTTTACTGTTTTATAAAGAAACTTGAGGGACAATTGTCCGCCAAGAGAGATGTGAGACTATGTAAAATGCTATTGTAACTAATACTAGAACTAACAGATAAACATTTTGTTAACTTAGAAACATAGAAATACTATGTCAAACCAAGACATGTCGTCGTTGCGGATTTTCATGAGCTTTGTCTCATTTGTATAGCTACATATTTCAAACATAATGATTAAATAAAATGTATCTTATAGGTTTAAGCGCTTTTGTAGTAAAAAGTTGGGGGCCTTCGTAACCGAGTGGTTAAATTCGCCTCAAATCACTTGCCCCTGACCGATGCTGGTTCGACCCTCGCTTGGGGAGTAGAATTGTTTATGTGAGGAAACCATCCAGTCGGCTTATGGAAGGCCTGTGGTTCTACCTAGGTGCCGGACCTTAATGAAATAATGCCCGGAGGGGCACCTTGGGTCTTTCTGCACCTAAAAAGATGAAAAGTCGATATATGACATATAACTGTGTCGATGTGATGTTAACCCGCTGCCCCAAAAGAAGTAAATAGTTGTCAATGAATCGAGAGAAACACATATGAAAAATAAGTACCATAATTCATCTCAAGACAGAAACCAATGGTTTTATCAATGCCAATAATTATTGTTTTTCGTACCGTAAGTCGGAATTAAGCTGTTTGCTACTTACAGTCATTTAAGCAATCTTCCCATACAACATTACTACATTACCAATCATCGTTATCCAAAAGAGCACTCATCCAAAAATACATTTTTTTTATTTAACTGACTCTTTTTGAGTAGAATGTCCGGACACAATTTGCGATGTAATTTAGATGCTTAGATGCTGAAAGCTTAAATACTGTGTAATTTAATCGTATCAAGTAAAAACAAAAATCTAAAATCTAAAACGACTATAGAAACCTTCATATTACCAAAACGTTGCTACAGCAGGGTTACCGATATCATAAACTATGGATTTTGCTATGGATCGTCCGAACTTTTAAAGAAATATAACAGGTACCTTAAACACTTCTAAAAGTTGGTCTTACACACCCCGCAAACTATAGAGATGCAATCCGAAAATCGTAAAACAATGCATGTTTGGTGATTGAACACTCACTCTACAGTCCTACAGTAGTTGCTACGCTTTCCTATTTGATGGTGCGATGACTAATAAAGAATAAGTCTCCATGAATCTTTTCTCCTAAATCCTGCAAAAATAACCGGACGGAGTGGGTGGAATTTTGTCTTGCAGCTTAATCAGGCTCATGGTGCTCTGATTTCATACATGTTGTTGAATAATTAGTGATATTATACCTTAGATTGACCTTATTTATATGTTTTATATGATCTGGTATTTTGTCACTAATGTTAAAACCATGGGGAGTATTTATTACAATGTCTTGTCAAACGTGTTGAAAATAGGGTAAGTGCTAGGTTGGCATGCCCTAAACGCGTTTAAGATTCTAAGTTATCAAGGCGGTGCTCCTACTTTCAACCTGTTTTTATTCGTTTCGTATTTTATAATACGTATTTTGTTTTGTTTGTTGTTGGTGTTTCTTTCGTCCTCTCAATCGCCCTTTTGCATTTACGCTCCCCCTCTCCTTTTACTATGAGTGAGGTTAGGTCCCCAGCATATTTTTGGCCACCGGCTGTCCCTAGGCGGTGCCTCCACTGTCCCACTGTGTTATTTTTCTTACTTGTCTGATTGATTGGTTCGTGCGTATGTGCGCGCGCGCGCGTGTGTGTGTTTAGTTTAATGATATTTTATTGTATTTGTTATTAGGCATATGTACAATAGTATGAACACAAAAGTAACAAATACAAATGGATTGGGCCACGAGTTATATCAACATCAGCAAAGGGCCCGTTCCACAAGAGAGCGAGACTAAGTAAATACAAAGGGGCGACTGAGAGGAAGAAACGTGTGTGTGTGTGTGTGTGTGTGTGTGTTTTAATTAATTTAGACTTCTTTTATGGCCTTTCAGATTTTCAGGACTACAAAAATACATTCTGAATAAAGTGTAGCATCAAGATAAGCTGGGTAAGTATTTTGGGTCAGTGCATACAACTGTATATTGTTCTAGTGTAAGATGCATTTTGCGTGAGCAGCCCTTTTTTACCAAAGTGGTCTCACCTGTTTGATCTCATCCCATTTTCTGAATGACCTTGCCCGCAACTATTTAAGAAAATTGTTTCATTCTGTCTGAACAAACTGTTGTGTATAACTATTAGAAATTTTAGTCATATTTGCAATTCCGACAATAACGTACATACTGCTATCCGGGCGTTCACTTCTTATTTAATATCCAAAATTAAAAAATTCTCTGTTTGATTCTATTTCATATTCCAACAAAGTATTTGCGCTAATTTTCAAAATTTACATCGTGTTATCGTGAATGTAGTTCACATTGCGACCTGTGGAAAATATTTAATAGAAAAAGTGGACCGTTTGTCAAGGCAAACATTCTGCGTAAGGACACTTGCGCAGATGTTTAAGACTTCGAAATATACTTAGTCTCGCGATCTTTTAGGAAATCATGCAGATATTAACAGTAATTAGTCACGTACAAAGCAAAAGACCAACCACAGTTCTAATCTAATTGGTAATTGGATCCTTCAATATATCTCAAAATATTTTTTCGTTATATTTAGTTCGTAGTTTGCAAGTATGCTATATGATACATATAGAGTAATACTGCACCTCATTATGAAATTGTAGAGACATACATGACAGTAGCGCTGTCAACTAAGTTCATATTATATAGTTTTGGCTAATCAGACTTCATGAAATCGCTTTCCACACAGTGCTGTATGAGGTTATCGTAAGTAAATGGTCCATCAGAAGTCACAAAACCTACCAAACACAGTTGTTGTTTGTCCTATCAAACACAGTTGTTGTTCGAGTTACCAAACACAGCTGTTGTTTGTTTTGTTATGCAATTCATAAATATCAAAGACTTTGCCAGTTACAGAGTTTCTTGTTGAAAACAATATAGACGTAGATAACTCATGCCTTGCTTTAAATCTTGAGAAAATGATTGCATATAAGAATAGAGTTAGGGCTTGTCACACATGTAAATCTGAGGTGAATAACTCATGTCATTGCAAACGGATTACACACGTTAACTAAATTAGATAAAACCTTATAAATGAAAAAAAAAGGAGAAAAAATCATTTTACTTCAACTCAATTTTCTGTTACACGTTTAAAATGATTCCCGATACAGCATAAAATTGTTGGTATTTTGATATGCTACGTTCAACCTGAGGTCAAACTAAGTTCAATTACTAAGCTTTAACTGTATATTCTTGTTTTATTAATTAATGCTTTTGCTTCTTCAGGAGTTTATCAGGGAATATTTCGCCTGAAAATCCTTTGGGAAATCATGCAATGTCATCAGTTGTTACTCAAGCAGAAAGCAAATAAAAACATATCAAATACGGTTTCGATCTGGTAGGTTATGCAATACACCAACAAGATTATTGTCACTCTTACAATGCAATTTCGTGGCTGACCAGAATAATATTAGGACTACGTCATACGGACTTTTTGCAAACTTTTGTATAAATTAATCTGTTAAAAGAGTATCATGTATTGCCTAAGAATATGCTTGAACATAATATTTTATTTAGATTTTGTTATAACGAATTACGTCTTATCATTGTAAACGGATGAATCACGAAAAATGAACTGTACGGTCTTAATAAGTAAAAACACCTATGATTTATTTTGTCTCGTATATTGCCTATTTGGAACATCGTCCATATCGAAGATATTATCTCGCAAGCAGAAAAGGAGTCTATTGAAATACTTTGGCGGAATGGAAAGGGTTTTAAATGTCGACTATTGTTATACAGGTTTTTATTTTCAACCGCCCCTCGTATATGCGTTGATGTCGTGTTATTCTTGTAGAAACAAAAGATTTTTCAAGCAGCGGTAAGTGTCTGTTTACAGTGTGTGCCAGAATTTATATTAATTAGCCATTTGATTTTTCAGTTTGACTATGAATATATGGAGAGCTATCCTACCCACTCTTACATAAGCATGGGGTAACATTATTTTATAAAATATACTCATCCACCAAAGACTCTTTATCTTTGTTGAACGGGTTTCTCAGCAGAATCCATCTTCAGGTTTACCCAATATTTACTATTTAGCATCGGCGTAGTCGAGCGTGTCGTCTCCTCTGACAGCTTTAATCTGTTATAACAGCAGTCTATTTTTCTATTAATGTGACACGAGGCAAGTTTTTAAATACTATATTTCAAAGCCTTCATTCTTTTTGAAATTTTGCATTCTCGCAATTAAACCCATGCGTACCTTAGAGCGCTGTATTAACTATTTAAAATCAATATTCTTTGATATGTTAGAGCTTAAATTGTATTGGAAGTCCCTAGGTGATCATCTTTCTCAAACTGATAAAGGCGTCCTCGTTAACATAGCTGTTATGTAGCTTGAGACGTAATAACTTATTCATAAGACTGGAGGCAATATTGCAAGTCGGTATTTTTTGATAAACATACTGTATAGTTTCGGAATAAATCTATAATTCCTCGGCAAATTATTTAATAGACATTTATTGAGCATTCAGCTCAGTTGTGGAGTTAAATAATTTGAAGCAAACGCGGATTCGTCATCAGACTGTTTACAATCTTACTCTTCATTGAGAGGTCCAAACATGACATCATATTTCTACCTTAGTATCAACATAAAGTGTACTCATGTATGAAATTCCGAACTTAAATTGAGACAAATACATTAGTTTCTATATACATGTACACATTATCAGACTGATGAAAGACGGCTTATTTTGCGAAATATTAAAATTTTCTCGACCTCTTTCAAGTCATTTCCGGGTATTCCGAGTCACCATGCCTATGATTCATTTCTACCTACAGGCACTAGTTTAGTGCAATGTGCTTCGAAATGCTATGTCAATTTTTTGAACGTTCAAATCACGTTAAATAATAAGTTTAAACTTAAAAAATAGGCCCTTCGACAACTCTATAACTTTTATATTGTTATAATTTTCAAAAAGAAAC
This sequence comes from Mercenaria mercenaria, assembly GCF_021730395.1. Taxonomy (NCBI): domain Eukaryota; kingdom Metazoa; phylum Mollusca; class Bivalvia; order Venerida; family Veneridae; genus Mercenaria; species Mercenaria mercenaria. The sequence goes on along the minus strand of NC_069363.1, from coordinate 36,996,250 downwards.
AAACTTTTATACATTTTTACCTCCCACGTGAGTCCAGCTTTTTCATTCGTAAAAAATTGCTTTTATTGTGACCCCTTTATATTCTGTGGAGGAGCAGTAAATTTTATGTCGGATAAGGCAAAGTATAAATGGTCGATCAAAACCTCATCGTACACATTTCCATGGAGGGTTACTAACATACCCAACAATTAAAATTGTAACATATGATAGCATGTAAAATTAACCGGACTTTCAGTTTCTATACTGACATGAGCTCCTGACATTTTTCAAACGGCTAGCTAGGATAGCATTTGTAATCATTTAATCGTGATGGAGGAGAAACGAGACGCAAGTTATGTAATAACTATTTGTCGTAGAATATAACAGAAAACTTATGGTGAATCGAAATATCTATGTATCATATTTCCAAGATATTTGTTTAATATGGAGAACATTTTTATCACAATTGTTTCAAAGCATACATTAATTGTGTAACAGGTATATACATAATTGGTCTCTTGCCCATGTTTTATTTACTAGAGTACATCATCATACACTAAAGAAAGCATCTCTTGAACAGAACAGCTCTAAACTTTTTCGGCAGTTATAAGAATTTCTAGTGAAATATATAGAGGACATTTGTTTGTTTTAGTGTAAGATCGAAATATATTTCACAGAGTGAACACTATAATGCAATATTTTTACGAGTGAAAATGTAAATTATGGTGTTCACAAGTGAAATATATTTCGACCTTACACTGAAACAAACAAATTTTCTATTTATTCTAGTATATATTTTTAATCGTTTTAACAAAATTATATCCAGTTTGTCTGCGCAACGTCACGTGCATCGCATCATGACGTCATCATGTCGTGACGTCGGGATATCTTTTTAGAAAAAATGTAAATAGTTTATTACGTTTCCTGATTTCTTTTACATTTTATTATGATGAAATGTATATATTCATGATCCTTTCTATACACCTATATCTTTACTGAAGTATATTTTGCAAGGAATTTTCTATTATTTAGAATTCATATTCTTTCGCATTCAAGTGTAGTTCCTTACCAGTGAAAAATAAAAATGATATTTGCACTGTTTGAAACAGTGAAAATAGCAATTTTATTTCACTTACAAATTTCAGTATTTCATTGAAGAGTATAAAATAAATGTCAATATATAACTATTTTCATTTATTTGTCGGAGTATTAGTTGTCATTAACTGTGAATGTTTACGCTGAACCGCGTTTTAGACTGCTTTGAAAAACCGAGAAGAACGTATCATTTAATTTATTTATTCAACTCGCCCACAATCGATCTGGAACTGTCAAAAGTAATTTTGAAACCGAATTAATTTGAATACGCAAGGGGCACTTAATTTAAAAACGTCCATCAATATTATTGCAGTGTAAATAACTGGCATTAAAATTGTATTCTTGTCTAAATCAGCATCCTGTTGTTATCAAAACACCTGATTTTCAAAACAATTCCTTTTAAAAAAAAGCGAGAAAGCGAGCATTAAATTAATTCAACTGATAAAATAACCTCACTCGGAAAACGAAAGTTACAAAATTAACACTAACAGAATTATTTAACACATTGTAGCTAGAAATATCGCCAACATTAAGCAGTTTACCCATAAAAGAACTTCTATGGAATATGTGCACACAGATCAGAAGCTTGTTTTTCAAGGTCAAGTTCTAGATCTTTTGCCGTGACTCTCGAATATAACCACATGGTACATACAAGAAATGGCTTTAAATCGCATTTGCGCCTAATTAAATGATAAAAATATTCCAGTATGTTTTCACACGGTGGAGATATACCCTTAATTCTCTCAGTTTAAATGACTTTTAAGCCAAGACTGGGGTCAAGACCATGCCTTCTCATACGACACCAGTACTGGTTTTTCAAGGAAGCGGATTCGAGAGTGGTTCAAATAGGCTTGAAGCTTTCATCACCATCAAGCTGAAATGAATTTGTATAAACTAAGCTAAAATTTATAGTCTTCATGGTCTCCCATTTATTTGAGAATAAGCATGTATTTTCCTTACATTTAAATTTCTAAAACCAGTTAAATATTTGCAACTGACCGTGTCGTTTTGATACACTAAAGCGGAATGTACAAACTATTTTTCTCACATGGTAAAATTAATGAGAGGTCATTTTTAAATGACAGTAAAGTTGGTAGGCAGTTGGTAGTTGGTAGTTGAACATTCGAATAACCAACTACTTACCAGTTGCCAGTTGGTTATTCAAAATGTATAAGCAAGTCTGATTACCGTTTAAACCATAATGATAAAAAATCATTCTAATCCATGTTTTGTTCTTTAATATTAATGATTATCTTCATTTCTTAAAATCTTAAAATGCATTCACCAGTCTCAAAAAGTACCTTGAGAGTCAGTTTGTTTTAGAAAAGCATTTTTTCCAGTCACAAATGGATAAAATAATTCATTATGACATTTTATATGGTTTTTCATATCAATATCTGACACTTTCAATATAAAGATGAGTCTTGGAAACACTAAGGAGAGCCAGTTGCCAATTCGCGTGCGAATAACCAACTGCCTACTGGTAGACAGTTGGTTATTCGACATTTTACATGCAGTCAGTGTTTTGATAGAACATGATCAAAAACAAATTTATTCAAACCCTTGTTTTGTTGTTGTTTTATGTTAGTATTTATTCTTTTAAATGCATCCAACAGTCTCAAAATGCACCAGGCGAGCCAGTTATCAATCCGCGATATGTTTCAGAAATGCCGATTTTCAGACACATATGAATAAAATAATTTAATTTTACATATATTTTGTTCTTTCGTATCAATATCCGGCACTTTCAACGTATAGATCCGTCTTGGAAACACTCAGGAGAGCCAGTTGCCAATTCGCGTGCGAAAAACCAACTGCCTACTGGTAGGCAGTTGGTTATTTGGCATTTTACAGACAGTCATAGTTTTGGTCGAAAATGATAAAAATATCAATCTAGTCCTTGTTTCATTCTTTAATGTTAATATTTATTCCTTTCAATGCATTCATCAGTCTCAAAATGCATAAGGAGAGCCAGTTGCCAATTCGCGATATGTTTCAGAAAATCCAATTTTTCAGACACATATAAATAAAATAATTCAATTTTACATTATATTTTGTTCTTTCATATCAGTATCCGACACTTTCAACGTATAGATCAGTCTTAGAAACACTCAGGAGAGCCAGTTGCCAATTCGCGTGCGAATAACCAACTGCCTACTGGTAGGCAGTTGTTTATTCAACATTTTACTGACAGTCATTGTTTTGGTAGAACATGATAAAAAATTCATTCTAACCCTTCTTTTGTTGTTGTTTTATGTTAGTATTTATTCTTTTAAATGCATTCAACAGTCTCAAAATGCACCAGGAGAGCCAGTTGCCAATTCGCGATATGTTTCAGAAAAGCCGATTTCTCAGACACATATGAATAAAATAATTCAACTTTACATATATTTTGTTCTTTCGTATCAATATCCGACACTTTCAACGTAAAGGTCCGTCTTGGAAACACTCAGGAGAGCCAGTTGCCAGTTCGCGTGCGAATAACCAACTGCCTACTGGTTGGCAGTTGCTTATTCGGCATTTTACAGTCATAAAAACTGGCTCTCCTGATGCATTTTGAGACTTACAAATGCATTTAAAGGAATAAATATCAACATTAAAGAACAAAACAAGGATAAGAATAAATTATTTATCATTTTCGACCTAAACACAGACTGTCTGTAAAATGGCGAATAACCAACTGCCTACCATTAAGCAGTTGGTTATTCGCACGCGAATTGGCATCTGGCTCTCCTGAGTGTTTCCAAGACTGACCTATACGTTGACGAGTCGGATATTGATATGAAAGAACAAAATATCTGTAAAACTGAGTTATTTTATACATATGTGTCTGAAAAATCGGCTTTTCTGAAAGATATCGCGAATTGGCAACTGGCTCTCCTGGTGCATTTTGAGACAGTTGAATGCATTGAAAGGAATTTATATTAACATTAAAGAACGAAACAAGGACTAGATTGATTTTTTTATCATTTTCGACGAAACCTATGACTGTCTGTAAAATGTCGAATAACCAACTGCCTACCAATTGGCAACTGGCTCTACTGAGTTTTTCCAAGACTGACCTTTAAGTTGGAAGTGTCGGATATTGATATGAAATATCAAAATATATGTAAAATTGAATTATTTTATTCATATGTGTCTGAAAAATCGGCTTTTCTGAAACATATCGCGAATTGGCAACGGATTCTCCTGGTGCATTTTGAGACTGTGAATGCTTTGAAAGGAATACATATTATCATTAAAGAACAAGGGTTAGAATGATTTTTTATCATTTTCGACCAAATCTATGACTGTCTATAAAATGTCGAATAACCAACTGCCTACCAGTAGGCAGTTCGTTATTCGCACGTGAATTGGCAACTGGCTCTCCTGAGTGTTTCCAAGACTGACCTATACATTGAAAGTGTCGGATATTGATACGAAAAAACAAAATATATGTAAAATTAAATTATATTATTCATTTGTGTCTGAAAAATCGGCTTTGCTTAAACATACCGTGAATTGGCAACTGGCTCTCCTGGTGCGTTTTGCGACTGTTGAATGCATTTGAAAGAATAAATACTTACATAAAACAACAAAACAAGGGTTAGAATGATTTTTTTATCATGTTCTACCAAAACTATGACTGTCTGTAAAATGTCGAATAACCAACTGCCTACCAGTAGGCAGTTGGTTATTCGCACGCGGATTGGCAACTGGCTCTCCTGAGTGTTCCCAAGACTGATCTATACGTTGGAAGTGTCTGATAATGATATGAAAGAACAAAATATATTTAAAATTGAATTATTTTATGCATATGTGTCTGAAAAATCGACTTTTCTGAAACATATCGCGAATTGGCAACTGGCTCTCCTGGTGCATTTTGAGACTGTTGAATGCAATTATAGGAATAAATATTAACATTAAAGAACGAAACAAGGACTAAATTCATTTTTCATCATTTTCGACCAAAACTATGACTGTCGAATAAAACTATGACTATGAATGTCGAATTGGCAACTGGCTCTCCTGAGTGTTTTGTTATATATGTGATATTCATATCTATATTTTTTACATATACATTTTGTATATTTTCTAGAATTTTGGGTGGTCTCAAACTTCAAAGAGTTAAGGAAGGCCAAAGTGATTGACATTTGTCATTAGAACCTTGTTACCAAATCTCTCCATTCAGTTTATAATTAGTTCTTCAAAGTCTCTTATTTTCAATGTTGATTGACATGTATCATTAACACCTTACTGTAATATCTTTTGATTCAATATGTTTGTTTCTTTGATATGTCATTGAATGCTGCCTTTGTAATTGCTTAAACAATTATATTTCTGTACCTCTGTATTTCTGTATCAGTTTACTAGAATCTTAAGAATTTTATTCTGGATATATTATTTTAATAAACATCAAAAACCATGGTGGAGAATCTAAAATTTGGACTTATATTCTAAAATTTGGACTTAGAATCTTTGCTTTTGGATCTAAGAGGTAGACTTAAAACTTTAAAAAAAAAAACAACTGGCAACTAGGAAGTAGTTGGTTATTCGAATGTTCAACTACCAACTACCAACTGCCTACCAACTTTACTGTCATCATTTTTAAAGAGTTTCAACATTTTATCCCTCAAGTACAAGTACTTTTCCAGGTTACAGTGAATCTGTAAAATGGCTGTTTATACAGTGTAATGTATAAAATGAAACTAAGTGCTACCTACCAAGAGAAACCACAGTCTTGTACGGTGATGATGGTCCTTTCAGCATAAATTGTTCTTTCCGACATTTTCAGTAAGCATGATTTATTTTGCTCTTTTTAAGACAATTAGGAACATAGGCAAATCTTTCAAAATGTAATTTGATTAGATACACAGACTCATTTTATTTTAGCTTTGTCCTTGTAGGACTAAGATAATGAAGCAAAATGGTGTTCACGAGTTACAGATATTAAGGCTATTTGGGTTCTCAGAATTCAACCCCTCAAAATGTACTAGGTGCCACCAATTACACATTTGTTTCCAAAACAATTCCAGGGGATACCTCTTACCCCCTACCCCCTCACGTAGGGGATACCCTCTTGCATACCTACACATACTGCGCTACGCTACGCTCCTCATCAGTTACGCTTTCAATGTTAACTTGTGTTCCAGCTCTGAAGTTTCATGTCTTTTGAATGATTTTAGCAACCATTTTCTGTAGAGGTACAAAGAATGTCTATATAGTTTTCATTTCCTTCTTCAAATATTAGGTACAGCCGTTACTTAATTGACTCAAGTAAGGTTTCAGAATTAACCTTCATAGATTTCAGTATTTAGAAATTAGGAAAACCCTAAACACAATGACAAAGGCGCAATGGGAAAAGCCCTTTCCATGAAGGCACCCCCCCCCCCCTCCCCCCCCCCCCCCCCAAAAAAAAAGAAAAAAATCTACAACGGTGTTTTTAAAGATGTTTGAATGGTAGACATCAGAGCACAAAAAAAGGAAAACGAGAATAGACAAAACAAAAATGAATATATATAAACACAGGTTGAAACCGCCTTTAAAATACCAGACTTTTTAATCCCCAATATACAAGATCCTGTCTGGTCCACTCTGATAAGGGTCCATAAAACCCCTGTAGACTTGACATGTAGCCTAATTATTGTCAAAGAATAATAAATTTTATTGCCTACAGGTAAATTGGTTATTTCCTGTGTTTTGCATTTTATTAATAGAAATGCTGTTGTTTTTTTTTTAAAACCTTTTTTCAGCATGTACACAAAATTATTTTAATTGATAAGATACTAATTTTGATTGCTCAGTCATGTTGAGTAATGTCCTGGCCAATTAAATTATAACTCTTATAGCAAAGCATTTCTCACTATAAAATAATTATTCAAAACTTAATAAGAGAAATTACAAGTTTGTTTATTCAATGATTATGATCTTTTTATCAAACGTAATAAAATAAAAAGATAATTGCTTGATTTTATTAGAAATTAAAGAAGCGTTCAGTTGTATTTTTAATAGATAAAGAAGGTATATAGACAGAAGGATGTTATATATTAAAAATGCTTAGTTCCTCTTGTGTTGTCTAAATAATGTTAACTTTCTTTTATGTATAATAAAATCCAGCAATAAAGATATATCATTGTTCAAAATACACAATAATTTATTACTTCTAAAAGCTATGTGCCTGAATGCATTTTTTTATATATTTTTTATAATAAAAAACAGCAATAATGAGATGTAATTGTTAAAAAACTTACTTTATTAAAAATATGATAAAACACTGTTGTATCTTATGACTTTGTTTATTTAGCCCTAATTCAATCAAGCTTTCTAAACTCGTTATAAAGGTGAGAACTGATTTGCTACAAAGGTGAGAAATATCACCTGCAATTTATTTACTGCACAGTAGCTATACAGTAGCTTATAATGATAAACAGAAGCAAGTCTACCAATGGTCCTGACTTGTGTATTGGCCCTTATCACCAATACGCAGACCTTATCATCTCCATAGGCCACATACCAGGCATACCAGAATCAGTGTCTTTAATGGTTTCATTTTTTTAACTGAATGTACCTATAAGAAGACCATTCCAGGAAAATGACTTTGATAACATTACATCTTTAGGGCCAGTTTTATTATTCTGTCCCAATGTCTAAAACATTTTGTATGTAAGTCCTTTATCAGCTAGCTTGCGTTTTACTGTATGATGAGCTGCTAGTGTATAAAATTATTGTATGAAGCTTCGTCCTGAACTCTCCTGGGTTGTCACTTAGAACCAATCACATTTTATGTATGATTTCTAGGTAACTATTTTGATACATAAGCACTGAAAAATACTTTCTATCTCTCATAGGTATTGTATTTTTTTCTTTTTCTAAGCGTTTCAAACGTTTTTTTCTCTTAATTGAATTGATTACACTAACGTAACTTGATAGACAGTTCATATGGGAAAAAATGCAACTAGGAAAGCTTTTGATAGTGATGTGTAATTGTTTGATCAGCTCATTGATAGAGAAAGACAAAGTAAATAGACGTTGTCGTCTCTATTTTTTTCAAACATTAAATAAAATGTTTGATCATATGGTCGGTCAAACGAGTTTTATTGGAATATATTTCACTGCTTGCCCACATGAAATAGTGCATATTAAGATCATCGTAATGCAGTCTGACTGAAACAAAATACTGCACTCGCTGTTGTATAAAGTGAGAATATTAATTATTGCCAACCCAAAGTTCACAAAGTGTGTTTTTCCTTTCCAACGCACCATTTTGACGTGTTGTGATTTATTGTGCCGTAGGATAAGCGCTTTTTAAATGAAATGATAGCTGAAACTCCCTTCTTCCTTAAATTAAAAAATATTTAGACTGTATCTTTTTGGAATCAATACATTACCCGATACAACAATAAGTGTAATGGTTAAGTGTTAATGGATGAGGTATAAAACATGCTCAATGACAGTCGTGTTTGTTGTCAACTGTTTCATTTCCGCGTTAGTTTCCCATATTGTAATATTAATCAATGATGGTGGAAAATTAAACTGTTCGTCAAAATTAACTTTGTTATTTCATGTACAAACACTGTTGTTACTTCTGTGTTATCTGTCACTGACATTTATAACAGCAATTATAGAAAACTCTGAGCATACTTCGCAGCATTCAAGTTCTGCTATTCTGACAACCTAAGAAATTGTTGCGACTTGTCACTTACAGGCCACTGACAATCGAATACATTGTTTATCATCATTAACCCAATCTGTATATAGGGACACCAGATTTAATGGTTTAAATAAAAGTAATCATGGTAAGCATTTGCCATGCCTTTTTCTGCCATAGCATAAATATACAGACATAATATTCTATATACTCTTGCCCATGCATCCAATTGTAATTGAGTTTCACTAGCCCTTGCTCAATTTACGTGAGAAATTTAATGCACATTAACATCATATATCCCTGTGATCATACCGGCTTACCTTTTAATTACTAGGAGATATTTACTAATACTAACTGTTACAATAAATAAACCACGATCTCTTAGGCGAAGTTGTTTTAGCAATAACATCAGTCTAGTTGAATCTCACCCTCTCCAATCGTTACTTTGAGAAACCGGATTAGTAACGTATAATCTCGGATCAAATTGGGGTTAGAATATTGTTTTTTTTTGTCTGAAATTTGTAAATTGTCGTCAAGGATGACATAAAGTGCAAGATATGGCGGAATACTCGTTACTAATTCATTTTCAAGCAAATAGAAGCATTTGTCTCAATTACTTCGGAAAACCATGTGAAAATATCAGGTAAACAATTCTTTGTCTCAGGAAAAAGCAATTTCCAGTACGTTCTACGGAAAGAAAAATGAATTATTAACACCTCAATGATATCCCTAAAGTGTCTGTGTCATAAATGATGAATTCATGACCAAACTGAACGGTAACATAGAACCGAAAGGATCAGCGATTGCAAAATGCTGAAACATATATTCCTCTTTGTCATACCTTTATTAACTTAACATATCTATCAGAAACAATGACATACGTATTGTCTTCACTTAATGATCCAGTCTAAACAGTTTAGATTAATCATTCCAGGAAATAGTGATATTTCATCATACAGAAATCCTGTGTAGTAGTATAGTTGTAAGGGCAGGAACCTATCGCACTGAGACATGTTTTAGACAGAAAAAGAAATACATGTGCTAAATCCTATTCTCTTTTATTTAAGAAATCATTTATAGCAAAAGAGTGCTTTAACACTATCTATGTACGAAGGGCGGTTATACGTCGGGCGTAATAATTGCACGAGGGCGCAGCCCGAGTGGAATTATTTGTACGATGTATTACCGCCCGAGTGTATAAATAGTGTTAAAGCACTTTTTTGCTATAAATTATTTCGATTCTAATATGCCTTTGTCGCAACAAAAACCTTGACGTCACCGCACGTTATCGTGACGTCATTGTAGCGTAAGCGTGCTTTAACAGAGACAAGCATATTAGAATTACAGTTAAAACATTTGAGATTTTATCAACAACTGATGTATACAGATTGAATGTAAATGAAGGAAGATAATGGTTAATAGAGTAGATTGCAACATTAATTACTGAATCTCAATAAAAATGTTTACGTTTAAGTTTATGCGCTGTAAGTGTACGCCTTCTAAAGACTTAAAATACAACTTTGTACCTTAATGTTTTGTAAAGTAAGTCTGTACATTTTTGACTTATGAGTAAGTGACATCATCCAGTTTCGCAAATCGGTAGTTCGAAAATATTGAGGAGTGATAATCGCAAACAAATTCAATCCGATGTAAACCATACATTTTATTTAGCGGATATGAAATAACGTATGATTATCACAGACAGATTTAAGCAGAGCCATCAAAGGGGCACAAAATCAATGTTTAAAAAAAACTGTGAAGATGAAATCAAGAACATGCAGTGACATATTTCCTACACAGAAATTGTCAACAAAAAGACGTATCTTTTTAAATGAGTACATAGTAATAATATTATATATTGAAAAAGAATTAGATATCTGCATTTTTTGAAAATCTGAACACAGGTTATCTCCCTTGAGTATGAGTTAGGTAAGCATTTCGGTGTCAAATATATTTCATCAAATGCGTGTTACAATCCTATTAAATTTTAACCGATTCTCGTTATATTAGATTTGTCATTTGTTTGCCTAAAGAGCAAATCCATCGTCTATGTTGTCATTAATGTGTTTGTTCCTCAAGCATAAATGAAATTACACTGCGATTATTTAAGCGTAATGAAGACTTCAAAGTCTTGTTAATGTGATTACTTTGGTATCATTTTGTTTTAACGGTTTAAGCCACAGAGGAAAATGTAATGTAGAACTCGCTACAAAATACCTATTTATTTAGTTGGGATTGTTTCACAGTGTCCATAATGTATGCTCAGAAAAAATGAATTTAAATATCTTGAGTGTTGTTTCAACCAGAGCCGTTTATATGACTGAAATCTTGATGATGTGATCATTTTAAGCATGTTACTGAAGCTTTTCTGAACTTTCATTTAACATCCATAGATTTCCTCTTGCAAATAGTCCTCCCTATGATTAAAATATACATGACAATCCGTTAGAAGCATAGATTTGCAACAATTGACAAATTTGTTATCGCCAAACTAGATTTTATCTGAAAGAACTTATCTGACTGTGATGTATTTATCAAATACATGCGTATGGTGTAGCTTAAGTAAAATTTACATTAAAACTTCACAAATAACATTCTACGAGGTATGAGTTTTTTTACAGGAATCTCCAATCGTCTGATGGATCGCAGACGAAAAGGCTTATTCATTAATGAATATATTTTTCCTGGTATAAAGAGAGAATTACGTCGATAAATGTTTTATTATAAATTTTATGGTTTTATCCTCTGCAATATTTGTCGTTGTCTATACTTTATTCAAACAACAATATAATTTTATTAAATTATAAAATTGAGCTGTATTGCACGGTATTTGCAAGGTAATGGTACATCTACTTGATAACAAACTTATATGCATCGGTAAGAACTCTTCTGGATTATATAATACATGTATCGAGTACAACACGGTCGAACCAAATCCAATATTATTCTGACCTGCTTCAGTACATACATTCTAGCACATACATTCTAAAATACATAGCTTTACATGATACAACCCATTAATTCATCTTAAATATCTTGTAAAGAAAATAAATTCTGACTAGATTTTACAGTGGCAACATTAAATATCGCTTTTTCATACTGTCATTTTAGAATCTGTACAATAACCGTAAGTAAAGCTACAAAAGGTCCACCAAGTTCGATACGCCACATATTTGGAGAATATTATCGTACAGCAACAATAGCGCAGCCATGTTCGTTGACTCATATATTTCGGGAATATTACAGTGTTAAGGACTATTGCTATTTGAAATGATTTAAGCAGCCCATTTCGCTATGTCAGAAACTTCGTTTTCGATGTTCGATCACCATGAAAACCTGAGATAAAAATAATAAGCATAAACAAATTTGATGGTTTCAACATTACATGATATCAGCTGAATGTAAGTAAATATAATCATTATATTTTACGAGATATAGTAATTAGAAGATTCGTTCGAAACACTATCTTATTTTGTTTGTATATAAGTTTATTTATAGTCGCCACCGGTGACCCATATGGGCGACTCCTCCAGAAGACTGTAAGTAATCTTAGCAAGCGTCCCTGGTTCTCTAGCATCCCAGATGTAAAGCACCCATACACGGACTCTTATCCAAATGTTATTAAAGTTTAGTTGGAGAAGCGGGGGCTCAAACTCACAACCCCTGGTTTCTTTGTAGTCAAACGGTGTTACCACTGGACCACTGCGTCCGCTCTGGTAGAATATTATAACAAATATAATATTGGAAAATAAAATCTTAGGAGCGTAATTGCTGTTAGGTAATGCTGTAGAATTGATGCTTACTGGATTTTACCTGTTTTTTTTTCTCCGTTTGTAATTTTAAAAAAAAAAAACAGTACACTTTATGATGTTTTTATGATATTTTGCGAAAGAACAAATGTAAAGTAACTCTATATACAATACTAATAACGGCCATGCACCATAGTATGTGGGCTACCGACAAGCATCTTTGTTTTTTTTTGGAAGCCGTATATAACCGTATATAATTGTGGATAATAACACAAACACTATCATAATACGACCTCATTAGCCAGTAATCAGGAGAGTCAAGTCTTTTAATAACACTCAAATTAATATCAGTGATTGTGTTACAAATGTCCTTATCAGCCTGATCATCTCGATGTTTTGAGAATACCAGAGAAAATTTAAATACCTTCGATGAAGCAACACTTTGGTGTATATCCGCATACTGGTATAATGTTCTACATTTACAGTCAAAGCTGTTTGTTTAACAATTCTTGAAATAATTGATCGTGGAAAACTGACCTTTAAATGTTTGTACAAATGTCTTGAGTTATCAATAACAAGCCCTATTATTACTTCCGAGAATCTTGCCGGTGACATTTATAACTTCAATTGCAAATAACGAACACACTCGAGAGTCTGGTAATGTATTGCAAACAGATATAGAGATTGTTTGAAATTGTGTCAACATTATTCAATGAAACATATTGCTAACCATCAAAAGTATTGTTTTTTCTGAATTTATCAATTTTGCTACCATGAGGAAAACATTTTCGAATTCCGTTGATTGGGCTCCACTACCATTGATTAATCAATTTCATCACAATTTTCATAGGAAATTAAATACAAATTCATGTAAAACTTATGACAGTAGATTTCCGTGTGGAATGCTTCACATTGCATGTTATACAGATTTACGCTTTTATCATATAAGGTAAGTTCTATCCTCAACATTTGATAAACGTTACTGTATTACACACAGCAAGTAGCGATTATACATGTTGCATCCGGTCATTTTATGTTATCTCCAAAGACAGATAAAAAGAGAGGAACACCAAGCCCAGCCATACAAGTTATTATCTTAACCTCGATGACAAATATTTACCAGTTACCTTAAGTATAATCTTTTAAAACTTGTATTTAATTATCCACCAGAGAAAGTTGTAATAGATCATTAAAATGCCGTCCAAAGAAATTGTCAATAAACGTTTTGCTTAATGATTCAACATGATGGAATGCATAGAAGACATTTGTTTGTGTCAGTCTCAGACAGAAATATCGTTCACTGAGCGAAGACTAGATGCAATACTTTCATTAGTTTAGTAGGTTGTTACAAAAAATACTCTTCATGTTTCTATGATTTAAATATCATTTTTTTTTATATATTTGAAAAACAGTTGCATCTAAAACACTATGTACTAAATTGATGGTTTTTCATATTGTACTCTCCGTGTTAAATATGTCTCGAATTTTTTAACAAAAATTGAGAAATTTTAATAGCATCGCGATGTTACACTTTACTGCAAGTCACATTTCCGTAGCTTTAGCGATAAAGGTCACTTATGAAACACCGCTTTTTTCCTACACCTGCATTTCACGACAGCTCTAACACTAATTGGCAAAATGATGAATAGTCTTATTGAAATGTCAGTCTGTGGTAGTCCGCTCATTCAATCAGTGAAGGAAATTGAACAAAGCACCCTTGAAACATTTTGAATTTCTCTCGACCTTAACACAGTGAAGTATATTTTGACCTAATTTCTGGCCTTGTTTGTTCCTTATATATAGGTTATATAAATCGAAATCGTAATTCCTTCTTCGTTTTGTAAACTGCAATCACCGCATCTAATTAACGTAATCGTAAAGAAAGTCAATTCCAAATTGACGAGAAAATAGAAAAGATAAGGGTACTGAATTGTTCTTAGTAAAATGCCAGTTACTAGTGGTATGCAGCTCTAAAAGAGATGCATGTTAACTTTTGCCTGCGCTTTAATTGCCTACTTTTGATTTCGAGCGTCGTTGGAATAAAACCTCGAAAATTATTACCTGCATAATACATTCAATCGGTGAAATAGTATTATGAAAGCAAGTAAAATCTGCGAGGTTTATCGAACCCTTATATTTAGCGGTAGTTGATCAAAAATGCTGTAATACTTATGGTCATGAAAGTTTATAGGCGAATATGTTTAATGCTTTACTCCTTTACACTTGGACATAACGTCATTGCATTTTCTTTTTTAATTGTGTCTGACGGAACAGGTGACAGCCTCTATGATAAGCAGTTTCCAAATCTCATAAGAACTGAACTATTTTCATAATTGTCTTCTGGTCTGTTCCGCCAGGTTGATTATGGTGTTTCTCCCGATGCCTTGTCTTCTACAAGACACTGCATGAGTAAATACTTTGTCTTGGTTTTAATGTAAATTTACAGGAAAACCGGCTGTAAATATATGTTAGATCCATTTAAGATATTTGCTGTAAAGCAGCACCACAAAAGAGTCTGCAATCCTTTCTGGTGATTTGCTAACATGAAAATTGTATTTGAAATATAAAAATATCATCCTTAAAAAGTTAAACCCTTTTATACTTTCGAAATGAGATTATAAGCTAAATAAATTGGTGTAGTTGAAATAATTAAAATGAAATGCCTTTAATTAGTTTGAACTTTTCAAACACGTCCTTCGACGGCAACACTTAGGATGACATTGCGATGACAACACATCTGATGACGGCATTTTAGATGACAACTCTTCGGATGACACTTTAGATGGCACCACTCTGGATAACAGAACTGTGGATGACAAAATTTCGGTAGAGTATTTTGAAATAACGTGGTGCTACTTAATGCTTTTTATTATATAAGACACTTAAACAGATTTCAGGAATAGTTCGACTCAATTCGATTTAGTTGTTTTATCATGATCATACAAAGTTCACTTTTCGTTTACTTTTCGTTTATCTATGCAACAGCTCTGAGGTGACAAAATCAACGGCTCCTACCTATATCTAAGATCTGACAGAAAACAATCGAACCAGTATGGATTTATTTATTGATATATAGATATTCGTACATAGTTTGTCTTATTGAGATGCAAAGCAATCAAAGAATCAAAGTTTTCATTTCGGGGTTCTTTGATTTCGGGATTCTTTGATAAATACACAACAATTTAAACCAGTGATAATTTGTTAAATATTTAAACATATCCATTACTTGATCAAATCTGAATCACCACCTGTAATTGTAATAAACGAATTCAGCGAAATTGAAATTTGATTGCAAAAATGTCTTGCTGTTTTAAGGTTATCGCTTCAAGGAAAACTTTAATGAATAAATCGTTACAAAAAGCCTATTTGTGTAAGTTAGGATTGTTTCACAAAACCTCCAGAATGCAATTTCAGAGAAAATCACCTAAACATAGTTTTTACTCAATGATTCCAATAAGGGTAAGTCAGGATGGAACGAATGCAATCTTACAATAAAAAAAAGGTTAAAGGATTATAAGATAAGTGGGCTATGCACTGACACCCCAAGTCAGTTCAAAAACTGTGTGCTTTGGTACACATGCACTGCCAATTTTAGCCGAATGCAATACATGAAATGGTATACAACAAAATCCAATCCCCGGCCAGTGATGCAAAGTTATATAAATGTAACAACAATTAAATGGACAAATTAAAGTTTTTCTGTTTAAGAATCGTGGCAAAACAATATTTCTTTACATGCTAAAATGTTAAGATTCTTTCTCTAGCTTTCAGTGTGTAAACAGACAAGTTTAGAACATAATAGAAACATGATAAAACCATCTAACACATCCCTTCATAAAATCTAAACAGTATCCCCTTCCAATAGAATGCACGTTATCAACCTGCTCAAGGAAGGTAAAAATCATGTTTAATGATTTATTTTTTCAAATAGTGGTTAATAAATAACAAGCTGTATATGTTAAGATGTTTGAACTGAAGATATTGGACTTATGTTAAGGCAATCGACAAGTTACGTATTTTCCGTAATGTGATTTCGGCATTATCCGGTCTTTACGGAAAGACACGTGCGTTGACATACATTACGACCGAAGAATACCAGTTTACCTATTGGGCATACATAATCACGGATATTGTGTCATCAGGAATCAACTACCTTTGGTCTTGATATCGTCTTCATATCCTAACTGGCAAATGCTCCTATTATGGATAATGTAAAAGTACTATTTCGAAACAATTAAGTGACAATTACCCATCTAACCATCTAATTAGGTATTCGATGCATAATGTGTGGCAATCATCACTCTACGAAGCAAAAATCCAATCGTTTGGTAGAATGTAGGCGACAGCTCTAAATCAAATATGAAAATTAATTCCTTTGAGACAGAGAGAATTGCGTTTTCTCACTTATCGGACAGAAAAATCTCTAGTTTTAGAAATGCTGGAAAATCTTATCTCACATTGGTTATCCCACACTCCTGTGACGGACTACTTCATGCACTGAATATACATATTATTTATGTAAAATAATTAAAAATCAGGTACCTTTATCTTTTCTCTCCGTTCCTTATAGTGTATTTCTCGATTCAAAATTCGTTACTTTATGATAAGAACGTACCATTACGCTACAAACGATAAAACTAAAGCGGAACTTTGTTATTGTGCGTTACTGAAATGTCATGACGTCACTTCTGCTTAAGGACGTCAATATCCCGCGTTTTAAATAGTTCCCTATTTTCATGCTTATTTTTATTGTTTCTGTTGTGGTAAGTGAGAAATAGAATCCATCATTGGTGTTCGGTGAAGATCGGAAATCCCAACCCTCGGGCGCACCGCTCAAGTCTTAAACTCGGCACAGCCTCGTTTAAGACTTGAGCGATGCGCCCTCGGGTTGGGATTTTCTGATCTTAACCGAAGGCCAATGACAGATTCTCTATATCAAACATTTTGTTATATATTCTTCATGGCATTATCATCAGCAATATATTTCGTTATCTAAATTCGATTTAAACAACAATATATTTGTGAAATGTGGATTGTATCCTGTTTTTATGGACTAAGACATCCATTGATGAATTATGCACTCATAGTCAATGGCTACATTTAAATGTTTAAATGACACGTGAAGAAAAAGTAGAAATCAAGGATTACATTAAAGCCATGGTTTCTTTGCGGGGTATCTTCAAAAAGGATAATTTTTTATTGTTTCATATCCAGATAGTAGATCTTTAGTGACGTCAGGAATAGTTCTTTTTAACGTGAGCCACAGCAACGCACAAATACATGTAACAAAACATGCCTGAGTAAAAGTCAAGAAAGGTCGGGCATTGCAAAAAGGACAATAAGGGATGCCAAGGAGGTTTTTTTTTGTGCTATTTTCTTCAATTCTAGTGGCAAAGTTTGCAAAGAGGGTAAAATCATCACATACTGGCAAATTGTTCAAAAATAAAATTCTTACAGTTGTCCAAATGTCTGTCAAACGAAACACTCAAGTAAAGGTCTGAAAAGCATATAGCTTATTCGTGCCAATGCGTCCGACCACAAAATTGTAAAATTGTAAGTCTTTCTTTAAAAGAAACGGTTATTCAGGTTGCGCATCCACCTTATTGAAACTGAAACTGCTTTATTTGATTAAACGCCTAATTTTACACATAGTATATTCACTGGTGTTGTACATTAAATTAAAAACGAAAAATCATGATAAATTATATACATAATGGTATCAAACAATGAAATACGACATATTTGACAAAATTTCTGTACAGTGCAAATTACAACATTGCGTATAAAGCATACGTCGATCACACTACGTAGTAGAGTATACTCAGCGTCTCTACCATATTTAGTCCACCAACAGAGAAATAATCAGAACCATTCAAAGCTTTTACAAAACAGTGTTTTGAGCTTTTTCTTAAAAGTGTCTACCGAATCAGAATTTCTCACTTCTACTGGTAGTTTGTTACATAGTTTCGGCCCTACAGTTTGAAAACTTCTGTCGCCAAATGTTTTACGTTTGTAAAATGGTACCTCGTAACAACCTGTAACAGAGTCTGAAGACCTTAAACTACGTTTTGGTGCTTGTTCCGATAATAATTCAGTCAAGTAAGATGGAGCTTGGCCGATTGAACAATTAAACATGACAGTTAAAATCTTACCCAGTAAACACCTGACGTCGTACCGACGTTGGTTAGACGTTGGATTTTGGTCGCGACGTCGGCGACCTGAATCCAACGTCTAACCAACGTCATATCCACGACGTCTAATAGACGTCAGACTTAGACGTCTAGAAGACGTTGGAATTAGGTTGGATAGAAAGTCTCTTAAATGTTTTTAGTTATAAAACTAACTGGTATAATTTTGCTAGTATAGTTTAAAGATATTTACTTGTTTTCATAAAGGCGTGGACATGCGCTTATTAATAATAGTTCATTCTCACAACAAACATTATATTAATTATGTTACAATATCGCATGAGACTGTCTATTTTCGGAGACGGATTTTTTCACGAACTTAAACTGTTTAAGATAAAAATGCATTCTATACACATGTATAAATTATTCTAAATTCACATAGATCTTCTCTTCTTCACATGTTGTCTATTAGTCACACATTCGCGAGATAATCCTGCATCGGTTTACACAGTCTTCCTGTAATTTGATATTTATTGGGATAAGATAGAGCAAGTTTATAAATACTTTACACAAAGGGAAGGATCCGCAACGTGAGTAACAGATTTTTAAAAATTATACTTATTTTAAAAGTTATACTGATTTATATTCCGTAATTTTTTTTAAAAAATGACTTATTTTTGTTTGTTACTTTAAAAAGCAATTTCATTTAATTACATTTTACGAAGTTAAAGAATATTTTTTTCATAGACTCTTGATTTAAAATATTACATATCTGTTTGGGACGTATTAATTTTGCTCTTAGTAATAGCACTAGTATATTTGTATATGTTAAATAATGAAACTGTCAAATTTTATACATTTCAGGTGGAAAGTTGGCGGAGTTGAAGAATCATACAAAAATGACGAAACTTGAAAGTTTCAATTACTGCATTACTTTTTGGACTTATTGTATTAGACTTACGTCGCCATAATATGAAATAAAGATGATAAAATACATGTGTTGATTACTTGTTTGATTGCAAATTACGTTGAAAATTTGGTCAGATTTTGGTTGAAAAGTGGTTAGATTTAGGTTGGAAAATGGTCGGATTGCGACGTCTAGCCAACGTCAGGATCCGACGTCTAAACGGTTTGCAAATCCAACCAAAATCCAACGTTAATCCGACGTCGGGGTCCGACGTCTATACGACGTCTAACCGACGTCAAATGCCTACTGGGTAAATTCAATTCTAGCTTTGATAGGAAGCCAATGTAGTCGGAACAAAGCTTGTTTTGAACTGTCGTACTTGCTGAGTCTTAAAACGACTTTGGCACACATGTTCTGTATCCTTTGCATTTTCTGAATTTCACAGTGAGGAATACCATACAATACTACATTGCAATAATCTATATGTGAAATGACCAGTGATAATACCAGAATTTCAGTAGCCTCTTTGGTAAGGTGTTTTCTAATATTTTAGATTCTAAGATAATTAACCATTGCGGTCTGACATTTTTTCTTGACATGATCCTTAAAACTAAGATTTTCATCTAAGAACTTATACAATATACTGATTTGATTTTTTTTTCTTCTGACCTAAGTCCCTTTGAGATTTTCTAATATTCCTTGCTAAAGAAAATGCTTGCAGGTAAACGCTTTGTCACAATCTTTCAGAGTCTCAGCTGACACCAGTGGGAGACTACATTACAGCATTTAGGACTCAAAAAGTGTATTCTGTGCAGGGAGAAATCTTTGAAGGGATAGCGTGAATATTATCTTGATAAGATTATTATCTTGATCAGATTGAGAATTTAGGCATATGATGACCAATGACAGAATTTATTGAATGATACCAGAACTATTAATCTGTAGGCCGGTAAAAAGACGACAAGGAACAAAGGGTACGGACATCACATGTAAAGTCATTGTCTTGTGTTTTTCCTATACAATAAAAAGCCAAACACTGATCCCTGTAATGCGAACCATTTAGGATGATTGGAAAATACAATGTTATAAGTATAATCGCTCCAGGGCAATGATGTAGAACCCTTTCTGTACTATACCTATTGTTTACAAATTGTTCATACTTTAATTCTCCGTAAGAAATCCATATTTATATTGCCATTCATTACAAAACTTATATTTAGTGCTCTGTAAACGTTGCATTATATATGTAAAATAGTTCGTAAAGGAAGACAACTGTTATGTATTATCATAAGTTACGATGCTTCCGGGACGTATTTTGGTTACTTACATCTATTTTTAGTTTTTGGAGGAATACTATTTTCTAAACAATAACAAACGCATGGTCATATTCTGATCCAGGCCAAGTCTTTCAACATCATTCATTATTTTTAACTGCGCTTGCGTTACTAATGCTTGATTCATCTTTGTACCTATAGAAAACAGAAGTAAAAGAATTAAAGTCCTTAGATGAAAGAGTCTGGTATAATTACGCATATTACGTTCTACAAGATATTAATAGTTCTATTCATTGACAAGTTTAAAACAACATCTGGTCGCCTTCTAGATTTGAGAGCAAATATTAATATGATTTCCTTAGAGACAGCTATAGATTACGTATATTTATATAATGTTCGGTTAATTGTCTAACATTACTCTTTGTAGTAATTCTAGTAATGTCAAAAAAAAATGATTACATAATGTGACATCTTTCATACCCAGAGCAGTATATTTGAAAATTGTCTTGTGAAGATGGACATGTTATTTTCATAAACTTGAAAAAGTGAATCAAGTTAGCGTTGTCATTTAAACATTAATTACAGGCAAACCAGATATTTAATTACTATAAATACGTTTATATTACAGTTATTACTCATTCATGTACAATGTTTTTTCTCTTTACGGAATCTGATTATTATCATCATAATTATTATTCTCAATATTATTATTATTACACATTCATATAACTCTCTTTTCATGCGTTTACTGTTTCAACATTGTAGAAATTGACATTCATCATAGTACAAATGAAAACATATCTAACAAGTGCTGTAACTGAAAATTGACATAAGCCCATCAATGTTTATGAGAACATGCCAATCGCCACATACCCATATTCCAACAGAACCATTTTGCATATTGTATCATTGACCAAAATTTTCTTAGTTAAAATTCGACATTGCCTATTGTTTGCAATGAAAACCAATAATAGTAGTTCCAAGGAAAGCACAAATCTAAAATTTTCAAAGGAAGGATTTAAAGCAAAAACGAACTACTACATAGAATTAGTATATGTAACTGAACATACTAAAGTATTCTGATGCTTTTAAGTTCTGCTCTTGGCAAGCAAATAGGAATTGAACGAAAGCTGTTTTCTACTTTTATGTAGTAGTCTTAACTAGTCTTCTTGTGAGTTACCTATATATCAAGTTTTATCGCATGCTTCATTATTAGTCTTGACCCAAGAGGTCAAATGTATTTTTCCCAGATAGGTATTCAAATAAGTTTGCTATGTCCTATGACTGATGGCAATATGTTACACTTAGCTCCGGCCGGTTGTCACACGTCATCATCTTTAGTCGTCAAACTATTATGTTTCTGTGTCTTTTGATATTAGGTTCCTGACCCCTGTCCGTTTATTTTGTCATATTCTTTATATTGGCTTGTGGAAACCTGTAGGTGTTTGTCAAAATTGTTACCTTTACTCCGTAATAAGTAGTCAGTCAGATCTTTAAATACATGGGTATTTTTTTTTTGTCGTGTTCTAAACATGTTGTAATTTGTCCATTATGGTGTTAGGAATCATGCTGTAACTAGGTGTTTCATATGGGATATCTGATGCGGGATATCTTAGACATATGACATTTTCTAAGCTTGATTGTTTTATGTATATATCTGACAATGATATCCGTTTCTCTCTATTTGCGAAACTTTGTGAAAACACATTGCAACATCATTGAGTAAAACTATATTTCAAATGACATGCTTAGTGTTCATAAATAAGTATTCGATTGAACTTTTTTTGGTTGTTTCTTTATTTATCTTTTTTGTTTTGTTTTGTTTTTGATTTAGAGTCACACCAACTCAGAGAAGATCACATGACAACATTTTTAGCATTTGGTTGGCTGAGAAAGACCCATAGTGTCTCTCCGGGTATTGTTTTAGGCAAGACCAGGCACGTGGATGAAGAATTCCATGCCCGAAGCAAACTTTCGAACCCACATCGGTGAGGGGCATGTTATTAGAAGTCAGCGAACTGAACCACTTGACCACGGAGGCCCGGAACTAGTTCAGACAAAAGTCACCTATTAATATGAAAAAGAATGAAAGGTACAGTAACAACTATGCTAATTGTGATTTCATAACTTTCAAAGAAAAAAAAAACAATTAATACATTAAAAAGATCTGTCGCATATTTCAGATATTGTCCTGGGTAGTGAATGTTACCAATAACATTACCGTCTAACAGGAAAATAATGATATCATCCTGAGTTCACGTGATAAATCGTACATGCTCTATTTAATTTATGACAAAAGGTAATTGAACAAAATGAGATATTTCCATTATATCATATGGACAGGAGACCATAGTCAAGTGATAAAGACCTGCCATAAATCTAGTTTGGCTGAAACTGAATACATGCCACTGAGCGTAAATGTGCTTGTGTTGCAAAAGAGCGCATAGCGCAAGTTATTTATGTTATTGACAGCAATGTTAAAATCAATTTACGGGCTTTTTCCATGGAAGCATTTTCTGTAAACTATAAACAATTAATGCAACTACGTATTTTGAAATGCCACCCTTAAGGAAATTTAAACTGCTATAATAAAATCTGTAATATAATGTTATTAATTAGGTGCTTTCATGTTGATTTTGATATTTGACTAGGGACTGTCGCCTTTGCCCAGGCCGTTAAGAAAATGGAATTTGAAATACGATGATAAAATTAAGCAAATGTATTTTCATGCAGTTTATGGTAACGGTAATGTTGTTAAAGAAATTTATTGGAATATTACTGGCAATAATCATTGATGTTTTCAGTATTTCTGAACGCTCTGGCGAATCTTATTAACTGAGCTAGTTGTTACATAGTAAACAACCCAACCCATATGAGGGAAGTTAATAATAAAATTAAAATCATTTCTCTTATCGTAACTATTTTATGATTAGTATCATTATTAATACACAGACGCAAGCCCAAAAACCTTGCAGCAGTATCCGACGTGTAGGCTTTATTTAACTTGAGCTCCCAGGGATGAATAATATCAACCATTATTATTATTATTATTGGAGTAAATTACGTGGTTACATGTATTAGTGGTAAGAGTTTCATCCAGTTAGCGAGATGTACAAGTTCGTTTAACAATTAGTTTGTACATACCTTTTTATACAAATGTCTTTGCCGTCCTGTAGACTTTATTTCAATTTTACCATAAAAACATAGGTTGTACACAGCTTTTATGACAAATGTATTCATTAATTACAGGGGAGGTATAGTACGTCATCAACAGGTGTGCGCAACACTTGCCGATGCGGCTTTTTTGTGTCAAAACACCTCGATTAGGTGAGTAAACTTGCTATTATTTCATTAATGATAATGCACAGAATTTGAAATGACATATAGACTAAAGTACCAGCATTTGGCTCTAGTTGATCACTAACGTTTGCATTTCTCAAGGAAGCCTTCCGTTTAGGAGAACATTCGTGCACGATGCACTTCGTGGAAATACTTCCCCATCCACAACACCGTATTTTATCGCATAAAATAGTGTTTATGAATTTCTAACTGACCAAAGCCTTGACGGATGTTCTGTTATGGCAAACAGAGGTCATTGATACCTTGATTAGTTATCGGAATGTAAACTTTCCAAGAAATCAGTAAACTAAAATTCACCTTCCCTGTTCACTGGCTGAATTGGTGCACTTCCCGTCTCACCGGACATCATCCAAATTGTTCGTGTTGGATTTGGCATGAATGTACTTTTAATTAACGTTTCAAATTAGTTTGACGCATGGTATTTCAGTCACCACACTAGCAAAACGCATGCACAACTTCAGTTGTCATACTAGCAAGAATAGTATTTAGCAACGGAATTTTAAGTCAATAATATACAGGGCTTGGTGCAAGCATTTCATTCACCTTGCAAGTGTTATGTCTATCTCACATTTACTCTCTTTTTCAGATCATATTGGAAACACCTGAGATATTCCGTAATTGTTTATCAGAATTAAATTTACCTTCAGGCATTATGAGGCCAAATACTCGGTGGTCAAAATTATATAAACAAGTGTGATATCTGTGGAAAGTAGAATAGATAAAGTGAAGTGCTGTATTTTTTCATGGCGAGATAACATTTATGTCATGAAGATCATTAAAGTTTGTAGATAAAATCGAAGTTGATTTTGCTTGACTATGGTATCCTTTAAAACAATTGAATTTTTTTAGTAACGTTTTTGTCTCGTCTGTCTTTGAAGTCAGTGTCAGAGTCTTGTCAGTGCATCTTTTTCCTTCTTAAACCAGTTGAAAGATTTTGACAGCTGTAATAATAAAATTTGTATGAAATGTTGATGACAAAACATGCTCCTAACGGATAAAACCAAACAGCAATGAATGATATAAAGTGTAAATATTTTTGTTATATCTATTTCAGTGTCGACGAAACTTTCATGGATTATATTAAAACATTGCCGCTGTATCATTTTTTTTTTATCAGACTTAAATGAAATTTCAGAGTTATAAAAAGTGAAGTTGCGCAAATTCCTGTTCCATGGTTTTCAGAGAGTTATTATATTCTGATTTTTGTAAACTTTGAAGCATAGACGGTGCATCTCCTCTACGACCGCTTTATGATTTTGATAATATATCATGGCAATAATTGATTATAACGGTAACTTATTAATATTAGTTAGAACTTTCGATTCAGGTTATTTCATTTTCCTATATATGTGACATTTACTTTGACATTTTCTTCCATTCATTATGCAGATGGAAAACACATTTGCTACCATAATAGCTATGTTGTCAGGGACATTGTTCATTTCAGAATATGTGATAACAAATTACAAATCTTCCTTAATGTACTTTTTGTCACAATAAAATTATTACAAAAGTTTTTAAAATTACTTTTTGGGTTCCATGTCGTGCCTAGATAATACCAGTTGTTGAGAATGTGACAGAGATGCAGACTATTTCTTGAACAAAGTAAATTTGAGCATACAATGCAGTTGATCACCATGTAGTATACAACGAGCATGCGAATAAAAATTATATTCTAAGCAATTTGATGTTTCACTTGACACATAAGTCTGACATTTTATTTGCACTGATGGACATTTGTATTTCAAAATAAATATTTTATACACTTTATAAGCCTTGCAAACAGAATATTACTGGACCCATTCTTAACATTCGCTGTGTATTCGAGTATACCTCGTTTGTACCTCTATAACTTTATACAAAATACATGTAAATGTATATATACCTGTATATTATTTATTTTCAAAGGCTAAGACACACCTTTCCACGGATTTATTTGCATTTGATTTCGACCAGTAAAAACAAACTTACGAGAATAGTATCATAACTTCCAGAACACCACTCCTATGATATTATTAATCCACTACTTTAACCTGTGATGTTACTCTTCAAAGCTAAACGCATGTCAAATATACAGTGAGCAGGTGTAAAAACACTAAATGAATTTTTTTTCATTAATAAATTCAGAAGACAGTAAAGATATTAATCTAGAACGAGGAATCAAAGAACCATATACCCAGTAATATTCAAACTCTAATCTCCAGTAATACGCAATTAATGCAATTAAGCAAAATTGCCAGACTTATTAACCCTGGAATCGAAGTTGAATCAATGCATCAATTATTCAGTATCGCAGCTACAGAGAACTTCTCATGTGATGTACTGGGAGATACTATATCGAAACTGGTATGGCTAGCGTCATATAAATCCTTATTTGTAATGTTAGACATCCGAGATATGAAACGCGTTATAGTTACACCAACTCGCCGTATGTCATTATAGAACGTATTTTCGCTGGCATATATATTATATATTTTGTAACCTTTGAAATATATTTTTTTCGTTGAATCTGATACTGTTAAAAAATTAAACTTCAGTTGTTCCTTTCTTTTCTTTTTTATTACACGTAATGGTAACTATGAAATTTAAAATAATTGTGTTTCTGACACAGAAATATAGATAATTCATTGTAACTAATTTTCATACATTAGAAAATATCTTAACTCTGTTGGTGAGTGATTTTATGAATACGTGTATGACACAGCAACAGTATACACCAGACTGTATAATATAAATTATACAAAGATGGGTTGTTCGATTGTTTAAACCACCAGTTGTTTCAAACATATTTATTGTCTGCTTTATCTTTATTGTCTGCTTGTCTTACGGATCGGCAAAATATTGAGAAATTAGATATGAATAAATCGGAGTCATGACCGTCATAAATTTAAGCAACTACAAGACGTCTAATAACATTTTTTGTTCAATGCTTTAAACTCTTATGGAGCAATCGTAAAAACAAAATTGTCTGATAAATTAAATTGACTAGAGAATGTTAGAAGTCAAAGCGATCAGACCGGTTGATTTGCGTTCTCTGCACACATTAAACACAGCGAATGTAATCCATTTCCTTATGAAACAACAAAACCGCATTTAATTAACTTTACACGCTGGAAGATTAAGATAATAGGAATAGGAAACAATACTATCAAGATTCCTGTAGCACAAATCCATTTTGTGGCAATTGTTAGTAAGCCAGGTGATTCAAAACACGATAAAAATCGAAACCTTACAACTATTGACTCAATGTTTATCTAATGAACAAAACGCAAAGCATCAAATAAGCCGCGCCATGAGAAAACCAACATACTGTATTTGCGACCAACATATAGATCCAGACCAGCCTGCGCATCCGCGCAGTCTGGTCAGGATCCATGCTGTTCGCTAACAGTTTCTCTAATTGCGTGGATCCTGACCAGACGCACTATGTTGGTTTTCTCATGGTGCAGCTCAAATGGTCTTTACATTCAGGATTTAGCTAGGTGTGTACAATATTTAGTTGGCTATTTTGATACTGATGTTTTTAGTGGAAGATCTATAATAAACCCGATCCTATTTCACTGATTCAAATATCAAATGTTAAATAATCAGACAAGTTCACAATTCTCCTGATGGCTACAAATTTACCAAATAGGTTCAATAGAACAGTTTGCATTCACAAAGATATTTAAATCTGTCGAAGAAAACAACTCAATCTTAGAATCACATACATTTCTTTTCAAACATTTAGAGATACAGTTTAGTAACTTAAAGATAAAATCAATTTTCAATAGAATCAAATACGCATGGTCATGCGTGGCTTTTACAGTCATTGAAAAGGTTCTAAAGATATTTTTGCAATAAGCATTAGCAGTTTAGGTCAAAGATAAATAAATACCCTGTACGTAAAGCCACGATCTAAAACCGCTTTCCCCTCAAACATAGGCCATTCAAGAATACAGTTGTGTATGTCTGGAAGTATATTAAAGAATAAAGAATACGATACATAAATAATAAAATATCTAGCCAACAACGACGAAACGAAATTAAACAACAAAAACATCGAAACGAGGTAGCGCGTCTCCTATAGAAATGTCAGTGGAAGAAGCACCACTGGTTAGCTTGAATTGTTTGATTTTATGCACATAACCTCACTCTTACCCCACCCCGTGACCAAAGTCATAGAACAAGATAAATGAAACATATTCCCTCGAGGTGAATCCCTGACACACGCAATGGTACCAGAAGACGTGGTATGTAAAACACAAAAATGCTCACATAAACGTACATAAAACATGTAGTTACTACGTCCTGGTAAGTATGTTCTAAATTAAAAAAAAATACTGTCAATTAATTATCATATCACTTCGATGAATGATCATAACGTATGTTTCAGTAGTAAATGCGATTACGATTTATTAAAATTGAGGTAAACACATTGTTATTGTTCATGCTGAAATTTAACAAAAAGATGAAAAGATGTATAAGAATTATATCTACCAACGATTTGTATTTCAAGATTGAGGGTTGTGTATATATAAAAGATAACTGATATATTTATTCGATATCATTTGTAAAGTCTCGTAACTGTAAGGAACGCATTAGAACGGCATCAAACAAAACATGCTTGGTGTTTAATCATTATTACATTTACCAAACTGAACTTTTTGAGAGAAAATTCACAATCTGACATAAAGTACACTTAAAACCGTAGTCACAATTGTCTTTTAGCATGATTCCATTACGTTACTTCAAAAGCAAAACCAATTAATATGTTCGAAATGTGCTACTGTGTATTTCCTGGTTAGTGAAAATGGTGAACAACAATGTGATCTGTCTAGCACGTGCTAAAAGAAGCGTGAGATGGTAGTGAAGTCGTAGAAGCCTGGTTCCATTGTTCCATTCACATCATTGTAATAAAACATAATGAGATATTTACATTATTTCGTATTGATTTTATATATCGTCCGATTATAAACCTAATGTGGCTGAACTCGAATGTCTGACAAAGAAGGTTGTAATGCTTATATCGTTTAGTAACATAAAAGCAAATTATTTTTATACTCAAAAACAATATGAATATGAATAAAGTGCGTATTTGCAAGCAACATTTTCAGCAAACGACCTAAGTATTTTATACGGTGTAATAAGAAATTCACTAGCTGTTTTAAAAGGTAACACTACACAGCTTTTTTGTAATTTGCCTGCATTAAACAATTGCTATTGTGCAGTTGAATAGTATACTAGAATTAAATTACATTAAGTAAAAATGTGAATTGTCAACTCAATGATTTTGATTTAATTTAATACAATGTTTAGTTTCTAAAAGCACACTTTAGACAGTGCAGTATGTTTTTTTTACCAATCACAATAAATTTATTTATATACGGTATTTGAATGATAATATTACGATATGCAAATCAACACACAAAACAGCTCGGTCTAAGAATAAGCTGGCAGACAACACTATTTTCATTTTCAACTTCGTTAATCTGCACACATCTTTCTAAAAGATGCTGACTACATGATTGCAGGGCAATATCTTATATTTAATTATAACATATACAAATCTTAGGCATATACTGTATAAAATAAAATTGATGATTGCTTTACTGTTAAACACAAGCATCGTTTTCTTCCATAGTCTATTGCCAGTATTCGAAAGACATTTCACTTATTGTATGCTGAAGACTGTTTAGTATGCTTAATTTTAACAGATGAAAACTATATAACTCGTTTAACAATAATTATGACGTAATGTAGAGTTCCGTAAACTTGGAGCAATGTTCTCAAAGCTCTGGTTGCTGCCATAAGTCAGGGTGAAATTATTATGACACCGCGTCTTTTGGTCTTAGGTTCCTGACTGGTCCGAATATTTTATTATGTCCTTTTTGCTGGCTGGCGAATAACCCTGTGGACACTTGTAGGTATATGTCAGAATTGTAATCTGTATTTTGTAGTTATAATGCGAGTTGTCGTGTTCTGGACAATTTTTTCTTCTTGTAATTTTGTTCAATATGATTAGAAGTAGCGTTGTAATAGTCTAATGCTGATGTTTCCAAGTAATTCACATGCGAGTTCTGGTGCGACATGTTCAGTTGTACATATAAAGACATATGACAATGTCTCGTATTTTAAGCTAGATTGTTTCATGTGTATATTTAATTATGATATCCATTCGTCCCTTTTTAAGAAATATTGGAGGAAACATTTCAAGATTGTCGAGTTAATAACTTGCTTATGGTTATAAGTATTTTATCGAACTAGTTCAGCTGTTTCTTTGATATAACCCCACCGAACATGTTGGGGGTGGGGGCTGGTTTGAGGCGGCTATATAGGAGTCAGTTTTGTCGCATCCCGTCGCGAAATCTATTATCTCAGTTATTACTAAATGGATTTGATTCAAACTTAAAATAGATGTTCCATCTTATCACCTGCATCATGTGACAGAAGGTGCATATCTCTGACACCAATTTTTCATGAATTATGCCCTCTTTTACTTAGAATTTTAGGTTAATTTTGATGCATTTTCACTATATCTCAGTTATTTCTAAATGGATTTGATTCAAAATTAAAATAGATGTTCCACCTTATCCTCCACATCATGTGACAAAAGGTGCATAACTCTGACACCAATTTTGCATGAATTATGCCCCATTTTACTTAAACTTTAAGGTTAATTTTGATGCATTTTCACTATATATCATTCTGATTGGCTTAGAGCCAAAGGGAAGTAACATTTTTTTTAACTTTTGTACTGAGTTACTTCCCCTTAAATTCCAAGAATTGGTCTATTTTTAGAAATTCTATTTTTAGATTTTCAATATTTAAGGAATTTGTCTAACTTTTTTATTATTAGTCATATGTAAAAAGTAAATACATTTTTCTGGTAACATGTGTCGATAAGACATTTTTTTTGTATTCATTTTTAGTTTATCTGTAATATTAGAGATTTTTATATTTACCTCATCCCTCATCCTGGGCACATATACTAGAATTACTTATATGTGCCGCGGAATCCCAGACGAGTAATTTTTTTTTAAGTATTTAGTTTTATTTACGTTTTATATTATTCTAAGTATTTTTAAAATTTCTTATGGTTGCCATTCATCTGTGACAAGATTGTATTGTGGGGGTATAAGTCGCTCTTGTGACAGTTCTAGTTTGTTTTATTGAGTTTAAAGTCACACCGACACGACGTAGGTTATATGACGAATTCTTTAGCATTTTCATGGTGGGGGAAACCCATAGTTGCCGTTCTAGGTACTGTTTTAGGCATGGGCGGTCGCCTGGAAGAATTTTACACACGAAGCGAGGTTTCGATCCTACATCTGTGAGGGGCAAGTGATTCGAAGTCAGTGACCTTAACCACTCAACTACGGCGGTCCGGAACTAGTTCAGAAAAAGAAATAACCGGTAAATAAAAGTAATACAAAAACTATAGTAACAACAATGCTATATTTGATTTCATTTCATTACTTTCAAAGCAAAACCAATTAATACATTTAACAGGGCCTGTCGCATGTTTCATATACATATATTGTCAAGGGTATTGAATGTTACCAGGAACAATACCGTATAACAAGCAAATAATAATATCATTCTGATTTCGTGTAATAACTCGCACATGCTTTGATTTATGACAAAAGGTAATTGAACAAAATGAGATATTTCCATTATATCACGGGGATAGTATTTTCATTGGAGTCAAGTGATATCGGCAATAAATCTAGTTTGGCTGATATTGAATACATGCCACAGAGTGTAATTGTGCTTGTATTACAAAAATAATTTATGTTATTAACAGCAATTTATAAAACCATTTTACATTCTTTTTCCAGGAAAGCATTTTCTGTAATCTAAACTACGGACTTTCGGAATTCAATTCTTAAGTAAATTTTAAACCACTATTATACAATCTGTAATATAATGCTATTAATTAGGCTATTAATTAGGTGATTTCTTTATTTAGCTAGGGACCACGGGCTTTGCCAAGGCTGTTATGAAAAAGAAATTTAAATTACGATGATAAAATTTAGCAAATGTTAGCTCAGTTTATGGTAACTGTAACGTTGCTGAAGGTGTTTATTGGCAACAGTTATTGATGTTTTCAGTATATCTGAATGCACTAGCGAATCTTTTGAGAAATATATAACGTGCTTGTCGTAACATGCTGGAAAACCACTTCAAAACTAGGGAAGTTTACAGTCACCTTTCTTATCGTACCTACTATATGCTTAATATCAGTATGAATACAGAGGTTCAAGTCCAAAACCGTTGCAGCAGTATCCAAATTGTACTAGTATGCTAAATTTAACTGGAGCTCCCGGGGATGAATAATATCAAACATTATTATTATCAGAGGAGCAAATTACGGGCCATTCACTGTGAGAATTTCATCCAGATAGCGAGATGTACATGTGCGTTACAATTAGTTTCTACTTACGTTTTATTACAAGGGACTTTGCCGTCCTGCGGCCTTTATTTCAATTTTTCAATAGGAAAACAAAGGTTGTACACAAGAGTTATGAAAAATTATCCATTAACTACACGTAAGTATATAACCATTAAATGACAAAGTTTGAGACAGCAACAATAAATTCATGACTTATCACTAAATTGTGTAAAAACTCTAAGTACTCAAAAACTGATATCACCTTTTGCCATTGAACAGAAGAAATATCATTTAAAAACACCACGTTTTGATTAATCTCCATTACTTTACTTTGATTATTTCACTTAAAAGTGCATACAGTTGTGTATATGCCTTAGAAAAACACCTTAAACTCAATTTTCATTGCTGTTTCCTAAACACACACATTTTGGTGGCATATGTTCAATCCTATTATAATATATTACACTTTGATTAATTCAATTAGAAAAATAGGACTTTTGGATCATATGTAAGAAATATATATTGTAATGAAAGAGAGTTGTGTCTGCATTTCACATGTTATTACCGTAAGGTGCCCATAAGCTACTGAATTAAACTTAAGGAAATATAACATGGATACTGTGCTGGCACAGAAATTACGTTTGAGGCATTTGTTTAACATGTTTTGTTTTCTTGTTGACGTATGGCTACATAAAAAGGACTATTTAAAACAACAGAATACAATAAATTTGATTGACCGAGTGCGTACTGTTCGGAATATTATCATGCGTTCAGTAATTGCTATATAACATGAGTTTAGAAATTTATTTTCAAGGGTGATTTTTCAAGGTTTCGTTTTCAGCAAACCTGTGTTAATCGTCCAGACTGGAAGCGGTGTTCTCGATGAATAACAGAAAACACCCAGGAACAACTTTTTAAATATCTGCTTTAAATCTCATTAAAGAGGAAAGAAAATTATCTAAATTAAATAATACCCAAATTGAAAATACATAACACTCTTTTAAATCCTTGTTCGCCACTGTACAGCTGTGAAATTTATAAATGCATGTACCATAGTTTTATATTCATTAAATTCTTTTGAGAGTTTGCATGTACTTCATTAAGATTGTTTTATCCAACATGATAACCAGAATATTAATATTATTTGTTTTTAAGATATCATGACCACTTCATATACAATAAATTGATAAGACATCAATTTAAAGTCTGCCGTTTTGAAAAGTTGAAAGTAGATTAAACTAATTTATTCAAAAACATACAATAGTTCATTCTGATATTTCATGCAATATAAAATTAGTTTTAGCTTTAATCATAAGTGATTGAAAACGTAGAGATTATAATTTTAAGTTAAGTACATCGAGTATGCGAATAAAATTATGATCTAAGCAATTTGATGTTTTTCTTGACACGTTAGTCTGATATTTTATTTGTGAGGATAGACATTTGTACGGTGGTATGTTTAGGACATGCCATTATTTTTTTAGGATTAAATTATCTTGAGCGATCAACATCTTATCTCGTGCGCACGACATCTTATCTTGAGTGATCAACATATTATCTCGAGCGATCAACATATTATCTTGAGCGATCAACATCTTATCTTGAGCGATCAACATCTTATTTCGTGCGCACGACATCTTATCTTGAGCGATCAACATCTTATCTTGAGCGATCAACATATTATCTTGAGCGATCAACATATTATCTTGAGCGATCAACATATTATCTTGAGCGATCAACATCTTATTTCGTGCGCACGACATCTTATCTCGAGCGATCAACATATTATCTTGAGCGATCAGCATCTTATCTTGAGCGATCAACATCTTATCTCGTGCGCACGACATCTTATCTTGAGCGATCAACATATTATCTTGAGCGATCAACATCTTATTTCGTGCGCACGACATCTTATCTCGAGCGATCAACATCTTATCTCGAGCGATCAACATATTATCTCGAGCGATCAACATCTTATCTCGAGCGATCAACATATTATCTTGAGCGATCAACATCTTATCTCGTGCGCACGACATCTTATCTTGAGCGATCAACATCTTATCTTAAGCGATCAACATATTATCTTGAGCAATCAACACCTTATTTCGAGCGATCAACTTATTATCTTGAGCGATCAACATATTATCTCGAGCGATCAACATCTTTTCTCGGTCATCTTATCAATATCTATTAAGGACCTTTGTGTGAATTCAGATCATTAGTAAAAACATACGGCTGCCACCGTTTTTGTTTTTATTTAGATTTTACTTATAACCGTTTCACATGTTTGCAGGGTTAGACATTTAAATACGGAAACTGATAAAAAAAAAGGCAGCAAAATATCAGTGATGATGCAAAAAAATAAATATAAGTCCTTGACCAAAAAAAATCGTATGTAGGCTTCGCTATGGAAGCCCTGGAGGGACAATTGATTTCCGTACTTCCCACTCCTAACTTTTGCACTTCTCACTTCCAACCTTCTTGACTTCCTACTTCTAACTTCCACACTTCTGACTTCTAACTTCCGCACTTCTGACTTCCAACTTCCCGACTTTCGACTTCTGATTTCTAACTTCCACACTTCTTACTTCTGACTTTTGACTTCTTATATCCTTCTTCTAACTTTCGAACTTTTGACTTCTAACTTCCGCACTTCTGACTTCCAGCTTCCTGACTTCATACTTCCGACTTCCAACTTCCACACTTCTTACCTCCGACTTCCAAAAAAAGAAAGTTGGCAGTCAGAAGTGCGGAAGTTGGAAATCAGAAGTCGAAAGTCTGGAAGTCAGAAGTGCGGAAGTTAGAAGTCAGAAGTGCGGAAGTTAGAAGAAGGAAGTAAGAAGTCAAGAAGTCGGAAGTAAGAAGTGTGAAAGTTTGAAATCAGAAGTCGAAAGTCAGGAAGTTGGAAGTCAGAAGTGTGGAAGTTAGAAGTCAGAAGTGCGGAAGTTAGAAGTAGGATGTAGGAAGTCAAGAAGTTGGAAGTGAGAAGTGCAAAAGTTTGAAGTCAGAAGTGGGAAGTACGGAACCTCCAGGGCTTCCATACTTCGCCCATATATTAAACGATTTTCCTTGTTTTCCCTTTATTCATACATGCAACTTTTCTGCGCGAATTTATCAGTCGGACTGAAACTTGTTGCTGTTCTAACATGCAGTATGCATCATTGGTTATGTTCATTTGATTTTGAAGATAGGATGACCAATTATATGCATTGCTTTCCCAACTGATGTGATAAACATGTACATGTACTTGTGGGAAGTTTAAATAACAGCAGAATAGGCGGGACGCTAATTAACAACTTGTTCGTATGTTTTACTGATGACCTAAATGCACACGCAAAGGGCCTTAATATATATAAATAAGATGTCGTACGCTCGAGATAATATGTTGATCGCTCGAGATAAGATGTTGATCGCTCAAGATAAGATGTCGTGCGCACGAAATAAGATGTTGATCGCTCGAGATAAGATGTTGATCGCTCAAGATAAGATGTTGATCGCTCGAGATAAGATGTTGATCGCTCAAGATAATATGTTGATCGCTCAAAATAAGATGTTGATTGCTCAAGATAATATGTTGATCGCTCAAGATAAGATGTTGATCGCTCAAGATAATATGTTGATCGCTCAAGATGATATGTTGATCGCTCGAGATAAGATGTCGTGCGCACGAGATAATATGTTGATCACTCAAGATAATATGTTGATCACCCAAGATAAGATGTTGACTGCTCGAGATAAGATGTTGATCGCTCAAGATAATATGTCGATCGATCGAGATAAGATGTTGATCGCTCAAGATAAGATGTTGTGCGCACGAGATAATATGTTGATCGCTCGAGATAAGATGTCGTGCGCACGATATAAGATGTTGATCGATCAAGATAAGATGTCGTGCGCACCAGATAATTTAATCTAAAAAAAAATAACATATGTCCTAAACATACATACCACCGTACATTTGTATTTCAAAATAAGTATTTTCATATATTTTGAAAGCCCTGAAAAAAAAAATTACCGAACCTATTTTGACATTCGCTGTGTATTCGAGTATACCTAATTTTCAAAGGCAAAGACACAACTTTCCACGGATATATTTGCATTTGATTTCGACCAGTAATAAAAAACTTACGAGAATAGTATCATAACTTCCCGAACACCACTCATATGATATTATTAATCTGTTGTCGAGTTCGCAAGATCAGGTGTCAAAATACTAAAAAAGTTCCATTAATGTAAACAGATGATACAAATCTTTGACGACAACTTAAGGAACCATATACGCAGTAATATTCACACTATAATCCCCAATGACATGCAATTAAGCAAAACTGCCAGACTGAACCCGGAATCGAAGTTAAATCAATGCATCAATTATTCAGTATCGTATCTACAGAGAACTTGTCACGTGGTCTCTGGGAGAAACTGTATCGAAAATGGTATGGCGGCCGTCATATAAATTCTTATTTGAAATGTTATACATCCGAGATATAGAACGCGTATCTAGTTACACCCACTCGCCAAATGTAATTAAAGAACAAGTATTCACTGGCACATATATATATTGTAACGTTTATAATATAATCTTTTCCTGGAATATGATACTCTTAAAAATCTAAACATCAATTGCTCATTCCATATTTATCAAAGACGTACAAATGGTGTGTCAGAAATTTCCAATTTGTTACTTTCGTACGCAGAAATATAGATTATTTATTGTAAATCTTAATATAACTGAATTTCATACATTACAAAATATATCTTAAATAGTTTTCTTGGTAATTGATTTTATGAATGTGACACATCAACAGTGTAAATTATACAAAGTTCCGTTCGTTGATAAGTTTAGAATAGAATTTATTCAAATATATTCCACTGGGCTATAAGCCCACGGTGGCATACATACGTATATACATAATATAAACAAACAGTGGTGATATACAATAACTTTCACAAATAGATAAAAACGTTACAAAACGGAAAGTTGTATACCAAAAAAAAAAAAAAAACTAAGATATCATATAGAGAAATGCATAAAACACTGGTCGTATTATATTTGATATCTAGTAACTAGTTGTTTCAAACAAAGTTATTGTCTATCTTATCTTTATTGTCTACTCAAGGATCGGCGGAAAATTGAGAAATCAAATATGAATAAAAAGAAGTCATGGCCTTAGTAAATTTACGGTTTTCGAAATGATATAAGCAACTACAAGAAATCTAATAATACTTTTTGTTAAATGCTTTAAATGAGCCTTTAAACAGCAATCGTATTTTCAAAAACAAAAATGACTGATAAGTTATATTGACTTTAGAGAATTTCAGACGTAAAAGCATTCAGACCTGTTGATTTGTGTTCATTACATACATTAAAAACGGCAAATATAATTCATTCCCTGATGAAACAGCAAAACCGCATTTAATTCATAATTACATATGATAGGTTTATGTTAACTATACACACCAGCAGATCAAGATGAATGCCAAGCAATACTATCAAGATTCTTAGCGCACAAATCCATTTCTGTGGGGATTATTATTAAGCCGGCTGATTCGAAAAACAATAAAAAGGGAAACCTTACAAACACCAAAGAAAAAAATAATATTCAAAGCTGGATCAAAGTTAATCTAATGAACAACACACATTTACATAAAGATTTAAACCTCATTTTAAAAGCTGAACCTGTCTGGAAAAGTCTTATCTAGATTTGGTCATCATTTATATGCCAGAATGTAGATGTTTAAACAAGCAAAGCAACTAATGGTCTTTACATTCAAGATTAAGGTAACTGTATAGTTGCATACCATATCTAGTTGGATGTTTTGGTAATGATCTTTTCTTTCAGTGGAAAAAAAACTATTAGTAATCCCGA
Organism: Mercenaria mercenaria; assembly: GCF_021730395.1. Taxonomy (NCBI): domain Eukaryota; kingdom Metazoa; phylum Mollusca; class Bivalvia; order Venerida; family Veneridae; genus Mercenaria; species Mercenaria mercenaria. The sequence continues at coordinate 36,957,887 of NC_069363.1, read as the reverse complement.
TCCTATTTTATTGATTCAAACAAACATTAGATATTTAATAATCAGACGCGGTTAAAATTCTCCTTATTAAAAGACTTTCGGTAAAGGTTCAAGTTTTAGGTAACTGTTATTCACTTACATGTATTAACCAGAACACGTCGTTACAGCAAGATGATGACTAGAAATTGAGTAAATAAGTTCAAATAGAACAACTCACTGTCACAATAGTTTTTTCAATCTGTCAAAGAAAACAACTTAAGCTTAAAAACACATACATTTCATTTCATTTTATATTTTACATTTTCATTTTACATTTTACATTTCTATTGTAAAATAAAATTAATTATTAATGAAATCAAACACGCATGGGCATTTATGGCCTTCGTAGCCATTGAAAGACTTTAAAAGGTAGGTATGCAATGAGCAATAGCAGTAAAGAGATAAATACCCTATAGGAAAACCCACGTTCTAAAATTGTTTTTCCCTCAAACTTAAACCCTACAATAGTGCAGTAGCTTATGTCTGGAAGTATGTACATGATCGAGATATACAGAACGATACATTAAAAATATATTAGCAAGGAGAGCAAAACGAGAAACGAAAACATAACAAAACAATAGAACGAAGTAGGATGCCGCTTTAGAATAGTCGGTGGGAAAATGCACCACTGGTTAGCTTGTACTTTTTGGTATTGTGCACATAACCTCTCTCTTATCGCACAACATTTTCCAAAGTCACAGGACAGTGCTATTTGAAACTTATTATCGCGAGGTGAATCCCTGTCACACGCACGTAATGGTAATAGAAGACTTGGTATGTAAAACACAAAATTACTCATGTATATTTTATGTAAAGAGCAAGCCTAAAAACCATAAACGCATTACTACTTGTATTTGCAGTAAATGAAAATAATATGATGAATATCATCTCTCACCAAAGTATAAAACAATCCTGGAAAATATGTTCTAAATTGAAAGAAAATCACTGCCGATCCATTGTCACACCACTTCGATGAATGAGCATTAGTTTTGTAGTAAATGCGAATACGATTTGTTAAAATCAAAGTAAACACATTATTATTGTTCATGCTGAAATTAAACAAATACATAGTAAGATGTAGATGCAATTATATATTATGCCAATGATTTGTATTTCAAGACTGAGGGTCATGTATAAAAGGTACAACACACAACAGTCAGTGAGATTTTGTGTTCCATACCATTTGTAAAGTCGTGTAAAGAACGCATTTGAACGACATAACATAACATGTTTGGTGTTCATACGTAAGTGCATGTACTCAACTGAACTAGTTCAAAGGAAAGTCCACTTCTGACATAAAGCACACACAATACCACAGTCACAATTGTCTTTTAGCGTGATTTCATTACGTTAACGCAATATGTTTAAAATGTGCTACTGCGTATTTCCTGTGAATAGTGTGAACAACAATGTGATCTGTCAAGCGCATGATAATAGTAGCGTGAGATCACGTAGTAGTTAAGTCGTAGAACACATCACTGGAATAAAACATAATGAGATATTTCCATTATATCATATGAATTTTATATTTCGTTCGGAGACAGGTTATCTTGCTTGGCGCTCAGCATTAAACAAGAGTGCATGGATGTCACAATATACGCCCGAAATAGCAAATTTCTTTACACTAGCACCAGTATTTGCAAATAGAATTTTAATTCTATGGTTGTGTAGTAATTATTATAATTCTTTTGTTTTTCTAAATCCACAAAAAAACTCCTTACCAGGTAGAGATACCTTAAAATACACCTAAAATTTGAAAGTAACATGTATGTTGTACCACAGAAAAGTGGTCTTGGTTTTTCCCTACGGTCAGTTATAAAAAAGTTAAAATATAAGTTATTTATAGTAACAACTAAGGGAAATGAATCTTAAAAAAAAATCCCCCGTCCAAAAAAAAATCTAAGTCCACACAAAAATCCTTACCAGAAAGAGATAGGTCAAAATACACATCGAAATTGGATGTAACATGCATATTGTACTACAGAAAAGTGGTCTCGATTTTTCCCAACGACTAGTAATGAAAAACTTACAATATAAGCGATTTATAGTAAAAACAAAACGAAGTTATTCTAAAGAAGGGACCTGCGCATGACACTCCGTCTCATGATAGTGTACAATTGTGCCAAGTTACATCAAAATCCCTCCATGCATGAAGAAAAATACTCTGGACAAGGTTATTATTGCATCTGACCTTTGACCTCTTAAGTGTGACCTTGACCTTAGACCTAGGGACCTGGTTCTTGTACATGACACTCCGTCTCATGATGGTGAACATTTGTGCCAAGTTACATCAAAATCCCTCTATGCATGAAGAAGATATGCTCCGGACAAAGTCAGTCTTGAATTTGACCTTTGACCTCTAAGTGTGACCTTGACCTTAGATCTAGGGACCTGGTTCTTATGCATGACACACCATCTTATGATGGTGGACAATTGCGCCAAGTTTCATCAAAATTTCTTCATGCATGAAGAAGATATGCTCCGGACAAAATCTGTGGACGCCGCCCGCTCGTCCGCCCGTCCGCCAGGGGCGTTCCCATAATACGTCCCGTTTTTCAAACGGGCGTATAAAAAAGAAACTGGCCTCTTCTCTCATACCCTCGTGACGATGGAATGAGGTGTCGAGAGTGATTAATATGAGTTGTAGAACTTCCTTCACAATCGACCTAAAATAAATTATGTATAAACTAAGACCTGTCATAAACTTATATGTTGTTAAACTCCAATGCTATATTGTATCGAAACATAAAAGCAAACGTTTTTCTTACCATCAATATGAATTTGAATAAGAGTGCGTATTTGAAGGCAACACTTTCTAGTAAACAATGCATGTCAGTGCAGGTATTGCTAGGCGAATAAGGAAGCCGCTTAATACAAAATATTCTCCAGCCGTTTTCAAAGATCAGGCTTCATTTTTACTTTTCCTGCAAAAAACATTCCTATTGAAATGTTAATCTTGCTTAAGACTTCATTTAGCGGCGTTGTTCAATGACATAGAAATACAGAAGTTTAACAGTATTAAATTATATGAAGTATACATATATGAAAGCTAAATGGCTTATTTGATCGGCATTTTAGTTAGTTTGCTAAAACGTAATACAAGGAAATGTTTCTGAATACCACACTAGAGACCTGCAGTACCATAATCCTATTTTCTTGACAGTCCAAATGCATTGATCTATAGTTGGTATAATAAATATTTATACTATGATATGCAATTCAACTCGCAGAAATGCTTCGTCTAGAAATGAAGTTTCAGACAGCCATATTTGTCAAAGTATCTTTAAATTTTTTGTTCCTCAAATAATATTGTACTCGAAAGCCTTGCGTTTTTTCTTTTCACAATTTTGCTTTTCCAGCGATCTATCTTCCTTTAATATATCTGTGAATGACACATTTACATTACACATATCAATTTCGATTTAGTGAATTTTTGCCATCTCCAAGCGCATCTTTCTAACAGCTGCTGACTATATTGTTATCATCGCCATTGCATGTATAGCAACACAATTCACGTTATTCTGTCTTCTTAGAAAGTCTTCGAGCACACTTTCCTCTTCTAGCTCTCGGTGATCTCTTTGTAGATACACTATTATCATTGTAACTATTTAAACGGAAAAAATACCTACCCATCACCTCTGTATATTACACCCCCTGAAACATCCGCTTTTTTATTTTTTCTTTGTTCTGTTTCAAAGATATCTATTTACACAGAAAATTTTAAGTAATTTGGAGCACAACCTTGTATATTTTTGCATGGAGCAAAAGAAAATCTAGTAATATTAATTTTTGGCTACTTCCCCCATCCACCGTTAAACGACTGACGTTAGGCAATTAAACTACTTCTTCAAGGAGACTAGACTGCTTATCAGTACAGGAGATATCTTTGTTCTGAGAGCAATGATGTATCCGTACTGAAATCATAAATATAATTACAGACACTAATATCACGCACGCACGCACGCAAGCATTAATCAAAAAGTCATTTAAGATTTCTGTTTTCAGCGTGTCGAAATAAAATTAATGACAGAAACTCAACAACTAAAACATCTGCTTGCTCAATGACAATAACTTAATAAAAACAGGTCTTAAGTCATAATATTTACACTTGATGTATATCTGGCAAACAAATGCAAGATAAATATTGTTGAATTAATTGGTCACTTTGCTATTAAGTTAAAACATTGGTGATTTTGAAGTCTACATTTTCCACTAGTCCGCGACGACTTACATAAAACTGACGTAACTAACAAATGACGCCACATACCTGCTATGAACTTGGACGTCATTATGAAAGAAATGACAAACTGTCAAGTCCTTCGAGTGGTTTGTCGTCTAATTTTACACGGTTCATGGTTCAGATGCGCAGGAATTGCAGGAATTTAGTATCCAGGCATCGGAACGATGAACCTGGGTAAATTAGACGTCAAACCACAAGAAGGCCTTAATTGTCTTCATTCTTACAGGTTCATTGAAGTATGTTGATACAAATTATGCTACACTTTATCGGAGTAGTAATGAACCAAACGTCTTGCAGCAAATTTACGTAATAATTGACGTCATAATGTTCTCTTACCGGTACCAGTCATTGTTTATCGCACAATATACAGAACTTGACTTTCGAAAAAAAAAGGTCTTCTTTGTTTAACTGGCAGTCATATCGAGTCATGTTACAATATAAGTATTGACGTTCTTTGTAACTTAATAGAGTTTAAACTGAGAAGTAATTATAGATATCACATGTTTTGCGTAGTGGTAGTTGCACAACGTTGTGTTTAATTGTGGTATAACACTACTGTCATGCAATGGTGATGTTGTTGTCGTTTGAAGATGTTCGTCGTATTGATCTCGACTATAGTAAGTGAAGGCAGAAGAAATTCCGATGTTTCAACAAAAATACACTACATGTGATTAGAACACTTCCTTCACTGAATTAATAAAACTCTTTGAATAAACATTCTTAAATACTAGACAGAGACTCGCATTTTATTATGTTTTCCATCGCGTTTAATAAATTCACAATAAAAAGATAGTCTTGACAAATCCTCCTTCTCAAAGAATTGAGATTCTATTCACAAATTTATTACAACTGATGTTGCTACACGAAAAAGTCAACTTAAAAAAGCATATACAGCTTTTGTAAAAATATTCTAATCTTAAACCTTTTCATCACACTTACCTTCCATTTAGCATCATCATGGACGTACACCCGCCCGCTTAGCTCAGTAGGGAGAGCGTTGGTCTACGGATCGCGGGGTCGCGAGTTCGATCCCCGGGCGGGGCGTATGTTCTCTGTGACGATTTGATAAAAGACATTGTGTCTGAAATCATTCGTCCTCCACCTCTGATAATTCATGTGGGGAAGTTGGCAGTTACTTGCGGAGAACAGGTTTGTACTGGTACAGAATCCAGGAACACTGGTTAGGTTAACTGCCCGCCGTTACATGACTGAAATACTGTTGAAAAACGGCGTTAAACCCAAAACAAACAAAACAAAAAACATCATGGACGTAATGTGTATAAAAATATGTTTATAAAAATATGCAAAGCACATAAATTCATGAAAATAATTGTTTCTGAATTTTAAAGTAGGATAAACTTTCAAGTTCACTGAATACCTTGTTGTTTCTTACAAAGTTACTTTCCATTTGTCGGGAGGTACAGCAGATAACTCTTCAGATATAAAACAAACCCATGGCAGTGTCAAAAATTAAGCTGTAGTTTAGGAAAAGAGTCCACAATCGCAAATTTAAAAAAAAAGACATTTTTTAACTGAACCCTATCTAGACCCCATCTGCGATCGTATTGCAATAACTGCATAAAAATATTACCTCTGATACAGAATATTTCCGACGTCAAAGTGATCAGATTAGTTTGTTTTTGTTCCTGCACACATTAAACACATTTGGGTCATATCATTGGAAACATTGGTAGTAATTACAAACCGCATAATGTTCTTAATTATACAGATTCGTGTTTACTGCACTCGCTGGCAGCTTAAAATGAATTTGAAGATGATATGAATAAATTTACACGGAACAAAGCATGCCGGAAGCTGATCAATTAAAACTAAATTGTATTTTTAGTGCGAGTCCGTATGCAAATATTTGAATTTGAAATGAAACTATAAATGTTGATTGATCAAATATCATTCATACTGTAAATTGCTTAATGCTAGAAGTATGTATTCTATTGCAGTTGAAATGTCTGATGTTGTCGTTTCTACCGATTATAATGACATCCTGTATATCTTAAGGTAACGTGAGAAAGTCAAGAAGTTATCACAATCTGTAATTGGTTTTTATTTACAATCGGCATGGATGTGAAATCAACAAAGCCAGCAATAAAATGCGTTTGATCAAGTAGAAATGTGTTAAAGTTGCTTATATTGAGCAATGATTAACTGAGGATACTGTTTAGTGGAAACGTTCCTATATAGTATCTGCTCCTCGTTATCAGAATATGATTGGGTGATGTGTGTCATAATTACTAGTACTCTTTCAAAAGTAATTAAAAAATATTTCTATTTCTCCATTTCAGTAAAGGTGGTAGTTCATATACTACACATCATAGCAATAGATGTGGTTTGCTGAGCTTCTTTGAAGAGGTTCGCTTGTTAAGTTAGAACGAAAATTTAAGTCTTTGTACAGACATATTTGCTTAGGTAGTTTTGCGTGTTTGATAAATAAGAAGTCATGATGTAGAATAAAGCCTGGACCTGGTATTTGAAAGGGACAATTTGAAATAATGGCAACGTTATTTATTCTGAAGGATATTGTAGCGTGAAATAATTTCAAACCATGCCTTCAAATCAACTTCATATTTGCGGATCTTTTAAAATTTGGGTAAATATCAGTACATGGACTTGTACATTTTAACCATATGATAGACAATATGTTCTTTCACCAATTTGAAAAGTTTCATTAAAATCTACATTGTGAAAAAACTCTATTCGCAAAAATGTCAAATTTATTATTTCACATAGACTCCTATTAAGAAAACTTGAGTGATGGCAAAATTTTGTCTTATTAGACTAACAGAAAATCAATCATATGACCCGAATTTCTTATTTGCCGAATTTTCTTAGATTATTCTGAATTTTGGTGAAATCAGGGTTTAAGCTCTACATTGTAGAAAACATTTTGACCAAAACATACAGAATTACCTATAAGGAGAAAATTATATTGAAATGGTATGTTTTCAACACGGAAATTTCATACTGATGACTTTCGTGTAAAATGCTGTCAACCGATGTAAGTCTTCATAATGTGAAACGTGTTAAACAGCGAAATAACACGCCTTGAATTTTCAAATGTCGAAGTTCTGAATTACCAAGTTACCCAGCCAGTGTATGAATCACGGACAGACTTGAATGATTAAAATGGTAATTGGTGCAATAAATTACACCTGACTAATGCTAGCGTAATTTGATTTGTCGTAATGGTTCTTGGGAAAATTGGGTCATGTGACAATATGGCGGACATGTTTTTTCGAACAGCTAAATTATTGTGCAAAAAATGGATTATTAAGATTATTTATTTTTTGGATAAAAGCGAACTGGAGTTTGCATAAATATATAATAGAAACTTGTAGGAAACAATAGTGAGTAATGTTCTACTGTAGACAGTGAGATTATATAAAAACTATAAGGTTTTATATTTTGGCGGGATGGATTTGAAAGTGTTATGAAAACTTTTAACAGGCAGAAAAAAACAAACGAAATATCAAGCATCCCCGAATTATCTGATTGAACAGCCTGGTAAAAGACTAATTATGGCAGATCAAAGTTCTCCGGGATCATCCCCAAATGCTAGTTATGTAACACAGGTACATGGATTTCCAGGTCAATTTTTACCTCCACATACCCAATTTGTCACCCCACCACAATATCAACAACAGCTCACTCAATCTTCAATACCTGTAAATCAAGCAATTATGGAAAAGCTCGAGGCAATGGACAAAAGATTAAATAAGCTGGATTTAATTGAAAGTCAGATTAGCAATGACCGTTATGGATCAACGTGTCTCATCGCTAGAGAGTAAAATTTATGAGCAAAACATTAAATTAACAGAAATTGAAGCCAGCAGAAATTATGATTCCCAATTAAGCGATGAGATTAGAAAAAACAATATGACATTGACAAACAACTTAAATCTGGTATTGAAGCAAATAAGAAAGTAAAGTTAAACTTTAATGAAGGAGAATCACAGATTGACTGAGGAAGTTATTAACTTACAGTCGAGGTCCATGCGGGACAATTTACTCTTTTTTAACATTGAAGAAGAAAACACCGATGAGGCCCGCAAAACTGAAAACTGTAGTAACAAAATTTACAAGTTCTGTAAAAACGATTTGGGTATGGCGGACGTTCAAACCAGTGTACAGATTGACAGGGCGCACCGTATTGGCCAATTTACAACGGGTAAAAAAAGACCAATAGTGGTAAAATTTAATCACACGCTCGATAAAATAGAAATAAAACAAAAGGTATTTGAGAAAAAGGACTCTATATCTGTCAAATGCAGTGATCAATATCCTAATGTTATCCAGGATCGCAGAAAGAGGTTAATACCAGAGATGATAAAGGCTAGAGAAGAAAACAAGACAGCAGTTTTGAGATACGGTAAGCTGTATATCAATGGCAGTTTGTTTCGTGAAACAGTTGAGGAAGCCAATTAGGAAGAGCAGGGGCATGTAACTTTCCTGTTATGAAATATTCAGGGGATTGTAAATAAACTAAATGATAGTGAATTTTTAAACTACATAGGCAATTTTCACATCTTATTGTTCACAGAAGTATGGAACTCAAAAACAACCAATATTGATATCGATGGGTATTGCTCTTTTTCGTGTCCGAGGCCAAAATATAACCGTAAAGCAAAACGATTTAGTGGTGGTGTTGTTATATTCTATAAAGAAAAATATTTTTAAAAAAATGAACTTGTAAGTTTGAATGTCAAAGGTTAAATATGGTTTAAATTACTGAAAGAACACTTTGTAACTTTAAATGATTTGTATTTCTGTACGTGTTACATACCGCCTGAAGATTCAAATATTTATAAAAACATCTCGTCGAGTTTACATAACTTCGACTTCTTTGAACAAATAAATGATGACATCAGGAGATACAGTTATTTTGGAGATATATATGTGACTTATGATAAAATTATTTGGGAAGAAAATGACCCAATATATTAAATCATGTTTTAAATGAAAATAAACACATGTTTGATAATATTTTATACCAGTTGGAGACTGATGAATCAGGCATTGACACGTTTATTGATAATTTGAATACAATTATTTTTGACATATCCTTTAAGTTGCATGGTAAAACATTTACCGTTAGGCCTAAGAAGAATGTACAAAAGAAATCCCCATGATTAAATGATAGGTGTAAGCAAGCTAAAAGGCTTTTTGGTGGGACAAAAGGGCATTCAAAACTAATCCATCTGATACAAATAGACTTAATTTTTTGTCAAGTAGGAGAAGATTTACTCAGATTAAAAGCAGAGTTAAAAAGCATTATTATAACATTCACTGCGGGGAATCACATGATCAAAATAATCTCTAAACCAAAATAAATTTATGAATAATATTGGATTAATTTGAAGCAAGTTTTGCTGTAAATCCTAAATATAGCCTATCATATGGCAGCATAGATGTATCCTAAAACTACATAAATTTCAATTACAATTACCCTCTGGTTATCTGGAACACTTCAAGAGACTGAGACTTCTTTTTTTCCTTAGTGTTTGTAATTACTAGAAATATACTATCATTGTTAACTACATAACTATTTAACACTTTTCATTTGTCATACGATAGGCTATATCTAAATTCTATATCTTATTAGGGGATGAAAATCCCCGAGACGGTAACGTCCGTATATAGTTATTCGTCTTTGTTGTCTGCATATACTGAGGCAATTTTTTCGATGTTTTCCGGTTCCGGTTTATGTACACAACGCAGACTGGTTGTCTGCAAGAACATCCGAGCACCCCGAATCAGTTACAGAAATTCGTAAACCGCGCCAGCATGATTCGTTTACTTCTTTTTGAAAACTGTACATGCAACTGAAAAACACTTTTAAAACAGTAGGCCTAAGGAAGAGTAAATACCGTCAAGGTTCTGCGTGGATGGCAAGCAAACAAAAAAAAATCCAAAAGCCAGTGCGAGAATGCGGTGAATGATGTCACCGTCACGGCTTCCCGTAAATTTTGCAAAGTATGATATTCGCTGTAAGAGGTATGATGACACTAAATGTAAACTAGTTAGAGCGAAGTTTCACTTTCTTTTGAGTGTTGAATATTTCTTTGTAATAGAATATAAAAGATAAATCCCCATGCTAGGCAATGCCTTAATTCATATTATGTTAGGACATTTATTCATGTTCTTCAAAAAATAACTTTGGTTTAGAGATTATTTTGATCATGTGATACCCCACACTGAACATTGAAAAGTCCAAATTATCTGATTTAAGTAAACGGAATCCACGAAAAGTTTGGAAATAAATTAAAAAATTTAAAAAATAAAAGCATGCCGAAATCTGATGGTATTAGTGTAAATGATTTTGCTGAGTATTTTAGTACATTATCTAGTTCAAATCAAACTGATTTTGTATCAGGAGATGAGGAGAGTAGTCGTACAGAGACTTTACGTATAGATGAACTAGATTGTCCATTTACTTCGGATGAAGTATCTAAAGTAATTTGTTCTTTAAATATACATAAAAGCTGTGACTATGAAAATAATGTGGCCGATTTTTTCATTGATTCTAATCATTTTATAACTCATTATCTTGTTTCTATATTCAACAAAATTTATGACTTATGACTCGGGGACATACCCCGAGTCATGGTGTAAAGGTGTTATAATACCTATTTTTAAAAAGGGGGATGAATCAAACTCTTGTAATTACAGAGGAATTACTCTTGTCAATATAACTGCAAAAATATTTTCGTTAACTCTTAGAAATAGAATCAATAAGTGGTGTGAATCTGATGATGCCTTTAATGATGCTCAATTTGGTTTCAGAGATAATCATTGCACTAGTGACTGTATATTTTTATTACACACAATTATTCAGAATACCTTGTATAATAAATCTAAATTATTTTGTGCTTTTATAGATTATGAAAAGGCATTTGACACAGTAATACGTGATGCCTTGTGGATCAAACTCTGTAATTCAGGCATTAGTGGTAAAGTGCTAACCATGCTAAAGTCTACATGTATATACTCAAATGTTAAGTCATATGTAAAATTAACTCCAAATATGAAAATGTCAGACTTCTTTGATGTCACTATCGGATTAAAACAAGGGGAACCACTCTCGCCCCTATTGTTTATATTATTCCTAAATGATATTAAAAATTGTATCGATTTTAATAACCTTAGTGAAAATGATTTAACTCAATTGTCAATGTATATGCTGATTTTTGCGGACGACATTGTTTTATTCACAACAAATGCTGAGAGCTTACACGCACAACTTGATTGTATTTATCAATATTCTGATAAATGGGGTGTTAAGATGAATGTCAGAAAGACCAAAGTTTGTATTTTTGAAAAAAAGAAAACAAAATCGTACATTTGAATGGTATGTTAATGGTGAGAAGTTGGATATTGTTGATCATTTTTGTTACCTGGGTGTTAACTTCACTTATACCAGAAATATGAAAATTGCTGTAAAGACTCTCTCTGACCAAGCCTTAAGGGCGTATAATAATTTGCTATCTGTTTTCAGTAGGATAAGTATGGATATTAGAACAAAATTATCACTTTGCGCCTATTCTTTTGTATGCTGCTGATATTCGGGGAATATACGAATTTAAAGAAATCGACAAACTACATTTAAAATTTTGTAAACATGCCTTAGGGTTACGAAATCAAACTCCTAACTTGAAGATTTAACTGCTCTTTAGATTTTCATATAATGTTTAGCTGAATTTATGTTTGCACAGTATAAATGTTTTATTGAAGTGATATTTTTGGTGTATTTGTGTATATTATATGATTATGTATTTGTATGTCTTGACCATATTGAATAAACATATTGTAAATAATCAAAGGCATTTGTAATGCCGATTTGCTAATAAATGAAATGAAATGGTAATTAGGAGGCACAATTCCTGTGTACTTTCAAATTATTTTATGCTGAAATCAACTAAAGTGAATTATAATAGGGGATTTGAGTTGAAATATAGAAATCGAGTATGGCTATATCTTGCCTGACTTTGTATTGCTAAAGATGTTTTCGTACATTATATCACCATTTCAACACAGTGAACCTATTTCAGGGGCCGTATTCATAAAGCATCTTAAGTATAAGTAAAAGAAATTGATTATTTACTTAAGTATTACTTAGGTAAGAAATTTATTTTACTTAAGTATATTTGTTATTCATAAAACAACTTAATAAATAATTCTTGGCTTTTATTGTGGACGAAAACATTAAAAAAAAACACATTAATTTCAGACAGATACAACATGCACAATTACAATTTTGAAAACTTCACAATGAAGTAAATAAAATTACCTTGATTTTCATGATAACTGAAATGATTATGAAACAAGGTAAAATTGAATTTCTTATGTTGTAAAATTTATGATATTAACATGATAATAAAGAATTATTCGTGAAGTAAAATTACATTAAAACAATCATGACGCTACAACAACAACTTCGCGCTGAAGTGAATTATTCTTCAAAATCAGTCGAAATAAACCGTCTGTGGCTTTTCTTTCACCAAAATAAAATATATATCATACAAAAATATATTCATTGAGAGAAGGAAATTACTTGCACCTAAGTATTCATATCATTTGAGTTATACAAAAATATTACTTTGAATAAACACATATCTGAGATTTTTTACATATTTTATATAGAAAAAGGAAGGAAAAACGACGAAATGATGGCATTATATATTTTATTATGTTTATGAATCAAAAAGAAAAGTAAAATTGATGAATCAAATTTTGAACACGGGTACTATTTCGCACCTAAGGTTTCTTATTTTTAGTAATTTTGTTATGAAGCAAATGTGTACATGCCCTTCTCATTTCTATTTAGTAAAATCTGACCGCTATCGATTATTGGCCGCAGGAATATTCTTTGGTATATAACCCGTTAAAGAATAGTGATATTTACAATGTAAATTATAGGAGAAATGCTTATTTTTCAATATGAAGTTGGTGTTTCTTTTATACATTTGGAAGGAATTATAAAAAGGAGAAAGAAATTACTGCCGTATCTGTTAAAGGAGTCATAAAAAATCAGTGAACAGAGAAATCTGTTTATTTTTAATGTAAAATAAAAGATACAATCTGAAATCTGTCATCGAAGTTACTCGAATATCCAAATAAATTTATACAGGTAATTATTAATTGGTCTCGGAGTCACTCGAAAGAATTCCGTCAAGCGACTCGGAAACTAAAGAAACAAATACAGGTGTGTATTCCGCTTATTGGATTTCATCTCGAGTCACTCCAAGGATTTCCTTCGAGTGACTTCGCATAAATCCTCGGAGTAAGATAGAGTAATTCCTTGACGGAAAATGGCTGACTCGAAGAAACTTCGAGTTGGAGCATTAGTACTCGTTTTGGCCATCCTCCGAGTATCGAGTAGAATGGGTTTTCCGCGTGAGCTGATCTGTATGTTTAAAGTGCTTTTTTCTGAAAAACAACACTTTAATCGAACTCACGGTGCTATTTTGTTTTCTGACTTAAGTCATTTCTTACGTATCTTAAGTTTAAGCTGTTTTATGAATAGGACTTAAGTTTTTTACTTAGACTTAAGCTGAAATTACCACAAACTTAAGTAAAATCTTCAACTTAAGTCAAAACTTATACTTAAGATGCTTTATGAATACGGCCCCTGGTCTTTCTTTTACTGGCTGTCCGTTTAAGGCACACTTCAGTAATCCCTTCATATTACTGGCAATCATGGCAGTTTGCTTTAAGTATAAGCACCCGTAAATGACACAAGTGACAATCAGTTTATTTCAGCGCTGTATAGAAATGAATCTTTGCCACCACTAACAAAATTGAAGAGCATGTTTCACCATGTTTATTTTATATAAAATTAAATTTTATGACAAATTTTATTTCCAGTGCGCTGTCGTGACCATCGCTGTTGTCCTACATAAGAATGCAGTAACACGGATTTACAACACAATGCTTACCGAGTAAAAACGAAGTGTTATAAACAGGGGCTCAAAATTATACATTTTACTTACCTCAGGTAAATCTGTATATGAGAAAAGTATGTGTAATATGTAGGGGTAGATAGGATATATATTTAACACGAGGTGAATTAGAATCGAAATGTCATTTATATGCCATAAAAGCTATACTAAGATGATTTGTTCTTGAAATAAATGTAAATCCATTTTCAGCGCTCGGACTGTCTAGAAATTGATATATACCTATTTGACAAAAAGATACATGTAAGCAAGATACTTTCTATGGTAATTTAAATGTACGCAAAAAGAGAGACACCAGAGTCGAAGAACTATTTTAGATAAGTAATGTGTAACATTTGGAGATTACCCTTATGACTAGTTTTTGTAAAACCATAAGGCTATTGACTATATTTTCAAATAAATGTAAATAATATCATTCATCGTGTGCTTCCTTACAAGTCTTTAAATCTATCGATTTAACCACGTAATGGACGTAACGTTATAGGTTTGTGACCCATATGTTCTAAAATTTATTAAACAATATGTATTAAACATTTTTTTCTGAGATAATTCCTGTGGGTCATTTTGAAATAATGGCAATCGGTTCTATAGAAGTCAGAAAGAGAATTTCAATCAGAATATATAATTAAAAAACCTGTATCCTATCAATTCTGGCCTGCTTTTAGACACGTGCATAATCTTTGAGAAAATTCTTATTTCAAGTTCCATTTATAAACCGTTACGAATAGTGAATGAGAACCTCGCCAGTAACACATACAAACACGGTTTCAGGTATATATCGGGTACAGAAGCATAGCTTTAAACGTTCATTTTTGATGTATATTTTTATCGGCTTTTACCGTTTAGTGAACATGAAGATTCGAACCATTTGTTTTCGTCGTCCAGTATTGAATAAATTGCATCCAATGCGGACATATATTGAACGGTGGTACAGTACAAGTATAGTAGTAAATAAATTTGCGGAAGTGCTGATTGATAACCTATTTAGTACTATTGTTCCTGGAAGAGAAAAAAGGTATAGCTAAACCGCCGTTCTAGTACTCCGACAGCATAAAATAACCATGCATGAGCTGCTTATAAGAGGAACTGCTGGAAAGGAGTTAAGCGATATTCCTTTCACGTTCATCTCGATTTGGATTCTGCAGAAGTAATTATTTTGATAAATTACAATAACATGGTGATGGTATGACACCAAAAAGCTACACTGTGCTTTAGAGTAACATATCTTAGTATTTTGCAACATTCAGCATTAGTAATATAATAAATTAATACATTAAATGCCTTTATTCTTTATTGTAACTAACAATACAAAACATTATAATAATGTGACCCGGCTTCACTTTTGTATACTTGCTGCGAAATAAAGGCAGTCCATGCTATGAAACGAGATATATCTGGTGGGCTTCTAGGTCCATACATGATTTATGAATTCGCTGAAAAACGCAAAATAGTACGTAAATATATTCCTTATTTGTTAGCCGCGCAGCAATGCAATTTATAGTCAATGTGGTGAAAATCAAAATGACAAAAACGGAGTATAATTATGGTCTTTTTAGTATGATTTGATATGAAAGTTGCTATTTACTTTATTGATTATTCTTGCGACAGAAATGTAATTTGCTACTTTATTGCTTTTTAGCAGGCAATATAATATATAGAATTACAACATATACAAATATTTTGTATGAAATAGAATTGATGTCTATTGTACAGTTCACAACTAGCAACTCCCATGGTCTCTTGCTAATAACTGAAAGCCATTTTACTTATTTTTGCTGAAGACTGTTTAGTATGCCTCTCAGTCTGATTTTAAAAGATGGTCTATGTTCGTTTATCAATAACTGTGCAAAACGTATGTTCTATATTTTCATGTTAAATGAAGTATAATATAATGTTTACATGATGATCAGCTGATGGTGTCTAACATCTTTTATATGGTATATGCTTACATAACGGTATTTTGGCGTTAATTGTTTCTTAGTTATATGCCGCTTATTGTTCTCTGTCTGTGGTAAGCTTTCATAACAATGCATAAATGTATACTTAGAACAATACTTTTGCATGTTATTTGGAAAACATTGATATGAGTTGTTTTAAAATCAAGTTTTGTCATTCTCTTCTACCAGTTTTGACATAGTCCCCAGACCACGGAGACAAGGGTCAGTGCTTGTCTTTGGGCGTGCTTCGCGCATTTTTATACAGTACTGCGTACACCGTTTCCTTCTTTGCGTTTCCGCCGAATTGTCAGAAATATATTGAAAGCTATGGCTTTTAGTATAAAGATAGGCTCTAAAAATTTCAATGATAGAATTACATTAAATAAAGTCTAGAAAATAATTTCCAAGTCCTTGAAATAACCAAAAAATGATTCCACAAATGTGAAGTTTATGATAGTTTTGTTAATACCAATAACAAAAGTTTTAAGTTTTAATTTAAAGTTGTGATCCACAAAGAATGACAACTCTTGCCTTGGGCTAGTACTTATAAGTAGAGATCTATTAGTTTACTTCCCTTGCAATTTCACAATTGAGTGGAAAATGAAAACTGTTTTAGACATAATATCATACTTTGTTGCACAACAAAATCATTAAGAATTTATTCATTTGTGTTTGATTTACCCCTCAAGACATGGTTCCTATGATTCTGTCAACTTACATATGGTAAAAAATTAACTTTTAACAAGCCAGTAATAAAACGAAGTACCACTAGGTAAATAATAGTGCAGATAATACAGTTTTGCTTGTATCAAAATGTCACAATAGATCCACTTTTGTAATACAGAACACCTGGTAGGATTAGTAAAGGTGCAATTATATTGATCTCTATTTCCTATGCCTATTTAGTATGTAAATAACTATCCTACCGGGCGCCAGGCTATGTGCACACGAAACGTGTAAAAAAATTATGTTGCTGAAATACGTTGATGCGTAATCACCGGTTATAGACTGTATTTTCGTTATGTAAATAATTTGTGATTTACAACTTCAAATGTAACTAGAGCTATGTTTTAAACGGCGTAAATTTTTTAGAAAAAAAATTGTATTGTAATGACCTCAACTTTTTAGATTTTAAGAAAAGCTTCATATAAAAAGTGGACACCATGCCATCTAAAATTTATATACCGTATAATATCATCAACATGCATCTTTCACTGAAAATCTACGTTACTTTTGTTGTTTTTTAGCGTCAAGCCGTCATATGCCGTATTTCCCCTTTCATGCGTGATATACGTCAGTAAGTAAGCCCGTAGACACTAAGTTGTTACTGTGAAAACGAACCTTTGATTTATTTCTTTCGTTCGTTTGGCAAACATGTGCACGCGCTCATAATTACATAATTACCAGTAGCAGCGGAAATGTCAATCAATGAATCCAAATATTCAACGTACCGAAACAAATGACAATCAACAACAGTTACTGGCAAACACAATTGCTAATGAGGAATAGCGACATCATATTCCATAGTGTTAGGGAGTTACCTCATAAAGGAAGAAATATCCTCATAATTTTATAATGTTTAAGGAATCTCAAGGATTTATTGCGAAACACAGCTGATTATCTAACCCTTTAATCTGTCATATAATCGGCGAAATGTGCCAGAACCGTGGTACACATCAGATATGTGAGAATGACCTGTGGATGTTTTTACCTGTTGTCCATACGAAATGAGTTATGACTGTGTTTCTTTGTTTCAGTTAAACGAATCGTTCAGATCACAGTCAAAGAAAAGAAAATTACTTCGCAACAAAGTCTTAAACAATGTTTTCTGAGCTTAGACATTTATATTCTAAATTGACAGAAGCATTTACATACTACAATTTTTTATTTTTTTATAACCGTAATTTATGTTTCAGTAGAAAATACTTCAAAACCAGAATTAAAAAAAACTGCCCAAATTGAAAAAAAAAAGTAGTTTAATAATAAATGTTTAAGCAGCTAAGCAGCTAAGCTGATTTATTAAAACATATCAAAAATGACTATGATTATCAGTTTCTCTCTATTTTTGAAATCTTTGAAGATCGCATTTAAATATAATTCAGTAGCACTGTGTCTCAAAATAACATACTGTTATATGTGCGAGCGTGGTGTTTTAACACCATTTTCTTCAAAATGTTATGATGATGCAGTTGCTTTAATAGTTTTCACGATTCGCTCTTGTTGGATATGGACTCCAATGCATATCGCTGAGCGTCATAATATCAACCCGACAAACGTCACCCAGCCGAACGTCGCCCTGACAAAGGTCACCCCGCCGAACGTCGCCCCACCGAAAGTTGCCCTGTCGAATATCACCCCCGCCGAATATCACCCCCGCCGAACGTCGCCCCGACAAACGTCACCCTGCCGAACATCGCACCGCCGAATGTCGCCCCGCCAAACGTCGTCTTTTCGCCTTCGGGGATGACAAGATACTAGTCATATTTATCAAGTTTGAAGTTTAACCAGAAGAAATTGCTCGCTCTTATCCCCACTCCTCCTCCCCATCTCCCAAACTCCACCTCATCCCTCGACTTTCAATTCAACAGTGCATAAGTTCGTCATACATTGGGAAAATACTTTATGTCTGCCTCAGTGAGATGGGTCGTCGCGAGCAAATACCAGATCGCTATTGAAAGGTCAATGTTACTCTTTGCTGAGGGTGTTGGACGAGGCTCATGTCAGATCTTATTGAGCAGTTACTTGCTAGTAGCTATATAACTCATATGTGAAGTCGCGAAAACATGGCAAATTTGATCATGAAATTCTTATCTCACATTGTACGTGGTGAAAATGAGTAACTAAAAAATTTAAAGGGCAATGTAACAATTTTATAGTAGTTTTGGGTGTTCTCTTGGCCTGGCATACGTTAGCGAAAGCATGAAAATTGTGTACCTACGTCGTCAAAGTAATATATACTATTTAAAAAAATGGTGTACGCGGCAGTACGATGGTGACATTACGATGGTGAAGCGCGACAATACGAAAGTGAAGCGCTACAGTACGATGGCAAAGTGCGACAGTACGATTTTACTGTATTTTACCGAGGCTGCATTCTTGGATACCCACTTATCTTTCTGGATATGTATCATTAAACTTCATGTGAATGAAACTGCATTATCAATGCATGCATATGCATATTAAAGCATCATGGCATATATACTACCCATAATTTGAATTTTAGAAACAATATCCGATTTTCTAATCGCCAAGCAATATCTTCCTAATGAGATACAATGACAGTTTCCCCTGAGACAGCGAAAACTAATATTCAATATTCAATTATACATTTGTTAATTTCTAGCGAGTCAATCTACCACAATGTTTGTTTTCACATGACTTGTTTCATTAATCTTATGGCCAACCGTTCTTGGAAATGCAGTGCTGACAGATCATCTGAAAAGTGCCTTTTGTGGATTGATATTGATAGATGTATCCAAATGGAAATACACGTATTACAGTTTGCGCATAACGGTGAACATGCCACATTCACTGATCACGGAATATTTGTCTGATGTTCACCGTGATTTCATACGAAAATTATTTTTTTCCGAAAACAAGTTGCTGCACACTTCCCGCATTCAGGTTACTGCTAACATCCCGCGAACAAGCTAATTGCATCTTACTATGATTTACTAATGAAACCCGGAAATGAAGTGCGCATAAACTAGCTTGTTAAAAAGCATAGGAAAAATGTAAATAGATCTCGAAATGGCTTTTGAAGTTATTTTTTACGTTATCTACAGTGACAGTTTTGCTCTGTTCAATCACTCTTGTATAAACATTAATAAATAAATAATGTGTGCGAAGCAAACTTAAAAGTGCATGCTAGATATAGAAATTCCACGCTTTGAATAATGATAATGTTACGTGAGCAGGAAGTTTTGCATGTGGCTTAGAAATATTTGGAAAGATGGTTGTAATATCACATATTAATTTGCAAGCGGAGACATTGTCTTACCTTTCAGCTTTTAATTTCAAAGGAATATCGCCTCTGTGGTAATAGGTGCAACATGATATTGTGCGAGGTAAACAAGGAGAACTTGTATCATTCTATTAGATTCCGTCTTTCTGTGGTATTAATAAAACTTATTAGGAGCACGCGCTATCGGAAGGAAACAAAATGACTAATATGCATAGAAATGATGCACCCTGTGGTATAAAAATACCAATTAATGACGTGCGAACGAAGCATTTTATGCCTAAGAAACCGTGTGCTTGTCAGAGTGCCTCCTACCCCCACTTAACTATGAATTTACTGCTGGATCTGTAAGAAATCTATAAGAATTATGAACATAAATCTATTCTAGAACCTTACGAACCTGGTGAATACAGCGACAAATTCAAATGACAAAAGTCATAACTTTAAACAAGCAATGTACTTGGTATATACACATTGTAAAAGTTTATATTCAGACGAAAACGGGGACAGTATCTTCACATTGAGGTTGCTATGTCATTTTAGATTACGTATTACATAGATATTTTATTACTTCGTTAAAGTAGGATTTGATGCATTCATTGATCGGGAAATAGATTGAAAATAAAGCTTGTGTAACGATCGATCTAGTTCTAGTCTTAGAGATAAAACTTATGTTTGACAGCTCCCATTCAGACAAGAAACAAGGATTAATCTTATATTATGATGCAATCTATTCCGTTTGATTGGGACTTTATGGTTGAACAGGCAGTATCAATGTTCGAATGTCGATGCGAATCGATGCTTATTTTATGTTACAAGAGCTTACACTACTTTGTTGTATGTCTTCACGTTTGTTTTGTTTACATTCAGAAGTACACTTTGGTCTGCAACACATTCAATAACAGCCTTTGAAGAATCTAGGACAAACATATCGTAACTCAGAGTTTATTATACATAACCATACAAAAATTGCATGTGATTCACAGCTATTCGATTTTCGTTTATTGCAACAATTAGCTTGCATACTGTATACAGCTCTGTCAGTGTACCTAAATCTAGCACTCCCTGAGAAGTAACTGTACAAGCCTCTATAAGTGTTTCTAAATCAGGTATCGTTTTTTTTTCATTTGTTTAGCATCAATTTGTAAATTCTACGGTTCAAGTTGCATTAAGAATGCAAACGACGACCGTTTCCCAGGTTATAAGAGTATATAAATAACATTGGTTTATTGTAAAACACTTAAACAACTTGTCAATAGTGTTTTCACGAAACCCTATGATATAGATTAGCTAACTGTCGACTTCAGTCTCGTCAAGTGGCCTTGGGCAAGTACGACAATTCGAGGAATTCATTTCAGGGCCATTATGAAAAAGGCATTTTTGATATTAAAAGTTTATTTTATTTCATTTAATTTTAAATACATCGTAGGTAGCTACAAATCTGTTTCACTTATTTATTCTTTTCCGTGTAATATGTAGAATGAAAACATCATTGAGAATGAGAGCGCAGACATATTTGCCCGTTATAAAAATTGATAGATATCTTATTAGGTGTAAAGTATATATATACATTTCTTAATGGCCAGTTTAACATTATATGTTTAATAAACATGCAGTATCGTTATTATATACAGTTTTTCAGTACTTAAATGAAAATGGTACATATTTTTAATTTTTTATACTACTAATATACTTTCTCAACGGCAGGCTTGACGGGCTAATTTTAATAACAGTGATATATTGACCGCAAAGTATTTCAATTCCGAATACCACGTCGCGTTGCTGAGGCAGGTGTATTATATGGAGTATCAATGGCCATTTTAGATACTGTATAATATCGTAATATAATGAATAGTTTTTCAATACCGAATAAAATGTGCAATAACAGGTAATTACTTATTTAGTTTATTTAAGAGAAAGCCATAACAAAATCAGTATTTACCATTAGCTACAGTATCAAGCCAAATATTTTCCCGGGGGGGGGGGGGGGGGGGGGGACTTATTTTTATACAAACCATTATAATATATAAGTACGTTGAATTTGCTTGTTTACTGCTAAAAGAAGGGAATCACTCAAGAGAGGTGTCATTTCGGGAGGGAATACTGTATCTCAAATAATTGCGATTTATTCTTCGAACTGTAATAAACTACCCTTTACACAGTGTCGATGTAACTTGGAAAAGAAACGTACAATAATTAGACGAAAAGCCATTGTGTGAACGGACACCATTCATAGAGAGATCATTGCACTGTTAATAATGCCTCTTTACACGTTGGTAATGTCCAGCTGCTAACAATTGTGTCTAAATTTATGTAGGCATTGCTCTACTGCTCGTCATTTCGGCGTCTAAGACTTCTTTATAGCCACTAATTAAACCACGAAGGAACGTTCGCTTGTCTTGACTCTTCATTGGTCTAAATTAAATCTGAAAGGACTAATGGCGCGAAATTATTTCCAAATTGTCCCATATAGGATGAACGGAGCTTGCTTAAATGATTAAACTGACAAAGTTTTTAACATCGCCTGATTGAAGCTAACAAAACTTGATTTAAAGAGTTCTCAATAACCAACATATAAAACGCCTGCAAAATTGTTAAGCATTTATCAGATATTGATAGTTTCACTCTAGTGAGAAGTAAAGCGTATATATCCTGGCTTTTGATTTGTTCAGAACAGAATTATGTAAGTACGGATCATGGGTTTTCAACTTTAGGAACCATGTTTTATTATATTTTAATACGACGAACAGGTTATATGCCTGCGGCGTAACTACATGAGGATGAATCCCGACTGAATTATTCTACACGGCAAATAACAAATTAAATAGCTGTACAATCAGACCTTTGCTGAACTTTGCAGCGGATAAAGTCTGACAGATATTTACTGGGTACACCGCTCTTGAAATTTTCAGTGGGCTAAATGGATAGCTGTATCGCTCACACCTTTGCTGAAAACTGCAACTGAAAAAATATTGAGAACACCTCTGTTGAAGTTCTTAGGCGGTTAAAAGTTTTCCAAACATGCCCAAACCTGGTTTCTCTTCCTTTACGTTAATTCAGTTGTCTGACCAACATTTAGATATTTATGGAAACAAGTGTTACCTATTTAATATGATCTTATCCATTTGTCTTTGTTCTTGGTTTATGTCAGGACTGCATCAGTCGCAAACAAAACCAGAAATATTAATGCTCCCTTCTGTTAAACGTTTTTATGTTTCTCGGTAAGACATGCGGATTATTAAATCATGTTAAGTATTGATCATGTTTAAATGACTTATCACTAAAACTTTTCTGAAGGAATCCATAAAACAATTCATGTCCTTTTTGCAAAGATAATATTTGTCCTTCAGTATGGTCATAATATAGCCAACATATTTGTGCGCGAAAAATACGAAACAAAGCGCTATGTAGTTAAATTTCGAGACGGACCTGTATGCCGTATTTTTAACAGTAAATATGCTTTAGTCATGACAGTCATGTCAAGGTTTCAAATAAGGACATTATTGTAGATAGACTATGTAGCATTAACATTCGCTTCATATATGTTGGTATATAAATAAATATATTATTTATCGATCCTCTGGAAGTATAAAACGCAACGCAGCCAAGCAAAAAATAGTAGCGTACTTGGTTTGATTGACACTTTACGAAAAGCAACCGACATGCTCCCTAACTACGGCTGCATACAGATCCCAAGGGACCAGAAAAAAAAGTTTAAACACTTAGTAAAGATAGGGGGAATTTTAATGGCCGCCACTTAAACAACAGTTATCAAGGTAGTAGATGGTAATGACAATCGACATTTTCCGCACGATTACGTATACCATCTGCATTTTTTTCGCATTCTCCGGTCGTAATTGTTTCCGTAACAGCCGAAGAATGCCGAATACCAATACTGAAAGTATATTACCCATTCTAATATGCTCGTCTCTGTTAAAACACACTTCCGCTAGAATGACGTCCCGTTAACGTGCGGTGACGTCAAAGTTTTTGTTGCGACCAAGGAAGAGCGCTACTATATTTTATCTACTGTTTTAGATTAAAGGCATATTAGAATTGAAATAATTTTTAGCAAAGCCGTGTTTTAACACTATTTATACACTCGGGCTGCGCCCTCGTGAAATTATTACGTCCGACGTATAACCGCCCATCGTGCATAAATACATTTGTAGTGTTAAAGCACTCTTTTGCTATAAATTATTTCTTAATTATCATTACGGGTCCAATACATTTAAATGAAAATAGTTGCAGACAGGGCTAGTTATTGAGTTTGTTCGTGAGAGGTCATGCAATGTGCAAACACTTCTGGCTTATTAAAACACCGGCTAATTTGTTTGGTATATTACTCTAAAATTTGAAAGTGCGTATATCCATCAAATGTTGGGATTTTACAACATTATTTACAACATTCTGTGTTTATACCTCATCATTTTTGAATATTTATAAGCCTGTCTCCGGTTTGATGCAAAATTGTGAAGTTGTGCTGAAATAATAGACAAATTACCAAAGGAACGCTACATTTCGTTTTTAAATGAATTATAATGTCTATATGTCATGACATTACATGAGTCACCGCGCAAAATGAATAGATTTTGTCTGGAAAGTACGTGATTTTGAGCAATAATTTTAGTTAAGGTAATTTAAGGATGAAGGATACCCTGTTACCAGGATAGATTCAAATTGATTGAACCGTAGCAGTTCGTTATAGTTTATGTAATGAAATGTTTCCGTTGTTAAAATGTGTTTGTTTGTGTCTGTCCCTTCAAGTTAGAAGTTCATACAGGCTTCAAGTACATCACCCTCGAAAGGTAATGAAGCATAATATGGATATTAACACCTTTCAGCTCATCTCGGTTTACTCTCTGTGTTGATGATAAATTTGTTAGTATGTTCATAAACTGTCTAATACAAGCTTAAAATGTATATGTCGCAGTGATAGCTGTTTTTTCGTGGTAACCAATTTTCTCTCATTTTTAAGCAAGTGTATTTGATAGTGTTGTTTTTTAACGGCTTCAGTGTCATTTTCTTTATACCTAAATGAAATCTTACGGTTATTATGTGCGTAGAATATGAAACACTTAACATTGCATCCTATCGTACCTTAAAGTTAAAAGTAACCATGGCAACAGAGATGTTTATAATATCTTATAAGGTCTTGCTTTTTCCTTATTGTTTTTAAAAAGTGTTAGATAAATTTACCTTTTCTATTTGATGTAGCTTTTAAACAGTATTTTTATCATTTATTTAAACAAATATCGAAGCTTAAAATGCTTAATGCAGTACTTTCGTCTGGCAGTTGTATGGAAAAATAATGTGTACTTGCAATTATCATTCTAACAGACCATTTTGAAATTCAGTTAAAAAGTTGAAACTGTGTTCCTCAGAAGGACAAGTAGACTGGCATCAGTCGTTAGAGCCCTTTCAAATAGATATCTCTTCCATAAAATACTCTTAAATATCACTTTCTCAAGAAAATATCAGTGTCATTATAAAACAAGAAAGAAATTGTGTTACAGATTACTTGATCTCAACAGACTTTGTAAGTCTAAAATACCAGTGTCAAAGCCATTCGATTTTAAGTTAGATATAAAAGCCACGAGGTTCGTTTTTATGGTAACATTAATTCAACTCTCGGTATCACTATTTTGTATTGAAATATGGACAATTTTGGCATAATTATTATTATATCAATACCAGATTATCAATAAAAACGGATCAACAGTCCAAATTTTGCATGTGGCATGAAGTACATATGCTGTTTACGTGGTGATAAACTGGTGTTATTTTATGTTTTGGTTTGCAAACATACTTACATGGTAGTATTTCCTCTTTTACTATGTGTACTTGTTTCCTATGTACATTATGTTGTGTTCAGTGTGTGGTTTCCTTTGTGGCAATTATGTGCCTCCGCGACCGACCAAATAGTTACGGTCGCTGACTTGACTTTGAATAATTCGTTCTAGGAGTTCAGTCCATGCTCACTTCCTCCCCCTCTATCTATATTTCACATAAATTAATATGTACTTGTTAAATGTTTGAAGCAATCCGTCTGTAATATTTTTTCATTACAGTTTCTTTTTGTTGTGGGCCTACTTTGCAAATGTGTGGCTCTGAGGCTGTGTTTTAGGTGCTCTGTGCTTCCGAGAAATCTACCCTTACCTATTATTTTTTGTTGTGTAAAGAAGCCAACAAGGTGACTCTATCTAGGTACCTGTAATAATTTATGGATAGACTTTTGGGGGAATCCTCCATCATTAAAGCTGGAAAGTCGCAATATGACTTGATTTGTGTCGGAATGACTGACAGTCCAACCAAACCAACCTGCAAGCGCATGTGGTATGTGGATGATATACAAACAATCACCCAAAGCGGTAGTAGGTCATGTCAGGTCAGTATTGATTTTACTCCTTTTCGTAACACTTTGTGTACAACCGCCAATAAAGGCGAAGAGCCTTGTTTACAGTCTATTCGCCTGTTGTTTTTTACTAATCATATTTTTCCATTAGCTTCAGCCGAATTATGTGTCGAACACACAAGTCTTGCGAAAAGTATGGTAAAAAAAACAGTGTGACTCTTTACAAAGTCTGAACGAATCCTAACATACGTTGTTCACACTGTTAAATGTGAAATATCATCATTTTTACTTTAGGAATTAATGTCTTTTAAAAATCACATCATACGAGAACATTTTAGATGATTTATTGTACATGATCAAATCATGTAAGCAGATTGAAAAATACACAAAGTTTGCAAATAATTTGTTGAATAGATATACATGCTATTATATACCAGTATTTGTTGCTTGAAGTCTATTTCATTTCATCATGATTTTACAGGTCAGCTGATATCCTTTTGAACAAACGTTTCATACAATATTATGAGGAATTCATTATAACCCAATCGAGTGTAATAAATTAGTGTACATATATAAGTAAAGACATGAACAACTTCAAAGAAAGATCCCAATTTGACAATAAATACAATTAAAGACACATTTTACAATTGTCTTTTTTTAGCATTTTCGCGCGTTATATTGCCTTCAAAGCAAAACCAATTAACACATTCAGTAAGTGCTGCTAAGGGTTTTCTATTTGGTCCTGGGTAATGAAAGACATCAAAAACAATGTCATCTAGTATGCAGATGATAATAACAGCGTGAATTCTGATGGTAGTGGAGTCGTACACGCAATGTTTGATTAACTGCAAGATGTAATTAAACATAATGGGATATTTCCATTATATCGTCTGAATTTTATATTAAATTCGGAGACTCAAGTGATAAATAATTGTCATAAATATAATTATGGCTGAAATAAATTCTACACCACCGAGCGTTAATGTACTATATTGCACATGGGCACAAAATGGAAAAGCTTATTGTTTATTGGTAGCAAATATGAATATCAATAAATGTGCTTAGTTTCAGACTATAAGTTTAGAATACCTTAGCGAATATTAACTTTAAATAAACTATGAACTACAATACTAGAAACTTTTAAACGCAAAATAATAACTAGCTGGTATTAAACAATTGAGAATTTCATCAATTCCACAAGACTTCAAACAATGCGTTATACTGCTTCCGTGTCTATAATGCCCTATTGCGGTCATTCCAGTTCATGCACTTATTTACCAGCATGGACATTGTTTGACAATTCTGTACTGACCCGGACCCGAGGCAATAAATTTTTTAACTTCTAACGACGTTTATCTGTCGCCGCAAGAAATGTCCCCTGTGTATTTCCTGTCAAGCAAGAGTGATTATTTGATTTACATCTATTTCACATAGTAATGTGATCAGGTTATAAAATCGCCGGTGCGTGAAAAGCGGACAACGTGTATATGCTACTATTTTTGTTCACTCCGAGCTTTTTCGCTTGCACTGCTCGTTGCTGACGCCCTAAGCGCCAACACAAAACTTTGGACTGATTACAGTCGTTTCGAATTCATTGCTTTGTTACGAATTAAAACAAACGAACCACTTCTTCTTAAAAAAAACAACAACAAATATCTGCATCTCTTGCCATGTAAGCTGTAGAGGAAAGCAACCTTATTTGAAGTGTTTCTGGAAGATTTTGCTGCGATTTGTTGCAGATAATTGAAATTAACCCTTATCATGCTGGACACAATTGGTTCTGCCTTTGCGACCAGTATAGATCATGATCAGCCTGCACATCCATGCAGTCTGATCAAGATCTGCACTGTCCGCCATTCAGTCAGTATCGTTTTGGTAAGCACCTCTTTTAATAATTAAAGTTAATGGTACTGTCCAAATTGAAAGATGGACAAATTCATTATAGAAATTTAGCAGGGTAAGGGTTAAGGACCAACGTACTTCATTTCTCTATTTACCCTTGAATATTTTGACTTGTCCAACATTCTGTGGCTGGCTTTTTTCCTTTCAGCTCTCACGTAATGAGTCTAAATTCAAAAAAAAGTCGGGAAAAGCATAAATGACATTAAACAGATAAAGACTTTTCAGCTGTGATGTGTAATATGACGCGATTTGCACCAGAAAAATTAAATCAGACTATCTAAATGATTTTCTGATGCAGGAGCTGTCAGTCCATAAAATTCGATATTTTCTGACGTATTCAATGGCCAGTTTGACTGGCTATTTTTATAAAAGTGAAAATCGAAATTGTATGCAAATGTTTCAATACCAAAGTAGAAACTTTTAAACGTCATACATACGTTATCATGTCCAGTTTGACTGGCTATATACAGTATTAACTGTGCAACACATTTTGTTTTAATACATCTCATCGTATCACAAAGCTTAAATTGTTTTGACTCTTTTATGTTTAAAGTATAAATACATGAATTTGTCAGTTCTACTGCTCATTTTAATGAATTGTATGCAGCGTTTCTCATTATTAAAGTGAAATTGTGAAGTACTTTGTAGCATTTTCTGGCAAATCAGCATACATATATTTATGTTTATTATTAAAGATACTTTTTTTATGATTATGATATGCAACCACATCTCACAGAAAGGCCCCTTCTTAAAAACGATCTTCCCGAATCTTTATGTTTGTCAGAGAATAGTTTCTTGTTCTTCAAATGAATTCCCAGATTGTTTACAAAAGGTATTATAAGCTTCTGTGTTCGTTCCAATAGGCGGATCTTTCGGTGATCCATCTTCCTTTAATTCATTTGTGAATGACACATTAGAATTACATGTGTAATGTTCATTTTCAACTTCATGAATTGTTTCTGCACGATTCACACGCACATCTTCCTCATCTGTGCTGACTATATCATCATCACCGTCATCGTACGAGAATGACGTCAGAGCATGGAACGCATGTATAGCAACACGATTCACGTTATTCTGTTCCCGCTCTTTCTTATAAGCAGGCATACTTCGAAAGAAGTCTTCGAGAATTCTTTCTTCTTCAAGCTCTCTCTTTTCCCTTCGTAGATATTTTATG
Source organism: Mercenaria mercenaria (assembly GCF_021730395.1). NCBI lineage: Eukaryota > Metazoa > Mollusca > Bivalvia > Venerida > Veneridae > Mercenaria > Mercenaria mercenaria. Next base: position 36,928,326 of record NC_069363.1, on the reverse strand, counting down.
ATCATAGTTACGATTCCCGCGGAGTAGAACACTAACACGGCAACTATATACATTACAGCTCCTGAATCCGCTTCTTCGTTCGTTCCTTGTTCTGTTTCAATAATGTCTATGTACACTGGTATTGTTGAGTCATTTTGAGCACAACCTTGTAATACTTTTGCAAGTAGTGAAGATGAACCGGTACTGTTAATCGCGGCTGCGTCGCCCCCGCCATAAAAGGGCTGACAACCCGTTTGGAAAATCAACTGCTTCATCTAGGCAATTTGACGACTTATCTGCCCTTGAAGGAACTACTTTCTTAGACCAACAACGTATTCATACATCAATCTGAAATCATGCAAAATACTGTTAAACACTGGGACATATCAATAAACTGTCTAACTGTATGAAATTTATCTCGCTGGCGGAGTCAGATATTCTTGAGACTGAACTACTACAACTTAATGGAATACTATACAGACAAATATAAAATATATATGGAAGTGTTTCTGACTTATTTTTGTCAGAGATAATTTGTTTCATAAGCAAGCTCACTGAAAGCGGTAACGTTTACGGAGAGAATCGTCAATTATTTTATTTAAGGTTCCATACAAGGCAAAATATAAATAAACACCTGAGAGATACACACGTTTATACTTTACACATCGTGTACTTTACAAAGGCAATAGACAAGTTTGCGAAGTCCATGGGTAGCATTAAACTAAGTTTGCCAATACTGTCGTGAATGCACAAGACTTTAAGTATTATCTCTAGTTGATAACAAAAAGACTGTAAGAAATTCACTTGGAAGCATAGTACGCAACCAAGCAAAATTAAAGCAGACTCGGTTTGATCGAGTCAGATTATGAAAGGTAATGAAATATGCACCTCTCACGCCCCCGAGCACCGGCTTAAGCGGAATTTTATTATAATACAAAACATGGTTGTTAAAAAGCTATAATGCAACTAAATGAGCAGGACGCGTTCTTTAGAAAATGGTGTGTTATTTCAGCTGTTCTGGCAGCCTTGGAAGTCGTTGACAATTTATGCTTTGTCCATAAGACAATTTAGCACCCATTCTAGTTTATATGGCGCCATTTAGTACTAATTAAAGTACTTAGCGTAGATAAAGTTTCTTATATGATTTTCCGAAAAAAAAAGAGAAGAAAATTACAGATTGCTAGACTGGAATCTAAGGTTACTCTATATAAAACATTTGCGAAGATAATATATATATGATGACGATTTTCTAGATATTAAATCAATACAAAATGATGTTTTAGATACAATAGTGTTATTAAGGTATTAGGCCCCTAATAGTAATGTTTAAAAAATGGCATTTGCTTGGTATATTCTTACAGCTGACCGTGCTTCGCACTTTGTTGCAAATTTTTAAAAACTTTTACCGTGCCGTTTTTTTTTATAAATTTTGTGTAATTTATGGTATTTCCTCAAGCTCAAGAATAGACAAATTTCAAAGTGGCGACCTTTATCCAAAACGTTTGCACAGAACTCATTATACCATTATTTTTTATGAAAGAATCATCAAACTATTGGTAAACAATTATAAAACTAAAAAATAAAAGTGTCAGTATCATTTTTTCTAGGGTGCCTCAAGTAAACGGATTTAATGAGACAGAACTCTATCTCCAACATAGAGAAAAATTAAGGTCGAACCCTGCGGGTCTGTTTTGAATTTTGCTCACTTCATTCAAAAATAACTACGGGGCAGAAGTAAAATCTACCTACATTTCTTCCACAATATGTAATCTAAAGAATGCAGGCAAAATAGAGAACTTTTACCGCACGTAACTCAGTATTTTTAAAGATGTCTAACTCTATCCCTTCTATTTCCGAGGTAAATTCACTTGGAACAGCAAGAAATCGCTTATCAAATGAATATTTTCCACTTCTGTACAATAAATCAATAACAAATCTTGAAAGAAGTAAAAACTTACTAGAAAAAAAGAAAAAATAAGGAAAAAAAATTTGGTCCCAGTGGGGCTTGAACATAAGCCCCCTTGAAAATTGCAGTCAAAGTAGGTTTATGGTAGAAATTGAATGCTCTTCAAAAAGGAGATACTCTATTATGGGTCGAATACCTTAAAACAGTAGCCCGATCTGGGATGCTGTATTCGGCTCGAGTGGACTTTTGCCAGATCGGATCTCACGAGGCGTGGAGGCGCGCAAGCGCCGTGTGTGACCCTACCTTGCAAAATCCACGAAAGCCGAATACAAAATCCCAGATCTAGCTACTGTTATAATGACCCTTTTATTCTATACCTCTACCTTTTTATTTGTTGTTTTGTTATTGAACGTAATCTTCAATGTTTATCGATATCAAAATGGAACTAAGTGAAGTTTTTATGTGCGCTATTTATAGAACTGTGTCAGGTCATGCATATTAATGGAAGTAATCCGGCAGCATACAATACGGAAGGTACAATACGGAATCCAAAAGGTACAATACGGATTTTTTTATGCCTGTTCATATTCAATTGTGAAATACGGGCCGATTTTTTACAGAATTTATATAGGTATATAATATAAATTAATCTCTACATTGTAATCAATATAAATAAATATAAAAATTGTATAAATACAAGACATAGGGTTCCTCCTGTTGCTTACATATTGCTTCTATATCATTTGTTTCTCCATTTAGTAGAACAAACAATAAAATTATTGATTAATGATTTGAACATAATATAAAATTGCTCATCATATCGAGTGCATCATTTAAACATACCATGTACTTTAATCCATATGTCCACATATCCTTTTAGTCCAATTCGATAAATTTGAATGATTTTATACAATGATGAATAATAATTTGTCCTTTTTCAATAACTAATCAAGTACATGTTAAGATATATTCTCAACTTAACGTGGGACGAGGAACCAAATAACGGTACACGTATACATCGATATTCAAGCAGTAATCTTTAGTTATAGACTAAGTGCTGGCATAAAAAATTGAATCAATGCATTAATAATTCAGTATCAATACCACTGAGAAAATGTCACGTGGCATTGTTTATCTGGTTTCTTTGAATAATATACTGCCAAAGACTGTAATCGTATTGTATTATTACGCATCCTACAAACTCAGATTATCGAACGCTAATTCTGTGTCTTATGCATCAAATGAGCCATGCCATGAGAAAACCAACATAGTGGGTATGCGACCAGCATGGATCCAGACCAGCCTGCGCATCCGCGCAGTCTGGTCAGGCTCCATGCTGTTCGCTTTTAACGCCTATTGGAATTGGAGAAACTATTAGCGAACAGCATGGATCCTGACCAGACTGCGCGGATGCGCAGGCTGGTCTGGATCCATGCTGGTCGCATACCCACTATGTTGGTTTTCCCATGGCATGGCTCAAATTAGGTTTCCACAGGGAGTTCGATTTACAGTCAAACCTTTCTATAAAGTCTACCCTTGGGAGAGCCAAAATGTGGTCTTTACTGGGAGGTTGTCTTTATTCATAGGTAAAAACACACCGTAAATGTAAAAATGAGAAACAAAACATGTGGTCTTTAGAGCCAGGTGGTTTCTGTTCAGAGATAGTCTTTAATACAGGTTTGACTGTATTGCCATTCTTTAAAAACGTACTATGGTAAAATTAGTGAAATACGTATATCTATCTTTTAAATCCATCAACTCAAAATGTACTTCTTTATTGAAATTCTACAAAGAAATTTAAGTTTTTTCATTTACCAAACAAGTAGATGAAAAGACTTTTCAAAATTGATTATTTGTTCATTACACAGTATATAATACTTTATTAAACATATATCTCTAAGTTTTTGCCATAAACATTTACGCTGAGATCCATGTAAAATCAAAGTTCAGTGGGATGAAGCTTAACGTTCTTTCGTAGATTTTTCAACCAGTCAGTTTCAGATATACTAATTAACTACTTCATCTTTTTTTTTCTCTGCTCGTAGAAAAGGATTGATCGGTAACATTGTATAAAGAATACTAAGTCATGACTGGCAACTTTGCGGCTTTTCGAAAACAATAAGCAACACCACAGTAAAAATAGTTTTGTTGTTTATCTGCATTTCCGCAAATGAACCTTTCTACAGTTACCGCAAAAATTGATGCATTATATGAACTTCAGAATATTTCGGAAGTCAAAGCTTTCAGATCGGTTGGTATGCATTTTTTACGTACCCATTTGACTCGTATTATGATGAAAACTACAAAATCGCATTTAGGTCTTATCTGCATACTTTCACCTGGCAGATTACCTTAACAAAAATATGAATGTCCGAAAAATAGATTCATACTTTTTGTTAATGCATCATATCTATCACATTAAAACGTATACAACCGATCTGAACACTTTGACCTTTGAAATATTTTGAAGTTAATTTAATTCATCAGTTTGTTCATTCAGCAGAGCTAATTCAAAAAGAATAACTGGCACATAACAAGTGTACGAAAGAAAAATTATTCAAAACTGTTTTAAAGTTTATGTATTGAGCATGTACTATGTAAATGCATATAAAATGAAATCTTACTTATTCTGCAGAACAAATTGTAACTACACTTGTTTGCAGAGATTGAGTATTCTGAGAAATTTTATTTCCAACGGTTAATTAATTATAGTTTAAAAATACGATTTAGTTCCACATGATCTGACGAAATCCAAATCTTTTTGTGATACAAAATGTAAATACAATACTCGTGCAAGTCACGAAATTACAGCTGTAATTTGTAATTTGGTCTGAATTCTTTGTTCAAAATACCATATAAATGTTAAAACGACAAGAAAACCAAAGGTCTTTAAAGACAGGTTATCTTCAGGAGGTTTCACTGTACTTAAATAATTTCAGACAAGTTCGCGACAAAATCATGCGTTATATCGTGCTTGAGTATCTTTAATTGAGCCGCGCCATGGGAAAACCAACATAGTGGGTGTGCGACCAGCATGGATCCAGACCAGCCTGCGCAGCCGCGTAGTCTGGTCAGGATCCATGCTGTTCGCTTTTAAAGCCTATTGGAATTGGAGAAACTGTTAGCGAACAGCATGGATCCTGACCAGACTGCGCGGATGCGCAGGCTGGTCTGGATCCATGCTGGTCGCAAAGCCACTATGTTGGTTTTCTCATGGCACGGCTCAATTTACGTCTTCGAAAAAACAAACAACAGGAAAGCCATATTCAGGAACGCAACAGCCCATACAGCACTTCACATGGAATATGGGTATGTGTGATTGTGAACATGTACACATTAGCACAAATGAAAACAACAATAACATAGACGCAAAAACAACCTAGACACAAACATACACGAAGAAGGAGCAAAGTAGGGTACCGCCTTAACGGTCAGTGGCACTGGAGAGTTTAAACTAGTTCACTGGTGCCAAACCTTTCTGTTTAGCCGGGGCCTTCGTGGCCGAGTGGTTAATGTCGCTGACTTCTAATCACTTGCCCCTCATCGATGTGGGTTCGAGCCTCACTCGAGGCCTTTAATTCTTCATGTGAGGAAGCCATCCAGCTTGCTCACGAAAGGTCGGTGGTTCTAAACTGGTGCCCGCTCGTGATAAAATAATGCACGGAGGGGCACCTGAGGTCTCCCTCCACCATCAAAGCCGCCATATGACCTGTAATTGTGTCGGTGCGACGTTAAGCCCAACAAAATAAATAAATAAATACTCTGTAATCCCTTCTATGTTCCTATATAACAAAATTACTCCCAGCCAGGTGATTTATATACACCAACCTCATGAATACACTGATATTCACAAAATATGCTCATGTTAAAATATATGGAACCATAAATATATGCAATTGATGACCCCACAAGGACAGAGAACCAAACGAAACACCATAAAGGGTAAGCTGAAGCAGGACAGAGGACAAGTATCAAACTAGTCAACCCAAAAAGTGAGGTCAAATAGCAATGGTTTTAATTAAGCCAATCCTAAAATTCAAAATTCTGTATGTACAACTCAATATGTCAAGGAAGAACATGTGTTCAGAAAATTTAAAAGTAATTTATTAATGAAGTCATTCAACAATATTCTCCTGACTATAACCTACATAACGATTTTTATAGTTCAAAACATTATCGGCTTAACCGCAAAACAGTTTTATTAGAATTAATGATGTAGTTTTCAACTTAATTAAAACATATTTATCTCACTGAGAGTACCACTTGTGAACTGTATTTTTGTACGAACAATGGTATCGAGTATATTAGTTGTACTGTTATTGGTTAATGAACTACGAAACTGTTACTCGAGGTAAAATGTGTGTCGCTGTGCTTTAGAGGTGCTGCAAGAAGTTACCTACATATTGACAGGGGATATAATGTTTAAATGACAAAATGACGTTTGCAAAACAAAAATATACAACGAAATGAATATTAAATGTGTGTTCGCATTAAACAAGAAGGATGTAGGTATTCAGTCTAGTAGAGAGCCATCGACAGTAGCATTTCTCCTTCCAGTTTTATTGTAATGGATGTGAGGCATAAACAAAACAAAACCAACATTTTTTATGTAAATATTCAGGCCGAGATCATGGTATTGTAAATAATTCTTTTTTTCATTATACAAAGGAAATTTGCTTAAGATAGCTGTTCACCCGACGACTCATTCAATCATCTAAGACACACTACTTCATGTAAGTATGTATACCCCTTCTAGCACAAAACTGAACGGCGATAGAACATTTAACTTATCTTGAATCTTTAATGATTTAACGCCTAGTACAAGAAATAAATACCAAATTACCCTATTTGTGGATGATGGGATCGTCTTGAATGATTAAACTGATAATTGTTTGAACATAAACGCCTGATTGATGCTATTATAATCTAATTTGGTGAGTTCTTCGTAATCAAGATGTAAAATTGAAGAAAATTGGTGATTGTAAAAAAGGTCGTGTGTAAATCATTTGGAGTGAGTTGCTAAAGGGAACTGGCAATCGTGTTTCAAAGCAGTATTGTATATGCTTCTTGAGTTAAGATAGTTCTGCACGTTTGATAAACCGGAAGTAATGGCGTAACGTCATTTATCAGGAAAACGTTGAATAAAGCCTGAATTCGGCGTAAGGAAATGAAATTATTTTATGAATTAATGGTAACCTGTGAGTAAATTCATTACAGTGGCACTGTTACTATCTTTCTAAAGTTTAAATATGAGATTAAGACACGTTAAATGATTCAAAATAATGTCTTAAAATTAGCGTGGAATGTGCGGTTCACTTTAAACATCGTCAGATATCTCAAAAATAAGCAAATAGACCTATACGTTTATTTACAATTCTGAGAAGTTTCATTAAAATCTACATTGTAGAAAACTTTCTATTCGCGAAAATGTTATGAAAGTTATGATTTTCCCATAGACTCCCATTATGAAAAATTGCGTGAGTTCCAAATTTTTCAAATCAGTCTAGTAAAAAATCAAGCACATGACCCTATCTTTTTTATTTGCTGAATTTTCTAAATATATTCTGAAGTTTTGGAAAAATCAGAGTTTAATCAAATTCTCATTGTAGAAAAAAATTCGATCCGAACATGCAGAACTACCCTTAACTGTAATGTGAGCAGGTGTCGAAGAAGTGCTAAAACAGATATATACTTTGCATGACAATTTTATTCTTTATGATGTCATTTTTTTTTCGAAATAATCATATTAGGAATCGCAGCAAGAAGAGTAACATTTAACTTCAGTATTAGTTTTATTCAGCAAAAATAAATCGTCTCTCCACATAGCAACATCATCTTTATAGCAACATTTAAAATATTGAGCGCGGTCATGTGAAAACCACTACTGTTTGCGACCAAGCATGGATACAGTCCAGCCTGCGCATCCGCGCAGTCCTGTCAGGATCCTGCTGTCGCTTTTAAAACCTATTGGAATTGGAGAAACTGTTAGCGAACAGCATAGATCCTGACCAGACTGCGCGGATGCGCAGGCTGGTCTGGATCCATGCTGGTCGCACACCCACTATGTTGGTTTTCCCATAGCACGGCTCATTTGATGTTTATCACACAAGTCTCAGAGGTACAACGGTCTGAAGTGGTGTCACTACAAAAATAATTCATATTATGACACTGTTATTAAGGTTGTTCTGCACGTTTGATAAACCGGAAGTGATGGCGTAACGTCATTTTTCCGGAAAACGTGGAATAAAGCCTGGATTCGGCGTACGGAAATGAAAATCATTTTATGAATTAATAGCAACCTATGAGTAAATTTATTACATGGCACTGTTACTGTCTTTCTAAAGTTTAAAATATGATATTCAAACATCTGACACGCTAAACATTCGAAATAATGTCTTAAAATTAGCGTGAAAAGTGCGGTTCACTTTAACATGTCAATATCTCAAAATTAAGCACACTGGACCTATAACATTCATTTCATCACAATTATAGCCCATATGTTTATTTGCAACTGTGGAAGATTAATTAAATTTACATTGTAGAACAATTTTATTCGCGAAAATGTTATGAAATGTTATGATTTTTTCCCATAGACTTCCATTTATGAAAGTTGCGTGAGGTCTAATTATTTTCAAATTCAGTCTAGCAAAAATCGAGACACATCCTATCTTTTTTATTTGCTGAATTTTTAGGTATATTCTGAAGTTTTGAAAAAATCAGAGTTTAATCAAATTCTACATTGTAGAAAAAATTTCGATCCAAACGTGCAGAACTACCTTAATATTCACATATTTCCCAATAGCGTTGTCGGTGACATGTATTTCAGCGCTACATTTAAGCGAACAAAGCACCATTAATTTTTTATAACATATACCTTTTCAGTCATTCCCTTTTATTCCAATTTCATTTCCAGTGTTATGTGACAAACAATTAAAATCTACATAATTATCTAAATTCCAATGCAGCACCGATTAGAACTCTTGCTCGCAAATTTCTAATTGGATATTTCCGTATTCAAGGTTAACAAACAACTTGCAGTCAAACGGAAAAGCAATAACAACATAATAGCGGAGACTCGGCTCCGTTAGTACATAGTTACGGGTAGAATAATACACAACAACAGTATAAAATGTCCAATATCATTCTCGGCTAGTTAAAATAAACATGTCTGCTGAAAAGTATGGAATGAGTTATGAAGTTATTTAACATGTCATAGTCATATGTTACATATAATCTTACCTGTACGTGAGTTCTAACAAAAGTCAATCTATGTGATAAAGCCCATAATGTTTTGAACCCATTTCTGCCAACTGGAGTCTTTATGCTTTCCACTTAGTTCCTTTTAGCCTTCTATTCTTTGCGATTCACATTATATCCAAAATATTATCAAAATACCTCCAGTAGTTATTCAAATTATTGAAAACAGTGTTTGATCGTAGTTTTTCGATCCATATTGGCTTTTGTACAATTAATAATTTATTATGTCAATTTTTGCTTTATCTTCCGCAAACGTTTTGCTTATATTTATCACAGGACATTTCAATTTCAGATACAAAGTTAAATGTAAGTGAATGTTCTATCACTTCAAATTCTGTCAAATTAAATAATTATATCGTTGAGGTTTCAAGCTATGTCCTGAATGCATTATGATTCCTCCCGCATTATTGAACAATGGTGTAAACTTTAAAACCCTAAAGCAATAGTATTGCAATGTACTTGGCTGTACAAAAATGTTGCCAACAGGATTTCATCTTTATTACATATTCATTTATAAACTCTGTTAAGTTGCAGTGGAACCTGAAACGTCACTATTTTTTCCATACTGACGCTCAGTTTCATATCGGGTGCGGGACATCATTTGTGACGTCAGTTTCATGCATTTAGAAGCTCTTTAGCGACAATATTTTCAATTTTACTCAGGCTAAAGAGCAAATTTATCCTGTCACTTGCAGTATTTTCGACCCGATATCAGGGTGCCGTATATCTTTCTTGATTACCGTCGTTGATCATGTGCCGTGTATACGGTCAGTTGATCATGTGACCTTATGATCGGTATTGTTGTCATAAAAAATTTTGCAAACGAACCTCATCATTGTGTTGGAAATGTCCGAACTAAGAAAATGAGTGGTCAAATAATGAGTTTTTATTCAAAAACGAAAAGTTATTGCGATTTTGCCGGTAATCAGTCATTATATAAGTGACGTCATTACGAATATGTCGTCATTAAAGCGTTGTCGTAGCCACTAATTATTTTGTAAAATAAATTGCCAAAATCGAAAATGAGTAATGACAGATAAATAGATAATAATGTTAGTGCCTAAATGGAGAATTTTATCTGGCTCGCTCGGACGTTATCAGGTTCGCCTTCGCATCAACCGATAACCTCTCCACCTCGCCAATAACTTTCTCATCTACGCACTAACCTATTATTCTCTATTTATATCATTAATACTTGTATTATAATTATAAGTCTAGTAGAATCTATGTGTATGTAATAAAAAGATTATTAGATTTGCATCGAAAAATATGCACTCGTTCTTTCGCGGAATGATATTGCGCTCCTAAAGTCGCGCAATGTTTTCGCTGCAGAACTCGTGCATATTTCTCGATACAAATCTAATAACCTATATAATCATTACTGCACTAAAAACATGGTTTTAGGAACGCTTTTAACATTGACTTTTTTCTGGACATATTTCTAATTTTCAAATAACAGTTTTGATATATTGTTTCACAGTTAATTAGGACTAAAATTGTTTGTTTCCGCTATCCTGACCTACCCTAATTTTTTTTGGCCATACCCTAAATGTCTTAATGGCCTTGGAGAAATTCTTTCAACTTTTTAACAAAAACTGCACTTTTTATGCTTAAATATTAAAAAAAAAAAAAAAATACCGACCTGCCTACCCTATTTTTTTTTAGAATGTTACCGGAAACAAACAATTTTTAGGCCTTAACGGTAACGTTACCTTACCTTTTATTCTAATATGACTAACAATGCTTTTATTGTCACAACGATATTATGTTGACGTCACTTCGACGTGATATTTGGCCCCATGTACGCATTCGAGAAATGGCGCTTTCAATTTTTATCAATTATTTTACCTAAAACGAAATGTCACATAGCATAATTGTTTTAATTAATTTAAACACACACGGAGTTGGTTATTAGCAGTTCAGAATAATTCGCCATCATTGTACCTAATGGAACTATTCCGCAAGACGTATTACCATTTCCGATCCTGGCGTGTTTAAACAACGGAGCGTGACGACCTACCATTTGGCGCCATATATGCGACAATAGACAGTTCTATCATATTTTATCTACACTATTTATACATAATGTGTGGGGTTATACTCTGCGCCCTCATGAAATTATTACGCCCGACGTATAACCGCACATCGTGTATAAAAATGTTAAGGCACGGGTTTGCTTTAAATTATTCTTAAATATTACTCTTCATGATAGAATGTTAGCAGCAACAAGTTTATTTGTTTTAGAAAAAAACTAAACCCATTGATTAAATGAGATTACCTCTAGCTATAAGAGAACAGCAGAATTGATTAATATTTTGCCTAACATCGTGATTTCTATGCAGCTTTATGCAGACGTCTTTGTTGATCCAAGTATATTTTAAATCAGAATCGGGAACGATTTCTGTATGGATTAAAGTGGAAAAATAAACGAGAATTCCAAACGTATGGCAAATGACAATGACATCTCTTGAAAATAACGTTTAGCAGAGATTTGCAACACATCGTTACAGTGATGGTATTATAGCCTGAAATATGTTTAAACACATTAAGTAAAGTAAGTTAACATTGATCAGCTGAATGGTTTTTAATTTTGTGTCATATTGAATTAATCATTTTATTCCTTAGGCAACTATACAGATGCCTTAAACAAATTGTAGAAAGTTGATAACTCTCCAGAACAGCGATGATTATGTTAAGTCAACGCGTTCATTCCGGTACTTCTTTCAACCATCTGCCAATTGGAAACAATTACATAGCATGTTTTGAAAGATACACCGAATTATGGACATCAGAGAACTCCATTTCTTATCGATTTGATGGTGTACTTCATTCCTTTCTGGTGCGTTTTACAAGAGTCATTTTATTGAATAGAAAGAGCATGTCTGACGCTGTGTGGCCTATTCTCATTTACTTTGGTGTGTCAAACCTTAATGATAAATTCAAGCAATTGTCTTAAAATCTCATTTGTAATTCTCTAAGGGCTGTACAAAAATGTTATTTGAATTACGTTGTATAATTTGTGAAAAAAATCAGCATCATTCAGCAAAATAATCAAACATTTTTTCCAATAGGTATCAAACTTCAAACCAATTCTATCGAAACAAAAGTTAATTTGAAAACCATGTTTGGGTGACTGTATGCATTCACTTTTACTTTCAAAATATTTAGGAAACGCGTACCATAAATCAAAAGTTTTTAACTGGAAAAAGGTGCATTATATAGATACGCATAGCTACAATATAACAAATTGCAACATGTTTTCTTCAACTCCATAAAATATTTTACACTTGTTTACGGGAACAGTCAATCAAATGTGAAAAATATTTAGAAAAATACGTCAGTATATATACAGAGAATATAAATTTGATGTATATACCTTCATAGATCATTCAATAAAACTTTCCAAGGTATTGTTATAACCTAGAAACAGTTCCATGATATTTCCTTGCACGCATAACTGGAATGAAAAATAATCGAAAACATACAAACAGATAGAGCAATGAACGTAGTCACTCAGAATAATTCCATTAGTAACTAACAGCGAATAAAACTTCAGTGGAGGACAGAATCCAATATCGCCCACAGCAGGTTAAATAAAGATCTAAAGTAGAATGTAGGTGTGAAGGGATGGAGGTGTAACACTTTGGTGATAATTTTTGATTCTCATTCATGCGTCTGACCAACAATCGTCATATGCATTTCGACAATCCTGGGTATCGATTATGAGCAAGAATGTATCATTATTGAAGTTTGTCTAGGAATTGAATGTTATTTCTTGTACGTTTATACGGGTATAAACAGCACGTATACTTCTGACAAATCCATTAATTGTGCTAAATACAGTTCCTTATTTTGATTTAAATTATCAGTAAATCAAAGGTTAAAAGCACACAGTTATGTCGATTCAATTCTTATCTTTACCATGTTGGCAAAGGAGTTTTAGCTTGAACTGAATGTTAGTTTTACAAACATAACGATTTTGTTTTTATTTTTGCGAACAACGCTAGATCGTATGTTCAGTTTCGCGGAAAGGGAAGCACTTGATACCATTGCATAAATGTTGTTAATACGAACGTAAACGTTATTTTCTCTATATAAAGAATACACAGAGAATGTAAATACGTTGAAATGAATAACAGCTACACAAGGTATATGGCTTTAAGGTTGTTCTGCACGTTTGATAAACCGAAAGTGATGGCGTAACGTCATTTATCCAGAAAACGTAGAATAAAGCCTGGACTCGGCGTACGGAAATGAAAATTATTTTATGAATTATCCGAACATGTGAGTAAATTTATTACAATGGCACTGTTGCTATATTTCTAAAGTCAAAATATGATATTTAAACATATGGCACGTTAAAAATTCAAAATAATGTCTTAGAATTAGCGTAAAATGTCCAGTTCACTTTAATCATGGTCAAATATCTCAAAAATAAGCACACGAATCTATATATTTTATTTCACCAAATTATAGGCCATGTGTTTATTTACAACTGTAAGAAGTTTCATCAAAATCTAAATTGTAGAAAATGTTAATGAAATGTTATGCAAGTTATGATTTTCCCATAGACTCCCATTATGAAATATTGCATGAAGTCCAAATTTTTCAAATCAGTCATGCAAAAATCAAGCACACGACCCTATCATTTTTATTTGCTGAATTTGCTAGGTATATTCTGAAGTTTTAAAAAATCAGAGTTTAATCAAATTCTACATTGTAGAAAAAAAATTGATCCAAACGTGCAGAACTACCGCTGAAATGCTTTTATAATCAATACAGGTAAATAGTCGGCTTGTCGTCAAAACCCGAAACTCTATGGTTACTTTTGGCTTAAGGTGCATGCAAAGTGTAATCAAGGGATTTTAGTCTGGAAATTTTTATGTTTCATACTTCTTTGCTCTCCACATAATATTCATACCATTGGTCTATGTTTGTCAGTATGTTATTTTGATATAACGATGTATTATATTTGAAACTTTCACTGTTTCCAAAAGGGGAATTTTCATTTTATTTTTCGGCCTTTACATAACTACAATTGCATGCAAAGTATTATGAATAATAAATAATCGGAACCTATTTCCGAAAGGCATAGAAGTATATAAACACCTACGGAAAATAAAATATTTATGCGCTCAATCTTATTATTATCAAAGAAATATTGACAAAGAAATATTTAGTTTCTGTTTGACGAGATGACTTTACATGTGACGAAAGCGTCTGATGTTGCACGGGAATACTAGTGATATATGGTACAAACTCTATCAAAGGCATGAAGTTTGGTTTTTACAGGTCAGTATGAAATATATTTCACTCGTGGACTCTAGATTCTAAATTTTTACTCGTGGCTCTGGCACTCGCGAAAATAATTCTTCTGATGTTATTTCTTCAGGACAAGAACCGGTAAAACAGAATATCTGCAGCTATTTTTTCATGTGTTATTCTATTACAAACAATATTTATGCCTAGCCTATGCAAAACTTACACAATTTTAAGTTATGTGCTACAAGTCTTCCCATTTTCAATGTATATTGGAGTTGTTTCACTTACAACCCCTCTGTGCTGAATATTATATGAAACCAAAGAGTAGTTTTGATCGTCAAATGAGCCGCGCCATGAGAAAACCAACATAGTGCATTTGCGACCAGCATGAATCCAGATCCATGCTGTTCGCTAACAGTTTCTCTAACTGCAATAGGGTTTGAAAGCAAACAGCATGGATCCTGACCGGTCTGGATCCATGGGTCGCAAATGCACTATGTTGGTTTTCTCATGGCGCGGCTCATTTGTTAAAAATGAATCCTTTGAGGTCTTGGTTTCATAATATGTTAATATGTTAAATACCTAGTCTAAGAACAAAGCAAGATCTCATCGTTAATTACCTGGTGAATATTTCCGTGTATGTAAAATCCAAACAAAATTATATAATATAAAACTGAAACAGTGAATAAAATAATCGCATGTGATATTTCCAATATTGTTGTCAGTAAGTTGTGAACTAAGTATTTACTGAACTGTTGACGGCGTGACAATCATTCTTTTCCGTGGTGTGCTGCAGGTCAATTTGATATTGCTAGCTAATTGTTTTCGCTGCAATCGATGATACCATCAAGTTTTAACGATCGTTATAGTAATGCTTTGACAATAGTAAGTTATATTGCATTTGGAAACGACCATATTATTTACTTTTGCAATGTATCAATTTCTGATTATATTTTGGTTTTTGTTCATTTTGTAAAATATTACATTTGAAGGATGGTACCAATCAATGGCGATTGTTTGGCATAACGGTATGTCTTATGGTAGTTTTTGCAAAACGATAGCATACCTAAAATAGATTACAAAATGACAGACATGTCAGTATTTAATTAAGCCCGAGATAGAAGTTTTAAGGAAAAAGGTGTCACTAAAATACTTTGATTAAACTAAAATAAATGAAAACTGAATTCGGCCATATAGTTCTGGAGTCTTGGTTCTCTTCAGACAGACCAGAACAACAAATTAGTGCACCAATACGACAAATGAATTATTTGTAGTTCTTGTGAAGGCGCCTCAAATGTATCAACACCAAAACATGCCAGAACGACCGTACGAAAAATACTTGGTTAGGCGTGTTTGTGTCCCATCAGAACCACACGTATCTCATGTGTCGTATTGGCTTGCTAATTTGTCGTACTGTTATGTTGACAACTTGGCGCTCCTCAAACGCGCCAACAGGACAGAACGAGATGGCAGAAATCAGCCAACGTTAGCATAAGTGAAAAATAAACAACAACTTAGATATGCATTACAATGCTATTGATGTTATGAGTGTCATTGATTTTTACTAGTTGTGATCAAAGCTGTTCAGAAAACTTCTAGTCTGATATGATCGAGCATTCTGTCAAGGCGGATTGAGTCTGCCACTTCTATCCGACACTAGACATGAACAAACACCAAAACGGAAATTACATTAATGCAGTTTACAAAATATTAACACCTCGACGGCCCCACAGGATGTACAAAAGTCTTGGTGCGTGGTATTTTCATTAATAATTTAATCTGTAACAGATCATGTTGTTACAGAAAGTACGCTGGTAATTGGAAACATACTTATTTCGTTACTGATAGAATGCGTACTAATTTAATAACTTGATAATGCATAAAGGTAAACATAAACTATTGAATTCTAATAATATTGTTTCAAACCACTTCGACAAGCATTTTTTATTATCAATTTCTAATTCCATACTGACGTTCGTGTAACATCTGTTTAACAGGACAAACGTATCATTTTAACCCTAACCCTGCTATTTTTCAAAAATGAACTTGACCGTGTTTCAATTTGGACATACCACTAACCTTTTCAATTATGTTAATCCTTAAGCTTATTTTTTTAAAAAGTAGCTAAACACACATTGAGCTTTCTTATCTAAGCAAACGTGTAAACGTTTTTTTTTTGTTGTTGTTTTTTTTTTTTGGTTTAAAATACTAAATACAGACTAAATATTCTTGTAAAAGATAAAAACATGTATATGGCATCTTTGATAGTTTGCCCGATTAGTTCTAGGGAAAAACAGTGTGTAAGTATTGTGAAACTTTTAACATGTTTATTTGCTCCGAACGAGAATATAAAATGATGCTCCTCCTAACAATTCTTACAATATGAAATGTGTCTATTAAAAGATTTTTCAGAACAAAATGTGCTGACAGCTTGCTTGAAGGATCGGTTTTCATAACCACTGCCGAAGTTGATGTGGCGTTGATCCCTAACACAAATGAATAACTTTTTTCAAATTCCTCTATTTTCTACCTTAAAACTTACAACCAAACATAATTAACGTTGTTCTGAAAACACAAAGAAAAGGTGCTGAATGGTCAACAACGTTTTCTTTTTTTCAGCTGTCTTGTAACGTGTAATACAAGAAATATGAAGTTGCATCTCGTACTATCTGATTTGCGTCGTGTATAAAAGGACCTTATCCATACATGTATGATTTTTGAGGAAAAAACGTCGTAAACGTTAAAACAGTCGTCGCGTGAATGTCCAAATCGACGAAAAGTATCCTTGAATTCCTGCCGAGATGTTTTTAATCTATGAAAATACACGTTCTTGGAATTACGCAGTGCATACGTTAAGTTACTGATGCGATTGTTGTGGTTTTCTGCATTTCATAAGGTGATGTAAGTATTTAAATTGTATAGAATGAGAATATATGAATGTTGCAAAGCAAGACCGGGTACGCAGAACGTGTTATTTATTTCCAACTTTTTGTCTTATACCTTGTTTTACGCACCACGATCAGAGACTAAGCGCCACTACTTCAAATAATCCGACCGACGGAGCGTTTTGAATTGGATATTATCTTTATAGTTTTTTTAATTTTACCACGTTTAACAAACTCTTACAATAACTCTGGAACAACTGATACGTATTAGACCTTCCTGAGTTACTGTGCCTTCATACTGAATTAGCTTATTTCTTGTTTTTGTTGGATTTAATGTGACTTCGACACAACTATAAGTCACATAGCAATTTTCATTTAGCAGTTTTAGATCCCTTATGCCCCTCCGTACATTACTTCATCACGACAAGCGGGCACATGGGTAGAACCACCGGACTTCTGTATGCCAGCTGGATTGCTTAGAATATATAAGCAGAATATTGTCTGTAATTATCATGTTTTATAAACACAGTTATTGTGTCTTCATAGTAAACAACACTGAAAACTCATTTATCAATCTTATAACATTGTTAATTGAATTTTCTCCATACAATACAAACTTGTAATGAGATGATTGTCGCAGCTAACATCAAAGAAATATAAAATTCTCAAAAGTCATTTAAATATATATTGAACTTTTCCCAATATACAAATGTATGTGTCTCTGCCTAATGCGCATTATGTTACGCGATATTTTGTAAGTTTGTATATATTACTACTGGCGAATCGTATTTCAATATCTAAGTGCTCTATTTATTCAGGGCAAATAGGATAGACTGTCTGTATATATGTAACATATACTGTCAGTGTCATTTACTGAAAATATGTATCTACATAGCTTTTTTTGTAAACGTATTTAATATTTTACTAATTATAAAAGGTTTAAAATAACTACAAACTATTCTTTCAATAATACAAGGTTGAACTGACTTAATAACTAAAACATCTAGTACACCAAACAAGAAGCAATGCTGTACATTTTTGTTATGATACCGAAATAAGTATGCAAGACAAAAATATAAAACGCTAAGTGATATAAAAAGAAGTTTCAACATCTCCTTCCAAATAGAGTAGAGCAGTAAAATTAATTCTATTTAAAGCAAACGTTATCTCAGCAGAGACCCCTAGAGAATATCTCCTTCCGTTCCAGAACAATTCAATTTGGTATATTTTCTGAAGGACAATGATCTATAAAAGTCGGATTCAAAATTAAAAATTCATTTAAAGAGTGTAGACTACACACTTTACATTAAGACAATAAAATATATATTTAATTATGTTACGTTTAAAATTTTTTATTTGTCGATTTATTTTTTAATTCTAGACAAGAATCCTTTTTTTCTATTTTCATACCGCAGTCATCTTAAGTAATTGAAGGATACTAGGGACACGAAAGCCAAATCGTACTGAACTGATCCCACTCTGTCAATGAACGATCCTGTATATGGAAAATATCTTGTGCTGCTAGACTTATGACCTCATCAGCATTCAGCAATTTAATTTCCTTTTGATTATACAACGTTAACATTAATGTGCCGTACAAATATCGCGATAAAATTATGTGTATGCAACGCAGAAACGAAATCTATATTTAAACGTAATTTCAGCGTTCGTATTTAAACAGAAAGTGTTTGAATCTATTTTAAAAGCGTAAGTATTCATTTTCATTACATAGGGTTTAACGATTGTGAAAAGACAAATCAGTACTGACTTCGCTTGAACTGCGATTAATTTTAACGAAAACTCTGAACTATCAGATTTTTCAAAACTAATTTAATATCTTTAGTACTGCTTGCAAAGTGTACAGACGGAAGGACACCTTGGCTATTGCTCTATGATTTCCTACATATAAAGCAGCTACAGCATCACTTTTAAAGATAAATGCAAAAGAAATATCATATCGTTTTACTGAGCGAGTTGAAGCATGAATTTCGATCAATAGTTTGCTGTGTCTACAATTTTCAGACTTATTGCGCGTACTGTCTAGACTAAATGTCATTTTTTGTCTTTAAAACAGACATATGAGTAATAAATGTCTTTTTAACTTGATAAAAGCAATGAAATACGCAGAACAGGTTTTAAGATGGATTTGTAATTTTCTTGTTTTTGCTAGAAAAGAAAAGAAAATATCGAAAACTTTCGGTAATTAGTGATTCATGTTCCATCTACATGCAAGGGAGTTCATCTAATCGTTTCAGTGTCATATTTTATTTTCTATTACAGTTAAAAGAACAAAATCCAAATGATGGTACATTTGAAATTTAACAGTTGCACTCAAATAATTTTTCTCATAATTTGATTACCTTTTCAATGTTTGAAAACGTTGATTCAGTCTTAAAACTAAAAATTGTTCACTATTGGGGGACGTGTTTACCCGCCACCAAAGTTATAAGTATATTTCTGACAAACATAGAATCTTTATTTTATTCCTAATCAAAGAGCACGAAAGAGTATCATTCATACACATCGTGGATGAATTATCAGTGATCAGGCTGTCCTGATTCACACTGACCATTAAGATTATATAAAGTATTCCAGTCCATAATAATATCAGTGCATTCCAGTTGACCACTTAGATAACATTAATTACTGATTCATGTGAGGTCACCTGGAGTTCAACATAGTCACTTGTATATATTTCTCATACATGTATTTTGACAGTTTGGCATTTTCTTTGTATTGTTACTAATAGAGTGTTACAAAAAGACCAGAAGTATACTATTAATAGCGCAATTTATAAGTGAGATATTTATAAGTAAAGGTTTTGAATGCTAAAATTTCACAGTGAAGTTTTGTTTTCGATTTGTATGCAAACTCTTTGTTGTGTTTATTTATTAAGTTACATTTTGTAAAGGTCGCACGACATTTTTAAAAGACAAAATGTAAATTCAGGTATTCTCTGCTTTATTCTATCTTATAAATGACATTGAGGTATACAATAGTTGCTATAACCAGAAAATTCATCTACCAAACCCCAAACAGAATTCTCAAGGCTTTGATTATATATTGGCAATATATTTTTTGTTGATTTTATCATTTTTCAATATATCCGGAAATGCATTTTTTCTTGACAGAATGCCATCCGCAATTAATTCGAATAAGGGACACAACTATTGTAAATAAATGAACACATCGACACGATTCAGGAATAAATCATAAATCGAACATCTCACAATTGTTGGTAAACAACATTTTATATCAACAATTTACCTGTTCAATACATGTTTTATCATTCTTCTTGATACTTAAAAGTAGTTTCGAAAAGTTGCCTCCTGTAAAAAACATAAGTAAAGAAACAAAAGTAATCGATTTTCAAAATAATTGCTGAAATCGATATTAAAACCATAAAACGTGAAATTACAGTACTAGAACATTACTGCAAATGCTTCTATTTGAAGGTAGGTAACAGTTCGTTGTAAATAGCATTTCTAAAGGCATTGCATCGTATCAGTAAATTGACAATCATTCTGTAGAAAATATAAATGTTCAATTTTCATGTGAAATGATTCTCCCTCGCAATGATACTTTATTTAAAATCCCTTATCAAATAACATAATACAAAGAACAATCAAACAATGCATGCTTTTCATTTTCAACAATATTTATGCCTGTTGCATTTTTAAGTCATGCAGTACATTTGTATAAATTGTTTTATTGCAGTTCCTTTGGCCTTTCTATTATATATAAGCAAAAAGAAAATTCTGTTATGAAATACCTGGTTGATATTTCCGTGTATGAAAAGTCCAATCAAAATCATTAAAAAACAACTTTATATAGCAGCAGTAAACACACAAATAATTCCATTAATATCTTACGGCGAGTAGGCACTGCTCTCAAAAGGTTTAGATTCACTGAATTTGCACGCTGATTCCATTATGTGATTTGCAGCAGGTCAATTTGATTTCACATGCTCATTGTCACCTTTCATCAGCTGATTTATTGATAGTTACGACAGTGGTTTTACATTAGTTATAATTGAAATAATTTCAGTGTTGCATTTAAAAACCGACCACACTACATATATTTTTGCTTAAAACGAATTCTTCTCACATTATTCATTTGTAAAATATCTTATTTTAATTTAAGGATGGCAACAATTAACGAGGATTGTTTGGCATAACAGTATGTCTCAAGAAAAAAACTAGACATGTGAAATCAACACAAATGCAATTACGCCTTACGCCCAGCAAATGCAAAATGAAACGGTGAATGGAACTCTCATTAATGATTTATTATGCAACAGATCATATTGTTTCATAAAGTCCGCTTGCAAATGGCTACGTATTGGTTTCATTATTTCGCTGATTTGATAATGCATAACGCTAGATATAACATTTTAAAAAGCATTGAACGAGTGTTGGAGAGGATTTATGCCTTTGTCTTGCAATTTTATATCACAAAACATGATATCGTACCAGTCTTGTTTAAAACTACAACTTCCACTGCTTTGAATCTTATTTTAAAAGAATGAATCACTCCTAAGTAAATGGCAACATCTTTTCACAATGTTCGCGTCTGAGAGCAAACGCATCATATGTAAACATAAGATGCATAAAACATTACCATGTTCCAAACATAGCGATAAGCATGTTTTTAAAAAGAATGTTGCTAATTATCATCTAGTACTATATTAAATAAAATTTCATATTTGTATACGAACATTTGCAAAATGTAAAGAAATATAACACATTTCCTTTGTAAACATATAAATAAACATTGTAATTCAGTATAATTTTTTTATGTATAAACAGTACTGGGTGTAAGGTATAAAAAACTACACAATACCGGACATATATATATAAGATGACAAATATAAATATGTTATTACACTTAAAAGACTACAAGTTTTTTCTCCTTGACGATTTGATAAAAGGCATTGTGTCTGATATCATTCGTCCACCGCCTCTGATTCAATCAAGCGGGGAAATTGGCGAATTCAGGAACACTGCTTAGGGTAACTGCCCGCCGTTACGTAACTGAAATACTGTTGGAAAACGGCGTTAAACCCAAAAAACAAATAAATTGTTTTTATCGAACAATTTTTACAAGACCGACATTCAATTATCATTGCAGCTCTAAACAATATATATATTATCAAAATATCAATGTCGGACTAATATCTCAGACTTATACTGTCAATGCTGACAAATATAACATAATATTAAAGGATTATTACAATAGTAGCTCGTTCTGGGATGCTGTATTCCGCGCGAGTGGATTTTGCCAGATCGGATCTCACGTTGCAAAATCCACGGGAGCCGAATACAAAATCCCAGATCTAGCTACTATTGTAATAACCTTTTTATTATATACCTCCGCCTTTTTGTTTGTTGTTTTGTTATCGAACGAAATCTTAAATGTTTGTCGATGTTAAAATAGAAATGAGTGAAGTTTTTGTGTGCGCTATTTATAGAACTGTGTCAGGTCATGCATATTAAATGAAAGTAGCCCGGCAACATCCAATACAAAAGGTACAATATGGATTTTTTTCCTGCCTGTTTATATTTACTTGTGAAATATAAGCTGTATTTTTGACAGAATTTATATAGGTATGTAATAAAGGTCAATACTATCCGTATCTGAGAAAAGTGTCGTATTGTTATATCAAAAAAGAAATAGAATATCGAACGTTACGGTATTCCAAATCTTTCAGTCATAGTTTGATCGTGTATTTTTTTTATTTTAACTTATTGTGCTCTATTTGATAGATATAGTCCAAATAGTTCTAGGAATTTATCTGTAATGTGACAAAGCTTTAGTTGATGCAGTTCTAAATGTAAACAAAAACGTTTTAAGCCATTTGAGTATATAATAAACAGAAAATGCGAGTTTTTATCATTTACATTGTAATAAATAATAGTTTTAATGTCTGCTTTTCAATTTTACTACTTAAGCAAAACTCTATTTTAGGTCTGTATGATAGGCTGCCTTAATGAAACGTAGTACCAGACTAACACTAAATATACGTTTACAATAAAGACCGGTATGGAGCTTAAGGAAATAATCGATACAGCTTCATTAAAAAGGTGAAACAGTAGACGAATAACTTCGCATTATTGCGCTTTCCTACAATTCAGTTTAAACGAATAAAACTTTTATCGTTTCATTGCGTTTGTTCCTCACTAGTATTGTACCATGTTATCACATAAAGTCCTTCTTGAATTAACTTCATATATTAGGTGTACCAACGTAACATCAAATTTTAACGAAACTGAAAATTGACCCTGATGTTTATAGACTAACTCCTACCATTTGTTTTGTAAGGCTGCTTTCTGCAAACGTGGATATTTCTATTGTGTCTTTTCAATAAAATTGGTATTGGCGGTATATACAGTAGTTACATTCGCAGGTTAGGCTTTAAATGAAATCACCGCACAAAGCACATATTTTACTGTATGTACTTTTCAAATCAATTACTTTCGTTTATAGTTAATAGGATACTATCAACTTGCTATATGTACATATAAATTTGAAAACGAATTTAAAAACAAAATATGTACTGAAAAGAAATAAAACTGTAAACTATGTTTCATATTATTTGTTTTAAAAATATTTTCCAGCATATTTCTTATGTATTACAAATAGTATATCTTTAATTTGTCCGTCTCAGAAACTAATTATAAACCCTGTTCCTTTGTAGCACTAAGCCTAAGAAATGACACTCGTTTCTACTGTAGGTTAAGCAGATGACAACGACGTTAGTTTTTCAACAGATTATGTTTATCAAGCATCTGGTGGGCCGGTGGTCTAGTGGTAACACGTTTGACTGCAATCCAGAGGTTCGGGGTTCGAATCCCGGTCCAGGAACTGGAAATTTCTGAGATGTTCTTGAGTGTCTCCCACCTGACTAACTGATTACTCTGAAAGCAATATTCTTTGCTTTGAAATTGCTTTTAGATTTACCGGTAATATTTTATAATTACATAATAAAGGTAGTATAAATATATGAACCTGTATATATATAATTATATAAACCTGTCTTAATCCAAAGGGAGTGTTTGTAATTGAAAGTTAATTGCTATTGACGGTATTTCGAGGTATACGTACTGTAGTATGTGTTTCGATATGAATTACAGTGACAAGTCAATGACACTTAAATTCAAATCTAAACAAACCAGGCTTAATGTGTGAAAAATATTTGGACCAAAGCTGTGGAAGAAAATTGACAAGAGGAGAATTATCTCAGAAATGGATATAGTTAAATTATAATCATATTAAATCCACCCTGGATTTTGTCTACATTATGTTTGGTTTTCCTTGTATTAGAAGTAAATGAGAAAACTGTTCAAATGTTTTCATAGCAACATATCTTTAGGTTTCGGCTCTGTTAACAAACAAACTGATGACTTGCTGTTACTAAGAGTTTACCCATCATCAATCTGTGAAGTAAGTTCATATCGAGAAATGCAGATCGACAGATCCGCTTTTTCTAGCTTTCATATAAACGTAACGAAATTGCAATTTGCTACGGTGTAGAAGTGTATTTACATAGTTTTGTTCTGACCAAATTTAGTGCGCTCACAATACATTGGAAACATAATCATATTTCACAATTATCTTATTTATTGATTTTGTTTCAAACTTCTTGTCCGTTGAAGCCTCAACAGACTGATGCATATACATGTATGCATTGAAATGTCACATATTGAAACCCTACTGGAGAGAAAGCTATTTGACATGCGAAGGAGGTAGGAAGAATGAATATTTCAACGCTGTAACTGGAGTGGATTTGCAGAACTTGTGAGCGAAAACAAGACGTGCATTAAAGCCGACACAACAAGGTGCCTTTAACTTTAACACATCAAACAAAAATATCTTAAGGTTATCATAAAATTAGCTTGAACGCTTTCTGGACTAATATAAGTAAATTTAGTTAAAGCCATTAACTGACATTAAAATAAAGCTCTTTTTTAAATGCAAGATGAAAATATCTAAACACTGTGTGCACCTGATTTATCCTTTTATCGGGGATACGCAATACGTGAAAACAATATATCTGATGTCAAAATTTGGAAACATATTTCTATCTTACCTTGAACAAGAACATTTATTAATTTATTAAAAATCAGTTTATTCCACTAGCCGTCTTTTGTCCATAATTCTAAGTTTGTTTGTTTTGTTTGCCGTTTTTTTCAACAGTATTTCAGTTATGTAACAGCGGGCAGTTAACCTAACTCTGTACCAGTACAAACCTGTTCTCCGTAAGTAACTGACAACTTCCCCTTATGAATAAGAGATGGAGGACAAATGATTTAAGACACAATGTCTTTTATAAAATCGTCACGGAGAACATACACCCCGCCCAGGGATATAACTCACGACCCCGTGTTCCCTAGATCTGCGCTCTCCCAAATGAGCTAAGCGGTCCATAGTTCTAAGTTTATCTTTTTATATTCCAATGCAAAAATAATAAGAAAAACTTCCTCTTCTAGTAGTTAAAGTGCAATAAAACGGGAAAGCAATACCAACAGCAATAGCAAGGGATGAATTCCATCTACTAATCTAATGATGGGTAGAAAATTACATTAGTGTAGAACTTTCATTATTACAGTCTGCAGGTTGAAGTAAAGAAGTTTGTGTAATACGGGCAAGGTTGTTTGATGATGCGTTTCTTACTTGGATTAATTAACTGACGGGTAATTTTACAACAGTCATATTCTGCTCATAATTTTAAACCGACACATTTATGTGTACTTTTATTTAACGACGAAATGTATGTACTTAATTTTTCAAGCCTCCGCTTATAAGTACCAGCAAATTTGGATGTCAAGACATAAGCAAATTAAAAGTTTCACAATACACTTTGACATTATCGCTGGAAGTAATATAAGGCAGCCTTTCGACGTCATTGCTTCAAGAATAATTATTATAGCGCTTTTCTTTGTGAAACACAACTATATTTGGTTTTAGCTATGCCATATCCAATCTATTATCAAACTATCTTGGAAAGAGGAACCTTATCTATGGACTCAGAACATTGCCAAACATTGCATGATTGTAACAATACACAATGGTGCAAGTGCATACATTTCCGTTTCGAGGTCGTCCATGTTTTTTCATACTTTTAATAAAGGAAGAATCTGTTATTTTGATAATATTTGTACAAATCAGTACGATTCAATAGAATCATATGGAATAATGATTAACTAATTAATTATGACTAAAATGAGTGGCCTTTATAATTGTGACAGCATATGTAAGTACATGAAGAACAAGCATTTTAATATTTGTATTTTTCTGAGTGTTTGTTCTAGTCTGATATTATGTTCCTTTTTTGCGTTTTATGCTTCAAAAGGAATTTTTTCACATACGTTATGATTTTATTCACTAGTACAATAATATTAAAGTGCCGTGTGTCGGCTGCAATCCGTCCACCAATACTTTGACTCAGTGGTGTTATATTTTCTGATTCTTTGAGATCGTGAAGAACTTTAATTTGAATAATCCGCTTAAGCATGTTAAGCATGTGCTAGGAGGCGCGAGGGTAGTTGCATATTTTATAACCTATCACGAACCTACTCGATCAATCCCAGTCTTTTATCTTGTTGCATAGTTGCGTTCTGCGCTTCAAAAGGGTCTTTCATAGATTTTATAATTCAGTGTCTGATAGAGTCATTATACAGTTTTAATATTTTATTGTATAAAAATATTTAACATAGCTTTATGTGAATTTATATACTCTTATGACAGATGTAGATAAATGAAATAAAATGAAATGATATAATATAATCTGTTGTTCTAATATCTTTTCTCAAATAGGTATAAAATATTTTATACACAATTAATGTGTTGTAAACATGTGAATATAATAAAGAATACAAAATCATTTGCTGCGTACATGTGCAAATAAGATATATCATGATTGTATCTAATACTTGACAGGAAACATTGTGTGTGTCAGTTTGCAACAACTTTGGACTCTGACGTCAGGAATCTGATGTCTTTGAGAAATTACAGACGCCGCCGATGAAGCCTTGTGCACCGTACTTTGTATGTAACGAAGTTTACTTATATATCGCAATAATAATGAAAAATATAATAACGAATTAACAGTAAAAACATGAAATGAATATGATTACACTCCTATTTACACCTTTTGCTAAATTAAAATAGCGTTTTTGAAGAATTGAACATCAGCCGCCTGTGTGACAGACCATAATATCTTTTGAGTAGTTACAACAGGTAGTAGTTCAAATCTATGAAGGTTAAGCAAATCATTCTGATGTTTCTAATCAACAGAGGATTCTCGTGCGTCAAAATCGAACTTTAGTGACAAAATAGCCAACAAAACTTGCACCTGGCTCTTCAAATATAGCTTTTTAATAAATGAAAAACACTTGTTGTAATTATTGTAATTCTACGATTCATATGAATAAAACTTTGTTTAAAGTAATCAATAACTAAGCCAATATTTGCTTTATCTTTCCAGAAATGTTCTGCTAATGTTTTACGTAGGACACTCTAAATTTATCTACAGTATTCAATGTTATTGTTCATCAGCTTAAATATTTGTTGATTCTGAAGCAAATGGAAAACTAACAATCTTCTGAAAAGGCGCAAAATTAAAGTGGAAATATGCGCATTTTCCAAGTAAAAATCCAGCTGAAATAGATGTGTGTGTAAAAAGAGTGGAGGAAGTTATGGCTTTTAACCCAATATACCAAACTCTTTCTGTTACCAGTACGAAATAATAACTTTCCAAATATGACTTTTCTTATTTTGACTGGGGCAGTCTTTTTTAAAAAGGTCAAACTGCACGCAGGAGTTGCTTCCCTTCAACTTCAGAAATCTCTACTATAGGTAAGGGAGATCACTGCGTACAAGATTGAAGAAAAGAACTATTATTTTATTAGTCCGATTTCTTTATTTCTAAAGCATCAACTTCAAGTACTTATGCGGCATTATCATTAATTTAACACATTTAAATGCACAGCAACCTAATATTGCTTTTATAAAAAACATTCACCAAAAACATACTATGTGCAGTAAGATGCACATAATGCCACTTTAATAACGTTTAAATATTTTGTAGAGCATGCCATGCTTAAACGTAAGTTTTCTTAGTAACATTAGTTTGTATGCATTCAACCAGCCTCAGCACATAAAGGTAAATGTTGAGGAGAGCATACGTTTAATAGCGAACGTCAATTGTCAAGCTTTGAACGTTTGCAAGCTAGACAATGACGGGTTAATTAAGAAATAATAAGTTCCCAAACGTGGTTTATCGTAGAATAATCCGTGTTTTGAGTTCTTATGCATAAGAAATATATCACGAAGGCGGTAGGCCTGAGTGATATATTGTTTCGCATAAGAACAAAAAACTCGGGTTATTCTACGATAAATCACACTTGGGAACTTATTATTTCGATTCTAACACGACATACTAGTATCAACAGTGTTAGAAAAAAATGGTAACTACTTTTTACGACCGTGCTACGCACCTGGATCGGATGACGTCATTGCACGCGAGTGGTTTATTGCAGAATAACCCGAGATAGATTTTGCTCTACATGTATATAGGTTATTTGCTGGT
The DNA here is from genome assembly GCF_021730395.1 of Mercenaria mercenaria. Classification (NCBI taxonomy): domain Eukaryota; kingdom Metazoa; phylum Mollusca; class Bivalvia; order Venerida; family Veneridae; genus Mercenaria; species Mercenaria mercenaria. The sequence continues at coordinate 36,899,447 of NC_069363.1, read as the reverse complement.
CTTGTTAGAATACAAAATACAATATGTTTATGCCCGAGTATAAATTACATCACGTATTTTGTTTCTTGTATCTTTGGCGAGCATGTAAAAGAGCAACAAGGAAAATGATATTATTATCTTATCTCTAAAGCTATTTTACAATTGATATAAGAACAAATATATTGCACGTTTAAGTCCGAATTATATAATAATGTGCATTTCAACGACGAGTCTATGCTAGGAGCCACGTAGTAGTACAACTAATATTAAATCATAATCAAATAGAGGTTTTTTCACGGAAAACGTATGTCTCCCACCAAGGGTCATGACTCCACTGAGAACCATTTAATCAAAACATGACGATAATTTGAACAATTATGCTTCACACTGATCACTTATGAGGACTGGTGAAATTCAGCCTAATTTGTATACAACATTTAGTGTAAACACTGTAAAATATGACAAATCAAGGGCCATAAATCCACTGAAAATCACTGAAGCTTAACATGCCGATAATATGCATTATAAAACTTGTCACTTATCACTCCTGTAAGGTTTGGTGGAAATCCGCCCTATTATATAAGAGAAGTGGCTAAACACCATAACATTTGATGAATCAACGGCAATAACTTCGCTGAAAATCATTAGTTAGTGTATCAACAGAAACCTTTCTGAATCGATTTTTGAGTCGGCTAAACGATGAAATCGTTTTGACGAGTCCTTGCTATCCAGCGATTCTCTAAGTCTAAATGGACCAAATAACACAGTGAAGGGATGTAGTTCCATTCGATTTCTCAAACTTTAAACAGTTCACTGCATGAATGAAGTTAAGTTGTGTGAATTCCCTTTGCTATGACCAATATACGATGTAATCTGTCATATTTATGACTTGTAATTGTGCAATACTCGAATGTAACTCATTAAGCATAAATGTGCATTTTATGAATTGCGCAGGCTTACAAAGCTTGCGTAACATCCAGCGAAAGACAAAAAATAGTTCCACAGGGCTCCAGATAGGATGCGTATTAGCGTAAATAACGTATAGAAATAATGCAAATACGCATGTCTAATAATTTCTAAGCGTATAAAAACGTAAATAAAATTACAGAAATGCAAACAATGCTTTTTTAAAAAGAAAATCTGAATCGTCTGGATGCGTTAGGTAACATAGCCGATCCCGATCAGCCTTAATTCTCCCACATTGAACGTATACACGCATCGTATGATTTCTATAAACTTTGCGTGGGTTTCTACATACACACATGAATTTTGCAGTCAGTAAACGGATAAATTATCGGAAGAAGAAGCTCTTACTGGTTTGTTTAGTTACTACAGATATTAAAAATGATTTTAATTCTTATTTTTCGAGAAATAAACAAATCGGCGAAACATTAAATTGTATTTTCTTGTAGTTTTTGAAATCGAAAGTAGATCGTCTATGTTTGGCTGCATTCACGAAGCGAAACAACTTTTTATGAAAAGATTTAAATAAGAGGTAATTTAACCGTAAACTTCAATGTCAGATACTGCCAATTGCTGCTAAATGTCTCCGTATCATCACAATTTGTAAAATATATTGTTGAAAATGGAGAAAAGTGTAATCGTATCCGGATATAATATTTTGGGTAAATATCGAGCTGTGTTATGAAATTTTAACATTCATGTAACATACATGATAGATATTATGGTAACAGAAATGATTCTAGAATTTATTTTTATTACACCTACATATAATCTATGTCAGACTGGTATTCTAGTCCTGAGGCATGATCTGAAAGTAAAAAGATGAAGTGACAGTCATACTTTGGATATTGTAATACTAGAAAAAATCTAGATCGTAACCTTTCTGGAATTTTGACTGGTCTGGATAATTTGCTTACGAATCAGGTTCGAAAAAAATGAAACCGTCACCCATTCTGCTTTTCATGATGACACATGGCTTGATTTTTGCAGTCAGTAAGCGGATAAATTATCCCGAGAAAGAGCTCTTACTGATTTGTTTGATTACTACTGATTTTAAAAATGATTTTATTTCTTATTTTTCGAGAAATAAACAAATCGGCGAAACATTAAGTTGTATTTTCTTGTAGTTTTTGAAATCGAAAGTAGATCGTCTATGTTAGAGTGCTTTGACGAAACGAAACAATTTTTTTATGAAATGATTTAAATAATTTCACCGTAAACTTCAATGTCAGATACTGCCAATTGCTGCTAAACTGTCTTCATATCATCACAATTTGTAAAACATATTGTTGAAACTGGAGATTTTGGCGGTATAAAAGAAAGTGTAATCATATCCGGATATAATATTTTGGGTAAATATCGAGCTGTGTTATGAAATTTAAACATTAAAGTAACAGACATGATAGATATTATTGTAACAGAAATGATTCTAGAATTTATTTTTTATAATACATACATAGAATCAATATCAGACTTATATTCTAGTGCTGAGGCATGACCTGAAAGTAAAAATATGAAGTGACAGTCATTCATACTTTGAATATTGTAATACTAAAAAGAATCTAGAGGTAATATTTAGAAATTGAAACATAAAATTTTCAGTTAGAAATCGCACCAAAGGCTGTATCAAGGGTCTACATTTTCAAAATTTCCTTGTGGTGATACCCCAAACCCTAATTGCAGGAGGGGGCATCCTCCCACACCCTCCCCCCATATTGCCACTTTACAGTTTGATACATTTGCCCTTTTACCACCTGCCACAATGCCCATTTCAAAATCTGACTGCAGTTCAAAGCGGGAAGGAACACCCCTCCCCAAACCCACCCTGCTACCGACCACGTAAAAATGGCTCAAACATTTTTTCAGCCCAGTCTGGGCCTGTCTGTCTACATGAATCAAAACGGATAATTGAAAGTACATAGACTTGGGGACTACTGACATGGTTTTGAAGGGGTTAACAGGTCTGAAATAGAATAAATGATGGTTTTAACTAAAAAAGAACTGCATTTATTAATATTGGTTGTCTTTTCCGAAATTGGTAGCTAGTCCGAGTAACTTCTCGTAGTTTCGAATGCGCAATTTTCCTGTCAGTGTAAACATTCATGACACTATATATTGACACTCAGCAACATTTACATATCTTTAAACGCAAAAGTAAGTATACATTAAATTCACATCCCTTATAATATGATTGAACAATACCTACTGTGTGACACGGTTATTGCCAGGCCCCTTATCTGTAAAATAACTGAACAGTTCTTTCGTCGATCCGTTACAAATTGTATGTGGCAATCCGCGCTATAAAATTTCAATATATAAATTTTCATATTCAAATTTTATCATGTGCGAATATATACCAGCCGATAATTGCCTGTTTTGGTAATGCCGGAGGCAAATGTTTACTGGAAAAATATTTATAGTCATGGGCAGTATCTTAGTGTCACCTGTCAAATTGTAGTTTGTACTTTCAACATTTTTTTTTTTTGCGAACCTCTCTTCAATTTTAGAGAAATATATTGGGTTTAAATACTTGTATAATGTCAATCAAAGTTTTACTAGGCATCGACTGAATGTCCATTTCATCTATTGTAACAAAATCTCTGTTCAGTTGGGGAAAAAAACTAAAACCAAACTGAAACTGGTAGACTATACTACCAGTACATCAATCATTAGCCGACTCTCAGGCCCTTCAGGCCTTTGATTAATTTTGTCTTTTGGCATTGTGATTAGTTTTGTTCATCGCAAGGTCCAGCCAATTAAGTGGGGACCATACGCCGCCTTTCATTGAATTGCATTCTGTGTATTATTGAAGTACATGTACACTGTCGTATGAACATAACTGCAGATGTCTCTAAATGTTTTAAGTATTTGTAACATGTGCAAATGTTAAGTTCTGCTCAGCCCGGGGCTAGATGGCGTGGATGGTAGCATACATTACAACTACCGTCCATGAACAGGATCAATCAAACCGTGCCTTCAATACTTTCATTTTTGTCGTGTTGTGCTATCTGTTGACTTTCCACTTTTCTTTCTCATGATTATATTTCGAAAAGGAAGGTTTTATCAGAAAATATAATGAATAGGGCCCTCATGTTCCAATTTACTTATAAGAGAGTTAAGCTAAATCTAAATGTTTCTTCTAGTTCAGTGTAACAAATCATGACAAACACAAATGAGCCGCGCCTTGAGAAAACCAACATAGTGCGTTTGCGACCACCATGGATCCAGACCAGCCTGCGCATCCGCGCAGTCTGGTCAGGATCCATGCTGTTCGCTTTCAATGCCTATAGCAATTAGAGAAACCGTAAGTGAACAGCATGGATCCTGATCAGACTGCGCGGATGCGCAGGCTGGTCTGGATCCATGCTGGTCGCAAAGCCACTATGTTGGTTTTCTCATGGCACGGCTCAAATATCATTTTCATTATTATGCATCTACAGATCATATGCATTAAAGTTTGAGCTATTTCTCTAAGATTCACGTGATACAAATGTAACACATAGTTCCTGTCCGTCTGATTTTCATTTTTCTGCCATATATTTTCAAGCAAGTATTTCAAAAGTAACAAATACTACCATACTGATATACAAATAATAATTTCAAACGGGTAATATAAAATGTTTCTTTACATTAAACAATTGACACCCACATACTCATAAGCATGGTATAAACGGAACTGTATTACGTGCAGAAACAACAAGAAAATATAAAATCAAATGATTTCCTGATATTTTCTAAACAATAAAATAGAGTCGAATGTTATGTATAATTACATACTAACAAAGAACGAACGTCCAATATAAATATCAAAGGCAAAACAAGTCTAAAATAAGCATAAACAAAATTTGAAACTTATATGTCTGATTTTTTGATGGCTGCTGCCACCAGTGTAAAAAAGAATACTCAGTTTGAGAAATCTTGTCAGTTCTTAAGACCATCCTAACAACACAATCAAAAATAGTTCCAGGCTTTTCAGGGAAACAATTATCTACACAACGTGCGTAATATGCAATGCTACAATATATGCCTTAATATCATTTTTAATGTAAATTCGGCGACTAAAATCAATACAAACTGAAGTCAACGTTTTAATTAAAACAACCACGTGTATGAATACAAATATGCAAATTTATGGTCACGTGAATAAACGATGACCTCATGTCATGTGAACTGGAGCGATGATATTGATTAGCTATTGCATAGTACTGCCCTAGAGTTCACATATCCCTTACCAAAATGAAATGTTTGCGGTAAATTTGCCGCAAACATTTTAGTTCACCAGAACAGAGTAATAAATGTTTGCAAGAGTTCGCCGGTAGCGGCGACCTTTCGGCAAACGTTTCGGTGACTTTGCTGCAAACTCACCATAGACTTTACTGAATTAAGAGTTTGCCATAACATCGCCAGAAACTTTATCACATGATTTTGTTCACCAAAACGTCACCAGAATCTTTTATCTATATTTTCTTCTCCAAAAAATCGCCATATAATCTTTTAATTATCTGACCAGATGTGAAAGTTCGCCAGAGGATTGCCAGAACAGTATCACATGACTTCTTCTTTGTTTTAATTGGCTGCATAGAGTTTGGCTCAATTTTAAACTGCCAAACAGTATTTGAACATCGATGTATTAACATGAATTATTTATGTTTCTTTACTAAATAAAAACTTCAACAAAAAGATGGATAAATCACTGAAGTATACTGTTTTTAATTCCGTGGATAAATGTTGCGATGTAAGGTTAGTTTTCACATTATTACGCATACAAAAGCAGAATGATTTTTATACGGTTAGCCTTTGTTTATTTCAGACCTGTGTCACCTAAAGACCATTAGATACAATAGATTGCAATAAATAATTTAGTGAATCTGCAAATTTATTAAGACATTTGCACACAGAGGAAATTTTTGAAAATCAGTTATCAGCTTTCACAACGGTTCCTTTAAAATATTTAAAGAGTTTCAAACCCATGTAACATAAAATATATTTACTAACGACATACTTTATCATAAAAATCTCGTGCATTTACATTTTTTCTTTATAATTATTTAGAAACGATAAATCATTATAAGCAGATGGTATTTTGCTAATTTAAAAGACCTTTCTTACTTTTCTTGAAAATATATCCTTTGCTCTTCAAAAACAAAAGGTCTGTTACTTTAGCGCCAAAAGTTTGCAACAAATTTGCGGCAAACAAATTTGCATAATTGTTTGCTGCAAAGTCGCCGCAAACTAATTTGCATAAATAGTTTGCTAAAAGCTCGCCAGAACATTGCCAGAAGTTCGCCAGAAAGGTTTTGGCGAATTTGCGGGAAACTTTTACCATGCAAATTAGGTTTGCCGCAAATTTGCTGCAAACTTCATTTGCATATTCATTTGCATAAATTGTTTGCGGCAAATTTGCCGCAAACTAATTTGCATGGTATAAGTTTGCCAAAAGAAAGTTTGCGGCAAATTCACCAAAACGTTTGCGGCAAATTTGCCGCAACGTTTGCCGGAAGCCTGATATTTTGGTAGAGGATAGCTTATAACGTAGAAAAGGTAAAAACCTAGGCTGGGAATCTAGACTGAAAATTCAAACATGTTTCCTAACCGCAGTGTCACATGTATAACTCCCGAAATATAAGGATGTATTTCATAAAGAACGATGACTTCTGCTAGCAATAATCCACGGCTAAAAATAGAAATGGAATTTCAACGGAAAAGTTTCCGAACATTTCCGGTCCATAGACAATACCAGTTTGTACCTCCCATAGGTTTTCCAGCAAGTTGTAACAATTTTTAAATATGTCAGAATAAACATAAATGTTCGTCATAGCTATCAGCTTGTAAGATATATTAATGCAACCCTAGTGATCTAAGAATGTCAAATGTTAATTAGGCTATTTATAGAAAATCGATAATCAGCAGTGATATGGATTTCCCAAGGCGTTGATACTGCCAATTAATGATGATATTTTGAAACGGCAGTCTATAGCAAGTCGTCGGATAACAGATTTGACCACCTTAAAAATTAAATAGTTTTAAGACAGATTCTGTTCACTTCAGCTAAATTCATTTGAGTCGCACCATGAGAAAACCAACGTAGTGCATTTGTGACCAGCATAGACCCAGATCAAACTGAGGATCCGCACAGTCTGGTCAGGATCAATGCTGTTCGCTAACGGTTTCTCAAGTTGCAATAGGCTTTGAAAGCTAACAGCATGGATCCTGACCAGACTACGTGGATACACAAGCTGGTCTTGATCCATGCTGATCGCAAACGCACTATGTTGGTTTTCTTATGGTGTGGTTCAATATATCTGATTTGATACAAATATATGTATAAAAATTAAAACGGTTTCGTTTCGCCAGTTACATATTTTTCGATTTTTTCTCGGTCTGACTAAAGTTGTAAGTTTGTCTGACATAATGTCCAGCATTTTTGCGAAGCTTGCTGTTATGTAGAGCGGATCTTTTTAGTATAACGGATGATGCACCTCTAAAATACACTGGTTGAGGAACTGACATTCTGAGTTGCATTTGTGGTATATGTTTGTGTTGTTTTCATTCACAAAATCTCACAGATATCTGATAAGTACCAAATCAATGTGTATATAATTCATGATAGGCAGTGTCCGAAAGCTTTAGAAAGAAATCTTAAAAGCTGAATGATTTGGAGAAAAAGATTATATTATTTATTTATAGTAAAACATCGTCGATGTAATTTATGTTGTAGTTTTTGTCACAAATAATCAAAAAGGATCAAAATTATTCGTTAAAGACTGAATCAGTGTGTATATAAACAATGACTGGCAGTGAAAAAGGATTAATTTTATAACCAAGGCCATTTTGGAAAAAAAGAGTTCTTCCGGTTTATATTAACAGTTCCTCAGATGTCGCTTTCTTAAGAATATTTTACACATTGATTAGCAGCCACCATCAGCGCTTTGGGCGCTTTGATTTTCATGTGCAGAAAAGCTACTTAGAGCTACTTTTAAAACTTCCCTTTTATTCCGTTAAACTGTAAGGTTTTGTCGAAGTATGTTGAAGTATGTACATTATAACATTGTAAATGCAAGAACGAAGCTGGATATTTACGGTGGAACAATCACAATTAAAACACTTGAAACGGAAGTAGTGAATTAATGATTAATCCCGTTTATGTGCTATCCCAAAAGTTCGTAAAATAAGTATTTACAGAACTAACGACGGCTTGACAATTACTCTTTTCTGTACTTTGCAGCAGGTAAAGTTAATCTTACTAGGCTATTGTTTTCGCTATTATTAACATTTCTCAGCTGATTTGTTGATATGCTATAATATTGCTTTACAAGTATTGATCGTGATTGAAATAATAGTTTTGCATTTGCAAACGACTTTGCGATTAGATCACCACTTGACAGCCTTTTGAAGTCAACAATGGAATCAATTAAATAAAATCGTTCCCTCAATACAAATCTTGTACAAAGATAGCTAATCAGAAGGGAATGCTTGACAGTACTAAAATAAGTCTGAGACAGAAACATAATTTAGAAAAAAAACTATAATAAATATTTTGGAGATGATAGAGTAAAGACAGAAGCTATCATTCGTGTATCATCTGCGTTTACCATCACAGTATTTTAAGTGCAAAGTTAACAATAACTTTGGTTGTGCAATAAGAAATGCATTATAATATCATTCATTTTCTCTATTTATGACAAAAGCTGTAAAGTAGGAATTTCCTACTTAATTTGATGGTTATGATTGTGCTTGTGAGCGGCAAGTTGTATACATGTACTATATACACGAATGTTTATACTGTCACTGAACCATTATGTAGATGTCCAGAGCTCAACAAATAGAATCTCCTTAATTATCACTTAATATAACGATAAATATTCCTATAAGTATGAAAAGTTCTCACAAAATAAATCGAAACTATATCATGCATATATATTGACTGTCACAAAAATATACCATTGAAAGGAACATTTACAATATCATTAAATGAAAGAGCAGTTCTGAATAAAAAAAAATGTCTTATATTTGTGCGTGTGTATGTCTTCGAACATGCTGCGAACATGCCTCGAGCATACTTATTCGCAGGAAGTATTCGCGGGATATTCACTGCTACCCGTGGTCATGCCGCGATTGATTTGACACTAGTTCGCGGGATATTCGCATGAAGACAAATGATCGCGGCATGATCACGAGAAGAACTTAGAAGATTATAATCTTTTGGTAAAATATTAATGAAGAGTTTTGATAAGAGCAGGTAATTGTAGATCAATTAATTTGTAACATTATCTGTCAGGTCACAGTATGAGTCTGATAAGTTATAATATTCTGGACATGTTTAGAGGGAAATCTGTATGCATTCTAGACATTTTTCTTAAGTGAATAGTGATTCCTAGAGGTTGATAGGAATATATTCTTATTTGCAGTAAGTAAGAAAATTTATGTTTGATATCTATACTCATATATCTGAATAAACATGAGGTTGAAAATGAAATAGATGCTTAAATTTTGCAGAGCTGAATCAGATTATCTAAAAAGAAATATAAAACTTATTATGACAATTTCTAAGCTTCATAACTTTGATAATTAACATGTAAAACTATGACAGTCATATATATAACTTGTAAGCAATGTGAAGAAAAAACATTTGGATGAAATGAATACGTGCACTGAGACACTGTTATTGAAATGTTTATTAACAGTTAAAATTCAAACATATTTTATCAGAACAGAACATAATTTTATTTCAGTAACTTATACATACAAAGTATCTCGTTACATACATACAATTTTATATAATTATTTCATGGTCACGTGGTAAACACATGCAATGTTTACGTAAAGAAAAAAAGTAAAGAAAAGAAACATAATGCAAATTGTAATCACAGTTTGTAAATGGAGAACAGACTTTCATATTTAACAGATGTTGTTCTATTATAACTGCACGACATGATATCATACGTTGTAAATATTTTACAAGTTGTACAGTACAATATAACACACTGACCAACTTATTACAAATATCTTATACATGCATTTATAAGACTGACTGTAAAGTCAATTGCACTAAGGATGAATCAAACATAAATAGTATATGGGTCGAAATAATTAATTGACATATGAACTGAGTAAAATGTAAAACGAACCGTATGTACCACATATGCAGAGGTGCCAAGCCGCCAGGAGAGGATCGCATTCAGACCATCTTCATGGCAGCACACCCTATGTTGCGCAGTGAGCAACACATGAGTGCCCCCTACCCCACAGCGGTGTCCACCGCAGGTGTAGTTTCATTAAAGTTCAAAATGCACCAAACATGATATGAAAAAGTTCAGACATTGACAATTGGAATTTGTTACAGTCTCAGTGCTCAAGTTTATTCAATAAATTTATATCCCTGACTCATATTAATTTATTTGTTTTTGCACTTCTTTGTGCATGCTATTTTAAATTGTGCACAATTTCTGTAGTGATGGTTTTCAGCTAGTTCGCGGCATGTTCGCAGCAACTAGTTCGCGGGATGATCGCAGCAACTAGTTCGCGGGATGATCGCAGCAACTTGTTCGCGGGAAGCTCACAGCTACTTGTTCGCGGGAAGTTCGCGACAACTTGTTTGCGGCAAAACTAATTTGCGTGTGAAAAATGAACACCAAACGAACATCCCGCAAACATTATACCAATTTATCAAAAGTGTTCATGGCATGTTCGCATGATATTCGCGGCATGATCGCAACAAGTGTTCGCGGCAAACTATAATATTTCCGTAAGGGCTGGGCGGTGCCCCACAGTGTTGATTTTTCTTACTTGTGTGTATGTTAGTTGTGTGTGTAAGTTTTTTTGTTTTTTTTTTTGTACGTGGATGTCTGCGCTGCTGCGGTTTACATTGTAGGATTACTGCGTTTAAGGAATGTTGCTTTCCCTTTTGAATTTTTCCCCTTGCTCCACTTTCCCCCAAGATCCGTCCCTTTTATCTACCCCATACCCCTTCCCGCCCATTTTTCTGTATTTTGCATATAATTAAAATGTACTTGTTGGATTTTTGAAGCAACCCGTCTACACTATTTTTCCGTTACAGCATACCTTTGTTGTGGGCTTAGCGACGCATAGATCTATGGCCTTTTATCTTTTATATAAGCACATGATAAGTGAAATTTCTGACAAGACTGAGGTTTAGCTTTAGCACAAAGAAAAGGTCGATCAGTGTGTCAAGGTAGATTGAGTTTGCATCATTTTTTCATTTTGCCAAAAGGAGTGATTATTTTCTTTCCGCCCATAGTCTCGAATATACACAACTCTATACACTTTATATAATTACGTAGCACTTCAATGGCCCGGTAGGAAACGTGAACGCAAAGAGTTCTGCTATTTCTATTAATAATTTATTGTTCAATAGATCAAAATGTTAAATAAAGTACGCTGCTAATGGGTAACTTATTGATGATTTGATAACATAAAGAGGTAGAAAGGGCATATTAGAAAGCAATACTGATATGACTAATCGAAAGGATTTCTGTTTTTGTCCGTTAATTCTTCATCATAAAGCATGAAAGAAGAAATCTAACATTCGATGTTGAAATGATGGACCTATTCCACAATCCTGACGCAACCTATACACATGACGACGTACTCATATATTTTCTAGATGACACTCTTTCTGTATCGTTTCTTATGTGTCATTGTGTAAAAGAATATTTTTCTCTCATTTCTTAAAACTTACCAATCAGCATTGAAAACAGTGACTCTAAAATGTGACATTGATAGTATTTTAAGCTAATATTTTCATGTCTAGATAAATGCGTGGCTTTGAACTTAACATACAGTAACATTAAATTTAGCCTTTTGGTCATTTGAAAAATTCATGACGGTGCAAAATATGTATTTATGGACACAACTAACCCGGTAGTCTAATATTTGCACAATTTTCACCAAAACACATGGCATATTATGCTGCGTAATTGATAAAATGTTTCTAACATTTTCCTAATATCTGAGCTGTTAGAGATAAAAATAGTACCAGCAAACTAACTATATAATCATTACAAACTTTAAACATCAATAAATGGGTGTAATTATTTTGATAATTATTAATTAGATGACTATACTCGGTCTAAATGATAACTTGTGGGAAATATCTTTTACGACATATATAATTTCGAATGGACAACTTTATGCCAAACGTAAATTCTGGTTCTATATTTAAAGCATTCCAGCAATATATATTTATTTGTAACAGAAAGGATCTTAAAAGCTTACTGTCAGTTTCATCAAATAGAAGTACAAATTCTTATTCCTAAAAGATTATTAACCGCGTGCATTACCTAGGGAGCGCATTAGTTCAATGTAATATCACAGATCGTTATAATATAGAAGCTGAAATAGATTATTCTCTATATGGCATTTAGGAAAAGACGACGCAACAAACATGTACTGTAATAATGTGTTGGAAAATAGCTAAAAGCTGGCCTCGTTCATTCCGTTTATTCAGCAAATGACTGAATTAGCAAAATCAAAAAGGGTTCCTTTCGCTGTGAAACTCGTTTCCAAAAAAAAACACTGCCCTGTGGCTGTGTTTTTAAGACATGGGATTAAGTAAAAACGTATTATCAAATTATCATACTAGTATCCTACTTTTTTTAAAATATTAACTTTATACAAAATGTATTAGTCTGCCTACTGACTAGAAAGTATTGCTGTTTTAAACAATTCTTTTGTTCACTTCCATATTGTAGTTTGTACTAGATAAAATATTTTATAAGAGCTCTTATTACCAATGTTTTGACATTATTTGAGTAGCTTCGGAGGTAAGCTGTTATGAAAAAACAAAGGACCTGAATAAAGACTAAAGCGATATGTTTACGATACAAGTTGATATGAAACAAGAACCCAGCTTAAGAGCCCAACCAAAAAGAAGCCGAAAGTGTTTGACTAATGTTCCTTTCTTCAGTACCACTGAAAGTGAGAAATATGGTTCTACTCTTTTCCATAAACCAGCCATTGTTTTCGAGCTTTATCTTTATTGACCGCTTTAACACCTTTACGGTCCTTAAAACACTTGAGCCGTGCCATGAGAAAACTAACATAGTGGCTTTGCGAACAGCATGGATCCAGACCAGCCTGCGCATCCTCGCAGTCTGGTCAGGATACATGCTGTTCGCTAACAGTTTCTCTAATTGCAGTAGGCTTTGAAAGCGAACAGCATGGATCCTGACCAGTCTGCGCGGATGCACAGGCTGGTCTGGATCCGCCACTATGTTGGTTTTCTCATGGCATGGCTCACTTATTTCCAAATGCATGTTTTAAATCATAAGGTGTGCATTTCTCACATAAAATTTTGCTGACATCAACTGGTTATTGTAGCCCAATTCCAAATTATTAAACTGCATACAAAATCGTCTAAGTAATACTATATATCATTAAACAGTATTATTGAATACATTTTCAAAAGGTCAAACTATCTCCACCAATCCCATCACCATCCACGCTACCCCTCCCCACCCCCAGAAAATGTATTCTGTAGTTACAGTTTTGGTTTCTTTTATACTATACATCTAAAAATATTTAGTTTCGATTACTCGGCTGACTTCTATCTTTGTTTGCAGCAGATTATCTTCAGATGCAGCATGTTAATCAAGCTTTCCAGTGAAAGTTATATCGGATTTCTTGAGGCTTATGGTCACACTGCCATAAACTGTCGTGTTTTCCCGTAATTGCTAGATGGGTTTATTGAATTGGTGTCCGTATGCTGCAACCTGGCATTGAATAGTGGTTCGTTCAATATAATAAAAAGATTCTATTAAAATGATTTTTTTTTACAATGAAGTATAATATTTTGCCAAACAATGTCTTAGATTGAATGTTTTAAAGTCATTTTGAAACAAATTAATACATTTGCATGTTTGAAATCAAAGACTAAATATAGGGACTTTGTTTGTTGTTTTTCTTTGGTACATTTCCTCTATTTCAATGAAATTACAAGAAACATTTTTGCAAAATTAATATGCTAAATTTCTGTAATGAAGCAAGTAGTTATGAGCAAAGTATGCTTTTCCACCGCAAAATGCTCCTCAAACCTGTGGAATGCTACATTTGTAACTTACTGAGGCTCATGTACCACTTGTAGACTTCATGTAACATGTAACAGTCAACTGATAAATCATAATCTATTTATCCGATCGCAATTTTCCCAACAATCTGGGACTTTTTATGTAAAACATTCCACATGGTCAGTTTGGTTTATACACGTACACTTTAAATAAATATATCTATCATTCTAATATGTTTTTCTCTGTTAAAACACTCTTACGCTAGAATGACGTCATGTTAACGTGCGGTGACGTCAATGTTTTTGTTGCGACCAAGAAAGAGCGCTACTATATTTTATCTACTGTTTTAGATTAAGGGCATATTAGAATCGAAATAACTTATTATTATAACACTATTTATACACTCGGGCGGTAATACGTCGTACATATAATGCGCTGCGCCCTCGTGAAATTATTACGCCCGACGTACAACCGCCCATCGTGCATAAATAAGTGTTAAAACACTCTTTTGCTATAAATTATTTCTTAATTATACCATATTAATATTGCTTTGAATAATCAATACATATGTGAGCTGCCAAGTTAACAGGCCTGCATGTCATCTCTCCATTATTTATAAAGTATCCGGAGTAACAGGAATAAATACATGTAATAATTTGAATGATGAATTTATAAAGCACTTACAATGACAGGGACAAATGAAGCAATAGTTTGAATTATGAGCTGATTACAAAGGTGCATTATTTATTACTTCCCACAATATTTATTAAATCCAACTACATGGACTTTAATTACGAATATACTAACAGAAATGTTGGCCGTCGTTCTGTGTGTTCATTCAGATCTACCCTCCTCTATTAATTGATATATTATTCTGATGTTGTATGTTTGCTACAGTCTCTTAATACTACCTCTACAGTTTTGAGGTTATCTTTCATAAAATAGCCATTTATTCAGGGTAAAGTGTATGGAACTTAATCTAGTTGTTGTTTTTGCACATTTGAATATAAAAGACTAATTCTGGGTAATACTATGGTCTAACCTAGCTGAAGTACTATATACTTTCATTTTAAAAAATGGGAACATTTGAACCTTTGGATCTTTATTACTGCAAACATCTATATGGTTACTTAGTGGAATTTGTCTAGTTGAGGGGTCTCTAATTTATTGTTCGTGAATAGTTATTCTTGATCTTATAATAAATAATTTATCGCCAGTTTGACCAGTATAAAATTCTCCACATCTGTTGCAGGTGATTACAGAAAGTACATTTTTTACATCACAAGACACATTTTCATTTACATAAAATGTTTTGCCGTTAAAATTGTTTAAAGGTCACGCGTGATCTATGCGGATTTCCGTTATTTATTTATTTACTTATTTTGACTGAAATCATAGACTTATCAGCCTATCTTATGCATCAAGGTTCTTTTTCCGTCTTCCGCTATTTCCCTGATATTCTTTAGCAAATGTAAAAATGTGATTTATCCGCTTGTTTTAAATTCCCCTGATACATTTGTCAAGCACATATTAAGTGAAGGTCACCTATAATATCAGCATGGTAAAATATTGTAGAAGTCATGGAACACATTTTCGTCCAATTCTTTTACACGAACGGACTCTTTTTACATGTTGTGATGGTAACATAGAATCTGTATTAGGATTCGTTTAACATAAAAATCTTGATTTCAATGTTGCTGTTAAAAATATTGCTCCTTGTGCAAGTCGTGCATTAGGTCTAATAATTGCTTAGTACTAAATAGCTGGTGATCTACTTTTTGACGCTTGTATAAAATTATATGGCTCCGTTGTATTGCCTGTAATTTTGCATGGGGCATCACTTTTGGACCATGAATATTTGATGGTGCTATATTCAACAGTAATATACCTGTCAAAAATAAACAAAGTAAATGGAAGAATCGTTAAAGAAAAAACTAAACAAATTATACACTATTATCTTCTACAGTAATTTACAGAAAACAAACTTTCCTGATTATTCGTATAAACCCCCAAAGGATAGCTTAACTGATTACACTGCAAATGCAACGTGAGTTCTCCCGGTAAATTTAAACAGCAACTTGGAACAAAAGCAGTAAACAAACGATTAATATTGAACAATGAATAAACAATGTGATATTCCCAACAAAGCTCTCAGGAGATTAAATAAAAAAGGGATTGATAAAATAACTATTAAAAGGTTGTGATTTAAATATTTATTGGGGCTTGACAGCCACTCCTTTAGTTAAATATTCTGTTAATTCATCTTTTCTTTTCTTCGACGTATCAATGTGTGCTTTAATTAGCTGATCTATAGATAACTAGAGATTGATTGGACCTAAGACTTTCATACATCTGCATGTAACTTGTAAAATACACTTTTCATTTTAATGGTCAGTAGGTCTAGGTCACAGCGACCTCAAGACGGTTTCCTATCTAATGCTGGATAACTTTCAAAAATACAGTTTATCTTTCAAGAAACCAATCCCCATACACCCCTCACCACTCTCTCTCTCTCTCTCACCCCCCCCCCCCACACCCCTCACCTCCCCATCCACGCCACAAACTTCTTTTCATGAAATTTAGAAAGCATGGAGAAAAGAGTATTATGTATAATAATAAAAGAAGCACAACATTGATGGATGAAATTATAATTTGTGAACTACTTTCTGTCAAAATAATAACTTGCAGTTAACAATTTTTAATCAGTATATAATGTTTGTATGACAACATAGTGTAAAACGTAAATTCTAGTTCTAAATTGTTATCATCTTGTAATTTTGCATTAACTGGTAACAGAAAATGTGTATAAACTGAAAAAGTCTGAAAAGATTTCTCCGAAAGAATTTGATTTTCTCATTTATTTAGCAAAGGAATTAATGAGCAAAAACATACAAATTACCGTCAATGTGCCATAGACTGATTAGCAAAAACTTCAAACACGTTGGGAATGAATTTGTAAGAAATGTTACTGAATACCAAAATTGCCTGGTGTTCAGTATTATGCTGATATATCCTATTTCTTTTGTATTATCGCATTTTTTGTCTGGTTACAGTTTTTATTAAATTATTACTGTTCAATTTGACCAGCTCAGCAAATCTTAATTTCAGCACTGATTATATGTGATTTAAGGCGCAAGGGGAATTATTATATAAAATTCGAAAAGGTTCAGGAATAATCTCCTGCAAGGAAACATTACATTGTGCTGGAATACAGACTAACACATTATGCACGGTAAGGTATAAAACGCTCAAGCTTACAACCGAATTTAGCTGCATTAAGAACATGTAATTAGACAAGAACTGTTTACGATACAGTTCCTTTTAATTTAAGTCAGAAAAATACTATTATTATTCTTATTATTATTATATTATTATTATTATTATTAGGCGACAGTATCGTAATTTAAATACTGTTCTGATAATGTTCAATAAAATGAACTGTATTAGTAAAAATGTATACAGCACTCGTAAAATGATTTGACAGAAATTTATTCATGCCATTTGTATTTCACTATCAGTCAATTCATATTCTTCTGGCTCATAGTCTGTGACACTTTTATGTGTGTCCGGGTACTTGCAAACACAGGCTGGTTTAGAGTGAGGTTTTGTCACATTTTATCACATTGCAATAATCTAGTAAGTAAAATCTTTCAGGTGTTCCAAGTGTTTGACATGTTGCTCAGGTTGTCCTCGTCGTCGTCTTTTTGTTTACTTTGTCTATGAATATTGTGTATACAGCTTGAAACAATAGCAGTATCACTAGAATAATATCAGAAGTTGAATTCTATTAGCAAAATGGACTCTATAAGTGTATGCTGTACTTGTGAAATGATTGACAGTAATATATTCATGTCATTTGTATTTTACCATCAGTTAAATCTTATTCTTCTGGTTCATAGTCTGCGCCAATCATATATGTGCCAGGATACATGTCAAGTTACCCTGCAAACACAAAGAGGCTATGGGTGAGGCATTGTCACCTTTTATCGCAATAAACCTCCAAGTAAATTTTCTTTCCAGTGTGTGACACGCGTTTCGGGTAATCCTTGTCATCTATTTTGTTTATTTTGTCTATGATTTTTGTGTGTATGTCGGTATAATTATGTACACGTTTCTGAAATCACGCAGATAGGAAATTAATATTTTAACGCCCATACGATACCTGTTCAACATAACGTTGTCGTCTCTACACTTATATTTTGGAACATGTTTTACTTACACGTCATATATGGACAAGTCTATATTCTGTATATCTTTTGAAAATTAGAGATTGTTTTTCATTTTCTTGTCTCCCATAACTTATACCCAGACATTGTATAATGTCACAAATTAAGGGCAATAACTCATGTGCAAATCAATGAACAATAACATTAAAATGATATATAATGGCTTGCAACAGATCACTCCTTGGAAGTTTGGCGGAATTCCAAACAGTGGTATAGGAGCATTGGCAGAGACAATATAGAATTTGACGAATCAGGGGTATTTACTCTGTGTAAATCATTAAACCTGAAAATGCTAGTGATTAGCACAACTACGCCTCCCAATGACCATGGACCGCAGTACAATTCTGTTAGTCAAGTAGTGATAACACAGTTGAAACAAAGAATCAAGGATCATCTTTGTTAACTTTTTAGTCAATTCGCCTGATAGTGTTTGAGGAGTTTCATGTACAGACAGACAGACAGAGAATATCACATCGACCAATTTAACGAGATATACCTATCTTCCAGCAATTACTAAAGTGTACTTTATCCAGATGATACTTGTTTTTCAACATACTATGAGTACACCCTTCAAGTTCATTGTTAAGATATAGATATGAACAATACTTATCGTACAGATTCGTTGTAAAACACATAAATGACGATCGGTTATGTTACAAAGGAGATGTCAGCAGACTTGTTTTATGATTACTGGTCACTCACTGCCGATAATGTGTCACTTTCCCATCTCCTGCCGATAATGATTCACATTTCCTAACCTTTTCATTTTCAGCTGAAGTAAATTATTAAATTATGCTTTATGAGGCCTTAGTTAAATTGAAAATATCGTCGTTTAAGAACTTTTAACCCTTAGCCTGCTGGCGGCAAGTGATTCTGGCTTTGCGACCAGTGCAGACCAAGATCGATCATGGGCTGCACTGTTCGCTGTCAGTAAATTTTCAGTTAACACCCCTTCGAATAATAAATGGTATTACCCAAATTGAATGATGGACCAGTTCATTTTAGAAATTTAGCAGGGTAAGAGTTAAACGCGACGTCATTCATGAAACTGACGTCACAAATGACATCACGAACCCGATATGAAATTTGTCCGTCAATATGGAAAAATATTAACAATTCAGGTTCAACTGTAGCTTAACGGAGTTTATACGGAGTATATTATACAATTATTGCCTTTTTGGTGAGGTCGATAAATCCACATATCGACCGAACTTAAAGGCAACAATTGTTTTATTATTACATTCAGCCTACTTAAAAGTATAAACATTAAATACAAATATCTGCAGCCTTTGGTCATTCATCGTGGTAAATTGTGTACGACGTCGCGTTGTTTTGACGTCAATTCGTGATGACGTACCTGCTGGAGGTCAATACGTGTTTTTGGCTCCGCCTTCGAGTCAATACGACTTTTATCATTGATCATGTGACTACATAAATGTATAAACATTAAATACAAATATCTGCAGCCTTTGGTCATTCATCGTGGTAAATTGTGTACGACGTCGCGTTGTTCTGACGTCAATTCGTGATGACGTACCAGCTGGAAGTCAATACGTGTTTTTGGCTCCGCCTTCGAGTCAATACGACTTTTTATCATTGATCATGTGACTACATCTAGACCAATGAAAAGGACTATATATATAGATTAAATAATAAACTATTTTATATTACTGATTCTGTCTATCGAAAAAAATAACAAAATAGAAAAAGTGGAAACTACACATGTCGCTTAACACGAATGAAAATGTTGCAGGCTCGGTTTGATTGAGCCTGTTCATGGACATCGAAATGCAAGCTACCGTCCACGCCCAGAACGCAACATTTACAAAACAATTTAGAGACATCCGCAGATGTGTTCATACGGCGGTGCAAATGGAACATTCACTGATACACTAGTGTGTAATACCATGAATAACGGCATATGGTCTCGGGCTAAAATAATGAGCTTGCCCTAAACGAGAAAACAGTGGGCAGAACTGAACAAAATAGAATTTAGAAAGGGGATCTGAGGTTAAGGAGCCTGCGTATCACAGAAACTGTCAAAAGTCAAAATTAAAAAGCAGCACTATATCCGAGGGGTGATTATACAATACCCAGTGCTATGAAAGCGGAAGTATTGGAACCACCCAAGCCGAAATGTTCAAGCCAAAATACTAAACAGTACCAATAACACAACATAAAAGTCGTGCTGAACGATATGAAAGATCGAAAATATCAAAGCCGTGAGTGAATGGACGGGGAGACTGTCTTTTTATCACATTTATAGTTTATTATATTTCATTCACTTCATGAAACGGCAGCTTTTTCAAATACAGATTACTTGGATGACAAAAACTCCACTTAGCCAGTCTTTATTTGCTGCGGATTATTTGCAGATGCAGCATGTTAAGCGTTTGCATGCAAGTTGTGTCAGACGTTCTGACGGTAAAGGTCACACTGCCATGAAGTATTGCGTTTTCTCGTTATTTCTTGAGTGTTACTGTAGCTAGTGTCCATATGTTGTCATCTATCTTTTATTTGTGGTTTCCGCATTCGACATAAATTTACAAACAATTTAACATATTAATGAATACCTTTCATTTCGTTCTTTTTATATGCAGTTCATTTTTTCAGGTCAATGTTTGTACGTAAATACAATGTACTCCACTGAACATTGTAATTGTGTAAATTGCAATACGTGTTGCAATACCACCTCTGTTTGTTAAGTATAAAGTTGTGTTTGTAGTTGTTGCAACAATATGTTACTTCGGTTACCATAGCATCTGTCTAAAAGGTTGAACTTGTTTTCCTAACCAGCTACTAGAACAACTTTGTAGTTTATGATAGAAAGTATAACCCTGAGGTGCTGTTAAAGAAAGCGAGAAAGAGGCAAGATAAGTTTTGTTTAACGAAATCCATAGTACAACTCGTTGTTGACCGTATATTGAATTCATGCTAGTTTTTTATTTATGAATCATTATTTATAAATCCGATCGCCATTTTTTCGCACATTAAATATACTTAACTGTTAAGTTATATAATTTCATTTAAAATATGGTCTTGGTCTTTTTGGCGGGTCTCACTGCAATATTACAATGCCAGTTTCAAATTAATGTTATATAAACATATTGATCATCATACCATGATAATCTAATCTCAGTAATATTTAATAACACAAACATATTGCGGATAGGGTAGGTGGGAAACCTGAGGTGCCAACGGCAAATTAACAGGAATATCCTTGCATCAATATTTGTGAAGCTCTCGAGTATAAGATAAATGTCAATTTTATTTATGTATTGACTACAAATAAGATTTCTACTTTTTCACATAATTGTATCAAATCCCTGCTTGCTGGATTTGTCAGAAAATATGATAAGAATAAATGTAGGTCACGCTTTGGTGGTAAAAAACAAAATTGATATTATACTTTTGCCTTATCATTGAGTTTAGTACTTCTCTTTACGGATAAATGATTCTGTTTCTTTAGTTTATAGTTTCGATCCAGTGTCTATAGTATGAAATTCGCATTAAAGAACACAAAGTCATCTAAATATCACTTTGTTTTGTTTTTCGGCGACGCCGTCTAAATTCGTTTTCGTTACCTATGCCACGTGACTTCAGTTTGCAAATCAAACTACTTGATAACGCATTATAGATAATTTATCAAAATGGAAGATTTATGCAACACTCTGCCTGATTGGACGAGAGTGTCAAATTCTTTCACTCTGTTGATTGTGCTACGCTGAGTGAAATGTAGACAAAGCGTTTATCCTAAACGACGCTGTTCACAGTTTTAAAGCTAACTTTGGCTCAGTATATTTAGCAAGAATATTGATATATCTCAAAATGATAAGTAAGTTTAATAAATATGATAAAAACCTGTTCAAATACCAACACATATCAAATTAAAGAAAGAGCTGAATACGGTCTGCGTATCACATGAATAAGGGTGTGATAAGAGTCTTTTACGTAGAGAAGTGCCTTTTAAAAAATCCCCTTGTTACAATTGCCATCTGTATATGAAAAGGTTTCTTGCTTTTGTGACTTATTCAGAATGCATATTAAAATGAGTACTTGTTTGCTTTGATATATTTGTTATAAATTATTTAACTGATTTATTATATATGAATATTTTTCTTTAGTATGGTATGCAAATATTGAACTCAGTTGAAATCTGTTTTATTATATATATGCTATATAATGACTGAATCTCATTACACTGAAATGAAGGTACGATGCATACAGTTTATCTATGTGATATGACTACGGTCAAACTTTGCTTATGAAACAGAAATATTGAAATAATTACAATTGTATGTTTTGCTCGACTTTTTATAGGTGTGACGTAATTGTCCAGCGAATATGCTATTTGTTAAAGCGGGATCATTTGGCCTATTTTAGAAATAAATAAAAATAATAAATAAAAAAATCCTTTAATTGATTTTTTCTCATGTATTCTAATCAAACTTGATTTGTAGCATCTTTATTAGGCCCGCAGCCATTTTTGTTCAGCTGGGACATTTGACCCCTTTTAGCCCGCTAGAGCTAAAACTAGAAATGCCTTTATACAGCGTCTCATGAACAGCTTGGTGGATCTTTGTCATACTTGGTCTGGAGCATCATTATAAGGTCCTCTTCCAAATTTATTTATATAGGAACTTGGGCCCTATTAGGGACCACTATATCTAAAAATAAATATGCCTTTCTTCGCATTAACCACTAAAATGTAATGGATTTTTATCAAACTCGATGTGTAACAATATCGTAAGGTCTCCTGCTATTTTGTTACAAATGGGGATAGGGACCAATTTAGCTAAAAATATAAACACGTTTAATGACCTCTTCTCATGAACCGCTTCATGAATCTTCATCAAACTACTGCTGTAATTATTCGTCTAAGGATAAACGAAACAAAATTGCAACCCTACGAAACCTTTGCGAAAAATTAAAAGAGAACCATTTAAATTGTTAAAACGCGGTGTTTAGTTTTGCAGTTTGAAAAATGTTAGATGAAAGATGAATGTTAGATGAAAAATTCATAAAGTTCTTTCCTTATTACAATTCGCCGACCATAATTTTTGAAGATATTTCTTGTTCTTTCTTATCATTTATTATGAATTGTGTCAAAAGTAATAGTAGCGGGATATTACTCCAACATCGAGTGAACATTTAGAATATCCGCCATGAATTATTTATTTGTGGCGTTAACGAACCAATACGTATTGTAGCAGTTGATTTTGTCCAGTTGAATGTAAAAGACATTTTCCAGATATACTCGCTTTTAGTCAGCAATTACTCTCAGAGAATAAACTTATGCACTTTATAAACGATTTTTTAAAAGTATTATAAAGTTAAATCACCATTGCCTTCACAGAAGAAAGTTCACTGTAACCGTTAATTATCTGTACATAATTTCCTAGGGATCAAGAGTAGTAATAAAAACTGGATTTGGCACTAAAATGTTACCTCTTGTTGATGACTGGAAATTTAATTCTTCCCTTACTGAACCATTTACCAGTTGTGAGCCTTTAATTCAATAACGACTTTCATTAATTTTTTTATTATTTGTTTCAGTCTCAACCTTTTTGTAAACGTACACGTCTGTTTCTATATGTCTTCTTTCGTATTCTTATGCATCAAATATATATTTTAATTTAAAATCGGACTTAATTTCATCTTTTAACAGATGCAGGTATTAACGATTCAGTTCAAAGGAGTATCAAAACTCTAAATTCACTAAATAGTCTTGATACATAACAAATTATCATGTATTTCGGCCAACAATTAGCAAAGAAACACAAAGTGCTAAAGGAAACTAAACGAAACATAAAACTGTTATCTTATATAATTTTCCTAAAAAAAATCTAAACCTTTTACATTTAATCCACTCATCTCAACAATGTTTTGTTGTTTCAATATCTACAGACTGAATGCGAACACAAAGCTTTGCCAATGGAAAAACAATACGAAGTGCTTATCAGTTGATTGTCAGCTAGATATCTCCGCTTACCAAATCAAGGTTAATAAACAGCTTAAAACAATAGCAGTATTACTTGATTAATGTTAATAACTTATACAGTTGAATTTTATTAGGCGACGGTATGACTTTTTGAATACTGCTCTCATAAGTTTCAATGATATAGATTCTATCAGAAAAGGTACACACAGCACTGACAAATGATGTATTTCTACATATTTACAGTCAGGCAAATCTTATTCTTCATGTTCGCATTTTGTTATACAATTGTCTGTGTAGGGGTTCGTGTGGGGACTACAATGTCAAGTTACCTTGCTAAGTAAAAAGCTTAAGAGTGAGGGTTTTTATGTACAATTTATCCCAGTTAACGTCCAACTTTCAAGTAAAAGTTTCCTTTCAATGCAATGCACGTTCCAAGGCTGCGACACGCTGCTCGAACTGTCATTGTCGTCTACTTTGTTTACTTTGTTTATGACCTGTCTGTATTTGTGCGTATACGTTTGTTGATACACTGGTGCATGACTACTCTTTGAGGGATTTGCGTTCTTAGAATCATTGCTTTCTTCAAGATAGGGGAGTCCTGATGTAACTATGTTGATTTCCTAAGGATTAATTATTAGGCTCTCAAAACGCTTGAAAATGATTGACCGTATTTCTGGTCTTCGTTTGCACACGGCTTTTTGACATTTGTTCGTGACTTTCATCATCTCCTGAAACAGCTTAACTTCTTAACTTCTTAAGTTTACAAGTTCCCAAAATAATGCAGGTAGTAAATTACTGTTTTAGATAACGTTGTCTATAAAATTATACTCTGTTTTATATTAGCCATGAGTCTTTCATAACCAATGTTTAAGACAATAGTAGCTTTCTCGTCTCCCCTAAAAGAAATATATGATAATAGACTATTCCGTTAAATAAAATAAAAAAAGAATATTCTTTGGAAGTATAGAACGCATCTAAGCAAAATAATAGCAAAGTCGGCTTGACTGAGTCTGTTCATGACAAGTAACCTGTATCAGTGACATTATATTCATAACCCTGCTTGTTTTCCTGCTATTCATGAAGAAACTAGAACTTAAAATATTGTAATTCAAAGAAAACTCTAGGATATTAAACAAGAGTGCCAAGATGGCACTAGGTCGCTCACCTGAGAAACACACCATAACAGTGTAAACATATTTGACCTAGTGATTTCTTGGAAAAAAATATTCTGACCAATTATCATTAAAATTGGAGCAAAAAATCTTGAGTATGAATAAGTATTTTCTTTGATTTGACCTAGTGACCTAGTTTTGACCCAGATGACCCATATTCGAACTTGACCTAGATTTCATCAAGGCTATCATTCTGACCAAATTTCATGAAGATCAATTGAAAAAAGACAGCCTCTATTGCAAACACAAGGTTTTTCCTTGATTTGACCTAGTGACCTAGTTTTAAAACCCAGATGAAACATATTCAAACTTGACCTAGATTTCATCAAGGCTATCATTCTGACAAAATTTCATGAAAATAAGTTGAAAAATACAGACTCTATCGCATACACAAGGTTTTTCTTTGATTTAACCTAGTGACCTACTTTTTGACCCAGATGACCCATATTCGAACTTGTCCTAGATTTTATCCAGGCACAAAAATTTCTGAAATTAATCATAAAATTACGGCCAAAAAATTTCTTGAGTATGACTTAGTATAACAGATAACCCGTAATCAAACTCAATGTAGATTTTTTCAAGGCAATCATTCTAACAAATTCATGAAGATCAATTGAAAAATACAGCCTCTATCGCATACACAAGGTTTTTCTTTGATTTGACCTAGTGACCTAATTTTTGACCTAAGATGACCCGTATTCAAAGTTGACCTAGATTTTGTCAAGGCATTTATCCTGACTTAATTTCAGGAAAATCAATTAAAAAATATAGCCTCTATCGCATACACAAAGTGTTTCTTTGATTTGACGTAGTGACCTAATTTTTGTTTCTAGATAACCCATATTCTAATCTGACCTAGATTTCATCACTGCAATTTTTCTGACCAAATTTCATGAAGATCAATTGAAAAATACAGCCTCTATCACATACACAATGTTTTTTCCTTGATTTGACCTAGTGACCTACTTTTTGATCCCAGATTACCAATTTCAAACTCGGCCTAGATTTTATTAAGGTTATCATTTTGACTTAATTTCTGGAAGATTAATTGAAAAATACAGCCTATATCGCATATTATACAAGCTTTTCCTTTGATTTGTAATCTACTTTTTAACCCCAGATGATCCATATTCGAACTCGGCCTAGATTTTATCAAGGTAATCATTCTGACCAAATTTCATGAAAAATACAGCCTCTATCGCATACACACGCTAAATGTTGACAGACAGACAGACGACAGACGACGGACGCCGGACATAGAGCAATCAGAAAAACTCACCTGAGTGAGCTAAAAACACATGGTTTTTTCACAGTCATGAAAACTAAAATACTTGAACATCTATGGAGGAAGTGGTTAAAAAGAGTTAAAATGTCATATAGCAAGCCAAAACTATTCGGTAACGTTATTTTTCAGTAAATTTGTTTTAATCAGTTTTCAAAATAATAAACAAATGCAATCAAAACAGTATCAAAATAACACTTTTTAGAATTTAACGAAATAGAATGCATATGTGATGCATGCCGACGTTAAAATGCTTTTAAAGACATACTTCGCATCATGCCTTTTAACGTTTTCGGTTACTTAATTTTTTGTAATAATTATCTAATATCTAATAGACTATTCAGCAAGACGATCGAAAGTATTGGCATGATTGGAATGCGCACAGAATGCCTGAAAGTGAGAAGATAAATACAGAAACTCAAGGCAAAATATCCAATTGAAATTGTCACGTTCGAACCGTGCAGCCTCCCCACTATGAAAACTATAGCGTTGGATGTATGAATAATTTACATCTATACAGCAGTAAAGCAATGGAACAACAAGAAAAAAAGACAAATGAATAGAGAAACACAGTCGGGCACAGTAAACATATTCATGACAAGTGCTAACCTGTCGTTAGTTAATGTAAATGTCTAAAGTTTAACTGCTGAACCGATATTCTCATTACCATTTATCATGATGATTGTTATATTTTAGCTATTATGCTGGCAAAAACATAATGTTTGCTAAGAAAACATTTTCACTTCTTTGCAAAACTAGTATAATAATTATATATTCTGTAATTTAAATATCATTAGCTGGCTCGACTGACATAACAAGAAAGTGGTCACAATTTTGCTATTTACGGGGCCGTCGTTTCGTGAAAACACATTTAGTTTAGTCGGCAAAATATAAAATGTATTTCTTTCTTTGCGCGTTTAATGACGACATAGTTGTACAGAAAGGTTAAGATGCGTGGTAAAATAAAATGTGTCGTTTAAGTTTACTTACTGTTGCTTTGGAAAATATAGATTGACAATTCCACTTGTACATACTTATAAAGGTAATCAACTAATGCATTTACATATTCCATCCAGCCAAAATGGAAACGCAAAAGCAATGGTGTATTGAATCTTCATTAATATTTCAGAATGCATCTGAGCACATCGCTGATAATGGTAAAAGTATTGTATTGGTTTTGGCGTAAATTTTGATAGCGAAATAACGAATGTGGGTATAAAGGATGTGTATAACGTTTCCATTTCTAAATGGAAAAATCACAAATATTACACATGAAAAGTAAGGCATATATGATTTGTAACGTGTAAAATAATGGCAAGATGGCGTCTTGCCTATATAGAAATTTGGTTAATTCCAGAATATTTTATTGGAGTACATACACCAACTTATATTAAATACTTAATTGGACATGATAATTGTTAACCAGAAAATAAAATATACGCATATTTCACTGAAATAACTTATGATAAGACATTAACTTTGAATGTAGAATATCCTACATGAATTTATATTAATATAATAACTGAGTGTATGTATGTCTAGCTAATTTCGCAATTAAATTTTTGTTGTCATTGGCATTTGTTCAATAAAATTGTACGGGAGGTTGAATAGATATATTGGTTATAATACGCTTAAATCCAAAACGGGGCATTACTCAAAACAAGAAGCCTATCGATATTCGCATATCCACTTTATATTGATGTGAAATACCAATTTCCATTACAAATGTCGTTATAGTCTTGTAAAGACCAAATAGGGACATAATATAAGTATAATAAAATTGGGCTGAAGAGTTTCGACAATACGCGCGTGTCCATATTGTTCATATATAATTATTACCAAATTCAGTTTGTATTGAATGGAAACTATGAATAATTGATAACACAAGGTACAAATGTAGTTGAAATATTGTTAAGTCCAAAAAGGGCAGAACGCAAAGGCAAATTGTTAGACTTAAAAGTTCCACTAATATGCGCATTTCCATGTCATGTTGATAATGTAAACCAAACTTTATACTGCAGGAGGAGTTGTGTAGAAAAGGGAAGTAACTCAAGAAAAGTAACTGGACATGAAAGCCATAAAATATGTTTGATGTTGATAATGTATGTCAAAAATTCGTTTGAATTGAATGAAATTTGTAGGAGGAGATCAGTACGTTACAACTTATGAAGAACGGAGTGTTCGAACACTATATGCATCCCTGGTCTTCGCCTACTGGGGTAGGGGCATAAATATCTACCAGTCTTTAGTTTAAACATATTTATTTCGTAATGTACATTTATGCATGACAACTGACAAGACTACACACAATAGGAAAAGGATTGGAACGATAGAATAAACTAAAATAGTTCCTCTCCTTACAGATGAATTACATACAATAATGGCAGGCATTGAATATACGATCTTAAATACATTACATTGAAATAAGCTGTTTTACTAAACATTGAAATTTTAAAAAATGGTGAACAAGAAAATTTGAAAAGTAGTGAGATGAGTACGTAACGATTATCAAGTAATAATCCTAAATTAGTTTTTCATAGCTTCATTTATAGAGCAGCAGTAATTCAAAATAGTAACTATGCTGTCAAAGAGTTCTATTCTGATATCGGAGAAGTTGGGACAAAGGCATAGATAATGGTATGTAGTTTCAAGGGCACCACACGCGCAGAGAGGCGAATAAATAATGTTTTTTTGAGAAGAAATCTTGGTTGAGACCGCTACAGTCAGTTTTAAGACAAGTATGAAGAACCTGCGTTCGCCGGGCTCCATAATGTAACAGTGAGTTGGGTTTGGGTTTATTAGTGTTTATGTAGGACTTGAAAGAGTCTAAATTTCTGATCTCTTTGGTCTCGTTGGGTAGAGCATTCCAGCTGTCAATTGCAGATGGGAGAAAGGAATTTATGTATTGGACAGTTCTACCACGGATATTGAGAAGATCGGCATCATTTCTCAACCTCATCTGTGTAGCCTGACCTACCGTATCCGGAACAAGGGACGACAGGTAGTCAGGAACAAGTCCATTTACCATCTTAAAGAAAAGAACAAGTTTATGTTTGTGTCGCCTTTCCCACAGCGGCTCCCATCCAGTTTCTTGCTGTAAATTACGAATGGAGCATAGTTTGGTGCAACCAGTAACAATACGGACAGCCCCGTTTTGAATTTTCTTCAGTTCATCCTTTTCGTATTGGCTACAGTTGTCCCAAACTACATCTGCATATTCCATTATTGGGCGAATAAATGAAAGATAAATGACTTCGAGTGATTTTCTATCGAAAAGGTATCTCAATCGGTTCATGATGTTGATTCTAGTCTAGGCCTTAGCTTTGATCAAATCAATCTGCTGATGCCATGTGCAATCATTGGAAATCACTACCCCCGAGATGTTTGTGACTGTCGACAGAGGGGATTGTAGAATTGGTCATGCTGATGGAGGGATGAAATGGTTTCATCCTTTTACGAGAGATGACAAGAGATTCTGATTTTGCAGGATTAAAATTGACAAGCCATGTGTCGGTCCATTCCGTAATCCTGTTTACATCAGATTGTAGCTGAGTAGCGGTCGCAAGAGGGGATTCTATGATCATAAACAGACTGGTGTTGTCTGCGAAAAGGTTTATATTAGATTCGATATCAGTGACAATGTCGTTGATATATACAAGGAAACCTAAGGGGCCAATAGTGGACCCTTGAGGGACAACGGCTTGTATTTTAACGATGCTTGAGGAATCTCTGGGAATAACGACCCGTCGACACCTGTTAGAAAGATAGTTGGAAAACCAATGAGGTAGATTTCTACGGATACCCGCGCGCTCAAACTTGTACAGAAGACCGCGGTGCCAAACCTTATCAAAAGCCTTGCTTATATCAAAAATATAACCCTGACTTCTAGTCCTTTATCGAGAGCACTGCAAAATGTATTGTAGAGATAGGCCAACTGATTCACAGTAGAGTCACCTGGCATGAAACCAGATTGGCAACAAGTAAAGAAATTAGTGTCGTGGAAGAAATTAAACAGATGTTTGAATATGATTTTTTCGAAGACTTTCTCAATAGTATCAAGAAGTGAAATGGGGCGATAGTTCGATGGTAAAGATGGGTCACCTTTCTTAAATATGGCACACACATTCGACAGTTTCCACACTGAGGGCATTGTAGTTGAGCTCAAAGAGGTGTGAAGAGATCGCAAAGGGGGATGGAAAGCTGATTACATGCTTTAGCAAGAACTCTGTTGCTAATGCCATCAGGACCAGACGCTTTGGCTACATCTAAGCACTTGATAGCATCGATAACTTCAGAGGGGTGTATTATAACTGAGTCCAGAATCTGTTCAGGCTCTTTAATTGGAATAACTGGTAGCTGGCTGTTTGAGTCATCGATTAAGGATTGTTGGGCAAAGAATTGGTTCAAAACGTTGGCCTTTTCCTGGTCGTCAACAACTAACCGGCCTGAGACTGGGTCATAAAGAGGTGGTATTGATGAGGGCATATAAGGAGATATGAAAGATTTAAGAATTCTCCACCAATCACGAGATGAAAGATTACTAGACTTTAGTTTTGAGGCAAGAGATTCGTAGTATAAGCTTTTGTGAAGACGTATGAGACCTACAACACCATTGCGAAGTTCTCGAAATTTTCTCCAGGGAGCGTTTGAGTTTGAAGATTTAGCCTTTCGGTAGGCGCGTTTCCTGTGTCTAATTTTACGTTTGATGTCCATATTCATCCAGGGAGGTTCTCGGGGGTTGATAGAAATTTTCTTATTCGGGATACACTGGTGAGATATGTCAACAATAGCGGACGTGACATTGGAAGCATACACGTTTACATCATCATTCTTCAGACCGTTCCAATCAGCTTCTGCAAATTTTCGTCTCAGCAGGTCGAAATTGGCGTTCTTGTATCTCCAAATATGACGATGGAGATTTTGTGAAGTAGGTTTACGGAAATAAGTCTTTAGTGGTAGTTCGAATTTTATTATGGACAATATTTATACCTTTATTTATCCATTATGTGTGTTATAGTTTTACCTAACACACAATACTGCTTTACACACAAACCTGTTTATTTCGTATTTACAAAGATTCTATGTAGGTACTAATGCTAAGCAAATAACCAACTGATATACTGTGAACCATACAACTTATTTCTTAATGTATGTGTGTCCTATCTCTACGGCAGTATTTGGATATGACAATTAACTTCGTACAATTTTTGTGCAGTATTACAACTCTTTTTTATTATACGCCCGTTTGAAAAACGGGACGTATTATGGGGGCGGGCGGCGTCCACAGACTTTGTCCGAAGCATATCTTCTTCATGCATGGAGGGATTTTGATGAAACTTGGCTCAGTTGTTCACCATTATGAGACGGAGAGTCATGCACAAGAACCAGGTCCCTATGTCTAAGGTCAAGGTCACACTAGAGGTCAAAGGTCAAATTCAAGAATGACCTTGTCCGGAGCATATCTTCTTCATGCATGGAGGGATTTTGATGAAACTTGGCACAATTGTTCCCCATCATGAGACGGAGTGTCACGCGCAAAAACAAGGTCCCTAGGTCTAAGGTCAAGGTCACACTTAGAGATCAAATGTCAAATTCAAGAATGACTTTGTCCGGAGCATATCTTCTTCACGCATGGAGGGATTTCAATGTAACTTGGCACAATTGTTCACCATCATGACACGGAGTGTCGTGCGCAAGAACCAGGTCCCTAGGTCACACTTAGAGGTAAAATAATACAAGAATGAAAACTTTGTCCGGAGCATTTCTTCTTCATGCATGGAGGGATTTTGATATAACTTGGCACAAATGTTCACCGCCACGAGACGGAGTGTCATGCGCAAGAACCAGGTCCCTAGGTCTAAGGTCAAGGTCACACTTAGAGATCAATGTCAAATTCAAGAATGACTTTGTCCGAATCATTTCTTCTTCACGCATGGAGGGATTTTGATGTAACTTGGCACAATTGTACACCATCATCTTCGAAGTGTCATGCGCAGGTCTCTTCTTTAGAATTACTTCCCTTTGTTGTTACTATAAATAGCTTATATTGTTACTTTTTCATTACTAGTCATAGGGAAAAATCGAGACCACCTTTCTGTAGAACAACACGCATGTTACATCCAATTTTGTGGTGTATTTTGACCTATCTCTACCTGGTAAGGATTTTTATGTGGACTTACACATTTTTTTTGGATTTTTTATAATTTTTTTTAAGATTTTAAGATTAACTTCCCTTAGTTACTATAAATAACTTATATTGTAACTTTTTTATAATTGACCATAGAGAAAAACCAAGACCACTTTTTTGTGGTACAAAATAGATGTTACGTTTAAATTTTAGGTGTATTTTAAGGTATCTCTACCTGGTAAGGAGTTTTATGTGGATTTAGAAAAACAAAAGAATTACAATAATTACTAAACAACCACAAAATTAAAATTCCATTTTCAAATACAGGTGCTAGTGTAAAGAAATTTGCTGTGACGGGCGTATATTGTGAAATTCTGGCACTCGTGTTTCTCTCTTATATCACTATAGGATTATACTGGTGATTGCTTAATATGAGCCTACCTTCTGAACTAACTACACGCACGCACACACGCTTGCACGCACGCACGCACGCATGCACGCACTTTACTAGGTTATGTCTTCAATTTTCTATAAGAACCGCGTTAACAGGGTTTGTGCGGGAGTGTGGATTTTGTTTTAGACCAATTTTTATTGCGTTTTGCTTCACATTTTAGATAGAATGTCCTTTTGGATTCAGCTAAGGACATTTGCCTTAAATGATATGTAAGTACGTAATTATATAATAAGACAATTTCATTTTTCACGGCTACAGAGATTGCTTTCAGGTAAATCAAGTTCAGCTCAATGTAAAGGAGTAGTTAATGGCACTCACTTTTGCATTCGGTTTATATACAATTGTGCATATTTCGCTCCATTTTCATAAAAATGAAATAAAATATAAGTATGTAAATCCAATATCTGAAAATGTCAAATCTAATACGGTTTCATGTTCAGTCGCTTACAAGACATACTTTGAAGTATTTTGATATTTTTGTCTTCTGTCTAAATATATGATTACCTATCTTCAAGTAAGCCGTAACTTCTATGCTTATATTTAAGATAGTGCAATACTTTTTTGGTAAATAGCAGAGCTTTTCAAAAAAGAGACTTCTTTGATTTTTAAAGGTTTGTCATTATAATAAATTAAATCTTTGATAACAGTGGCTTTGACCTAAACGGATATGGCTGAATGTATGGCCTTGCTACTGAATCAACACAGCTGAAAGTTAAGTTCTGCACTTAGATCAAGTTATTGAAAATCCTTTGAGGTAGTAAGGATATTAAGCCGATTATATGGACTTTTCTCCCCCTTCTGACCTTGTTCTTGAATTGACCTGATTGCACTTTATTTTCTGCATCAAGTCCTTTGTGCAACAAAATGTGCTGAAAGTTGCGTTCTCCATCTCGTCTCGTTATGAAAAAGACATTTAGATGAGTAATTACAAAACCCTCCAATGAGTTATATGATATGGAGCAGACTCGAAATATTGTTCATTACATTTGATCCCACCACTTACCATGACACTGAATCAACATTTGATTTATACATTTTGTCTCATTGATGAATACATTTCTATAAATGGGGTAAAACAATACATGACGGACAGCATTTTGTGAAAGACTGACGGAGGGAAGACAGGAACAAAAAAGTGTCTCCCTAGAAATTCGACCAGACGTGATAGTAAATGAGATATGTAGTAACCACGTTAAAATCTCCTGTAATGATCCGTGCACTCCTTTTTCATGTTACTTCCTTGAGATATCTAGCTGTGCAAATGACAAGTTAACAGGCAAGTCATCTTTTCAATATTTGTAGAGCTTTCAACAGCCGAGATAACGTGCCATTAACATTTTGATTTATGACATTGATAACAATGCACTTTTACGTCTCATTCGACTGTATAGAATAAAATGCCCATATTGAAGGCAACCTTTCTGAATAAGTAGAAAAACTAATGTAAAAACTAGAGGAACGTACTAATGTCTAGATCCAAAAGTGTGTTTATGCATAGTTATGGCAGTATTTTAATGTTAACATGAACAGAGACCGTTTTACTGTTTAAGCAAACATTGTACTTGGTTCCCTTATACCTAGAAGTCATAATAAAAACCATGAATAAACATACACTTTATTGATAAACTTCTACTTCCGTTATCTGTTCTAAAACACAACTTCTGTAATTTCTGCAGTTTCCAAAACATCTGCATTTCTGGCTTACTGCATGCATCATAGCCAATTTGTACTAGTCATGCCTATTATAATTTGCGCAAATACTCGATTTTTCTTGCTGCAAAATCAAGACTGAACAGAATAACGAGCATTTATCATATTTTATCACATGTGTTATCAGGTCATACAGTATTATTTTTTACTATTTTTTCCCCTGATTTTAAAAATGGACGTGGTCTGTGTTTTTTCTTATCAGTATTAGATTTGTAACAATATCTACACTTACGGCCATTTATAACTCGACACTTTTGAAATTCCGCTTTCTCAAAAATGGTTTAATGTTTTAGTTTGAAACTATACGTAAAGTTGTTTGGCTACATTTGCTGTACAGAAAATA
Source organism: Mercenaria mercenaria (assembly GCF_021730395.1). Classification (NCBI taxonomy): domain Eukaryota; kingdom Metazoa; phylum Mollusca; class Bivalvia; order Venerida; family Veneridae; genus Mercenaria; species Mercenaria mercenaria. The sequence continues at coordinate 36,864,225 of NC_069363.1, read as the reverse complement.
TTAACTCTTTCAACCGTGACGATCTGTTTTGCGCCTGGTACGTGCACGATTTCAACACTTTGTACGAGGAAATGTTGGTAAAGAAAACTATCGATTTTAACTTTCGTTTAGTTATTCTAGAATTCTATTTTCACCCTGGAAAAAACCATAAATTAGCTATTAAAATTGTATTGGTTAGTATGAATACCCAAGAGTGCGGTCAGCATGTTGTAAGCCGGTAATTCACTCAGACAATTTTATTTATATAACGATATTTTGACTGCAAATACAAATGTACATTGATCTGTGAAATTTTTATATTGAGTAATTTTCTTTACAGGTTGCCGAGTCTTTGGCAGGCATGTGTCCACCACGGCTAGCCGTCGGCAGAAATTTAAACGCACAGGCCCAGCTGATGATGAGCCCAGGCAGCTTCGAAGAGGGGTGGGATGCGGCGCGGATATTTACAGATCATCTTCGAGATCGTTTGAAGACCGCGACATGCACTGATGGGCCGGAGCGTCGTTAGACACCAAGACAGACTTGACAGTTTTTCGCGGAAACCTTAATGCAGCTAGTTACCAGCAGGACATCTAGGACGTAGCATGCAATCGCTGCAAGACGGAACGCCGGCCCATACCACTCGTACGACACATATATTGCTTCAACAATAGAACGTGCGGCAGCTGCCTGCCTTTCCTGCCTAAGTCACCCGATCTCAATGTTACTGAGTACCTATGGGACGGGCTGAACAAGCGAGTACGGAGCCATCCACAGCCCCTCGCAATCTCCAAAACTGTAACAGGTCCTTGTGCAGAAATGGAGGAATATTCCCAAATGAGTCATCCGGAACTACGTGCTGTCGATGAGGCACAGTTGTGTGCATGTTCTGAGAGCCATGGGAGGACACACGAAGTATTTTAAATAAAATTACTCGGACGTACAAACTGCTTTTTCACATTGTTAGAATTTTGCGTTATGCCATTTTGTGAATTCGGATTTACAGTGATACTTTTATTTGTTTAGTTTTATACCTATATGGTTATCAATTGGGATTAAATTATGAGTAAGTAAATATAACGTGTTAAATTATTTAAATTCAAAATTTGAACGAAATCCGTTCACAAATAATTGAACTACATTGCATTTTATAGGTGTGTGTGTGTGGGGGGGGGGGGGGGGGGTTTAACGTCTTTTCAACAATTTTTCAGTCATATAAAGGACGGTGTCTACTTGTAGCAGTGAGCATAATGCCCAACTTTATAGTGCTGCCTCACTGGAATATCACGCCGTAGACACGTGGCATGATACCCAACTCAGTCACATTATAAAGACAGCGGGCTGACCAGTCCTAGCACTATCCTCTTAATGCTGAGCGCCAAGCGAGGAAGCTACTAGTACCATTTTTTACGTCTTTGGTATGGCGCGGCCGGTGATCGAACCCACGACTTCCCGCACTCGAAGCGGACGCTCTACCACTAGGCTACTGAGGCGGTGTCTGGTTAGAAATGGCCCTAAGTGTATAGTTACTGTACTATTGGTACCATATTTATTGAATGTATTTTTTTTACTTTCTATTAAAATCTGATAGCATTTTCAGATGTCTATTATATATTTTTGATAAAGTGATATCAACCGTGAAATGGCAACATGGAATTTTCTAAAGCTTGTTAAATTTTGAGTTTATGTCATATCGAAGTTCGTAACTGATTAATAAACATTAATTTTATTACATGACAGTTGCGGAGCCTTTGCAAAGACCGACTGCAATCAATGTGTAAAGATATAACCAGTTCTATTGATAGATATGCAATATAAAACAGACCATTTGCTCTCTTTAAAATCAGGAAGAAATGATATTAAGAATAATACGTTATGACCTAATAACACGTTGTGTAAAATTTGATATATGAAATGTATTACTATAAAGAGAATTTTCCAAGTAAGGAATAATACTTTACTTTGGATCGATTTTTCGGGAACACCAGTATCACATGTATTCTTATAAAGAGAATTTTCCAAGAAAGGAATAATACTTTACTTTGGATCGATTTTTCGGGAACACCAGTATCACATGTATTGTTATAAAGAGAATTTTCCAAGTAAGGAATAATACTTTACTTTGGATCGATTTTTCGGGAACACCAGTATCACATGTATTCTTAAAAAGAGAATTTTCCAAGTAAGGAATAATACTTTACTTTGGATCGATTTTTCGGGAACACCAGTATCACAAATGAGAGATAAGCAGGCATGAGCACATCTCTAATATTTGTGGAGCACTCGGCAATAAAGATAAATCAACATTAATATTGAGATTCATGACATTATTCGAACGAGACTTTATTGAATGACAACTTGCATCAATACTATTGGTTTGACATGTATGATATCTAAATGAACCTGGAAAAGTTCAGTACTTGGCTGTTCAAGAATAATGTTTTGAGACTTACGTCAAGTGGTTTAAAGGTTTTAAAATATTTTCAGTTGTTATTATACTCCTTGTAAACCACTCTGTTTAACATGTAGTAATATGTGACCCAAACAAAAGATGTAAAGTCGAATGATTATAACCGGACTTAGCATTAACGCTGACAGAACTTTTTAAAGGCAAGTGTTAACACTGTTGTACAGCAAGTAATGTGTGAGAGATGCTGCACATTTCATTGCCTTTCTTGAACAGACTCAGTGAATTTCTTGATTATGTTTTATTTCTATTTATATATTAAAAGGATTTTCTTGTTGTTGCGTTCTGTGTTGCCAAAGGATCTTCTTATGGATTTTATTTGTTACCTTGACCTTTCATTTAGCACTTGTAGTAACTCGTGATTTTATCCCAGTACATGTATCTGGAAAAATATACTCAGTGTTTCTAAAAACAATATACATGTATAGTCGAAGCTAAGAGAGAGAATTGTTTGACTGGAAACACACCATAACAGTGTAAACATGTTTGACCTAGTGATTTAATGGAAACAAAATTTCTGACCAATTTTCAATATTTATTCATTTATTTGGGTTTAACGGCGCACCAACACAGTATAGGTTATATGGCGCCAAACAGGACTATAGAGATTGGTTTCACATCTCATTTACATCGAAATAAAAACATGAGGTATGGAATCAAAATTGAGATTGGACCAAAAATGTGGTCTCTTAAGTGTAAACAAGTATTGCCTTCAATTTGACCTAGTGACCTCAATTTTGGACCAAGATGACCTACATTCGAACTTGATCTAGATTTGATCAATGCAATCATTCTGACCAATTTCCTCAACCTCGATTTGAAAAATACAGCCTCTATCGTATACAAAACGTTTTCTTTTATTTGTCCTAGCGACCTAGTTTTTGACCCCAGATGACCCATATTCAAAACAGACCTTAATTTTATCAAGGCAATCATTCTGACAAAATTTCATGAAGATCAATTGAAAAATACAGTCTCTATTGCATACACAAGGTTTTTCTTTGATTTGACCTAGTGACCTAGTTTTTGACCTCAGGTAATCCATATTCTAAACTGACCTAGATTTCATCAAGGCAATCATTCTGACTAAATTTTATAAATATCCAGTGTAAAATGCAGCTCCTGTTGCCTACACAAATGTTTTATTTAATTTGATCGGGTGACCTAGTTTTTGATCCTAGATGACCCATATTCAAACTCCTTCTAGATTTCATCCAGATAAACATTCTACTCAAATTTTATGAAGATCTGGTGTAAAATGCAGCCCCTATTACATACACAATGTTTTTCTTTGATTTGACATAGTGACCTAGTTTTTAACCCCAGATAACCAATATTATAAGTTGACCTAGAATTCATCAAAGCAATCATTCTGACCAAAATTCATGAAGATCAATTGAAAAATACAGCTTCTGTCGTATACACAAGGTTTTTCTTTGATTTGACCTAGTGACCTAGTTTTTGATCTCAAATAATTCATTATCAAACTTGGCTTAGATTTTATCAAGGCAATCATTCTAACAAAATTTCATGAAGATCAATTGAAAAATACAGCCTGTATCGCATACACAAGGTTTTTCTTTGATTTGACCTAGTGACCTAGTTTTTGACCCCAGATAACCCATTTTCGAACGTGGTCTAGATTTTATCAAGATAATTACTCTAATCGAAATTCATGAAGATCATTTGAAAAATACAGCCTCTATCGCATACACAAGGTTTTTCTTTGATTTGACCTAGTGACCTAGTTTTTGACCCCAGACGACCCATTTTCGAATTTGACCTACATTTTATCAAGATTATCATCTGACAAAATTTCATGAAGATCAATTGAAAATACAGCCTGTATCGCATACACAACCTTAATGTTGACAGACGACAGATGACGGACGCCGGACATCGAACGATCACAAAAACTGAGCTAAAAAGAGAACAAAATATTATCTAGTCTGTAGTCAGGCTAATAACAAAGGTTCGAAAGTAAACGATTCATGTCAGCGATGTAGTTTGTCTTTTCAGCAGATACATTTCATGTCAGATACTTCAAATTGTCTAATCTCATATTTTAATTACCACTAAATTTAGAAGAATATGTGTTTGTTTTACATGTAAGATCAGAACATCTCCCACTCGTTTATACCACATCTTCCATTTTCTCTTGCAATCGGGCCAACTTTGTATATTTCAATCATTCACAGAAATAAAGGTGACTTAAGGTTATTTTTAAGAAATGAACAAACAGTAAAACAGCTAAAGGCTTTGAGCTTGTTTAGAACTCTTTGCCCCGTGTTTAAAGCATTTTCCTTTGATCTTTTGAATGAACGCTTAAGTTTTTGAATAGATATGGTTTTCAATTAGCAATGTATGTTTTTCTGCAACATCTTTTATTGTTGGATTTTCGACATGGGTTTCTTTGAATTCAAACATTTTCTTCATATCAACTTTTATTAAAGTTTCAATAGTTACTTCTTGCGTAATCTGACATTTTGCCTCTTGGGAACCAGCAGACTTTCATTGAAGGCAATATTATTATGTAGACCGAAGGTTTATAAAACTTGGGATTGTCGGGATTTTCAACAACTGTTGCAACTGCATTTAGAGAAATGTGATAATGAACATTTACAGTTCGGTTATTGACCGTTTTGAACAAAAGTTAATAAACACGTAATTGGCATATGGTTTTAAGAAAGCGGTATTTAAACGATTTCAGACGTCATTTTATAAGGTCGAAATGTTGGTTTGTTCAAACCAATGTGAGATAATTTAATATCCCATACATTCTTTGGTATCTATTGTATGGAAATAAATCATAAGCAAGTTATGTGCTAGTGATTTGCTCTTGAATAAAATCGTTGTTTGTCGTCCAGATGCTGCGCCCTCGTGATATAATTCCTTCTCATGTGAACTCTAAACAATGATTTTATTCAGCGACAAATTACTAAATGAGATATATTATTTCTTAAATATTTTCAAAGAAGTATCATTTTATATAGTGTAGAATAATATCTAACAATTTTAACATTATATCAATAGTCCAAATTTGTACTAACATTTCTACAATTTGTATATAATTGCTTTGACATTTTATGATTGTTTTACAATAATAATAATAATGATAATAATGATAATATAAACAATAATTTTATATATTGTAAATAATTGCATTTGTTGCGCCGTTGGCAGAATTAATGTATTTACAATTCTTGCTGGATATAAACACTATGCGTAAAAAGCAGTATAAGATATTTCAACTGGTTCCTGTATCGATATTATTTAGAAAACATGTGCATTCTAATATTTGTACCAACATTTCTACAATTTGTATATGATTGCTTTGACTTTTTATGATTCAGTTTTACAATAATAATAATAATAATGATAATAATGATAATAAAAACAATAATTATATACATTGTAAATAATTGCATTTGTTGCGCCGTTGGCAGAATTAATGTATTTAAAATTCTTGCTGGATATAAACACTATGCGTAAAAAGCAGTATAAGATATTTCAACTGGTTCCTGTATCGATATCATTTAGAAAACATGTGCATTCTAATATTTGTACTAACATTTCTACAATTTGTATATGATTGCTTTGACTTTTTGTGATTCAGTTTTACAATAATAATGATAATAATGATAATAATGATAATAAAAACAATAATTATATACATTGTAAATAATTGCATTTGTTGCGCCGTTGGCAGAATTAATGTATTTACAATTCTTGCTGGACATAAACACTATGCGTAAAAAGCAGTATAAGATATTTCAACTGGTCCCTGTACCGATATCATTTAGAAATCATGTGAATTCTAATATTATATCTTTAAAACATGCCGTTCTACATTTACAGTAACAAACGAAATGTTTCGTGGGTTCTTAGACTAACAAATAAATAAACTATATCATAATTACCTAAAATTCTGATACTGTTTTTATTATATACTCGTTTACATTCTGTGTTAAGAAAGCGTCAATATTTTTTCCATATTGAAGTCTGAATTTACATCAGGTTCGACACATCCGCTGCAGAAATACATTTATTTATGGACTAAATATCGGATAGAAGAACATCAACAACGCGTAAATAACTTTATCATTATCATAATAAGACCTGCTGCAAAATACAGATAGTCATGTATTGACTGAAAATCTAAATTGTCAAAATTACGTTTTGTAATAGTTATCCAGTTCCAGTAGTTTCAGTTTCAATAAACGTGGAAAATTTATCGTTCAAACAAATGCAACTCAACAGAAACTGATTTTCTCATGAAATATGGTCTAATAAATGTTACAGACAACTGAGCTGTGTTGTCAAATAGCAGATTTCCAATAATTTAAAATTCTGCAATATAATAGCAGTTATTTAACAGAGAGGAAGTTATCATTTGTCACAATATTGTGGAAGGAGTGACATTTACAGTGTTTGTTTTGTTTTAAAAACGCATTTTTGGCATCTATAGGCACCACAGTAGAACTAGCCAAATGGAACCAACCTGCAGAGGTAACGGGTAAGTTATGCAATGTTTGTGACCTTAGAAATATTTAAATGTTGATGACAGAATGAGACTATTCAATTCACATGTACACAGGGTTATCATTCATCTTTTGCAATAAAGATTTAAATACAGTTTGTCGTCTAATTAAAGTTACTTAGTATACGCATTACAATTGCTTTAAAGATAGAGATGTAGTGTAATGGTTAGGTGTTTTGTATTTTATTTCGGGTATTTCTTTCAGAAGTTTAAGATTTTAAAAATTATAGAAGATGAAAGCTGTACATTTCATAACTTGTCTCAAATCTTCAGTAGCTTGACTTGTGCCTTGAGGGTCACATCCGTGTATTAATTACTAAGTTGACGGAAGTTGAAAAATGTGTCTGCAATGTTATCCTGTATTATACTATATAAACTCAATATATTCTGTTGTAAAAGAGGGAGCTGTCCAGGTGACGGGCAAGGGATATATGTTCCCGCTCTCATGAGCTGAAACTTAATAAGCATTGTTAAAAGCTAGGCTGAAGTACATTTATAATTAAGAACTTGTGTTTATAGAGTTATTAACAGAACTGTTTTAAAAGGCTCATTGAACATTGATTATATCTTTGAAATTCGACTGAACATTTATAAGTAACTGTGCATTGCTCTTCGTAAGAAATAAAAATGTTAGAACTGTCATAATGTTGTTGTGTTTCAAGACAAACTTCAGGTACACAAGTTTTACATTACAGAGATGACAGACTAATGGGCTAATACACAATACGTTAAGTGAATATCACGGAAATAAAATATATCACAGAAGTTGCTCCCTATATAATGCGTTCGTATGGTTATATGGGAGGAATGATTATCTTCTATATAATTACTAAAACGGTATCAATTTTGTTGCAAACATATTGTATACATGTTAAATGAACATCATTACCTTTCTTATTGCATGCTGATTTTGTGATGACAATAGTTGATATTACTTCTTTCTATTTTGTGTACGGTACTCGTTTTAGAGATAACATTGCCATTATTCTTTTCTTGTTCCTGACTCATTAATTTCATGTTTTGCTTTATTTTTCATGAGACTCGCACAGACTGAATGTTCGAGGTTTTAGTGAAACTGTTTGAGAGTTGAACTCCTTTTACCCTGCTCTAAGAATGTGTTGAATGATTCCTGCTTGTAATGTTCCAGTAGAATAAGCTTGGCAAAGGCAGTATAAATTGTTGCCAGGACAAAACTGTAATTGGTCAGTTACTTTATAGGCAGAGTTGGGAATTTATATATTAGCGTTAAATCCTTCTCTATGTTTAGGGTGCTCAAATAACTCGAGAACTCGAGATAAATAGAAGAGGAGGTGAATGTGCAAGTCCATAACATCATTATATTTGATAAACTGAAACATGTTTCTGGTAAAGTAAATACTTATTTTCATTAGGTAATTGAAGACAACAACTGAGTTGCTTTCTTATTGTAAATACATATGTCCAAAATCATCATCTGTAACTAATATACAAATGTAAGAAAAGGTTATACTTTGTCTCCAAACGCTGAAGGTTTCTTCTGTTTGAATATCATGTAGAATACAAAACAGTTGTTCATATATTCTCAGTGGTCTGGCCTAAAACAAAAACAAAAAAATCTTTGTTTCCGGTAACATGCTCAAAATAATTAGGGTAGGTAGGTCGGATTTTCTTTTTTTCTTTTTTCTTATTATTAAGTGAGACTTTTCGGAAATTATTTTTGTGTCAAGAAATGAATACAAATAAGGCCGTTACGGCTTTAGAGCATCATTAAGTTGATTTCTAACATCACTGACCTATCCGTGCGTGATATTGCAAGAGAAAATAAATCACGCTCGTCCTTAGGTTGATAGAAAGGGCATTTTCATACACGGACATATTTTTGCTCATTTCCAATTTTTCGATGTTGCGTGACCTGCTCCACTCTGACCTTTTAACCTTAAATTGTCATTGAAAAAGCATGAAAATCCTGACTCTGAACAGTGACGCCTGTCAAAATAGAGTCTATTTTATATAAAATCTATATAAAATACCTGTGGTTTTGCGTGCTAAAGTGTGGCGCGTGGCCGTTTACTGTTACCTACTGTAATCGTGGGTTGCATACACACAATAGAATTTGAATAGCCGCGGAGCAGGGCTTTAATTTAAACATTCGAACGTTCTAGATACATATCGAGTGAGTGAGTGAGTGAGTTGGGTTTTATGGCGAATCGACACAAAATGGTCATATATCGCCGAGAAGAAGTCATATTGCGAATGAGATACATATCGAGATACATGTCGAAATTTCGAGATATGTAAAATGCAATTTCGACTGAGTATTGTACTTTTGACTTCAATAACTCCAAATTTCGACTTAGGAATTCTAATATAAGTAACTGTAAATACAAACTGGGATACACAATCGACTTATAAGCTCGAACTTTCAAATTACTATTTCGAAGTTTCTACAAACTTATTCGAAATTTTGACTTCCTATCTCAGCTCGATATTTTGACCTATGTAACTCGAAAGTTTAGCTGACTAACAACCATATTCGGTCGTAGATGTAGGTCTTTGTCAAGATTTTGTACCTTGTGTAGACTTCATGTAGCCCTAGAGGGTCATAAAATGACATTCAAAATATTACTATTTTAACCCTGCTTTAGACTGAAAGATTTTCTCCCCGCTTTGAGACCCATATACGAAGGAAATGTAGCCGTACCCTACACGAAAGTTGTTGGTCCTGGCTACCGTTCGGGGTCAAAATCGATTTACTGGTGTGTGTGTGTTGTTGTTGTTATTGTTTTGCGGGGGAGGGAGTGGGGGTGCGTTTAGCACTATTTTTCAACGGTATTATAGTTATGTAACGGCGGGCAGTTTAACTAACAAGTGTTCTTGGATTCTCTACCAGTACTTATCTGTTTTCTACAATTAAGACGAACTTTTTCCACATGAATCAGAGGTGGAGACAAATGATTTCAGACACGTCAAGCAAAACGTCAAGGAGAGCATTCTCCTCGCCCGGGAAGCAAACTCACAACTCCACGATCCGTAGATCCGCTCTCTACCGACGGAGTTAAGCAAGTAAGTTCGGATATCTGGAGCAAGCTCTACAGTTTGAGGTGATTTCACAGAATCGGACCGGGTAATCTTCAAACTTAGAATATTTCTTTATTTTGACAATATCTGAAAGTTTGAAACTACATCCGGTCATCTTGCGTGAATTTCTAGAACTAACAACGGTACATCATCTCCACCGACGCATTATGTGCACGCATAAGGAGGACAATCAACGACATCGCATAATGATAATACTTATGCATTACGACTCGTACACAGACATGTTTGTTTCCATATAAAAATTCTAATACATCTACCTCTTTTGGGCTACAGCCTGTGTAAAATGTAATTGTTTCTATATTTTCAATGGTCTGTGAAATTAATGGCCTTTTTTTTAGTGAGGCGTTTATGACATATTGCTTTTTCGTATGACTTTGTCTGTCCTTATGACTTTCAAAATATATATTCAAACTGAACACATCCTGTAACTGCACCTTTAAAAATGTTCATTGCTTCTTTTATGTTGCATTCAATATCCCTGTCTTGTTTTTCTTGACTGTGTCAGTCATACATGTGGTGTTGAAGACGATGTTATTACGGTATTAACGCATTAGCAGTAGGTTCTTAGTAAACGCTTTTATTTTCATGCAATTTATAAAAGTTCAAACATCTATATTTGCGTGGAAAAAACTAAGAAAGTATCTATCACATTTAGTAAAAGCTTTCTCAATTAACTAGTCATCCTTCTTAAATATCTACTAGTCACAAAAGCAAACAGAATTTTCTATAATAGGAAATTGTAAAGTATATGGCAGACGGTCAGAAAAACATTCAAGTTCTTTTTCAATGCTCAATTATCACTTAAATACATCCGTATTTGCTATTTTTATAAGAACCCGTAAGTACGTAGTAATAACTATTAAGCTTGAATTACGAAAACCTTACTTACAAAACTTATGTTTTAAGGTTTTTACAACACAAAATATTCTTTAAACATCATTTTTTTAACTGGCCAAAATTTACATCTTGCACAGCAAGTAATTTGTCTGCGCTTTCCGTTTTTACAATAGCTGTGCCATTGTCTATCACTCATTTCTATTTTGAGTTCCTTTGAATGCTCTTTTATGCTAGATTATAATGTCTTGAGGTAATCGGAAGACAGGAGGAAGGAAGCCTGTCATTACTCTCTTAAGAGGGAGCTTTGGCCATCTCCGTTCGATTGTCACAAAAGTATATTGGTCTTAGAGAAGAAAATTAAACTTGATGATTTGTAAAATGTATTTCAGCTAGAATCATTAATCCTCACATTATTATTAAGTAGCACATGACCATTGCCCACATCCTGTATAATCCCCTTTGACCAAGTACAAGCAGAATGTTCCCTTTATTTAGACAAAAATAGGGAATTTTTGACAGTATTTAAGTAAACCATGAAATTTAATGCAAATATAGTATTCAACTGAAATGAACTTGAACATATTTTGCTGATATTTATTCATATAGGCCTCCAGATCGTTCGAAAACAAAAAAGAAAGACTTTTTTAGATATCTGAAAATTAATGCTGTATTGCTTAAGAATGCTTTGAAACTTGATTACTGACAGACTATATGCTACTGAAACACACGAGAATTACATGTAGTTGTTTTTACTACTTTTTACGATAAAAATCGGAAAGCGTTTGTAACGCTTTACTCGGGTATAAATTTCTAAATTTAACGCACAAGAACAATAAATCCTCCGTTTATTTAAGTCTCATCCAATATGCGCTATTGGTAACTACAGCGAAAAGCATTTTTATTGCCGCGGCGGTCCGGTTTCGATTCACGACGCGGTCATCTTGTTTTTCTTAATTTGGCATTTTTAAAATAGTTTAGAAACAAAAAATCATATTCTAATGGTCATAATATGACCATACTTCAATTTGAAAGAAAGACTATTTTTAGCCAAAATCTGGAGTTCAGTGCCTTTAAATCTGTACACGACAATAATGATTTTTTTTTCAACTCTGGCGTATACTGAGTCGCCTTACTGGTAATACCTGTGTAATGCCCTTTACATTCTCGTACTTGATGAGATAGACGTTTCTAAAGCATAATCAATACAGCAAGTTGTTTTGATTAAATATGAAGAAGTTGACATGTTTAACGTTAATATTGAAGTTATTATATCTGTTTCCTACGCATGAAATCAATATATTGTCGATTTTTTAATTTCCTGTACATATCCGACAGAAATGGAGAACATTTTAATCAAGTATTTGTACAAAAATTGTATTACACTTTTTGAAAGGTACGAGATTCTGTGAAAACGACAATTTTAATAGGAATTTCTTACGCAGTCCGCTGCTCTATTCCGAAATGTTGTATTCTGTCTTCGACACATATATATATCGAGGGGTATATGCATAAACCACGTAAATGATGGATTTTGTGAAATTGACTTTTTGCGAAAAATTGGTGTAACTTTGAGTGATACATAATGTGTCAAAATTTCATGGCTATAGCACGACTGGTTATTGAGATATTGATTTGTGATCAAACCACGTAAATTATATCACATATTAATGTTTGTGCAAAAATCACGTAAAGCGATATATGTTGTAACTACCAACGGTATTGAAGTATTTGTTCTATGCAACAAACACTCCTTTAAATTTACAATTGTTTTGCATTAAATATTTTTTCAAAAATAGTATAAGAATATTCTGCATAAACCAATTAAATACAGACACACTCTTTTTGCACAGAACGTTTTCTTCAAGTGTATTAATTTCAGTTATGCAAAAACAACGCAAATAAAAATATACCACTTTTGCACATAGAAACAGTTCATGTTGTCATAAGAATCTTTTCTGCATAAATAAAGTAAATGAAAATACGTGGTTTTGCTTTGCAAATTGAACATCTGTTGTTCACCCCATTCAGAACACAAACACATTTAATGAGTGTTAATTGGTTATACCAGAGAACATGGTAATACAAAGGACTCATGTTCTAAGATAAAACAATGTATCTGGAATGTCTCAACAATGTTTCCCAAACTTTCTTATATATCAGTTTACAGAATAACAAGTCTAATGTACATAGATTTGTAAAAAGAATTGCTGGGATAACAATTAAAAAGGTATGCATATTTAATATTTTGAATATTAAATTGATGTATTATAATTTATAAGTTGCTACAAATATAGTTTTGCCATATTGTTATACCAATAATTCTACCAATAATTCTAATTATTTTATTCCATATAAAACTTAATAAGTGAATAGTTGGAGTATATTATGGATTATAGTAAAACTTATTAAAATAAACAATAATATGAAACTAACTAATTTATTATGAAATCAAAATGACTAATGATATACACAGAGTGACCATTACATTTACCATTTTACTTATTTTTTCAAAGATTTTCTCTTGCATCGTTAATTAATGCCATCATATTTATTAATCATTGCACAATTTTAAATGCGCTTTCTTCTGTTTTAGATGATAGTGAAGATGAGTTTTTCAAATCACTGGACATTGACAACATTTCTAATACAGTAAGAACTCGGGTAGATGATATTAAAATCGATGAAAATCTGAAAGGTTTGATGGTCACCGGTACAATAGTTAATAATGCAATATATCAGACGAACATTAGCGTGGTCGCTGAAAATGACGCAGAGTATGAACAAAATGTTATAAACTACTACATTGCAACTTCTGATTTAAGATCCGTTGACAGTGAAGTACATCCAACAAATAAAAGCACGATCGATGAAAAGGCAACAGCTATTGATAACACAGCAGATATGGTAGACGACAGTAAGGTAGTTGAAATAGCGGAGGGACTGATAGACAGTATTGTTGTTGAAAACGACACAGAAAACGCTGCAGATCAGACGGACCATAGCATGGTCATAGAAATTGAAGCAGAGTATGGTCAAAGTATTATAAATTATTATATTAAGACTCAAAATGCAAAAGATAAGTGTTCTGTCGATGAAAATGCAGAATATCTGACAGATAATATCACGATTATTGAAAACGAAGCAGACTATCAGGAAAGAGTTATAAGTTACTATATTGCAAGCCAAGATACTGATTGTGACAAAAATGTCATAAATGTTGCATCGAGAAAGCAATGTAATGACGATGACATGTGCAGAGGCCAATCACCTAAACCCAAACGAAAAAATTGGCGCAAAAAGCCTACTCGCCTACTGGGTATATTGACAATGTAAATACTAATGGAAGAAAGGACGACGTTGATAGTGGATGTGAAAGCGAAAATATTCCTCTCAGCCATTTTGTTGGACTTGGAAAAAGAAAGTCGTATGAAAAGGATAGCTCTGATAGTGACAGTGGGTTAGATAAACATATCATCTTTCATCCAAAGATCTGAATTCCACCGATTCCGAATCTATGTCAGATGCATCGGAAAAAACAAAAAGAGACCGTAATCAAAAGAAGAAAACTAAAAAACTAATTGAAAATGCACTTAGAAATCTCGTAAGCTTCCTAAAATGCAACCACAACAACAAAATAAAGTCATTAAAAGAATCAACAACACTCTCCATCTGCAAAAGAAATAAAATATCAGACATTTCAGAAAAGTATGTAGCAGTAAATGCAAGTATAAAGGAAAATCTTATACAAAACGCAAGGATCAGGGTAGCTGAAAGAACAATAGATGGTCTTCTCACAAAGAGTTCTCTAACACGGGTCAAAGTACAAGGCCATGGAAATTGCTTCTTTGAAGCTTCAATAAAATCAAGTGGAACAAATAGAACCGCAGAGGAATTAAGGGAGCTATTAAGTGAACATCTTGAGGAAAAATCTGAGGAGTATGCCTGCTTTCTACTCAATAAGCACAAACCTGATGATGACGAAGTCTTTCTGAATGAATATCTAAATGAGGTAGAAAATCTTAAACGTGATGGATATTGGTCAAACAGAGTGGCTGATTTTTTGCCACTATCTTTAGCAAATTTTGAGAAGAAATGTGTTATCATTTATACAAACAAAGATACAACCAAATCTTGCAGAACCAGCGCCAAGTGATATCATTAACCTGGCATATATCTCTATTCCAGGACTTATAGAACACTATGACGCATGTACGGTTGACAATAACATTGATACACAGAACCAGTCTGTAAATGAAGAGAATGCAAATGAACATAATATTGACAAGCTGGTTGCTACACTATTAAACAAAAAAGTAAATGGTACTCCAAGAAAGTCTACACCATTAAACGAAAATGTCAGTGCTACTCCAAGAAAGTCTACACCATTAAACAAAAATGTAAATGCTACTCCGAGAAAGCCTGCAAATTACAACACTCCCGTGAAAAGGCATTTAGTAAGAAAACGAAAGGCTACACCAGAGAACTGGAAACGAAATATAAAGACAAAACTACGCTTAAGTGGAAAACAGTATATCTCAAAGTCAGGAAAAGTTATAACTATGGGGCGACGACGACATCCATACCATGTAATTCCACTTAGATACTCAGATTTTCTTGATTACAAAGATGTAAAGAAGAACCAAATTAAGGTCCAGACTAACGCTCGAGTAAAAGTATACACATAACTTATAATATTCATATTTTTAACTGCATACAAAACAATAATCATAAATTCGCATCTGTTAAAACAGTAGTTTTAGTTTATTATTTCTAAATATTTATTATAATAGTAAACTTAATTTTGCAAAAATGTACAGTTCTTACATTTGTTTTCAGGTGTCATGGATTCAGATTCGACACATGCGTTTTGTGAAAGACTTGCCCGATACTATGCTGTTCAAGAACGATCTTAGGGATGATTTTACAGCGATTAAGATCGCAAAGGACGTCAAACTCAACGAGGTTGTACCCAACAAATACAGACAGAAACTCCCTGTCTCTGCAGCTAAGAAGAAAGACTTAATGACATTGTGTAAGAATGGAGCAATTCCTAAAGATTATCACGTCTTGAGTATAACAAAAACTTACCATCAAGTGCCCCAGTGAAGGATAGATTACCAGAGTCAGACGTAGAGGAATCTGATGGTGATGAATCAGACAACTATCCGAAAATCAATGGTTGCTTAACTATTGTATATAAACGTATTGACTGCAGAAGCGATTCATAAACCTAAAGATTATAATTAAGATCTAGTCATAATTTTAAAGGACTATAAAATTTAGTGATAAATGACAATCTTTTGAGCATGAAGTGAAAAGGGAACTAAATGTTGCACAAGATTTGATATCAAAATAATTCTATGTCTATTAAGAAATGTAAATCTCAAAGCAAAGAACATTGTGATAGTTTTTGAGTTTGATGGTATATGAGAACCAGTTTAATGACACGGAATCTAGGATTAGATTTTGTTGAAACAGTATGGTTTGATGCCATATGAAGACTCTATAAGACTAAATGACCTAATGTTCTTTGTCTGTATGACACCAAAATATGCTACAACAACTGTATATGTTTTTGAGCAGACATATATTTTAATAAATAACATAACAGAGAGGTGTTATAACTTTGTTATACTTATAATCATTGCTAAACAATAATTTCATTTAATGTGTAAAATAGTTCGTAAGAGACGTTGTTATACACATTTTAAAATATACTGTTGTCACGAAATGTTTAGTGGAAAAAACAAGTATTCTGATATTACCTTATTATTTTGGTCAAAATATGCTATTTACTATCAAAAAAGTTTATACTACAAAAGAGCAAATCCAGACACATCTTTTTTGTTTGAGTAGACATTGCGCTTTTTGAAAACTTGTGAACATGGAATAATAACGTCTCTATATATGCATGGTTTTTACAGACTTAAATGTTTAAACTTTTGAAAAATCTTTTCTGCAAAAGAAACGCAAATTGATATACTTTGGTTGTGCATAAAACTCTTACCATTAAAGTGGCACAGTATATCTGTGGAAAAATGAAGTATAAAAAAATACGTGGTTTTCGCACGGAAAGAAAATTATTAAATGATAAAAACCTGCATGCATAAACAGAGTTTGATATTCATCACCCTTTCCTATAATGCTACGTACTAGGGAATATTACACCATTTAGCAAATGTTTATACACACCCAACAATTAAGTAGTATCATCAAGTTCTAGTGCAAAGAAAAACTAAATAGTTTTTTCTTAATTCTGAAAAAAATTCAAAATCAGATTTACGTGGTTTATGCATATACCCCTCGATATATATATATATATATATATATATATATATATATATATATATATATATATATATATATCACAGTTATATATCTACCAAATAATTAAAGGCATTTTAAAGCAACTTATGATCTTTAACCCGGATAAACAACTCTGCAAAAATAGATAATTTATCATTATACAAGAAAGTATTCGAACATTATTCTAGACTTTATTTTTTTTATTTCAATACTTGTTTCCCTAGATTTTTGGTACAGCAAATGAAGCTGTTTCCATGTAAATGTAAGAACCATCATGTAACTCCTACGGTAATAAAGCTTTAAAAAGTAATGTAATACAAACTGACACTCGGAAGTACGATATGGCTCTAGGAAAAATATATATGTGCAACTGTGTCTTTTGACAGGGCTGAGGCCATGGTCTATGTTACTTTGTTTTCTAGGAAAACTGTCAATCATTTAATGTTGACGTCCTGGAGTTATCAGAAACAAATATAGACCTTACACAACATACACAAATCTACAAATATTTATTCTAACGGGTTCGTTCTCTGCCAAAACGTTCCGTAGTAAAATCTCATACAATTCATATAAATTAAAGTAAAAAAATAATCTATGAGACAGTCCTTTGGGAACACAGAATACAACTAAAAATAACAAGAGGGCCATAATGGCCCTATATCGCTCACCTGTTATCACTGCTCTTAAGGACAAGAATCATTTTATAGTAACATAAAAGGGGAGTAATTAAAAACAATTATTGTAAGTAAACAAAGGAAGGATATGCCAAACAAAAACAAGAGCACTGCAATGCAATGCAAATGCAGAACAATATACACACCAAACAAATTCAAATGACCTTTGACCCCTAAGTGCGACCTTGACATTGAAGTAAGCCATCCGAAACATGCGTTCTGCACGTCGTTTCGTTGAGGTGAACATTTGTGTCAGGTTTCTTTGAAATCCTTCAAGGGGTTCAAGAGTTACAGAGCGGAAGGGAAATTGCTAACCAACAGACAGACAGACAAATAGACAGACACCGAGGCGATAACATAATACATCCCTTCGGGCGTATAAAAAGGAATCGAGATCTTATGGTGATACAAGTTGTGTGCAAGTTTGGTTAAAATCAAATTATAAATGAAGATGCTATTGTACAAGGTAAAGATAGCTAATTTTGGCCCTTTCCGGGGCCATAACTCTAGAACCCATAATGGGATCTGACCGGTTCAAGAAAGGAGCCAAGATCTTATGGTGACACAAGTTTTGTGCAAGTTTGATTAAATTCAAATCATATATGAAGCTACTATTGTGCAGACAAGGTCAAAATAGCTAATTCTTGCCTTATCAGAGCCCATAACTCTGGAACCCATAACGGAATCTGGCCGGTTCAAGAAAGGAACCGAGATCGTATGGTGACACACGTTTTGTGCAAGTTTGATTAAATTCAAATCATAAATGAAGCTGCTATTGTGCAGACAAGGTCTTAACAGCTAATTCTGGCCATTTCAGGGGCCATCACTCTGGAACCCATTATGGGATCTGGCCGGTTCAAGAAAGGAACCGAGATCTTATAGTGACACAAGTTTTGTGCAATAAATAAAGCTGCTATTGTGCAGACAAGGTCAAAATAGCTAATTCTGGCCCTTTCAGGGGACATCACTCTGGAACCAAGAATGACATCTGGCCAGCTCAAACAAGAGGGCCAAGATGGTGCTAGGTCGCTCACCTGAGAAACACACCATAACAGTGTAAACACGTTTGACCTAGTGATTTCATAGAAACGAATATTCTGACCAATTTTCATCAAGATTGGACCAAAAATGTGGTCTCTTAAGTGTAAACAAGTATTTTATTCCATTTGACCTAGTGACCTAGTTTTTGAACCAAGATGACATACATTCGAACTTGACCTAGACTTGATCATGGCAATCATTCTGACCAAATTTCATGAACCTCAATTGAAAAATACAGCCACTATCACATACAAAACATTTTTCTTTGATTTGTCCTAGCGACCTAGTTTTTGACCCCAGATGACCAATATTCGAACTTGACCTTAATTTCATCAAGGCTATCAATCTGACCAAATTTCATGAAAATCATTTGAAAAATACTGTCTCTATTTTATACACAACATTTTTCTTTGACCTGACCCAGTGACCTAGTTTTTGACCACAGATGATCCATATTCTAACTTGACCTAGAATTCATCAAGGCAATCATTCTGTATAAATTTTATGAATATCCAGTGTAAAATGCAGCCCCTATTGCATACACAAGGCAGTTCTTTATTTTGACCGGGTTAACTAGTTTTTGACCCTAGATGACATATTCAAACTCAACCTAGATTTCATCAAGACAAACATTCTGATCAAATTGCATGAAGATCCGGTATAAAATGCAACCCATATTGCATATACTAGGTTTTTCTTTTATTCGACCTAGTGACCTAGTTTTTAACCCCAGATGACCCATATTCGAACTTAACCTAGATTTTATCAATGCAATCATTCTCACTAAAATTCATAAAGATCATTTGAAAAATACAGCCTCTATCGGATAACAAAGTTTTTCTTTGATTTGTCCTAGTGACCTAGTTTTTGACCCCAGATAACCTATTTTCGAACTTGGCCTAGAATTCATCAAGATAATCATTCTGACTGAAATTCATGAAGATCAAATGAAAATACAGCCTTTATCGCATACACAAGGTTTTTCTTTGACTTGACTTAGTGACCTAGTTTTTAACCCAAGATGACCCATTTTTGAATTTGGCCTAGATTTCATCAAGGATATCATTCTGACCAAATTTCATGAAGATCAGTTGAAAATACAGCTCTATCGCATACACAAGCTAAATTTTGACAGACGATAGACGACAGACAGACGACAGACAGACAGACGACGGACGCCGGACATCGAGCGATCACAAAAACTCACCTGAGCATTGCTCAGGTGAGCTAAAAAGGAAACAAGATCTTATGCTGATACAAGTTGTGTGCAAGTTTGGTTAAAATAAAATCATAAATGAAGCTGCTATTGTGCAGGCAGACAATGTCAAAATAGCTAATTCTGGCCCTTTTAGGGGCCATAACTCTGGAACCCATAATTGGATCTGGCCAGTTCAAGAAAAGAACCAAGATCTTATTGAGATAGAAGTTTTGTGCAGGTTTGGTTAAAATAAAATCATAAATGAAACCACTATCGAGCAGACAAGAAATTGTTGATGCACAAAAATAGCAAATTCTGACCCTTTAAGGGGCAATAACTGTAAAACCAATGATGGGATCTGGCCAGTTTTCGAAAGGAAACGAGATATCAAGCCAATACAAGTTTTGTACTAGTTTGATCAAAATTGCTTGCAAAATGTGGTCTCTATCGTGTTCACAAGGAATTGTGGACGAACGGACGGACGGACGAAGGGTGATCAAAAAGATCACCCTGTCACTACGTGACAGGTGAGCTATAAACCGGCAAGATTTGTTTGTAAGTTAATTAGATGAAATGAAATGTTCAGCACCATATCTTCTTCTAGCACCGTCTTAATGGAATCTAAATTGGAATGCAGGCAAATAGCTTTGGTGTGTGTTAATAAAGTACCAAAAAATATAATAGAAATCTTCCACATAATTATGCACGTTAAATGAAACTTAGTGTTTTTCAATCGACAATTATTATTTGACAGTCATTATATGACATTAAGCCTTTGGCAAAAAAACATTTACATTTAAATATTTCGCATTTAGCATATATAGCAATTAAACATGTAGGATGAATTATTTGTTTTACCACCGGTTGTAATAACATTATGTATAGGGAGAAAGTTTCTAATAAAAGCTGCTATAACTTCCTACTCAATCCTCTATGTTGATATTTGTAATATTGTAATAATTGCAACCATGTCAATAAATATTGTTTAAACCAATTAAGCATCGGTCTTCCTCCATTTACATTTGATTTAAAGTCAAGTAAACATGGCATGTACGTCATATCTTTTTATTGTTTTAATTTCTTTCATAGTGTAGGATGGCACACAGATTGAATCTCTCATAACAATATTGCCATTACTAAATGACGTTTCTGTTGCCATAATGATTATTAAAGTCTTTTTCGAGACAGTCACTTTAGTACATCATTAACTCTAAATACTCGATCAACCTTATTAAATATTAATGTGGCGACGAATATGGACGTAATAAAGACAATTCTATAAAACACTTAATTTATGGAAACAAGCATAACCCTACTAAAACAAATTAATTAAATATCTTTTACTTAGTTTCATAAACTGCTCAAATCAAGGGATCACAGCAAAACTAATCTAAACGCAAATAGAAACAGAAATTAAGATATGTTCGTTCTCACTCCTTGCAGTTGATATAAATGATGTCCCTTGAGATGCGACTGCAGCAGATATTCAAGGACAACAATGAAATCACACAGAAGGAAACATAAAATTTAATAAAAATAGTTTTTTTTCAAAATGCCATATAAAGACATTAAAGCAATAAGTACAGTGAGCTAAGGCAGAAAGTTTTCATCAAGGTTATCAGCAAAAAACAAAAACTCGGAACTAACTTGAAAACCATTGTGGAATGGTTTGAGACCTATTCTTGTAAGAATGTTATTATCTGAGCATGTTTAGAAATATACAAACTATCCTACCAGGAATAAAATTACTGTCTAGCTAAAATTAATGGCAATGAACTGTAAACATCAATTGTTTAGAAACAATTTCCAAACAAGCTTCACTGGCACCAGACCAGAAAGAAAATGCCTCTTTACGTGTTATACTCTACCCCTAGGTATTCTATAAGAACCATGGTCATGAACGGGAAAATATATTAACCCATTTCAATCGCGCATTTCATACCTGAAACGCGCAGTTCGGTAAATGTGTACTATGGATATTGAACAAGTGGTAATTTATCTTCCATTGTATACCGGTCTCATTTTTTTCAATATTTCTTATCTTAGAGAAACAACGCGTAATTTATAGTTTTTTCAACGTTACACAAAAAAACTTGGTTGAACTTCCCTGGTGAAGTTCCGGTCTAGATTATAAAACCATTCTGACTTGCTGATGTGAAAATGTATGTCAGTCGTTGTTTAACTACACGGGTACGCTAAAATGTATATATGCAGCATAAATGTGCAATATGGATTAGATAAACAGTACAGGTGTATACCAATGAATGACTTCAAATTCAAAATCATAACTAAGATTAATTTCATTCATCATTTCGAGCTTTAATGTAAAACTTTGATAAATTGCATTCTGTTTTTGTTTGTTTACATTTCGCCAAATATGTGCACACTGCTGTGACCTCTAGACCGGATGTTCATTAGAGAAGTTCACGCAAGTTTTTCTGTAACGTTGACGAAAGCGTAAAATATGTGGAGTATCTCTGCAATATGAAATATTGAGACAATGTAACTGGTGCACGATGGAAGATAAATTACCGCTTGTTTAATATGCTAGGTACCCATTCACCGAACTGCGCGTTTTAGGTGAGAAATGTACGATTGAAATGGGTTAGTGCACTTTCTGGTTCATGACCATGGTTCTTATAGAATACCTAGGGGTAGGGTTATAACACGTACAGAGACATTGTCTTTTTGTTCTGGTGCCAGTGACAAGCTTTAGCTTTATATTCACAAAAATGTTTAAAATGTTTAAATATTTTGCATAATTGCTCTCGTGTTTTCTCAACTTGGACCGAGACACTGCAAACGTATACGCACTTACTTCTGCAGGCTGAACCGGAAGTATTCTTTCCAAAAAATATTGCAAGTTTTATCCCTAATTCAAAAAAATAGGCAGTCGACGTCTGTCCATCCGTCCGTCCGGAGCCATATCCAGGAAGTGGTTTGGAATATTTGAATAAAACTTTAAAAAAAACATGTTCACCACTACAGGGAAATGCGGCACTTCAAGTTTCAGT
Source organism: Mercenaria mercenaria (assembly GCF_021730395.1). NCBI lineage: Eukaryota > Metazoa > Mollusca > Bivalvia > Venerida > Veneridae > Mercenaria > Mercenaria mercenaria. The sequence continues at coordinate 36,841,091 of NC_069363.1, read as the reverse complement.
CAGACTGCGCAAGTAACACCAGAGTTATGGCCCTTAGTAGTTTCTAGGGTTAACTATATAGCCTAAGGGTACTATAAATATGGCAATTTCTGCTTCATAAGATGTGACATACTTGACGTAGAACTATGAAACTTTAACTGAATTTAGATCACCATAAAGTGGTAGTGCACACACAATTTCGTCAGGATCTCTTATTGCCTTTTAATTGTTTAAAAATCCACATAACAAACTAACCAATAGAAGAATTTCATTAAACTTCTTTAATTTTTTTCCCATGAACATTTATTATCAACATGTAAAGTTATGTACCAACTCCAAGTCACCCCTACCTCCCTGGTCACACACCCTCCCCTCCCCATCCCTCTCCCCCTCAATTTTTTTCATTTTTTAAAAACCTTAGACCTTCCATGAATATTTAACATGCAAAGTTGTACCCTTCCCCCACCTCACTCCTCCACCATATCACCCCCATCAACCCGATCATGCGCCCCCCCCCCCCCCCCACTCTCAACATTTTTTCCCATTTTTCATCAATATTTATTTTCAACAAACGTGAAGTTTTGCACCCTCACACGGTCACCCTCCCCCCTCTCCCCAAACACACAAACACATTTTTTATTCCTTTTTTTATTTTTTTCAAACCTTCCATGAATATTTATCAACATGTGAAGTTGTAACCCCCCACCCACGTTACCCCCTACGCTCTCTTAAGGACATCTGTTCTTTTAATTTCAAATGTAATGAAATTATTTGTTTCATTGTAACATCCTTAACATTTTGCCGGAATATATTTCTTTGCCATTCCTCACCACAAACCCATTCGGTGACGTATACCAATTCATCGAATTTGCTTGTTTAAAAAACGCATAATAATGTAGGAAGTATTAAGATGTAATCATAAATGTCTATTTTGCCTTCAGACAGATAGAGATAAAAGCTAATTTGCAAACAAGATATAAAATGATGAATGAAAGTTGTCGTCTTTCCACAAAGTGGCAAATAATATGTATAATATCATGAATAATTCATACAACTATTGTTACAATAATGGATGCTTATTTTTTACATGTATTGCTTTTGCAAGATGCAGAAGCGCTCAGAATGAAATCTACCGAATATTTAAAACCATGTAGATGACATTCAGCTGCTGAACACTTAACAACAAATACTGTGGCAATGCAATAAACTATACACTATTTCTTTGTGAAATTGTATTTCCAGCCGTATGAAAATGTAATTATTCTACAACTCTCTGTTACTTAAAGGTAAAAACTGTTAAAATTTGACTTTGTGTCTTCTCTTTAATGTGCGTTTTACTTAATTTATTTCACATGCTGAAGTCTCGAATTCATTTACGCAACTTGGTAGTCTATTTAAGTGCATATGTCTAAAGGATAAGAGACAAGGTTTGTGTCTTAAGAGGTTACGACCCAACTGTTTTGAGACATACCGCATGTCTAGTGTTCAACCCGTTTACAGTTGGACACTACACTTTCCTCTTTGATTGTGTCTGACGGAAGAGGGGGAGAACTCTATGATAAGCAGTTTTTAAATCCCACCAGGACTGAACTGTTTTGATGTCTGTCTTCTATCCTGTTTCCTCGAGCCCTTATGGGTGTTTCTCTTGTTGCTCTGTCTTCTGCAAAGGCATTGAGTACATACGTTTTTGGTTCTTAAGGTTTGCTTTTTATATATTTATACAGTGTTTTACATGTCATGCCCTTTTGTTTCCACTACGTGTGTTAGAGATTCACCTGGCGGGGATCACTTTTATTTACACTATCCCGTGTCTTTGAAAAATGGTGGGGGTAAGAGTGAGGTTGGGTGCACACCATAAACCGGTTTAAGCTCCCCAGTGGTGTTTTTGCCACTGACCGTTCCAAGGCGGTGCCCCACTGTGTTCCTTTATTTGTTCGTTTTGTCCTCGTGTGTTTACTTTGTATGTGTGTGTGTGTGTGTGTGTGTGTGTGTGTGTGTGTGTGCGTGTGTGTGTGTGTGTGTGTGTGTGCGTGCTGTGGGTTTTGTTTTGGGGAGGCTGCGATTTTGGAACATTGCATTCCCTGTTTGATATATTGTTTTTTTTGTGTCAAATTGTCAGATACATTTGAAACATATGCATCGATTGAAAATGTACTAACCTAATAAATCTCTTATTCTTGAAAATCTGTACATTTTCACATGTTGTGCAGTTTCCAGAACCAAGAGATTTCTTTAGTGAATTTGAATAATCTCAATTGCTACATTACCAGTATCGCACTGATGCAATTGGAAGACAGGCAGGAGACATAACTCTGAATAATTTTAAAGTATCATAATATAAAAACAGTCATTTGAAAGGTCTGGCGTCACTTATCGATTGTCATATAAAAAACCTAAATGCCAAATGATGACATATTTCGTGTAATTCAGTTCTAGATATAAATAACTATTTTAATGTTTTCTTAAAACGCAGATTTAATATCATAATTATTGAAAAACCTTTAGTTTATTTTACATGATTACCAAAGAATACGCTAAACACTCTACGTTACTTATTCGTAACCTTTGATCTCTCTAGCTTTGAATATCATTAGTTTGGTTCTACATTGATTAAACAAAAATCATAACTTTTATTACATACTCGTTTCTATTCCCCGTTAAGTTACACTGGTACCGGAAACGTCAATATTTTTCCATACACTGACGCCTGAATTTCATATCGGGTGCGTGACGTAATTCAGTGTGTGCTGTTGCACTATTTTTTTCTATTTAGTTCAGTATTGTCAATCCTATTCAGGCTATTGAACAAATTCATGATATTTACATTATATTTATACGTGTAGATGAGTATGTAATAAAAAGGTTATTATCTTTGCATCGGGAAATATGCACTCGTTTTCTGCGGAAGAATATTGCGCTCATAAAGTCGCGCAATATTTCCGCTGAAGAACTCGTGCATATTTCCCGATACAAAGCCAATAACCTATAAATATCGTACTTGTTCAAATACACCACACTGACAAGAATACATTGAATCAGTACGTTTTATACATTTCAGACCATTTTAACGTATATTCTATTTTGTTGCCATTAACAGTGACAGACACTTATGTGATGTTACTTGTTCATGGCAGGAAAATGCCGAAACGTCAGATTATATCTTTTAATGAAATTTTGTTCTTTTTTCCTGTCTGGCAATTTCTAGGGATCAAATCTGTCTTTATTTACCTTTTATATCGCATCTAATACATCGAAGATCAAAAAATGATTTTCTCGTCAAACCGCCCACTTCATTTACACACATGAATTGTTTCATAATTATACATTAAATATTGTAAGATATTTGTCTAAAATTGTGCTTTTAAAAGTCTCCCCGTACTTGGATTCAGTGTTATTATATTTTCTGGTTCTTTGGGATCATGGAGTCCATCCAATAGATGTGTAATAGAGTTCCGCTTAAGCCGGTGCTAGGGGGCTAGGGGCGTGAGAGGTGTTGGAACTTTTCATTACCTCTCATGAACAGACTCAATCAAACCGAGTCTGCTATCATTCTGCTCGGTTGCATCCTATGCTTCATAAGGATCTTTTTACAGAGTTTATAACGTTTACTTTAACTATTCACAACAAGATTGGGTAGAACCTCAAAAATGTGCGTTTTTAAAACGTATAGGCAAAACGAAAAAAAAACGTTTTGAAACAGAATTATGTCATGGTCAGGTGAGAATGCTTATATCGGTTTTAGACTTGACTCACAGCATGGAACGGAAGCCGATATAGCACAGGATTTGTATTCTGAGACCATTGGTTCGAGCCCAGGCTTTAATGCATAAATTCTCATACGGTTGCAATAATTCAAAGAATTTACCAGCATTGTTTCAGACATCAAGATATATTACGATAAATAATAAAAGAAACACTAAATATGCTATACCCCAAATAATGTTATAACAGTCAAACCTACAAATAAAGTGAACTATGTTTTATTTGCGGTAGACTTTAAATAGTCAGATGCAAATAAATGTTGCAATCTAACATAGGTTTTGGATCTTTTTTAATATTAGTTTAGAACTGTGTTTATTATATTCCAAGACCAGTTACCTCGGTGCCACATTGATATTTAAACGTTTAAATGTGTTATAATTGCCGATATAAACATTAATCACGTGAAAATAAAACTTACCTATTATAATCAAGTTCCAGCAAAGTCCTGTTTATAAACAACTGCAATAGCGCGTAGTAATATCCAGATAATTATATAATGAGCATTTATATAAAATTAGCCGCTCGACAATAATAAAACAAAACAAGCGCTAAAAACTAATCTGCTGACATATTGATAAATACAATGAGCAACTGGAGAGACAGCTGTACTGTATGGTAACAGATTTCCAATTACTGCAGCAGAAATTATAATACCAGTAACATAATTGTCACAGACCTTGAATCACAAATTAATTGTTTTTAAGTAAATACGAAGTAATTAATTCTTAATTAATTCTTGATGCTTGCCATGAAATTAGAGTCTAACTTTAATTTAACAGAAACTGCATATTAACACAAAGATTCCTTGGGTTTATTGCATAAAATAGCAATGCTGATTCTAATAATAGGAGAGCAATACCTAGGAAATGCATTTATTCGTAATGGTAAATAATAAAGATTGTTTAATTCGTTGAAATATACAGTATAAGGTTGGAATGTAGTATCCAATTAATTCAACAAAGGACTGAAAACAGCATTGTAACTTAGGAGTATATATTTAAGAAATATCAATGGATGCTGAAAGTGCCTGGTGTTCATTATAAGACTAGCATCTTAAGTGTATTTCAGCATCATTTAAACAATTTTACGAACACAGTACAAAAAGAATGTTTTGCGTTTGTTTCTAATTGTAAGAATACTTTGTTATCTCTTACATTCATTCAAAAATACATTTGTCGCACAATATCTATTCCAGTGTGACATCAAATTTAATCCAACCTGATAAATACAACCGAATTCCCCAAAATGTATATATTTCATGTGCAAGGGTGACTGGTGTTTACGAGACAAAAGCCGTCACGCAAGAATGAAATTTGACCTCCGAAGAAAACATACATTTACGTGTAAACGTAATTCTTACTCTAATGAATTTATTTCAGTTTAAAACACTAGTTCGTACTTTTGCTGCATTTGATGAAAAAATAGAAGGGAGTGCCGCCTAAATTGCATACGTAACGTACTAGTGGCGGTTGACGTCATGTACATAAGTATCAACGTATTCTAGTATCTTGTTACCTTTATTGTACTTAACAAACAGTGACATTAGATAGAAGGGATGCCTACGATGTAACATCTATAACGGTATACACACTTAAGAGCGCCAATGTAAATTCTTGACCATCGCATATGTTGAACGTAAATTATTAAATTCACCATGCATTTTGAATAGAAAGATGAAAACGTTTATTTTCGTATAAACATCATTGATGCAATATTATCAAATAGAACCCTCCGCTAGACTACCAGAGTGATTTGATGTCAATCGCAAAAACATAAATAAACTGGAGTCATTTGACAGAAAGTGCGGTCAAAATCGCAACTGACATTCAAACAGAACATTCAGTATTAGCTAATTCCCATTTTAAAACGGTAACATGTGATTTTTATTGTATTTAAGGCTACTTTACATTTAAATCGGGAACTACTTTTTTTAGCGGAAGGCGGATTACAATTTAACGTGTGAGGATTTTATTTTACCTAGAGGTTGTTGGGATATATAATCTAGCTCATCCGAAACGATAGACAGAATAAGATCATGAAAAAACAATTGCATTATGTCGTTTATTTCGCATGAACTCCGAAAACATACAACATCTTTCCTCAAAAATCAATAAGAAAGATGTGCGATAAAATTGAAAGAAATTGAGTTTTATTGTCATATGATTCCTTCTTTAAAAATCTAATGCACAAATTATTGTTTGAATATATTATATTTCTTCTGTCTACCTCGTAAACCAATTTACAAACCAAGTTCTGTTGTCGTAATTGCGAATTTTGAACTATATTCAACACGTCTCATTAGTTTATGCAAGTTTGTTCATTTGCTGCAGATGATCTACAGATATGAAGCGTTTGCAAGGAAGTTGTATCGGATTTTCTGGCGATTATAGTTTTTCTGCAATTTTTTGTTCACCCGTTATTGCCAGGAACATGGATTTTATAAATTCTTGTGGGAAATAAATATTGTAATCAGTTCCTTTATCAGAAAATTAAAGCTATTTCATCTTTGTTGTTGAGAACTCCACAAATAGATGAGAATGTATGCATGTGCTCTTGTCCTAAACGTCATCTTTCCAGCAGCTTCCACATCCAGTATCCAATTTATCTATATGTTATAAAATCGGGTTTTCATAATAGTAGCTTGATCTCGGATGCTGAATTCGGCTCGAGAGACTTTTGCCAGTTCGGATAACACTAGCCGAATACAAATTCCCAGCCACTGTTATATTGATCCTTTTATTATACACCTCCACCTTTTTGTTTGTCCTTTTGTTATCTCCAATCTTTTAACAATTTATTAATGTTAAAATAGAACTGAGCAGCTTTTGTGTGCACTACTAGTATTTATAGGACTGTGTCAGGTAATGCATATTAAATAAAGGTTGTCCGGAATATGTAATACAAAAGATATAATTCGAATGTTTTCTACCTGTACGTATATTTGTAAACCACAAACCGTATTTTGACAGAATTTATATGGATATATAATTATCCTAAGAATGCCGAACGGAAATTGACGTCCAGAACTTTTAAGACAGAGTATATGAACTATGGCATCTTTTTTTTCTTTTCTTTTTACTATTGTATTATTCAACATTGCTATCCTCAGTTTGGGGATAAAGAAAAATTAATAACAATATTTCGTCGTCTAAAAGAGAAAACTAATATAAGACACAGATTCACTCCTTCCCTCTCACCCCGTAACAACATTTTCTTTTTAATGAATTGACTCCATGAATCAAATTTTCAAAACTTATACCAATACCAAGTCTTTGTAATCACAAGTTTTAAAAATCAGTTATGCTTGCAAGAAAAAAATACAGATATTTTTTATTTGTGCGATGATTTCTATCATCAAGTCGATAGAAAAGCGAAAGTCTGAATTCTGTATTCATTTCACAGTTTGATAGACTAAGTACAAGTTTAAATTACAATTTTGAAATGAAAAAAATAATCAGTATCAATGAACTCCAAGTTAGTTTTCATTGAAAGTATACAAAAATATTAATTTTAGGTCACATGGCAACTACCTCTGATGGTAGAGGATGACCCTAGGTGTCTTTTCGTGTGGCGGGCACCTTGGTAGAACCATTGACTATCCGTAAGACAGCTGGATGGCTTCCTCATATTAAGAATTCAACGCCTTGAGCGGAGGTCAGCGACCTGAACCACTCGGCCATGGAGTCACATTGTGATGTAATTGTGATAGTTAGAGAGCTATTTATTTACTAATTTATCAACGTACGCTATTGCGACCATACTTTTTAAAAGTTCTCAAATTTACATGCCATTACTTGTGTGCGATGTTAAAACTGTAACGTGGACATTAAAACCAGTACCTTGTCAGATTTCTTTTTTTTTTTGCAAAATCTCTTCACTTACATGAAAGAATTGTACTGTGTTTGAAATAATGAAACAAAACGTAAATCGTTATGCTGCTTTGTCGTTATGCACGTGCAAAGACTTGTGCAAATACAAATATTTCAGTGTGTCATTTTACCACTAATATATACAGCAAGAAAGCAACATCAGTATCCTTTTTACCATTATACAGAGAATAATGGCGGTATATCTGAGAAAGAAATAGGCTATGTTTAAGGATACGCAACATCAGAACAAAATATGTAATAGCATGTCCTACCTTCGAACTCAGCAAGAAAAACAAATATTACAAATAATATCATCTATTGATAAGATGTTGTGTGAAACGTCTTTCAGGTTTTTATGAAATATAGTAATTTTGATATATATTATATAAACTATATGTAATGATCCTTGCGCTCAATACTTTGGATCAATTCTCCGAGAACCCCAGTATTACTAATGAGAGGTTCGCAGACGCAATATTTGTGGAGCACTCGACAATAAATATAAATCATCCGTAATATTATGATTTATGACTTCGATGCAATACTTTTATACCGTACGAGACTTAATTGAATGGCCGGCTGTAGTTATCAGGATTACATTAATGAAATGGGCTTGTACATGTTATATTTGATGGCATTTGGCTCTTTAAAATTACAAAACAGGAAAAGCATTGATCCAGGATTGCAGCAAACGTACATGTATATAAATGCTGCAAATGGCATTTGGGTGTTTAAAATTACAAGTTAGGAAAAGCAGTGGTCAAGGATTGCAGGAAACGTACATATCAATGCTGCAAAATGTAATATTTTTCCGTTACAGCTTCTTTTTGTTGTGGGCCTACTTTGCAAATGCGTGGCTCTGTGGCTATGTTTTAAGTGCTCTGTGCTTCCGAGAAATTTACAGTTGCCTATTATCTTTTATATATTGATTTAGTGATGTACATTTATCTGTAAACGTGTCACCTTAAACATATCTTAATTTGGTATGTATAATTTGTTCTGTTGAACCTTGATTTGTTATGGAAGTTATTAGGGCAGGCACGATAATCTTTACACATTCTGTATCAATTTGACACAATGCATGCGGTAGTACTTTCTTCTGGATATCAAATGTGGACAGAAGGAATCTTCTTAAATACACACGTAGTTGACAACAATCCTTTCTAACTAATTCTGATTTAGCGTTAATATTTCGTCTTACAATTCTCCATAGGAATTCAAAAGTAGTCCGTATTCGGACTCCATGTTTGTTAGCACTAGAAATTCAAATATCTGTAAAATAATGCCCTTTGCTTCTCAAACCGTTTAAATCTAAGTTTGAATTTGGCTTGTACAGGTAAAGAAATGGAATTTGTAGTAAAAATAGTAATATTATATACTCGAATTCATTCTATGCACTGTACAAATTTATCTTAATCTATATGTTTGCATTGTTTCATGGACAAAGAATAAAATCTTTAAATAGATCCTTTGGAAGAAAAATATAAAGAAGAATAGCAGACTCGGTTTGATTGAATCTGTTCATGATAGATAATGAAATGTGCAACACCTCTCACGCCACCTAGCACCGGCTTAAGCGGAACTCTATTACACATATGTTGAATGGACTCCCAAAGGACCAGAAAACATAACAACACTGTTTTAAATTTCATAATATACATTTTAAGAACTTGTTGTAGATAACTATGCTAATTGGTGCGCTTAATACTAGTTTTTAACCCACTATTGCGTTTATGATTTCGAATAAATATGTAAATAAAAGCTATAGATATCACTTTTGAACCTAAAACTGAAATCCTGACTTTAAATCTACTGCAAACACTCACAGACCCTGGTTGGCATACGTGATCGTGATTGTTATATTCAGTTGCTTAATTTATATTCTGTTTGTAGCAATAACTATTAAAGCGTCCACTATGACTCAGGAAAACAAGTTACGGACTCTTAACTTCAGCTAAATGTAAGTATGTTTTAATGAATCTCCTTAAAGAATATGCGATTTCCGATATGAAAGAAATAATTTTTCGAATAATAGGCTGGTGTTCTATCAGTATGCAATTTGCTTTCCTGTATTATAATCTTTTTTTCTGTTTAAATGCCAACAAGAATTCCTTTCAAATAGCTTATTCTGCAAATCCATTTTTAATTAGTTTTCAATAATTACTTCTCGAGCAATTGCAATCTGAGATTTTGTCTCATGGGAAACTTCAGATTTTCTCGGAGTGCAATGGCATTATGCAGAGTGAAGGTCTATTAAACTGTTGCATTTTTGTGTTGGGATTTTCTGTTAAAGCCGCATTTGCAAGAAAAGTTTACGAAAAATGGTACAAAGTTTGGATCACCAGAAATTTAGCAAACCCTTCGCTTCCTTCCCTATGGAACTAGGGCTGACGCTAGAGGATTAAAACTGATAGCGGCCGAGATATATTTCGACGGTCCAACATCATCCGAAATGCTTGGCAAACATCAGTGATCATGTCGCAAGGAGGCATTATCTGCAGAGGTTCATGCAAGTATGAAGTGGATTGGTATGCTAATACTTACACAATGGCAGACTCATGTCAGTAGCTGGAGCTGGCTCTCCGTTAGATGGTCGAAAAATCAAGTCCTGTTGATCGTCTTGTTTAACGTAGGTGGGTCTTATGAATCTAGATTCAGTTTCATATACAAAATTCTTTGAAACAGGTTTGCAAAATACAATTATTTATTCATGCCATGTTTTCAAGAATTTATACAATTATGCTTGAAGTAAATGTACCCGCTTACATCGTTCTGAATCTCTCAATGCAATCTTGAATATTTTGATGCGACATGGAACCTGCTTCCGCTTACACAAACATTTTTCAGATACATTGGCTAAGGATTTTATAAATTCTGTTTTATGGACATCATTACGTTATATATTTGTTAAAGATGATGTGGAATTTCAAAGACAAGATATGAACAGATGCGTTAAACAGTTTGTTTTTTTAATTCATGAGAGGAAATTAAATGTCCAACGCCCTTCAAAACAACTTAAGACGGACCATAAATAATAACAACACACGGTATAAATACGGGGAGACATTTTACAACTATTTAACTGTTGTCTTTATGGTAAAATAAAATCTGTAATAAGACCCTTTGGAAACCACTAGCATTGTCTTAATAGGAATTGTTTTGTATAAAGTAACTGAATGGACACAAGAATCTACAATAACTAGTAAAACAAGAGCGTAGAACACGAAAATGCCCCCCTTTATGCATTCAGTAACTGCACAAGTATTGAAAGTATTTGGTCACTGTACACTTGACGTTTGACGTACTGACCTCAAATCAATAATTAACGGTCATTTACCAGACTGAGTCATAAGTGACATCCGTATCAAATGTGATCTTAGACCAAAGCATTCCTTAGTTATTTGGCAAAATATGTTCTATTGTTCTGGGTCAATGTGAACTTGACCTCTGACCTACTGAACTCAAAATCAGTAGGGGTCATTTGCTGGTCATGGTCAACCTCTCTATTACGTTTCGTCATCCTAGGCCTAAGCGTTCTCAGATTATCATCCGGAAATGGTTTAACTGTTCCGGGTCACTGTGACCTTGTTATTTGACCTACCAGTCTTTAAATCGATAGGGGTCATCTGCTGGTCATAAACAATCTACCTATCAACGTTCATGATCCTTAGCTCAAGCATTTGTGAGTTATCATCCGAAAACCCATTGGTCTACGGACCGACAGATAGACAGATCGGCCGACATCTGCAAAATAATATACCCTCCTTCTGCGAAGGAGGGTATAATAACAACCTTAAGTACAACTAGAAGGAACTATTTAGTGATTGTCATACGGCACTCACAGATTGATAGTAATTAAAATCAAGATAATTCAAAATTCTACCCATTTTAAGCAGTGTTTAAAGATTGTGTTTGTATACTTCGGCATAATTGTTAAATTGAATCTGAAGTGATACAGCGATATTGGTGTTGCCTTATTAAGATCATTTTTCCTACAAGGCTATTTTGGGGCCTTTTGAGGAAACATTTCATCAGTTAAAACACGTTTGACATCTTAGTTCTTCAGTATTTCTTCGATGATTTTATTCGGGTAGAATAATGGTTTGCACTTTCATTTTTATAAGTAGCCATAAACTCATACATTTTGCAAATCGAATCATGTCAATATTGGATATTTTACTAATATATAATCGGAGGAAAAACTGTTTGGTTCTCATATGTAAGAATATATAGCTATAGGTATGATATTTCTGCAATTCTTTTCATTTTTTAAAGTTTTATTTACTATAATTACCATTCCATTTTTTCTCTTATCTGTAGTAATAATTGTTTACTCTTGTAAAAATTTTCAACTAATACACATTAAAAAGATAATTTTGACTCATTATTTTTCAACTTTCGGTTTTTTAAATATAAATCTGGTATGTTACATTTTTGGTTTTATATTTCCTTAACCGTAGATACAAAGTGCTTTGAAAGGGCTCAAATCTTGTTTCAGTTGCCATGACAAAGCTACCAACAACCTAAATATATTACCAGCTATCCCTTGCTTAAAATGACAATTTTGCCAATATTAATGCAAACTTTTAATGATGCAAATTTGATTTACCTCATCAAATGTTATCGTTTGGTATATAGTGATGCCAACGCCATTGATGTATATGTGTGTAAATGTTTTTGTGTATCCTCAAATGGCCATTGTCAAATGATAAATGGTAAATGTTCATCGTGAAATGGGAACAATAACTTAAAATTGCTTATTGCTAATTTAGATAATGAGATTAATGTGTAAGTTGTTGCATGACATTTTAACAGTCCTTGATCTTAGTTAGCTCGTAAAACTGCATAATCTTTGAAACAAAACCAAATGTAACGAAAAAAGGCAGGAAATGCAACTATTTGAAATAATATGAGTGCTATTCTCTAAAACTTGTCATCGATTTGTTACTGAAAATTAAACTAACATATACCTAAGATTTAACCCTAATTCATTACAAATTGTCTAGACTTCAAGCCAGTTTCTTTGCCTATTTAAATTTGACTTTTTGTCATTAACACATTTAACAAAAACATACCTTAAAGACGCGCCACAGAATAACTACATTCTTTTGTATTTCCATGATGGTCATTATACATGATTTGCATGAAAAATATGAGACATACACGAATATCTAAACATTGTATTGAATAAATAAAGCAGTAAGCACAGCATTTGATGTATTAAGTTGACTTTAGACCACCTTTTTCTACAGTGTAAGATAATTAGGTATCTATGTTTTTAATACCGAAAACAAATTGACTGAATACGTTTGCGGATGTAATTGTAAAGTACATTTATTCAGGCAGGGCTTAAATTGTTCACCTGTCACCTTGCATTATACCTGTAATATACCAGTATTATCGGAATGTTTTTCACAAAGTTCGTATGGGAAGAAAAGTAGGTCACTATGTTGTTTTGTGTCTTTAAGGTGTATTTCATCGACGTTAATATGTTTCTTAGTTACACCCTGTAGATCAAAAAAGCCAGTAAAGTGACAGGAAATGCTCGGCTGAAACATTAGTTAAACATACAATATATCAGGTTAAGATCCTTGTTTGTCTAGAATATAAGACAATGATATAATTTAATTAAATCATTATTACTTTTACACGTTAAAAAGCACATGCCAGCCGTAAAACAATTTGATGAACTATTCTGAACTGAACAGTGTTCCTAAAATTCAAACTCTTATACATGTAATATATGTGTAGTCTTCAGTCCAGTTTTCTGTCATATCTTCAGACGCAATCTGTTGCAACTGCGCTGCAATAGCTCTTAATCAGTTTATTATGCAGATGCTTTGACGTTGCTCTCTGACATTTATTAACAGATAATAAAAGTTATCAAACTGGATTACGTTTGACTGTAGTCACAGCAATGGTAATATAATTTTACAACAAAACAAGTTCTTAAGAATTAAATGCAAATAAAACCATAATTGTTTGTCTCGCTGTTACTAGAGTAAAAACCGGGAGGATTGCTGCAAACCTTTATTCTCCTCTTACATACCAGTAAACAGTTCTAAGATTCCCTGTTAGATAGATTATTCTTGACACCATTTAATTTATAAATGAACAAAGGATAAATGTGACATTTCTCTAATTACCATCATGCTACCGGCGTCATTTTACGATCATTCATCCAATGTTTATTGTATTTTCTTATTTGTGTTTTATATTTTGATACTGTTGAACAATTCAATAGTGTATAAAGACCTCAAGAAGAGATAATTAAGTTGTTTAGAATTGCTTTTCATTTGTAAGTTGACGGAAAGCCAAGTATCAGACATACTTAAAGTTGTACAAGAAAAAATAAGGACTAAGATCCAGTACGAATAGGTGAATCAAAGAACTTAGCTTTCAAAAAGAAACCCACGCAGCAGTGTATGTATAGACAGATAACATAAAAACGTGGACAAAGTAAAACATATAGGCAATGTTTAAGGACAAGAAAAACGACACGTAAATGAACACATGTAGGCGTCGCCTTGGAACAGTAAATGAAAAAAAAATACCACTGGGGACCTTAAACTGGTTAATAACATTTAAACCCTTACTGTTTATCCCTACCTACCATGACAACTCTCAACAAAGGCACATCTCATCTCATAAATACCTCAATCCTGCTTGCAACCAACAGTGTCTATTTATATTAAAAAAATGCAATAAACTGAAAATGCATAAACAAGGGCGTGGACGGTAGCATGCATTTCCACTACCGTCCATGAAGAGGCTCAATCAAACCGAGCCTGCAACATTTTCGTTTTTGTCGTGTTGAGCGACCTGTGAAGTTTGTTTAGTTCTGCCCATTGTTTTCTCGTTTGGGGCAAACCCTTTACTTTATCTGGGGACCAAACGCCGTTCTTCATGGAATTACACGCCTCAACACGTGTATCATTGAAGGTTCCATGTTCAGCGCCGTTTGAATACATCTGCGGATGTCTCTAAATTGCTTTTTGTACTGTTAGCATGTGTAAATATTATGTTCTGCTCAACCCGGGGCAAGATCTAGAGGCCGTGGACGTTAGCATGCATTTCCACTACCGTCCATGAACAGGCTCAATCAAACCCAGCCTGCATCATTTTCGTTTTTGTCGTGTTGAGCGACCTGTGAAGTTTCCACTTTTCTCTATTTGATGAAGTAAAAATGTCATGAGTCTAATAATTCACTGTATATTTTGGCAAATATAAATGTAAATAGTTCAAAATCGGCTCACAGGTGATCCGAGATCATGTGAAAATCATATATCCCGAGACAACCTATTTTCGGCAACAACCTGTTTCTGACGACCCCGGAAATCCCCTTGAAATACATCACATCCGGGTCAAGTGTGCGCGTTTTGTTTACAAGCAACACGGAAATGTCACGCAACTTTCTTTGAGTCAAAATTGAGATTAGAACCATAAGTATTTTTAAAAATTATGTGTCGCACGTGTTTTTGCATAATTTTACTATTCCCAAATTTTCCTCACTAGTAAATCAATATTTCTTGCATATAGACTGAATGTTTACAATCCCAAGTGAGCTCGCTAGATTAATGTCTAAACACTGCCCCCGTCAATCATTTCTATACTTCACGGAAAAAATAACGCGACAATATGTAACTGGTACCTTATCAACATATTGGAAACTTGTTTACTAATTGAAATTTAATTGATTATTTGGCTTTTGTAATCCTAATGTGTTTCCATTCTTTTTTCAGCACCATATACCTGAAAGGGGGTCATATGACCCAGATAGCTTGACCAAGGCTTACATTGCTGTCAAAGAAAATAATATGTCAACAAATAAAGCATCAAAACTATTCTGCGTGCCAAGAACCACGTTTCAAAATAGACTTTATGGTAAAGTTAATTTTGAAACAATTAAGTCTGGACCTCAACCTTTGTTTAACCAGGAACAGGAGGCACTTCTAGCTGGCCATTTAAAGACTATGGATGATGTAGGTTATGGATACTATACATTTAGCATCTGACTATGCAGTAGAATTATGATTAAGGACAAGAACCATCCACTCACTGACAGGTGGTTGTACAAATTTTTGAGCAGTTAGCCTGACATTGGTGTGAAGAAACCTCGTAGCTTAGAGATTGCAAGGGCAAAGTCAGTAACTTGGGGAGCAGTTGACAATTTTCAAGAGCTTGACTATATCCTTACCAAGTATAACCTACATGGCAAGCCACACAGGATCTTTAACATTGATGAGAAGGGTTTGGACACTGCGCATAAGCCTCCAAAGGTTATAGGTGGGAAATTCTCAAAATTGTACGCCATGACATCCGGTAACTCTACTTGTCACAATTTCATCCGGGAATCTGGTGGCAGTGTAGTTACACGCTATGAAGTCTGCAGATTGGCTTGTAAAGTATATTCCAGCACCTTGACTCCTGGTAATATTCAATCTGCCTTCAGAAAAAGTGGAATATATCCCTTTGACCAGAGTGTGATCACAGATTGTCAAGTTGCACCATCAACATCCTTTGAAAGAGACCCTGCACACTCAGATGTAGCTGAATCTTTTCTACTGAATAGAGGTGGAAAATATTGTAGAATGTTCAGAAGGCCAAAACAAAGAATACTTTAAGTAAGATAATTGGTGGGAAATGTATCACAGAAGATGACATTCTTGATAAAATCATTGACCATGACAAAAAAAATACAACTCAAAATGTAAACAACCAAAGAAATTTGTTAATCAAATTAGTAATAAAAGTAAAAGAACCATGAATGTAGAACTTTCAACATTAGGTATTAAGACAAAGAAACCAGCTTTAAGTGAGAATTTTTCCAGCTCAGAATCAGATGGTGACATGCATGAAAATGACAAGTGCATTGTATGTATAAGGTGCTAAGAGGCCTGAACTTATTTTAGTAAACTGGGGACAGTGTGATACCTGTAATGGATGGGTACACTTGTCATTTTAAGTAGTACCAGGGTAATCAGAAGGGGAGATAAATTCATTTGCCCTAACTGTAGTGAGCTCACCAACTCAACTAGACATTTCAGTCAATAAAAAGACAATTGTATATACGTTACTGACAGTTCAAAGAGTTCAAAAACAGTTGATAATTTATTTAAAGTTAACATGTACAAGTTCCAGTTTTAGTGACACGTAGACTTTTTTGTGCAGTATACTTTTACTACAACTGCTGGAAAGTGGTTGTATTGAATTTTTTTAAGGCAAATTTGGTCAGCCAATTAGGATAAACATAAATGAAATAAAAAGCAAGGTAAGAATTTTTAATTTGTTTCTTGCGTAAAGTAGAGATGTTCTAAATAATATATATACTTTCTCTAACATACTTAAAATACGGAGCGATTAACCGTTAGACTGCCGGAAACGGGTTGTAACAGCGTATTTTGGAGTCGTTTAATAATGTCTGTGATATTGAGTCTCTATTTGCATATACAGCCAAAAATGCCTTGGGTGGTTAATTCTATAAAACCAACCTATAATGCTTTAAATTTAAAATGCTGACAACTAGTAATAATTTCAAAATTAATTGATGATTTATTTCTGCATCCTTAGTGCGTGCCTATGTACCCTGTAAAATATTTAGAATATTTGTACTCTGGCTATTTTCTAATGATTTTGCTCTCCGCACCAAAAGTTTCTGATACAACGTATTATCAAATATTGAATCCAAACCATGATCATCCGTTGGGAAATGACCTAAGAAAATAGTGCTTATACTTACATATGTAAAAATAAGGAATATTAAAAAACAGTATACCAGGAACAGACTTTAGAGTATTTAAATATTTCTCAACCGAAATGCATAAAATTCGGTTAATAACATGCTTTGATAACTATCAAACTGTAAACCTAACTACTTCTGCGCTTGTATGCATTTTTTATTTTCTTTTTTTAGCTTACGTCATTCCATATTAATGACAGTCATTTATCTCATCAGTAACGCTATAACCAATATTTATTTGCTGCATATCATCGACAGAAACGGAATGTATATCCCAACATTTGTATAGAAGTTGTATCAAATTTTCTAGAAGCTACTGTTTTCTGTCATAAAACCTTATATTAGTTTTTACAGTAATTGTTCATTTAAATGCGCTGTATGAGAGTTTATGCGTCTCTATAATGTTTCGAAAATTTAATATTACACGTGGGAACACCAATAACTTTTTTGAAGAAATCTCATTTGTTCATTATAGCCAGTTTGGCAGTAAGACTAAGTGTGTTGTTCAAAGATTATTAAAATCTGATCAGTTATTGTAGTATACATGCTCAGCTTTATAAATAAAATTCTGTAAACAACTTTATACTTTGTCATTGTCAAAGAAATTCTGTAGATGATATTGAAACAACGTGTTAAGTGCAACTTCATATCTATTTTTCTTGATTGTGTCTTACGGAACAAAAGAAGACTCTGCTTTTAAGGCCTGCTGTGACTGATATGTGACGTTTGATGTACACCATATACTGGTTTCAAAGACCCAGTGACAGTTCTAAGGCAATGCGCTTCTGAGTTCCTTTATTGTTTGTTTGATCCTTGTTCTCTTATAAGTGTACTTTGTCAACGTATTTTGTGTTATTGTCTATAATTTAAACATCTTTAGATGCGCTCCCCAAAAGGTCTGGTTCCGGAGACACTGCATTCTCAGAACGAACACTGCTATTTCTGTTGGATGTTTGCAATTGTTTTTTGTTTCCGATTCCATACTTCCTATGATTAAGATTGAACAGAACAAATAGCCTGTCACCATGTGTAATTAATTTTCACACTTTACCAATCCTCGTGAGATTTTTTCTACCATCAGTGCAAATTCAAATGCACTGCTCTGTTAAAGTAATCATCTTCATGTGTCAATTTTTAAGAGAGAAATAACACTCAATACACAAACATTTCTCATTTGCGACTATTTGAGGAGACAAAACAAAGCCACAGAAACACCTCAATATTAAATGTTAACAAACTTAATCATCAACTTTCATCCATTTCAGATTGTGTGTAGAAAGAAAATTTCATTCTTATCAAATAGAGTATAAATCTGAACCATCTTCTACGACAAATAACTAATTTAACACGCAGAAAATCTTAAGTTTGATGCCCGATAAAACTTTACATTTAAAAATTCATATAAGCAGTGGTTTGAATTTCATATGCTGAATGAAAAACTTAAATATATATTTTCATACTATTCTACATTCTTTGAAATTCAATGGAAATTTATGAATACAAATTTTAAACATTTTATGTGCATTTGCGTCTTTATAGAAGGTAAAGTTCTATATTTCTTTTATGACTGTCTTTTTTGATAACTTTTATCTCTTAATGATTATGTAATCAACATACAGGCTGTAAGGTTCATCGTGCCAAAAATATATTTGTTTTTTTTGTTTAGATTCATGTAAAGTTTAGACGCGTCCACCCCTACACTTCCTTTGAATATGAAAAGATTGGAATATAACACTTTTGTTCTGTATATTTAGTTTCCACATTTGGCATATTTACTCTGTCAAGCATTTTCGTAGGCTGTCGTTGTGTCAGCATTTGACAGTTGCGATCTTATTTTTCAATGCTCAGATATATCGCATAATAAAGCATGAATAAAGCATCCATAAATACTTATACAGCCTTAGTCTAATTTTAAGGATTTTGTACACGGCCCAGGCAATATTTTGAAATGTTTACTATTATATTGACAACCCCATGAACATGGAAAAGCAGGCAATTCGGAGTTTCCTATACAGGAAAACATACAGGAACAAACAAGTTTATTGTATGCACAGACAGCTTTTACAATAATTTTGTCATTTGAAACAAGTTTATTTTCTTTCTTCCTCTCATGGGTGCATTAAATGCTCTTGCATACTGGTATTAGATTACTGTCCTAACTCAATTTGAAGACAGGACGGAAACTTTATAGAAATACAAAATGTTTCATGTTTTATTTGCCCTTTCTCATATAGGCATCGCGTGTTCTCTTACTCAACTGCGTTTCAGTATGTATAGAAAGCATTGTACCGAACTATGCATGCTCATATCACTTGTAAGGTAAAAATGGCTGCGTAAAAAGTTTATACAAAAAGGCATTTAAGGAAGCGAAAAGAAGTAAATTCAGAGGGTTTTATTTTACTTTCTTATATAAACACCCCTATTTTTTCTTTTCCTATAGTAGGGATATAGTTCTTTATGAGAAATTAGTCTCTGGAAATGTGATATACAAGAAAAGATCGAAATAATGTTGTCAAGTAAATAGATTTTACATGCAACAAGGAAGAGCCGGATTTAGTGGTGTTCTCCCTACATAATACCTTCAAACCGTTATCTCGCAAATAACAACACTGATATTTATTATCTACGATGTAATTGTCAATTACTAGGTTAGGTTGTGCACCAGTCAATGTATATCCGATATTTTTATTTGCTGCAAAAGTAGATTGTTTAATTTTATCCCTCGTTATCATTTTATGATACATGTTGACTAGCCAAGAAGAGTACATGTTGTCATTTTTCCCTGTTGAATACTCATCCTTGCTTTTTTCCACTTCCCCAACCAACCTCACCCTTTTGTCAAACCCCTCTTGCATATAATTACAATTTACTCGTTTTAGATTTTTGAAGCAACCAGTCTGACATATCTACTTTGCTATACATGGCTCTCTGGCTGTGTTTGGGGTAATCTGTGCTCCCGGGAAATAAACCCTAAGACTTACCTTTCATTTATTCAAAGTACTTGTATTATCTATGTGTCTTAAAGTATGAAAAACCAAAAGGAGTAAATGTAGTTAAAACCTGTATAAACGCAAGCTTTTATGTTTATGTATTGTACTGGTGGGTATTTTCAAGGACAAAATTATATGTTTTGACATTTGATACAACATGCAGAAAAGAGAAAAGAGCTATGTCCCATGTCAAAATCTCATGAGACATTTTTTTTTTGCATGAGCTTGCAGGTAAAGCCCTCTTTCCACGTCTTTTAGGTATTTGTACAACAAACATCCGTGAAAATATACCATTTTTCTCAGTCTCGGTTCGTTATTTAGCCCTACAGTCAATTCATTACGTTAAATACGTCTATGAAATGGGATATATTATGTGTGTGGGTGTGTGTGCTAAATGCACAAAAGATGTCGCTCTCTAACTAGAACAGTTTTTATCCAATGCTTACTAAATTTGATCACAATATCTTGGCCAAGTTCGATAACCATTTGGATCGTCTAAGCGTCTTAGCCTTCCTGCAGTTACGACCCTTGTATTACTCAAAATTGGAAACATTGACAGTGTCCTCTCTCTAATTTGTTGCAGTTTTTATCTAACGTTACAATACTTGGTCACAATGGGCATGATATTACGGACATGTTCTATATGTAGCTGTTTAGTCAAAAGTAATTGGTTCTGATGGACGTATATTGTGACAGTTTGGCATTCTTACTGTTTGTAATAATAAAAGAGGTTTTTCATTCTGTTTCCAGTTTGCTGTTCAATTCTTAACAGTTTTGTATGTATTGAAACAAATCATTCATACGTTATGTTCTTTGCATATTAATAATTACCATGTCCTTACCTACTTAATTTTAACATATAATAGCACACATGCTAAACTTTACCTTCAAAACAAACAGTTGTTGCACTTTATAGCATAGTATAAATATACATTTACTGGAAATAATTAGATACAACTAAAAGCGTCTCTTGTCACCATTTTATGTCATTACCACGAGTGTTATAGTTTGAATACGTTTGCAGCTCTATGAATTCAGACTGAAAAGTATGGCAACACTACAAAACGAAAGAGCAAGAAAATAACAGTATGTAGACATTACAGACTAAAGGACGCGCGTCATTTCATAAGCATGATTTGGTTAAAATTGACTTCATTTATTACCTCGAGATAGAAATACGAAACAAATTTTCAAACACTGCTATTTGACTTACTGTGAACTAAACGTACACACTCATGTAGTTATATACGCTAGCAGTTAAGGCTGACATTGTGAAACCTGATATTGTGAGATATCTAAAATGGATCGCGGCATGGATTCCCATGAAAACAAATGATTAAATGGGTTTCAGAAATTATCTCTGATGCAATCAGACGTGTTGTCTCTAGAGAGAAGGCAGACGTTCAAGGACGGCATTGGCATTACACAGAATGATGCACTTTCAGAGAATTGATATTTATTGTTTGGATGACATTCAAGCAATGTTAAAAATTACAAGAATACTACCAGGAATTAGATAAGACTATAACAACGTTTTTAATGAGTGATAACTAGCTTTAAACGAGTTTCAAGAATGACACGACGGATCGATTATCAAAATGAGTTAACTGGTTTGCATTTATTCCACACTTTTTTATTTTTAACTCTTCCAAATATCAATGTAGCTTGTTATAGGAGGGGAACCCGTATTAAAGCAACCAAAGCAGAAATAGAACAAACACTGACAAAAATATCAACAGTCGAGTACACTAACGATACAGGTGGTAAACGGGCAATCCATTGCCCGCTGGGAATACGCTTAAAATGGGTTGCGCGAGGTCCGGTGCCGGTTTTTGGTGTAAAAAAGACGAAGTTATATTTTTGCTCAGTATGATACAATTATAAATGTTCTCGAAAAAGCAAAAAGCTATTCGACACAAATACATAAAACATCATACGCGTGAAATATCTTGTTTATAATTTATGATTCGGCCCTATTATCACAAAACTCTGGTGACACAAAGTTGAGAAGAAGAAAAACGAAATCAGCAAGAATGCCAGTTTCTGACCTCATATGCCTTAGTTGAAGACATCTGACGTTGATAAACCAACTGTAATACAGTAACAAACATCACATTCATTTGCTTCAAATTCTGCTTACGTGGACATAATTAACAAAACAAAAATCATCGGGAATGGGGTTGTGTCCGGGAACGGGGTTGCTCGTATACATTTTAATGTCAAAATTTCCTGTCACGTATGTGACTGCAAAACTAGTATGCGCCTACGTAGGTACTTATAACTGTATTATTATTATAGAATGGGACCATATTTTAACACAATTGGAGATAATGAAATACCCGTATCGTATCATTTCCGAACGAAATGGTACAGCTGGCCTTAGAAATGTAATAGTAATTATAATGCAAATATAGTCATGATGTAAACATGTATAATTTTTACATTTTAATCTGGGCTGTTATCCTTTTGTTGACAAAATGCCGTTGGCTGCATTTACACAATTCTAATTTCATGGTTATGGAGTTGCTGCCTGTGCATTTGTGGACACTTTTCTGCCGGAGTATTGTTGATGCAAAAATCAAGATGTCTTTGTGCTGAACTGTTTCTACACAGGTCGCGCGTATATGTAACAGCAATAAAAAGAGAACACAGATCTACGCATCGCAGGGTCGTGAGTTCGATCCTCGGGCGAGACGTATGGTTCTCCTCTACCTCTGATTCATGCGGAGAGGTTGACACACCGACGGAAGTACCGAACCTCCGCTTAAAATTTAGCTCAGTAGGGAGAACGCAGATCTACGGATCGCGGGGTCGTGAGTTCGATCCCTTGGCGGGGGGCGGGGGCGTATATTCTCCGTGACGATTTGATAAAAGAGTTTGTGTCTTAAATCATTCGTCCACAGCTCTGATTCAAATGGGGAAGTTGGCAGTTTCTTGCGGAGAACAGGTTTGTACTGGTAAGGTATCCAGGAACACTGGTTAGTGGTGAACTGCCCGCCTTTACATAACTGAAATACTGTTGAAAAACGGCGTTAAACCCAAAAAGGTCTGCTTAACTTAACTGCTCACCCAAACATAACTGAAATACAGCTGAAAACGGCGCTAAACCCAAAAATCCAAAAATCATGTTTCCTGCTCTTATGTAGCCCAATATTTTGAGACAGAAATATAAACAACACCAAATCATAGACAGAAAGGATTGTTTCACATGAAAATCGAACAGTATACGAAACATGTATACCGGTATTACTCTACAAAACAATTGTCAATTTACTGACCTAAAAAACGATTTAACAAACGAGTCACACTTTCTGACAGTTCATCGCCTTTAAAAATACGATTTTCAGAACAGTTTGATACTTTTGCAATAATGCGTCAGTGCTGAAATTTTACATATCTAGGTGGTACGTTAATTTATTTAGAAATGTAATTCATTTTTAAAGGTGGACAACATTTTAAGACCAGTTTAAGTATCCAGTCGCAAGAGCTCATCGGTAGGACATTTTATGGACAGGCAGATTGATGGTTTGTTACCAAATCTTTTTTGATGAAATACTTCTAAACCTTACGACAATATGAAGTCTAATTCCTTAAGGCCAATCTTACATGTGTTATTAACATCAGTATGAACAGCAAATTAGTGTCTGCGTTGTTTGTATGTTGTTGCAACATTTGTCTTTCGTCGTTCCAATTGATGATCTTTGCATGTGCTTTCACCCTAGCGTTGGCTGTAAACTGCTAAGGACACTGGCTACAAACGAGTTTTTTGACTAAATAAAAAAAACAAAGGGAAGGAAAATGACTTTTAAAAGCTCTTGGGATCGAAAAAGGACTATTTGACGGTATAATATATACTAGCAACTCCATTCCCGCAGCGCAACCTCATTCCTGATATTTTTTTAAGTTCTTCCCCAAAGCCAAAAGCAACTTTTTTCAAGTATATATAATATTCATCACTGTATTACACGCGTTTGATCAAAGAAAGTAGGTATAAGAATTAGAAAATTGGCATTTTTCATGATTTCTTACATGTATTGTGATTACAGAGCGTTTCTTAAATTACAAAATAGATATTTCACACATGTTGTCTTTATTTGTTTTTGTGTCGAATAGCGTTTGGCTTCTTTCAGAAACATCCGTAATGTATCATTATCAACGAAAACAAAAACCTACCTACCTCGATATTGTATATCCTGATGCGCAACACCAGCAGTCGTGCAACCCATTTTAAGCGTATTCCCAGCAGGAATTGGATTGCGCATTTACCACCCGCAGATATAATAAATATATGTTAAACCTTTATGTGGCCTACGACCACAGTTATTTTTATAGACACTGTACAATATTGCAATTTGTCTGCATTTTCCAAACGCCCCCAAAAATACCTGCACTAAACAGAACTATTCAAGAGAAAAAAAATCCAGCCACAGTGAAGATGGGCTTCACCGGCTCTTTTTTGCACTGTCTTAAACCATATCACGTGAGTATGAAGAATAGTCTCCAAATGGCCACAAATAAGCAAAAATGACCCAATCAAGTCATATTATGCATATTCTGACATTATCATTCTATCAAATTGTACATGTACCTACTATTTTATATCTCCTATTGAATTATGCCATTTATTGCAGCTCTTTCGCTTAAAACTTCATCAGTATTCACCATCAGACAGAGGAACTATTTCTCGCGCAATCACTTCCTTATACTGGTCAACCAAGGGCTAACAACTGTGGTTTTGTACCTATATGGTGACATCTTTGTCACGAGGGAGCTATATAGCTTTCACGATAAAATTGTAAACTTTCTAGGAAATGTGAAAACATTTCAGCAATAAATAGTGTTTTTTAGATATTTTATTTATTTTCTGAAAATATTTTCACGCAAAATTTTATGTTAATGCTTAAAACTGCCACGAGATGATTGGTAGCTGTCACGATAATGTTCTAACATTTCCTGTGTTGTGCATTTTTCTGCAAACATTATCGCAATCAATAATTGTTTCTAGAGATGCTTTTTTTATTTCCAGAAATCTTAAGGCTATTGAAATAAACTTTTCAAGAAAATTTGAAATATCAAGGTAATTTCTTAAAGTATCTTGATAGTTAATAAATGGCAGCTGTGGGCACTTTCAGTTAACGTATCGAGATAATAATCGCAATGATATTTCCAGGAAACTTTCAACTTTTGAGATAAGCTTTTCAAAAAAAACTTCATTTTATCAAAGATATATTTTGCAAGTATTGCGATATCTACCTAGCTATATCGTGGCAGAAATATTCCACCATACCTTTATGATTATAATGAATAATTCTTCTGAGGTATGGGTATTACATAAGGCTGCGTATATTGAAAGAGCGCTTCTTATTTTTTGTTGAAAAAGGTAGTTGTCAAAATTAGTTTGTGGAAGAATCACATATATAACTAACATACATTTAAATGTAATAATATACTGGTTTAAATAATGCCGAAGTGGTTATGTTACATGTAAAATGAAAATTATTTTAGTTGGGCTCATAATGTCAAAACTTATTGTCAAAGTTTCTATGAAGTCTGGTAAAATCAAGGTGTGGCCAAAATGTATTTTGAAAATCTTAAAGGTAAAACTATAATATATTTCCAACAAAACTCGGATAAAAGTTTACAGTAATCCAATCTTCAAGAGCCTTTTAAAGTTTTTTGTTTAACGTTGGACACGTTATTTTCACGTTTGCTTTTAGCAAGAAATGGTAGGGTTCTGTCGAATTTTATGAAAATGTTTCAAAACAAATGTAATGAATTGATTTTAAATAAACAACAGCAATGCCATGTTTACAAAGGATCAAATAGATGCCATAATAATTATGATATAGACCTTTTGAGTCAAACGGGAATGTGATCAATTTGTACATTTTTTGTCGTTCACAATTATACTTCGAAAGTTCAACAACACGTTTTAAGTGTTAGACCAAGATTCCAGTATACATGTTTTCGCACTGTTTGGTCACCATGCATTATTGTATGTTATTATCCACATGTATTAGAAAATGCAATAGATTTAAATAAGGTATCTATTTATCTATATTTTCATCAGTATGTTAAATGAAGGTGTATACGAATAAATTCTTCTACTCGAAACAGAAGTAGTCAAATAATTTAAACTTTGTCTTACAATATGCAGTATAGTAACTTTGTCATTCTAGAAGTCTAGACGTAATTCTTGGATTTAATTAAAGAGAACAAAACCTCGGATAGAGAAGAGCAGAACATAAAACCATAATTAAATTTTGAAACACATTATTTCAATTTACTTTTAGGTTATTTTGCGCAACCGAATGATATTATTACTTTTAGAAAATGGTCGCGGTGTGCAATTAATTTCGATATATTACGGTGGTAAATTAATAATTTAACGTAGCTATATGTGTTTCAATCAGTGCGAATGGTTCTGAAAGGTAATTTTTGAGCAGTCTATATACTAACGGGACATAAATATTCCATATTTCTGCAATATTTTAGCACAGTATTTTATGATATTATAATAGTGCATAGTCTTAAAACGTACTCGACCGAATTCACCATTTACGAACTTATTTTGTGTGGTCTTGTTTACTCCAAGTATATATTGTCTTATAATAATGAAATATACTCTTTCAATGAAAAATCTTTGGTGAAACCACACACTCTACTTCCATTATTCAAAATAGGAGCTACTAAATTATTAAATAAATAATTTATGCCTAAGAGTTTTATATGTAAACATATGTATAAATACTTATTCGACTTAAATATGGTTTTCGGAGATTGCCCAAATAGTGTACTTTGTGCTGTATTTAAAGAATCATCTCTAGTAAAAACAATGCCGAAATAAGTAAACCTATTAACAATTTCTACTTCCTGATCATCATAATAAAAATTAAGACTAGATGCAACGTTTACAATTTTAGATACTGGTGTCAACAAAATATGTTCAATATGAAATACCAGTTTGCACAACAAGACGTAGTAATCAATGATTTTGCTGGAATACTTTTCCAATCTTTATGTAGGAAACTGATTTGTATCAAAATTATTTCATCTCCCGTTCAATTATCGGTTGCATCGGTGCCCACGTAATTGCGAGCAGTCTGCAGTATCTCCAAACATAAGCTATTATGCAATGCACAATGGTTACATTTTCAATCTATATGTTTATTTCCATTACGATCTATTTCTGCTTTGTCTAATCAAGGGACATTCAAAATGTTCCGATATGGATGGCGTACTGTTACTTCTAAACATACTTATCGATTGAATGTAATAGGTATAATATTTTTTTATTTCTTTTGCGTAGTCTGTAAGTGGCTTGATCCTGCGTTAGATTACACTAATTTAGATCGACTGCGATCCAAGATCTACAACTTAAGTTAATCACCCACGGCATCTCAGTCCTTAAGGTTTTCATGAAAGGGAACTACTCGTAACTATTTTACGACTTCTGTATGACACAGCAAAGGAGCGAAACTCTGACCTCTCGCACCCGAAGCGGGCATTCAACAGCTACGCTACCGCAGTGGTTACGTTGACGTCATGACTGCATTATTCAAACACCATAACTTTATTTACACTTTGCTGTAACTTCCAGACATGAAGAGGGTAGGAGTGAGGTTAAATGTGCATCATAAGGTAAGCTCCCCAACGGTGGTTTCCAAGGCGGTGCCAAACTGTGTTCCTTTATTTTGTCCTCGTGTTTGCTTTGTCTATGCCTTTGCGTGTATACGTGTGTTTGTCCATGATTGCTAGTCTTGCGTACGTCCGCATGCTGCAAGTTGTGCTTTAGGAGGCTGCGTTTTTGGAACGTGGCTTTACCTGTTAAATAGTTATCCTTGTTTTTTACAAGTTAAATCAGAATCTCTTATACCAAGAACCTATGGTAAAAGACACATTTTTAAATTATGCAACATTCTTTCACATGGACATGCAATGTAACAAATATATATTGAAATATACATCTGTCCATGCATTGAAATGTTATATGACACCAATATGATTATAATGTCTTGACTCTTTGCAACACATCGAAAACAAGCCAGGACTTGTAAATAAATCGTCTGACTGAAAACATATTTCCAATAAACAAATTAATGCCAGTTGTATATGTCAAATAATGGGAAAGATTATGACCAGTCACCATCTTATTGTCTTTTGATGATTCGTCTTGTTTTTGATAAGTTTGATAAGATTATATATAAAGTGATTTTCTGAAAGCATCTTACTAATGTAATTAATTGTTTATTTTTACTTCGACGAAATAAAAAGGCACCTTTATATCTTAACGCATCAGTTCTTTTGCGTACTGTGACACCTGTTTATAGATATTAACGTTTGATCAAACAAATAATATCCTATAAGTATGACTTAATACCGAGTTATATGGCACTCTACTATTGAAGCTTTAAAAGTTTTAGTTGGCAGCTCACTGAAACATGCGGTTGGCAATAATAAGCTCATTGAAACATACGCACCACTGATGCTAAAGAAATTTATGACCAGATAGAATACTAGTAACTAATTTGTATGAAATGTGGCACCTCAAAGTTTTATTTTGATTAATTTCATAAATCCCTGAAGGACAATGCATCATCGATATATGAGGTAAAATGCTGTTAAACCTGGAGGCAAGAATTGTTGTTAATTGCAATCACAGATTTCACAATTACAGTTTGTATCACAAGAAGTTCACTTACTTATACATTTTGTTTCAACATACACCCTTGTAAAGGTATCTTTGGGTAAAATGGAGTCTCACAACTTTAGATCATGTATCAATTTGACTAAATTAAACAACTAAATTTAAATAAAACTAATTCTGATAATCTATTACAGAAGTGATTAAAGCAGCTAGAACACATTGGAATTACTTTTGATAACAAAGTATAGGCAGCTACTGACTCTTCAATGCTTACATGTTATGAATGTCCTTATCTATTTAATCCGTGAAAACTTTCAAAACATATTGTATATGATTTTTTTTTATATTTATTTAGTTTGAATGCTTTTTAACAATTTTATATATTATAAAGTATATGCATGTATGTTTTCTTACAGGATTTTTTTATTTTGAATGCTAACAATTTTATATATTATAAAAATATATGCAGTAACATAAGCAAAAGTTTAAACTTTAGAAGAATATTCATATTGCTTCGCTTTAATGAATTGCATGCACTCTAGACACTTCTGTTTGTTTATACAGTTAGATGGTGTGTTCTGCATGTTTGTAAATGCACAGGTCGCGAGTTACATTACATTATGTAACAGATGACACGCACAAATATCAAATGTATATATGTGAATAGATTTAGCAATTTATTACATTACATTTTAGAGTGTATTTTTAATTTTAATAATGTTATGCCATAGAAGTCTTTATCGATACGTTACACAATTAACCACATAGACACATGCTAGCATTGCAAGCAATGTTGACTAAAACAGTGATGAGATTTTATAAGTTAATTAACGGGAAGTTCAGCCATTATACATTACAATATGCGCTCATGGTGTCCAAATTAAGATCAATTCGAATTCGGCTCCTTTGGACCAAATTTAGTCGAACAAGTTAATGAAATACTTGCACACCGTAATTTACCGTCCATTATAGTGTACATGTGCACAGGTATCCAACCTGTTCGTCTGACTATTTTGTATAGGGATTTACCACATACGCCAGTGGACACAAGTCTCATGTAGACAATATGAGGGTTAGAGACGTTATAATAGCATGGACATTTAATACTATTGCAACAAGTTATCAAACTACCTGTTATAATCCAGTTTTAACAAAACATCAAAATTACTGCTGAGGAAAAAGACAACTGCAATAACACCCACTATTGTGTAATTAGTCTCCATTTGAGAAATTATAAAACAAAAAACCAAACACGACAAAATCAAATCTTCTCAAATATACGAGTGAAAATGAAGTGCAAAGTTCTCAAATCACATAAAGATTTGTCGTTGCAGCTCAGATAGTTAATTTCACAGAAATAATTATATTCTTGCCACAGGTTTTAATTTTAAATTTGAGAAATCAGAACTAGTTACTTTCCTGTAAATTTGAAATTTAATTAAATCTAAATCATTTATTAATCTATGCATTTTAATTAACTTTTGGCAATAATACATAATTACATGTTTTAAGTTATCTCCTTTAACACTAAAATAGTTCATTCATTTCAATGTAATTACTGTAAACTTAAAGATCTTGTCCAAAAAAAAACGATTTAATTAAACTACGAAATGATGTTTTAGAAATAAATATTTGAATTATGTAAAGACTGTGTAAATTTGCTTGACATTATCCATACATTTTCACAGCAATCAGTGTCAAAATTAATATTTTAGAAACTTTATATTAGGTGTGAGGAACTAGGTCACAGTTATTTGCCCTTGATTGACCACAAGATGGAAATGGTTACGCGGAAATTAATTCCTGTGCTTGACAGTGAATAATGGTGAAGTTTTGAATGAAAGACATTTTTTAAAAAAATGACATAATTGTAGAGAGAGATATGAAGTAATAGGTAAATATAAATTGAAATCAGAATATCAGGATATGCATGACAAGCCGTTTTGATACAGCAAGTTTTGCCTGTTTGCCACCATTAAGAGAATATTCTTCACTCACTTGATTTGACCCATGATGGTGATAAATAACCGGTCAATCTCATGTACATTATAGTTGGCATTTTTACCTTTTGAATAGTTCTGTTTTGAGCAGGCAATGTTTTCGTTTAGAATTCAAATAAATGCTGGCTCGCCTCGGCGAGACACTATTACGGTGGGATTTAACTAAAAATAAAATTCTACATAAAACGCCGAACATCTCCAATTCCTGAATCCCAGCTTTTTCCTTCAATTACAAAGGGCAAATCAGCAAACTTAAACAAAAATGTCGGTTTGTTTATGAAAAGTGACCAATCGACAGCTGGCTTACAAAGCCATTGTGCTCCACTAGGTCGAGGCCAACTTGAACAAAACGAACTCAATGACACGCAAAGGACCCTATCTATCGCAAGTATAATATTGCATCAACTGCTTCTCCCTAATTGCGGTAACGAGCTTAACAATTAGGGAAACTTTGAGTAACTGAGCCAGTTGAGCACTTAAAAGCTTGAGTATGTGAAACGAATGCCATTAAGATATCTTAACACTGGAAATATTCCAGGCATTGGATATATGTTTATATTCATTTTTAGGCAGAATGATGCAGGGTAATAATGAGTGATGACAAAGTTTGCATTGGGACTATGTGGACACTTTTCTTATATTGCTATACTTGTTGCAATATTATAGTGTCTTTATAGAGCATATAGTAAAATAACTGTTACACAGTAGTAGCAAGCTTAGAATGTGGTACAGGGAGTACAGTGCGGTATGTGTTGGATACAGATCGGCAAGCCAGCGCTCTTACAGACTTTTTAAAAATTGGTCCATGCGATTGTCAAACAGGAACTTAGCATCAGGAACGTAGGTTGTCGGCTTTGTACGACCTTTTGTCTTTGCAGATACTGTATAATTACCGAAAGAAAATAATTTAAACACAGCGTGACCAAAAAACTAAGATATTAGTTTTTGAGCAGCTTTTATATGCTCAGACTAGCACATAAATTAATTAATAAATAAACTCTGCAAAAGATCCTCTGGAAGCATAGAATGCAACCACGAAGAACAATAGCAGACTCGGTTTGATTGAGTCTGTTCATGAGAGGTATAGAAATGTGCAACACCTCTCACGACCCCTACCATCGACTTAAGCGGAACTCTATGTCACATCTATTGATTGGACTCCATGATTTCAAACGACCAGAAAATATAACAACACTGAATCCAAGTACGAGGGGACATTTTACAGCCACTACGTACACATACACGGCACTTTATAGTAAATAAAAACCGTAACAAGAAATATTTTTAAAAAAGATAGCCGGCGAATTGTAGTAAGAAAATAAGTTTATGATGTTTTCATATCGTTTGTGCTATTCTATCATCTATATAAAAGTTTGCAAATAGCACAAGTAAACACCACACTTTAACAATTTAAATGGTTCTCATTTAATTTTTCACAAAGGTTTCGTAGATGTGCAATTTTCTTTCGTTTACTCTACGACGAATAATTACAGCAGTGTTCTTGAAGGTACTTCTCTACCTAGAAGATTTGAATAGATCCGATAATCACACCCTTACAGACCGTATTCAGCTCTTTCTGTAAATTAATGTATGTTGGTTTTGAACAGGTTTTTATTATACTTATTTAACTTTCATATCATATATACTTGTTGCAATATTATAGTGTATTTATAGAGCATATAGTAAAATAATTGTTACACAGTAGTAGAATAGAATGTGGAACGATACTCTTGCTAAATATACTGAGCGAAACATGGTTTTAAAATTGTAAGCAGCGTCATTACGGATAACGGCTATGTCGGTCATTTCACTCTACATTGCGCAATAAGCCGACTGAAAAAAAGTGTTGCATAATTCTCTCATATTGTTAAATTATCTATAATCCGTTATCAAATAGTCTGATTTGTACACTTGAGTCACGTGACATGGGTCAGTCCAAGTCACGAATTCGTTCTTAGTACGACATTCGCCGAAAGAAAAACTCCTTTGGAAGCATAGAATGCAACCAAGCAGAATAATAGCAGAGGCGGTTTGATTGAGTCTGTTCATGAGAGGTAATGGAATGTGCAACACATCACGTACTGTCAAGCCGTTAGCTTTGCCAAGACACCTGGAGCGCTTTGTATTGCTAATGAGTCTCAAAGAAACTAGAATACAGTCCAAATACTACTCTCTTTGCACCAAGTACCAAACCCGTGTTTTTTTTTTTTACATTTATTGCACAGCCATCCTTAACGGAAAACCAGCAATTAAACGATAACACCTCTGAGTTGGATTCACTATAGTATCATTCATTTGCTTCCAAATGTACGTGCAATATCATTATAAATCTAGTTACACAGAAACTTTTTGACTACTGGTTCAGTTGCGACTTAAATGCATTGTTACAGAAAAGCTAAGTTAAATGTTAAATGTTCTCTTATACCAAAACATAATTGCACAGTTGTTAGACAGCATCTGGAATGCAAGCGCCGTCACAGTTTTGTCATATGCAATGTAAATTAGGAAAATGTTGAAGTATGCTGCTATGAAATGACATATATATCTCTTGAAACTATTTACTTGACAAATCAAAATATTTTATAATACATCATTATGCTAATTGAAATATCAATACCGATCTCCTTTCGTAATATTATCATGCAACAAAGTTATCCTTATGCATAATTGTTGATTTATTTGCACATTGCTTATTTTCTCAATGAAAGATGACATATTTTAAAAAGAAAAACAGTTTGTATTAACGTTCCAGCCTGCTAGATCCAGGAGGCACTTTGAGATAAAAAGAGGGAAATATAATATTATTTAAATGAAGTCACTAAAAGATCAACTGTTGAAATGTATTCACATATTCATATACTGATTATTTGGTTTGTTCGGCGAACGCCGTCTAAGAACGAATTCGTTACCTATGCCACGTGACTTCAGTTTGCAAATCAAACTACTTGATAACGCATTATAGATAATTTATCAAAATGGAAGATTTATGCAACACTCTGCCTGATTGGACGAGAGTGTCAATTTCTTTCACTCTGTTGATTGTGCTACGCTGAGTGAAATGTAGACAAAGCGTTTATCCTAAACGACGCTGTTCACAGTTTTAAAGCTAACTTTGGCTCAGTATATTTAGCAAGAATATTGATATATCTCAAAATGATAAGTCAGTTTAATAGATATGATAAAATCCTGTTCAAATACCAACATATATCAAATTAAAGAAAGAGCTGAATACGGTCTGCGTATCACATGAATAAGGGTGTGATAAGAGTCTTTTATGTAGAGAAGTGTTTTTAAAAGATTTTCCTTATTACAATTGTCGTCTGTATATGAAAAGGTTTCTTGCTTTTGTGACTTATTCAGATTGCATATTAAAATGAGTACTTGTTTGCTTTGATATATTTGTTATAAATTATTTAACTGATTTATTATATAAGAATATTTTTCTTTAGTATGGTATGCAAATATTGAACTCAGTTGAAATCTGTTTTATTATGTATATGCTATATAATGACTGAATCTCATTACACTGAATGAAGGTACGCTGCATACAGTTTATCTATGTGATATGACTACGGTCAAACTTTGCTTATGAAACAGAAATATTGAAATAATTAAAATTGTATGTTTTGCTTGACCTTCACTTTTTTATAGGTGTGACGTCATTGTCCAAAGATTCATGAATAGCGAATATGCATTTGTTAAAGCGGGATCAGTTGGTCTATTTTAGAAATAAATAAAAATAATAAATAAAAAGATCCTTTAATTGATTTTTCTCATGTATTCTAATCAAACTTTGTAGCATCTTTATTAGGCCCGCAACCAACTTTGTTCAGCTGGGACATTTGACCCCTTTCAGGGGCTGCTAGAGCTAAAACTAGACATGCCTTTATACAGCGTCTCATGAACAGCTTGGTGGATCTGTGTCATACTTGGTCTGGAGCATCATTATAAGGTCCTCTTCCAGATTTATTTATATAGGAACTTGGGCCCTGTTAGGGACCACTATAGCTAAAAGTAGATATGCCTTTCTTCGCATTAACCACTAAAATGTAATGGATTTTTATCAAACTCGATGTGTAACAATATCGTAAGGTCTCCTGCTATTTTGTTACAAATGGGGATAGGGACCAATTTAGCTAAAAATATAAACACGTTTAATGACCTCTTCTCATGAACCGCTTCATGAATCTTCATCAAACTACTGCTGTAATTATTCGTCTAAGGATAAACGAAACAAAATTGCAACTCTACGAAACCTTTGCGAAAAATTAAAAGAGAACCATTTAAATTGTTAAAGTGCGGTGTTTAGTTTTGCAATTTGAAAAATGTTAGATGAAAGATGAATGTTAGATGAACAATTCATAAACTTCTTTCCTTATTACAATTCGCCGACCATCATTTTTAAAGAAATTTCTTGTTTAGATTGAAATCGTTCTGACGCAGGGCAGATCATACAGCGCGCAACTTTCTAGCTTTTAATGGTGGAAGAACGCCATCCATAGCCCTCGGTGCGTAATTTCCGGCATTTGTTATGAAAGCTTTTGTCACCCTTAAGACAATTTTTTTTACCTAACTTTGAAAGGACAAAATAAAATTTAATTCAAAAATCATAGAATCACTGATGAAATACAAAGAGTTTAAGTGAGAAGGTTAGATACATTGAAACCAAGTTTATGTTTTATTTTTTGAATTGTATGAAAGAAATATTAGTAAAATTCCAAATTTGTACACACTCGTTTCGTTTTCTTTATCGAGCAACAGAGAAACCATTAACAGAGATGCTATTTAAAATGTTTTATTTGGAACAAAACCCAGAGCACTATCTTCTATGATAAAATCAACTGAAACACTTATAAATCATATGAAACGCAAGCCGGTATTTAAACAGGTTTGTATTATATTTATTAAACTTACTTATCATTTTTTAAGATATAGTCGAACTAAAAGATATAAAATTAGCATGAACACAATCAATGGTGCCTGTCTGTCGAGCTCAAAGATATAAAATAATTATGAACACAATCAATAGTGCCTGTACGTCGAATTAAACGATATAAAATTAGCAGGAACACAATTAATTATGCCTGTATGTCGAGCTCATAGACATACAATTAGCAGGAACACAATCAATAGTGCCTGTACGTAGAACACAAACATGCAAAATTAGCAGAAATACAATCAATAATGTCTATACATCGAACTCGAAGATATAAAATTAGCAGGAACAAACAAGTTTTATCATACCTGTATGTCGAGCTAAAAAATACAGAACTGGCAGGACATAATTAAAAGGACTTATACGTCGGGCTCAAACATAAAAAATAGCAGGATCACAATTTATAGTGCCTATATGTCGACCTTAAAGATACAAAATTAGCAGAAACACAAATAATAGTGCCTTTATGTCGAGCTCAAAGAAACAAAATTAGCAGAAACACAATTAATAGAAACTACATGTCGAACACAAGCATACATGATTAGCAGGAACACGATTTATGGTGCCTTCTGTTAGTGCCATCTCAATGCACTCTAGTCATGATAACTATTAGAACAGGTTTTGATAACACAATTTCATTTATAGAAATATTTATTATGTTATTAACTGTCTCGCAGGTTGTTTAACAAATAACCAAGGTCTTTTGGTGGTTTGTTGCCTGATTTATCACGGCTCAGAGTTCAGATGCGTAGGAATTGAACCACGAGGGAGTTAGTCTGAATGGATAAATATCTAAGCATCTGAACGATTAGCCATGGTAAATTAGTCGACAAACCACAAGAACACCTTGTTTTCATTCTTAAATATTTGGATAAAAAAATTCTGGGTTTCATTTATCCAAGTAGAAATATACAAACGTTATCCGGCAATCTGTCGTCATAACTGACACCAAAATGCTTTCTTACCGGTCCGCGGGCCAACCGTTGTTTATCGCAGAATATACAGAGCTTGACTTTCTCCTAGGTTTAACTTGAAATAACATCTAGACATGTTAGAATGTTCAAGATTTATTATAAGTTCAGTTTCACTTCAATTAACCATATTTATCCTCGAAACACGTAAAATGTACATCAATATAAATTTTCTGCATGCTCTGTTCTCTCATCAATACTTGGGAAAGCAGGGAGTATTTGAATGTCGTCTGTCACGTTTCTGCCTTCCACCTGCGCTTCGCTTGATATATTTGATCTTAACTTATGAATAGCCTCTATTGCGGCATGGTTAACGTAATCCATTTTACTGCGAGAAACGTCTATATCACGAAAAAATTATCTATATTTCTCTGTTCTTCGAATTTAATAAACATTATATCAATGAAAACTGAATAGACTGCGAACACTGTCACAATATA
The DNA here is from genome assembly GCF_021730395.1 of Mercenaria mercenaria. Lineage (NCBI taxonomy): Eukaryota > Metazoa > Mollusca > Bivalvia > Venerida > Veneridae > Mercenaria > Mercenaria mercenaria. The sequence continues at coordinate 36,803,758 of NC_069363.1, read as the reverse complement.
CATTAATGCACTAATTTCATCGTTCGAATTACTCTTTTTATCAATATTACTTGTTTGATTGTTCAGTGAAAAAAACTGAAATGTTCGTCTGCACACATCCTTTTAAGATACTCGCAAATAAAGACATGGGGATTGAGTTATTAAAGGGTTCGGAGCCATTTCCGTAACTAGAGAAACAAGAAACTTTAACGAACATCTATTTCATCGTGAAAATTGAGCACCAAAACACAAATTTAGACTGTAATTTGTTGTTGTATGAAATTTTGCCAAGAAGCTGAAAGTAAATATACAGATTATCTCAACAATATATACAGATCAAATACATATTGTAAATGACTGCCAGTATGTTGTAATTTAGATATATTTTATAATTTAGTACCATTTTCCTATCTCTAAATCAAAACCGCACGATCATATGTTTATATTTATGTATTCGAATATATAATCAATGTATTTACCTAAAGTCGCTACATTACTATCGTATATCCGTTTAGTATGCAAATCTGAAAATGGTTTACATACCTACTTAGAAATGTTGTAATTGTCTTTTTGATGCCTGTCATAATCTTAACCAGAAAAGAGAACTAGAAACTTATTGGAATTTTGTTCAAAAATATGCAAATCCAACTCATGTATGCTGTAAAATACTTACCTGTTTCCGTAATCCCAAACAAAGATTAGATGTGTTTTTGATATTTCATATTATTCAGACGTGACTATAATTCAGCATTTATGTAATAATCTTCATTTAAGACTTGCCTGTGAATATTTGCCTGCTAATATAGCTAACAAATTTTCCGATGATAATAAGAAACGCCAATGATGCAAATTTTATATAAAAAATCTATCCTTTACAAATTATTGGATGTTATTTTCCTGCTGGTTTTGAATTATGTTTTTTTTTTTCAGAATACCTTTATTCGTATGGCATGTAATATTCGCCAAAATGACAACGTGTAGGCGACTTAATGCACGATTTTGTGCGAACAAATTGAATAGAAACTCTTACAACATTACTGGAAAAAATCAAACACATAATATAACAACGGCTAAGACAGTTTGTTTTGCCATGAAAAATGTACATACCTGTAAATCAAGCTATGATAGAATCGTCATGGAAATTGATGATTTGCAGTAAATGTTCCCGACAAAACATTGAAATATTGCACAAAACTAACACGAGCTCACCACCATGTGTACTTACGGAAACTCTTTTTCTGAACATGTTTATCCTTTAAGGTGGGGAAACGTTTATCGAATTAAGGGTCTGCCGAGGGGTATAACATTTTCGAAGACGAAAATACATGTTTGAGGACTGATTTTTGCCATCTTGTTCTGTTTTGTTGGCGTGATTAAAAAACGCTTTCCTGCCAGATCGACATATAAGCGCCAAAAATTCGACAAATTACCTTATTAGTTGTATCGGCGCGCTAATTTGTCATTTTGAAGTGTTGGCGCACTTCAAACGCAGCAACACGCCAGAAATCAGCCACCATATATGAGGGAGTCTGATTATTGATTATCCTATGAAAAGCACAATTAACACCGGGATCATGTCAGGAGGCTGTAATGCCGAAGAACAGTCAGTCACGTTTGCTGAAATATTTGATAATAAATCAGATTTAAGTTTATACTGAAATATTTTGAAAGTCCTTACTAATAAAGAGAAAAGCCTGGGGAAACAGAAAACGTGTTAACTGCATGTACCCGCAAACAATCGAAATTACACAACTGTGATCGGCCATGTAGTTTGATTATTTGTGAACGGATATAATTAAAATTTTAAATATAAATAATTCAACAAATTAGACTTACTTACTCATAATTTAATCCCGATTGATAAACATATAGGTATAAAACTTAACAAATAAAAACTATCACAGTAAATCCGAATTCACAAAATAGCATAACGCAAAATTCTAAAAATGTATCCGAGTAATTAATACTCGTGTGTCATCCCATGGTTCTCACAACATGCACGTAGTTTCGGATGACTCATTGGGGAATATTCCTCCATTCTTCCACAAGGACCAACAAGTCGGGCTGTCTGTAAAGAAAATAACTCAATATTAAAATGTTACTGATAAATGTACCTTTGTATTGTACTATTTAATTGACCTGTCAAAACATGTTCCCGGCTTTCATGTTAATCTTATATAGGCTCTAACAGAATATAATGAAAGCCGGGTCCATGTTTTGACAGGTCAAATAAATTGGACAATATTATAATTTATAGTCAATAGATTCATTTTGTAAATATTTGCAGTCTATATATCTTTATATAAATGGAATCCGATTTACTTACGTGTCTGAGTGAATGTCCGGCTTGCAACGACCGCGCTCTTGGATATTCATCCTAACCAATGCAATTTTAATAGCTAAATCATGTTGTTGTTGTTTTTTTTCAGGGTAAACAGAATTCTAGAATAACTGAATGAAAATAAAAATTGATATTTGGCTTACCAACATTTAATCGTGCAAAGTGTTGAAATCGTGCAATTACCAGGCGCAAAACTGCTGGATCGTCACGGTTGAAAGATTTTATAATTTCTGTACAGCTAATGTATCCAAACAACTTAATATATGTATAGTTTCAAACTAATACATTGTTTCGGGTTAGAAATGGCCGTAAGTGTATCGGTTGTTGTACACTCAGGTGGCAATATAATCGGAACTTAGAATTCCCAATGATGTCAATTTTCCGAAAGAAAACGAAGTTTAAAAAATGACTGTGTTATACTTTTTCGTCGGGAGTTCGATTCCCAGACCCGTAAAAAATATTTTTAAAACTGTACTTAAATTATTTTTTTTTTCCAATACGATTCAACAAAACAACACGAGTTGGTAAATCTAGTACTAACTTGTTTACTAACTTATATATGTCACTGTTAACACAACATTATGTTTAAATACGCTTCGTCTATAATGTGATCTGATGTTTTTGAAGCTTTCGTGAATGAATTAGAAACCAGAGAAAAACAAACTTACAAAAAGTATGTAAATTAAATGCATAATGAAAAAAACATATTGGACGGATGCAAGGTTCGGAGTTCGAGCCATCAAAACTATCACTACAAAATGATTACATGACTGTCCACTCAACCTACTACACCATCAAGCCAACTATATGCTGAACTTACTTCCTATATCTTTTGTTTTAAAGGAGAGTGCTAAGTAATGATTGTTTATTTACATGTTGCTAAAAATAAAAACGCCATAATACTGTGAGGTACTTATACTCTTTTTATCTATGAATTATCAATAATTTGTTTAATATTGATAGATTTTTCGGCTGTGTACTATTTCTAAAGGTTGTGATGTGTCAGTTCGGCAGTTTGTAGACATTATTTTAGCTAGAACAAACAAGTGAATGAAGAATTGCAATGTCATATCACTATTTATTTAGTTGAGTTGGAAATTTCAGTATGTCTTTAAGAGTTGGTTGATATTCATAGTCAGCAACTTCGCCTTTTATTCATTTAGTTAAACGTTATAAGATGCAAATATAGAGTAATATTATATATAAATTTGTATAAAATGACTCTTGACTACCTGAAGGTTATATTCTAGCATTTTGCAAAGAAACGTAGGGCTCGCGACTGTAATTATTTTCAGTATCATTTGTTTTGGATAAAGCGAGGTAACTGTGTTTTCGACTAGATAAAAGAAAATGGCTTGTTGCGCCTCCTAGCATGTTTCGTAATTACTAAACAGACTTGACTTGTTTTACCATAAATTAATTCTTATAATGATTTTAACATAACGGTCAGCTGAGAACATGTTGCTTTTTTTTTTTTTTTTTTTTTTTTTTTTTGCTTCTGGGGTCAATTGACTATAACCCAAACCTAGCACATAGTGAAATAGCACTACATATTCACAGACCCGTTGTGTCATTAAATATAGAAGCAGAATAAACGGTCTTGCAACAGATTTTTATCAACAATCAACAAGATGACCTAACATTTTAGTATCTATGGTATCTCCTGACAGCGGGTGTAAAATTATCTAGACGAATACGTAATTCCACGAAGCAGGAAGTATCTGCTCAAATTGCAAGGTAAAATAATAGATCTACAAATTACAAAATATTGTTTTCTTTTGTTATATTTTTATTTTATCATGTAGTGTAATCCAACAACCATTTACGACAGTTTGCATGTTATGTGCATATATACCTGCAGCTAAAACCAAGGGAATACCGAGATGTGAAAGTTTGATAACAAGACAAGATGAATAGTTTTATTCTTCCTTTAATTCAAAGTCACATTTTTTTTTTAAAAAATGCATAAAATTTCGACTAACTATAATAAATATGTTTTTCACTGGATTATTAATTATACCTGAAAATTCTTGAAGTACACTTGAATGTGGAATGATATGGATTGAAGTACACTTGAATGTGGAATGATATGGATTGAAGTACACTTGAATGTGGAATGATATGGATTAAGGACTGGCTGTCATATTTGTGAATTATACGGGTATTAACCACATTGAGACATTCTGACATGAATTGTTTAAGAAAGGGCCGCCATTAATATTATTGTGCCGATGTTGTTTATACCAAAATAAACGCATTTTTCTTTCTATATTAAATACATAGGGATTTGATTCGTTGGGTTTAAAGTCGCACCGACACAGTTATACGTCATATGGCGAGATTCCATCTTTGATAGCGGAGGAAGATCCCGGATGCCCTTCCGTGCATTATATCATCGGGCGAGCACCTGAGTAGAACCACCGACCTTCCGAAAGCCAGTTGGTCGGCTTCCTCACGTTTCGAGTGAGGCTCTAACCCACATCGGTGAGGGAAACTGAGTTCGAAGTCAGCGACCTTAACCACTTGGCCACAGAGCCTCCCTAAATATATATTTATCTATGAATAACCGGGAATTCTTATGAATAATATATCTGAAAAAGGCAAGTATGTGCATGATTACTGAAAAGATCTTCATGGAAATGTGTACACCTTAACATAACTATATAGTATATACAGCTCTTAACATTATTTGATTTTTTTCTTGTATGTACATTGTGACGTACGTGTACGTTGCGCTGAAATGGTGAACATATCAAATATGTTTGATATTTTAGTTTAAACTGATGTAATGTAGCTCGATTATGATGAAAGCTTGAAATTTATATTGATCAATGAATCTCGTGTTCGCTTTGGGTCCGTTTCCTAAACAATGCCAGTACTGGTGTCGCAAGATAATGCAAAGAAATGACCAAAGTTGACATCCTGGTTTAGAGGCTGACACCTTTACCATCATATCACATGATTTTCACTGGTAATAAAGTATGAAGTGCTGATATTTACTTAAATATGACATTAAAAAAATGTTGTGTTTTGCATGTCTATCATTCGTGAACACTATATCTAACATATGCACTTGTGGCTACGTTACTCGTTAAAATTTGCATCTGGTGTTCACTGGGAGCTATTTTGATCGTGCTCTTATAGAAACAAACAAATATACCGGTATTTTATACCTACAATTCTGATTCATTGCATTGCATACCTAATCGTTTATTTTTCTATTGGATAGGCCTACTTTTAGAAGAAAAATATTCGTGGAAAGGTCAATCTGTGCACGTGGATGGGTCTACTATTACTCTAGCCAGACCTGTGCATGTGCAGAACAAACCTTTCTAAAACAAATAGGTCATTCACTAGAAACAAAATCATGTTATTATGTAAATGAACAATAAAAAAGCAGTAAATTGGTACTGGAAATGCATTCTACAGTCCACACCTTCTACCACAGAGTTAAGTAGAACTCAACATTTGCACACATACATTCTGAAGTGTTTAACAGTACTCAGTTTACAACCGAATCGATCTTAACAAGCACGAATATAGGCTGTTATGATGAAGTGATTGAAAAGTGCACCGAAATTTGTTTTGGTGATAAATGATTCGGATTCAAATACATAAAAAGAAAGTCCTTATTTAAACACTTTCTTGTCATTTGTGACTTTCATTTCCGTAGTCTTCTGAAGCACATTTTTTTACAAAATATACATCTGTATTATAACATTTCCCAAATATAAGTAAGATTTAATGCTACGACAATTAAATTAGATTCTATTCCATATAACAGGAGCTATTTAGAGGTGTTTCGGTCATAAAGCGGTTAAGCGTATATATAACCCGTAAAACTACTTCGAGTGAGGAAAAGTCTTGACGGTGTTTTGAAATGCAATTTTAAGCTTGTCCTGGCAGTCCATTTATTCATCGATGTAACTCGTAAAGCTGTCAGGCAATCAAATTACATGGACATTAAATTATAAGTCCGGCATTGTAGCGGACTTTTCAGACAAGTGTTCATAAAAAAGCAATGCGGCAGATCGTGCAACCTTTGCATGTTAATTATCATTATTGGAAATTTGTGTGAGAGAACAAGCTTCATGTGATCAGATATTCTATAAAGCTAATTAGACATACTTTTGTCTGGTTTTCATAAAAGAAGTGATATTTACACGAGGTTTTATTCCAGACACGATCGCAACACGGACTAATGCAGGTAACATTACTATTTATTTAAAAGAATATTTAGAAATTCTCTAAACTTAACTTAAAATTTTGATATACAGTTTATTTGGTTAAATCACTCGTTTATTGTAATAGCCAAAACATTACCAACTGACTTGATACGTACATTGGGCCTGATGCATAGTAACGGTTCATCTTTAATAGAAATATAGAATGCCATTTAATTTATCTGCCGTTTCGTTTAAATATCTGGAAAACTGAAATACAATAAAGATGGGCTACTTTTAATGTTACAGTCTTGGGACAAAAGGAAAAATTGAGTCTTAAAGGTTTTCCGACTTAGAGTAAATTTTCAATAAAAGGGGAACATCGGACCAACACATGTTTCAGTTTGATTAGATTTCTTTGTTCCTCGGTATGACCGATGTTTAACAATTTTAACGAATCTGAATTTAAAGGTCGGTTTTTGTTACGTTGATGCTGATATAGGTTGGTGTTGGGCTCCTATATTATAGTTCAAAAGTAATCCGAATGTTAATTGATTTAAAGTGCAAGCTTATCTAAATAGACAACTTTTAAAAAATAAGAAATAAGTCAATGGCTAATGCTCGTTATTGCACGATAACCACTCGCAGAGGGGCATAAAGATCCGAGGGATAAGTAGATAGCGTCATGTAAACAACATCATCAAAGTGCTAAATCTGAATTGACATTTTTGCGGGAGCGCGGTGGGGTAGGGGTAATTTTTTTCTATTTTCTCGAATCTTTCAATCAACAGAGCTTACAAGGGCGTTTAGAATGAAAATGTTTCCTAGTATGTATTTTAAAGAAATAAGAAAAGAGGGCTGAAACTAGGACTGTACACTGGACATACACATTAATTAAGAAAATACTTATTCACCTGAAATGAAGGATAAATTAGATCAATGCATCAAACTGTTTTAATGTTATTTATGCCAAATATAGATAGAGGGGGAGGAAGTGGTAAGGGGTAAAAAACGGTGGGGTGGGGGTGGGGATTGAAGGGGAAAGTAGAACAAGGATGAATATACAAAGGGAATGCTACGTTCCTTAATCACAGTTACACTACAACGTAAACCACAAGATAAACACACAACCACACCCAACTAACTAACATAGAAAAACAGACAAATAAGATACAAGAACACAGTAGGGTACCGCTTTAAGTCTGCATGTTTTCAGAGAAACCATTCTTTTCAAGATATGGAAAATTGTAGCAAACAAATCATCTTGTCTCGTTTCAGTTTTAATGGTAAAAGAAACAAAATGGTACTTAAATGGAACTGAGGCATTGGCATTTGATTTTATAGAGTGTCTTTGTTTAATTAAATGTAAAACTGCCTTAACTTTCTATTATAACACATCAGGAAAACTCATCAAAAGTTATTAATTTGCCTGATAGCTGTTATATGACAACATATGTAGGCGATGATTCAGTAACAACAATTCTGATGATAAAAGAAAGAATATGTAACCTCCACGGAGCTAAGACATGTTTTTTAGTAAAAGGACATTAGTTTTAATAACAGTTTTTTATAGGTTTCATATTGTAAGAAATGACAAATCAATATCAATGAATTCTCATCTGGTCTAAACGAACTAGTACTTTTACAAACACTTAAACTATATAGCTACATAACTAGAAACAATGTCATCTCTAGTGTCAATCAGGAAAAAAACTCCAAAAATTATAAATTTACCTGATAGCTGTATTTATATATTTGTTCGATGACGTACAGAAAAAAAGAGTTTTCACATTGAGAGCTTTGGTTATTGATAGCAGGCGACGGGAAAGGAGACACTTTTTCTGTTCCTTACTAGGAAAATTAAATCTTCTATGATGAAATAATAAAATATTTCTTTCTCTGCAATTTCATTATTTTGGAATCACAAGTCGACAGCTTTCCATCCATACATTCAGTTTGTCGAAGTACATTCGAAACGTGTGGCAAGGAAAATAAATGTAACCTGTGCTAGGTGACTATTTAACTTGCTCAATGGTCTATCGTCCGTCACTGTAAGGAGAATCCTTGTTTCCAAAAACATATTTTCTCAGTGTAGGATGTAGCATTGTATTGTTTAACGCAAGTGAGCTTAAAATGCCTAATGTAGTGCAACATATTTATAATTACTATTTTAACAAGTTACTGAAGGGTATTTAGTTTAAAAGTATTTCATACATAATTATTTGTTGAAAGCTATAAAAATGTAATTTTGGCACATTATGTAATTTCGTTACATTCTTAGCTTTTCTTGAATATGCAAACACCGCTTTGTTAACTGATATATCCCTGTAATATTTCGAAAAAGCATTGAACATTTCTATTGATATACATATATGTACACCTTTGCTAACACCACCAGGGCTTACACTTTGTTTAATGGTTGAACATATATGAAATAAATTTGTATTACATTACAATTTAATAATAATTTACATAAAAGAGTTTTGTTCTCTTGGTCGTGAAAACTCTCTCTACAAACATAGACAAGCTGTGCAATATGTTCCAGAGACATTGTTTCTAGTTATGTAGCTATATAGTTTGAGTTTTTGTAAAAGTACTACGGGGCGTTTAGACCAGATGAGAATTCATTGACACATTGATATTGATTTGACTTTTCTTACAATCACTATGAAATCTATAAAAAAAACTGTTATTAAAATAAGTGTCCTCTTACTAAAACGCCAATGCCTTAGCTCCATGGAGGTTACATATTTTTTCTTTTATCACCAGAATTGATGTTACTAAATCATGACATGACAACAGTGAAATAATTAATGTATCACAGATTTTTATGGGTACAGCTTTATTTTCTCATTCAGTTGCCCATTCGTTTCTATAGAAATAGGTATAAATGTAACTTGAACATTTTTATATAAATCAATTCAAGCGTTTCAAGTCACCTCAATTTCTATATTTTAGGATGAAACGGACAATATTACAAGTTGCGTGTCCACAGTTTGACCAAAACAATACTGTTCTTACAAACACTACAGCGTCCATTCCGTTGCTAACAAGCATTTTGCGAGGCTGTCTTCCGGTAAACGTTTCGTCACTTCCTGTGTATGTCGAACTTATAGAATCTGATAAAGAAACCGATGTAAACACAGATCTCGGTGCTTTGATGTATATTGTCACTGTACTATTGATGTACTCGTGTGGAATCTTCTTCATGATCATGAAAAATTTGAAAAGAGAAAAGCATGCATTGGAGGAGGAAAGAACTCTTGATGACTTTTTTCGTGGTATACCTGTTAGTGAGAAAGAACGTGAAAAGGACAATGTGAATCGTGTGGCTATCCAAGCGTTCTACACAATGACATCATGTAAATTGCAGGATCTAAATAAGATGCCAATAATGGATCAACAAACACTTAACAGTACATCACTTTGCTACAGTGTTGACACTATTCCTGAGGATGAAGATGAAGAAAATGAAGAGTTAGAAGACTACGATAGTGACAGCAACAGCAATAGTGACACTGAAATAACTGAAGACTGCATCAAATCGCAAATTATTACAAACAGCAATGTGAATGGTTGAATGAACTTAAAATTTGCGGACAAAATATGAAAAGGTTAAAAAAATTCTTAAGAGTAATTATTGCTCATGGTATTTTATGCAGTTCTATAAGGAACCTGAATATTAATTTAGCAAATGAAGAAAAAAATTGATTGGGTAGATGGACTGAAACATTATATATTTTATTAGAGAGTTTATGTAATCCGATGTCAGAAAAAAATTTCCTGTATTTTACTTCAGTAGTAATAAAATCTCGTCTAAATTATAAACAATAGTTCAGATTTTCCTTGAGAATTTCTTTAAAATTGCAGCAAATGAGAAAGTAAATTTACAAGTTAGTAACACTTATGAAATGTAACATAATTTGTGTTCAGCAAATTATACTATTACACACCTCGAGCGAATCTGTTTAATCATGCCATACCAGTAACCGTTGGAATACTTAGTATCAAAATGCAAATACATGAATATATATATTGGCCATATTGTGTGCATTGTAAAAGTCATTCAAATGTTTATGTAATTATGTAGATTTTACCGAGTTGAGTAAAATGATTTGGTCGTGCTAAAATATCTTTTTAAAAAGGCAGTGAAGACCTCTTAACTGTATATGCTTCAATGTTAGCCTCATTTTTGGCATCTTATTTTCCCTGTATACGCACCTATAGCATTATGAATAACAAAATGCTTTAAGAGGATGCCTGTTTGACATAATAAGCTTTTTATGCCCCCGAAGGTGGGCGTATTAAAATCGCACTGTCCGTCCGTCCGTGGATGCGTCCGTGAGTCCGTCCGTGCGTCCGGTAAATTCTTGCCCGGGCTGTAACTCTTCCATCTATAAAGGAATTTTGAAACAACTTGGCATAAATGTTCACCATAATGAGACGAAGTGTCATGCGCAAGACCCAGACCCCTAGCTCCAAGGTCAAGGTCACACTTAGAGGTCAAAGGTTAACATGGTCTGTTTTGTGTCCGGTCCATAACTCTGCCATCCATGAAGGGATTTTGAAAGAACTTGGCATAAATGTTTACCATAATGAGACGACATGTCATGCGCAAGACCCAGACCCCTAGCTCTTGTTAAGTTTTTTTCTGCATATGAAGTAAAATTGCTGCCGTCCATTTCTTTAACGGAAGCATTGTAGTTATGTAGTAACCATCTTTATACTGTTTAAAGTGGTTTGGGGTTGGAAGGCCATTACGGGTACTTTAGATAACCCAGTTGTATGATATACCCATGGTTACTACATGAACATTATTTATTCATTATGTCTGCAATTATTATTCTATTTCTTTCACATTGATTAACTTTATCCTCTGTTGCATAATTTTAAAGTCTACTCCATTACGATAAATAGAAAAAAGTGGAAAACCACAGGTCGCCGTCCAACACGACATAAATGAAAATGTTGTAGGCTCGGTTTGATTGAGCCTGTTCATGGATGGTAGTGGAAATGCAAGCTACCGACCACGCCCTCTAGCCCTGGGTTGAGCAGTACTCAACAATTAAACATGTTACAAGTACCGAAATAAAAATTAGAGACAACTGCAGGTGTTTTAATACGGTGGTATACATGGAACCTTAAATGATACACAGAGTGCAATTCCATGAAAAGCGGCGTATCGTCCCCAGTTAAAATAATGTGCTTGTCCAAAACGTGAAAACAATGGTCAGAACTTAACAAAATGGAATTTAGAAAGGAGATCTGAGGTTATGAAGCTGCATATCACAGAAACTACCAAAAGACAAAATTAAAAAGCAGGCAACATAGCCTTGGGATGGTTTAACAATTCTTGAAGCTATAAATCCGGAGTATTTGAACCACGCAAACCGAAATGCTCAAGCTGAAAAAATTAACAGTACACTAACACAACATAAATATCGTGCTGAACGATCTGAAGAGATCAAAATATAACAGCTCTGATTGAAAGTACGATGAGACATTTTACGGCCGCCACATCGTCAACTAGCGGCGGTTGTTCTCTAACATCACAACACACGGACAGCTTCCGGTCATATACACATTTTTCATATATTAAACGACAAACGTATGCAAACAAATGAAGGTAAAATAGAGTTGTATTCTCTGGTATTTTCTACCGTAGGGATCACAAGGTTTGTGGGGATGGTATGCGTCAGCTGCATATAAATATTACTTAAATCAACCCATGCATTTTACCTTTTTTCAAGTTTATTCAGAACTGTGCAATAAATTTTATACAATATCGGGGTTATCGCTATGTTACGGTGAGAAAGCGAATCTCTAGGATCACTGGCAGAACATTTAAGGATAGATAGATACTTTTATTCACATTTAGTTAGGATGTGAGTCTAATAGTGGTCTGATTCCATACATACGGAATAGTGCTATTAACAAAACAGTTATTTCAATGTTTGTGAATCAAACTGATACCATTATCATTTTTCAACAAATCGCGGTAGTTCATTATCTCCTATAGCACGTGCATTTTTTACATCATAAACAGCTTCTCTTTCTTTTACTTTTGCTAAAGTGAATATCAGTGGCATCAGGAATTATATTTGCATAAATATTTACTGGATCAAGATCAGCTGTTACTGAAGAAGGAGGATAATACAGTGAACAGATATCATGTTTCCATTTATCAAAAACTGCATTCTTTTCTCTATTTTGTTTCCCACTTCCATGGATATTTTGTCTTTTTTATCATCTCTCATTCATACCCTAACAAAAGTCTTCACGAAATTTCAGAGTATATTTTGTATTATTTGTCATATATGTTTGTAAAGAAAACCAATAATGTCACCTACAACTTTGGACGATGCAATCAAATTGTTCTGTATATTATAATTAACCAAAAGATGTTTAAACCTTTGTTTGAAGGTTGAAGTTTACATTTACGTCAAACTCGTTTTGAATCATATAGTTCTTTCCAAAGTTCATGTAACTGGGCATTCCGCAATCGTTTTGAAATGCGTTTCCGCTCATACGAAATATCATACTTAACAACAACGATTTTCTAAAACCTAATGCATAATTCACATTTGACCCGGGCGCCATGAGATAAATTAGTCTACGATTCTCCTTGCGGTTTTTGGGGGCATTGTAGGTAGCGACGGGCTACGGCGTATGTGTTCACAATATATACGACCATCGTGCCATTGTTTGTACAGGCACTCGGGAGAAGCTCGGGAGAAATCCGCACGGACGCTGCACGGAAATTATACGGATATCGTGCAATTTTCATTGCAGTTGCCGTCCAGTCTCCGCATGCTTCCCACGGAAATCGTACGACGCCCGTACGGCTTCCGTGCAGAGGCTGCGCTGAGGAGATACGGTGACAGTGCAGCCCCCGTGACAGTTTTGACCATCCTAGTCCGCAGTGTATAAAGTGAAGTGTTGTGTACCAACTAACATTTCTGCTTTAGGTTGCCGATCGCACATTGACAAACAAGAAGTTTCAAGATTTTTTTTAACATTGTTTTGCCCATATCAGTGTCGCCGCACGGTAATTGTGCTGCCGCTGTAGGGTTGCCGCGCGATGATTGTTCAATATCCGTGTGATTTCACGGGTACTGCACGGGCAGCGAGCGGCAACCTTGCGACAGCTGATCTAGGGTCTTGCGAAGGTCCCACAAGTCTATAATCTCCGTACGATTTCTTACGGGCACCATGTCAACGTTATATTGTGCGTTGGCTGCACGATCAGCGCGCGGCCTCCTAACGATGCCCGTGCAGGCATTGTGCAATGCCACCTGCGACATGTCTACGGGCTATAGGCTTGCGATTTTTTCAAATGTGTATAACGTTTCGCTAAACAAAAATCGTAGAGGCTACGGAAATCGCACTGTCGCCTCCTGCCTTCGCACGGAGGCAGCACAAAAAAGAGGATACGGACAGTCTACGGGCTCCGCAGACGCATCGCAGTCCAAATGTGAACTAGGCATTAGTTAGAAAAATAGTGAGTTTTTTACTTATAACTTATTCTGAAAATGCGTAAGTAAACATTCTTATATCAAAATTGATTAAAACACTTAAAGGTACATCTAGTTCGAATTAAATGCTGGATATTAAAACACAAAAATGTATTTAAGATAAAATATGTCACTTTCCTGTTTCATTGTCCAGTAATATAGTAAGTCTATGACATCTAGGTGATTTTTCATTTACTGGTTGTTACACATTTTCGCAACTCCCCATATCAATAAAATAAGATGACGGCTAGGTTTTAAAGAAAGGATTTGCTCGCTATATGACTTGTGTTTGTCTTCTGAAATTCATTGAATAATTTGGTAGATGTATACTATAGATCTTTTTCCTAACAAGAATACTTTCAATTTCCTTTACAAATTTTAATTAAAGTGATACTTATATTTACTTTATTAAAATGCTTCCTTTTAAGAATGAAACGCCTTAACAAATTAATTTCAAACGCTATCATTTTTTGCTTTATGTAAGTAGTTACAAATACCAATATTATTGTCTGCATAAACAAAAACACATATTATTGGTGTTAAGAGCAATAAACCTGTAGTAATGGCCACCATTTTGATGACGTTGTTACTCCACCCAGTCGCTGACTGGGGAAAGACAACTTGAAATTTGTGACCATAACAATCTTTCTTAAATGGTGTAGCTGATTACTAGTATGTCGAACAATAATTTTCGCGCTCTGACATTTATGTGTCTTTTTCGAAATGTTCTGTTAAAAAGAACGTGAGAAAACATTACTTGTTTATTACTAATGTCTCTCAGCGTATGTGCAGATGCATTCTCCTTATTTCAAATACTTTGAAATTAATAACCGAAACTGCCATACGCTGTTTCTGTGCCTGATCCAGGAACATGTACCAGTTAGAATCAAGTTATTTTTCGCAAATAAAAGAATAGCTATTCTGACATGGTTCATCGTTCGAGTCCCAAATAATTAAACAATCCTGGTTTCCTCCCCAGTTGTTCGGCTGTATATGCTTCCATGGTAGATACCATAACGGCATATTTGAGCTTCTCCATACAAACTTGCCTTCTTCGTCTCTGTTTGAAGCACCAATCCAAGCAGAACTATCTGTAAAACCGAGCAAGTAATTCATCTCCGCTACAGTGTCTGCTTCGGCAAGCTCTCCGCCAAGCTCTTGACATTGTAGCACAGCAGAACTCATTTTCATTAATTTTTTTAATTTGATCAGCTCATTTTCGATCTTCGAAATTGCATCTTTGATCTCCCCAAACCCGCCATACAGATCTGAAACTGTCTTTTGGATGTTGTTCAGCGTCTGTTCAAGACTGGAGATGTTGTAAGAGTACTGCTGCACGGTTTCTTTCACTTCTGTTCCCTTTTTATCAATGCCAACTATGCTCTGATTTGTTTTATTCACGAAGTTCATTACCTTGCGTTCGACTTGATCTTGAAACCTTTCCATAAGTCTTCTTGTTGCGCTCTTTTCTTTACTAATAGCTAATGCCAACACATCGAACCTTTTTGCTGCTTTTAATGAGTAATCAAGTTGCTTCTCTTCTTCTAGACGTTTTTCTCGTGTCACTGATGATAGCAACATCTTTGTCTGTTTCTGTACAAACGTTAACTGACGAATTAACACTTTGAATCAGTTCTCTTAGTTCCATGATGTCGGATTTTGTTCTGAATGTTTCTCTGCTCATTTGCAATTCCAGCAAGTGTATCCTCTCGTTTAGTCCACTGGAATGACTTGTGCCTAAAAGGGCAATTATGCAAATAACCTTTGCTAGTTTCATAGCTTTAGTTAAGACTTTGCGAAACGTCCAGTCATTTATTGAATATTTTCGGTACCGCTATTTTCGTAACTGGAAACGTTAATTAAACGTACATGAATGTAAGATACGTAGCGGTAAGTGATTATTCCATTATGTTTTTTTACAAACTGAAACAATCTAGGCAAATATGCTTAAATCGTTATTATTTCACAGCTTAAGATTAAGTTTTCAAATTAAGTCCGGGAAAACCATTTGCCAATGGATAGAACGGATAATTAGCTTGACTAAGCTTATGATTTTTTTCAGTGTTCATACCGTAATCCAAGTCAGATTATATATTTCCAATTAGGGTTATTATATGAAATGTGCAAGTAATAGTATAATGATATTTTGAGTCTTTGATGCATATTTATATACTTACACCAATATATCTATAGGATGTTTAATGCTCGTTCAATTTATTATGTTAGTACTATCAATTTTTCAGCAAATCTATACAATGATGTCTTCAAAATAATAAGTATCAAAAGAAACAGACAAAGAAATATGAAGTTATACATGGTGACACTCCTTAATTCAGACTTCATAACAACAACAATGAAGAAGAATCTTTATTATGCAATAAATCAAACAAGATCCATCAGCATATCTTCAATATACAAACAAAGTAATAAATATAACATGTATGGCAAGATAGCAGATATGTAAATACAAGTTTAACAATTGTATCAGTAATTCATAGGCATCAGTAATAACACAGCTTTGGGAGAGACAATTTTGATAACCCCAGCATGTGTATTAGCTATTTAAACATTAGAATTTATCTATTTAGATACCTCCTTTTTTCAAAAGCTTTAAAGATATACGTTGCGAGATTACGAGTATCTTTACTATTTTCATTATTAAATAATTGCAAAAATTTAAGATAACTTGGATGATGCCAGAAATACTTCCTGATATACTGTTTTCTTAAATCTACAAACTCCTGACATTCAATGACAAAATGATACTCGTCTTCTAATATGTGACAGTTAGTACAAATTCTATTTTCATAAGGTATATTATTTGGACGGCTCCATCTACCAGTCTCAACAGCCAATCTATGCGATGACAACCTCAGTCTTGTTAATGCTATTCGGAACTTCCTTATATTTATTACTGTTAAGTAATTACTGAAACTGAAATTAAATATATTCTTGTAAAATAGTGCTCGGCTGGACTCATTTATAGATGTGTTCAAATCCTGTATGTAAATGTCCCTTAGACGTTGTTTTAAAATATTAAGAAAAACCTTTGTGTCTCCTACACTCTGAGCAAGCCAAACATGATAGAATCCTAATTTTGATAACAAAAATTTCACCTTGGAGACCCAGTTTATTTTGCGAGGATTTAGATCTATACAATTTTTCAAAGAAATATATACTTGTTTAGTATATTTAACCTGGTCACAATTACTAATTTTCAACCAATACTTTATAATATTATAATGTCTGTCTGTTTCTAAGTTGTATCTACCTGTTTCCGCATAAATAAAACTGTTCTGTGTGGTAATTTTTACCCCTAGTAACCTTTTACAGAAGCTTAGATGTGTTCGTTCTACTTGTAAACCTTTATTGAAACCCCAAACTTCACTTGAATAATTCAAAATTGGAATGATGAGTTTGTCAAAAAGATTTAATGTATGTTTTGGCCCTATATCTGTAAACTTGTAAAGATATTTATTCATTTTAAAAATTGCCTTAAGTGCCTGCCCTGAAAGCATTTTGTCAGTCTCATTAAAAGAGCCACCTGAGGTAAATAAGATACCAAGATATTTAAATTTACTCACTATTTCTAACTGAATATTCTTATATCTGAAACTGATATTTTGGCTTAGCCTTCCCCCTTTTCTAAAAATCATAACTTTTGTCTTTTCTGTATTAACAGTTAGTTTCCATCTATCACAATATTCGGCTAAAACGTTTAAAGATTCTTGCAGATCATGTGCTGTTTTCGCAAATAAAATGATATCATCTGCATATAACAATAAACAAATTTTTATGCTACCAATGTCTATCCCTTCAATGCCTTTCAGTAAAAAGGTCTCTTCAATATCATTTAAATATATGCTAAATAGAAAGGGAGATAAACTCTCCCCTTGTCTAACTCCTAGCGAACAGGAGAAACTTTCACTTAACGACTCCATGCTTTTTATTTTTGACTTAACATTGTTATACATAGATTTAATAACATTAAGTATATTACCGCGTACACCATATTTGATAAGTTTGAACCAAAGAATATCCCTAACAACAAAATCAAAGGCCTTTTTGAAATCCACAAATGCGCAAAAAAGTGTATCTCCTTTGTCAAAACAATGACTTATTAGTGAATTAAGAATAAATATATTATCTACAGTACTCATTCCTTTTCGAAAACCCGCCTGAGCTTCAATATATACGAAATATTTTTCAGCCCAGTTATTTAATCTTTCGTTTAAAATTCGTGTAAAAAGTTTCCCCAAAGTACTAAGTAACGTTATGCCTCTATAATTCGCAGGGTCATTGATATCACCCCTTTATGTAAAGGAACGATGAAACCTTCTGACCAAGTTTCGGGAAAATAACCTGTACGTAAACATGTATTAAACAATCGATGAAAATACAAAGTTAATGTGTCTGTTCCGTGTATAAAAAATTCATTTAGATATGAATCGGGCCCACCACTAGTGTTCGATCGAAGTTGCTTTATAGCCTTACTTATTTCGCTAAGAGTATTTTCTTCATCTAATTCTGAAAACATAACCTGCATTTCTCCTTCTAGAAAACGTTCATTAAAATATAATATATCCTCATCCGCTTGGTAAAAGTGATCCTCGGGGTTGTTAATAGATTTAAAATACTCCGCAAATTTACTGACATTTATATTTGTTTTATTGTTACAGCTTACATCTTTCAACAACTTCCAATACAGTTTAGCATTTTTAAACCTAGCCTCAGTCAATTTTTTCGTGTTTTTATTCCTATACATATATTTTTTTTTCTAATTATTCTTTTAAATTCCGATCTGGATTTACATAGATTTATTCTGTTATTTTCATTCCGGTATCATATTTCATACTTCGCACTTCAGACTATAAACTTCATGGATAGATACTTTATCATTATATAGGATCTTTCTTCATACTTAAAACTTTACATTTCAAACTTCAGAGTTCACACTTAAGAGTTCATACTTCAGACTTCATACTTTATTTTTCAAATTTCATACTTCAAACTTCACATCTCAAACTTCAGAGTTCACACTTAAGAGTTCATACTTCAGACTTCATACTTCACATTTCATACTTCAAACTTTACATTTCAAACTTCAGAGTTCATACTTCTTATTTCACACTTCATACTTCAAACTTCGAACTTCATACTTCACACTTCCGACTTCATAATTTACACTTCACATTTCTTACTTCAAAGTTCACATTTCAAGCTTCAGACTCGCATGTTTTTCGACTAACGTCATGCGATTTTCGAGCGTTTTTTTTTCTATTTTAAAAACACCATGGAATTACCGAGATTGGACATAATGAAGTATAATGATTATGGCTGAGTAACATTTGACTCCAGAGACATTATCTGAATAAATATAGTAGAGTATATACGGTGTTCCGTTTGGACAATCGTGACTTTTTATTTAATACTAAACCGCGATGCACGATGGTACAATGACGAAAACGCGATGGCGCGATGGCACGATGATGAAACAACGATGGTACGATGGTGAAAACGCGATGGTGCGATGCTACGATGGTGAAATGTTGAGGTAAATCGCGTTTTCATCATCGAACCATCGCGTTTTCACCATCTTATCATCGTACCATCGCGTTTTCATCATCGTACTATCGTGCCTTCGCGTTTTCACCATCGTACCATCGCATCGCATTTTCACCATCGTGCCATCGCGTTATCATCATCGTACCATCGTGGTTTCACCATCGTACCATCGCGTTTTCACCATCGTGCCATCGCGTTTTCACCATCGTGCCATCGCGTTATCATCATCGTACCATCGTGGTTTCACCATCGTGCCATCGCGTTTTCACCATCGTACCATCGCGTTTTCACCATCGTACCATCGCCTTCCGGTTAGAAATGCGTAGTCCCGTACACTGGTATTTTTGTCAACAATAGATGAATGTATCTCAATGTATTTTGTGAGACGAAATTTACCATTTCAATTCTGCTGTTTTGCAAAATGTTTTACAAAATGTTCAGTGTTCAGTTCATTTAAACTGTAAAATCTTCAAGGCCACGTCCTTTGTATTTTATGTATGCATGGAAATAAATAAAAAACTGGGTGTAATAGTCACATGGTATTATTCAAACTCGGCTTATTCTTGTTAGGATGTAGAAGGTACGTAGTGCAATATGAAAATGAGATTGTATCTAGCCTGTATTTTACTGACACTGCGCATGACCACCGGAAGGCGATGGTACGATGGTGAAAATGCGATGGTACGATGGTGATAACGCGATGGTACGATGATGAAACGCGATGACACGATGGTGAAAACGCGATGGTACGATGAT
Organism: Mercenaria mercenaria; assembly: GCF_021730395.1. Lineage (NCBI taxonomy): Eukaryota > Metazoa > Mollusca > Bivalvia > Venerida > Veneridae > Mercenaria > Mercenaria mercenaria. Next base: position 36,783,440 of record NC_069363.1, on the reverse strand, counting down.
ACGATTGTGAAAACGGGATGGTACGATGATGAAAACGCGATATTACATCGACATTTCACCATCGTACCATCGCATCATCGCGATTTCATCATCGTGCCATCGAGTTTTCACCATCGTACCATCGTTGTTTCATCATCGTGCCATCGCGCCATCGCGTTTTCGAAAAACTAGAGTACCTCTAAGTAATGCCACACACCGTCTATCTAAGTTCTATGTCTTTCTGTTTTACACATGAAGAGTTCTTGAAAATATTTTTTCCTTTCGTTTACCATGGCAACCAGACGTCTGCATTGAATGAAATTGTTTTAGCAAATTTCATGTGCGTCACCCATGAATCATTCCCGTGAGATTGTTTAAAAACATTCCAATTTCTCAAGAAGATTTGAACGAACAGACGACTGACATTGAATTTCCTGTTATTTTTCGAATATCAACAAGCGATATAATCTGAACTCGGGAAGTGGCTTATTACTTAACACTCAAATAAGAAACGGCGTACATATTTATGCCAATACACAATATGCAGATGACGTCAAGTCACGTGATGTGTAATCTATGAAGTGTGAAGTGTGAAGTATGAATTTTAAGTCTGAAGTGTGTAGTATGAAGTCTGTTATATGAAGTCTGAATATGAAATATTAATTCTGAAGTCTGAAGTATTGAGTGTCACCATCGGTCTTTCGTATACTTCACTCTTCAGAATTCATATTTCATACTTCAGACTTCATACTTCACACTTTTTACTTCGCACTTCAGACTTCACACTTTATACTTTATACTTCAAACTTCACATTATATACTTCACACTTTGATAACCATGAAAAGTGTGAAATCTTCACATGGTAGTGGTGAATTACCGAATTGACTGCTTGTAACTAACTGCTTGTTACACTTTTTCTATGCTTATAATATAAACCGTCTTTCTACAATATATTTTTATTACAAACATATATAAAAATGTAACGTTCATTAACAACTTACAGTGGCATGTATTTTATTCATTTTTAAAACAATATTCTTTGTTTCAAATAGGTGGCAGTAATGGATTCAATGCAATAATGATACTATGTAACAATATTTTATTATAGTCTAACTTTTATACATATTATGTTACTTTAATTCTGCATGATTATAAATCACAAATCTAAAATATATGAATTCATTTTGTACAGAATTATGAGAGACTTTAGTTCAAATATTAAACAAACAAGTGTTCTATAATATTATTAACATACTAAACACATACTGTAAAATCTGGTATTAAATACATAGTAAGCATTCCTTATTAAACCCTGTAAATCTTGAACTCAACTGACTAAACTTTAACTGACTAAGAAAACAGTTAAGGGGTTAATGTCTGGTATGAAAGATCCATAATAAATCTAAAAAAAAAAAGAAAACTGCACCTTAAAGCTTCTAAAAGTTGCTAATGAAATATCTAAAATGATATAATCCCATCAACACTGATTAGCAACAGATGCATACTGAGTACTATAACTATTACATGTACATGTTAAAAGTTTAACGCCGGACCATTTACTAAACAGTATAATCTTTCTCAATTTTAATGTCTGGTAGCAAGTTTTGGCGAGACAATAAACAATATAATCATTTTTGAGGAGGAAAATAGTTTTTTCTAGATCAGATACTTCTGTTAAATCTTGATCACAGATATTAAGTAATGAGGTATACAAACTATTACGTATGCCTTGATATAATGGACACCGCAATAACACATTTTTCATTTTCAACATACGACGTACAAGGAAAGCATATTCTACTTTCTATACTCAGATTTTCATACCTACTGTTCTCAGTTCTACTCGGCGCAACCCCACATCTGAAATTTGCCAAAGAACTACCGTAACGGAATGGCATACGACTCAGTAAATATTTTACACCCACAAACTCAGTCTTAAAAATTGTATATGTTTGCAGCTTATTTCTACCCTGACCTCTAACTGCAGATTCTGTTTGAACCATTTCTTTCCATTTTTCTATTTCTTTCTCAAATACAATCTTTTCAACAGCCTTTACAACAGGTTTTGTATGTATATGTTCTAACTCAATGGCATGCTGTTGTTTTATACTAAAAAGCATATTCTCTATCCTTAGTGTATCTGTTTTACACCTAAATGAAGAAGATGTTTTAGCCAAGTCAAACCCTTTTCTGACTATCCAGCTAGTGGACATGTTTTTTAATCTATAACACTGTCTAATTTCAGACCCCCAATGTCTAATAACTGGGTGTTTTCAACCCATTTCGCCAGTAACTGATACATTGGATGTATATCGTAACCAACACTGATAAAATATCTCATAGCTCTATTTTGAACAGCACTTATACATGAACAATAAAATCTGTAAGAAGATCCTTTGGAAGCAAAGAATGCAACAAAGAATAATAATAGCAGACTCGGTTTGATTGATTTGTTTGTTTTGGGTTTAACGCCATTTTCTTTTTTTCAACAGTATTTGTATTTCAGGTATTAACGGCGATCGGTTTGATTGAGTCTGTTCGTGAGAGTAAGTGGCAAGTGCAACACCCCTCACACCACCTAGCACCGGCTTAAGCGGAACTCTATTACCAATGAACATTGAGTGGACTCCATGATCCCAAAGGACCAGAAAATATAACAACACTGATTTCAAGTACGGGGAGACATTTCACGGCCGCCACACGGTACTTAAAAATGCTAGTTAATGAAATCTGTAAGAAGATCCTTTGGAAGCACAGAATGCAACCAAACATAATAATAGCAGACTCGGTTTGACTGAGTCTGTTCATGAGAGGTAGTGGCAACACCCCTCACGCCCCTAGCACCTGCTTAAGCGGAACTCTATTACCTGTGAACATTGAGTGGACCCCATTATCCCAAAGGACCAGGAAATAATACATAGTGTGCAAAATTGCGAACGCCTTTGAGCCAGAGAGTGGCATACTTCCAAACCTATTACAGTTCTCAGATAAGTATTGAAAGGGTTATAATTATAAAATATTTAGTACACACCCCATTTTCTTATTATTGTATAATACCGCGTTGTGCATTCGGGCGTACATGTACTTTAATATTGAACTAATCCAGGTATAAGTACCGCACAGTATTATGGCGTTTTTATTTTTAGCGACATGTAAATAAACAATCAGTTCTTAGCAATCTCTTTTAAAACAGAAGATATTGAAAGTAAGATCAACAGCTGGCATGATGGCGCAGTAGGTGCTGGCTTGATGGCGCAGTAGGTGGATAGAAATGTTAACATTTTGTAGTGACAGTTTTGATGGTTCGAACCTTGCATACGTCATTTTTTATTTTGCATTTAATTTATACTCTTTGTATAAGTTTCTGTTTTTGTCTGGTTTTTAATTTATTCACGAGAGCCTCAAACACATTAGTTCATATTAAAGAACATGATTACGTGTTAACAATGACACATATAAGTTAGTGAACAAGTTAGTACTAGATTAACAAACTTGTGTTCTTTTCGTTGAATCGTATTGAAAAAAAAATGAGAAATTAGATACACTTTTCAAAATACTATTTTATGGGTCCGGGAATCGAACTCCCGATGAAAAAGTATAAGACGGGTACCATTACCGCTCGGCCAACGAGGAATTACTATTGTCAGCCTAAACGTTGTGTATTGACTTATTACTGTGCGATACCTATAAAGGGGTGCTATAGTTTAATGAATAAATGATTTATAAATAAAAGGACACCAACCAATCTGATGTACTAAACTTGTCTCGTTGGCACAGTAGGTTAGAGTTAACGCCGAACACCATGTATTTGGTGTAGGTGTGGGTAGGTAAGATTTTTTTTATAACTACATTGTATAATGTCCAGCTTTATTCACGAAATAAAAAATCACCGGAGAACACTGGATCAACTGTATTGAGCATGTTAAAAAGATAGAGCAGATGTACTGGCCGACTGACATTGCACGTGATAAGATTCCGGAACCAGTGGGTATTAGTTGATGATTCAACGGACGACTCAGGAACTAACACTGACAAATTCAAAACAATAAAATATTATACGTAATTAAAAATACAATAAAAATTCATTTGGGGTTTGAACCTACTACCTGTGCATGCCATGTATTTGCGGCAAACACTCTTACCAATACACTATGCAGTCTTTGTTTGTAACTCAGATAATTTCATACATTTTATACCTATTTCTTACGTAAATCATCAGCCTAGATGATCCGAATACCAGATCCACCTATATGAACTCGCCCAAAGGTCATTTTTGAAGGACAAAATATATTTATACACGTCTTTGGACAGAAACATGCTTAAATCATTAATTGCCACGTATAACATAAACATTATCTTCATTATAATATGTTTTGTGAGGGATGTAAATTCGATATTTCAGTATAAAAGCTTACAAAAGTAATTTTTAAGGGGCATAAATTTTTAATGTAGATCTATGGGCCTTTTATATATATAACGAGATCTGAACATCTAACCCCCGCTCCTTCCACAGAACATTGCCTCTAATAAAAAAGCGGACAGTTTAACATCCCCAACCCCCCCCCCCCCCCCCCCCCTCCACCACCACCACACACTAATCCGCCAGTTAAAATTGTAGAAAGAGATGTTTGCCCCCAAGCGCTTATTTCTGAAACGACATTTGCATCCCGCCCCGACTCTCAACATTTTATCCCCTTAGGATTTTTTTGGAGTTTAGTAGAAGATGTTTTATTGCTGTCATGGATATCTTGTTTGTTTCATGGTAGATCATTGCCTTATTAACAAGTATGAGTGTTAAGGACATTGCATACGTTGAATTATTATAGTGTTAGTATGAGCGCTTTTGTTTCTACTCAGTAATAGGCTACTAGTATTTACCTGATATATAAATGTATTTAATATACATGTTTTATTAAATATTCACCTACCAGTAAAACACTAATTAAGGACTTAACATTACCCTTAACAGGAGTTTTAATGAACTACAAAGTATACAGTAATATTTTCAGGCAGAAAATGATAGAAATATTGGCGGCAGGGGCTGGTCGCAAATGTCCATTAACAAATAAGCAATTTGGTGTTGAGGCAAAAGTCCTATCTACCATTTTAACTAGCATTGTTTTTTGTTCAGAGTGAGCTATTAGTATACAGTTAGGTATATGGTCCGATGTCCGTCGTCCTGCGACAGCATTTGTACCCTAAACAGTTTCTCGTCTGCAACGACTGGTCAGAAGTACACCAAACTTCGTCTGTAGCATCCTGGCATAGACATCTCTAAAGTTTGTTCAAATCCGTCCGCTTTGCTCTTTTAGGAGGCAGGCAGAGCTAAAAAACAAAAAACAAAAAAAAAAAAAAGAGAAAACAGTTGAACGACTTCTTCTTATAAGCCACATGTTGGATCTTCACCGAACATGATCTGTGGCATCTTTTTACGGTCCCAATATTGTAGAATGGGTTTTGCTTAGCCCATTTCATGAACCACTTGATGTATTATCACCAAACTTGTTCGACTGTAGCATATTTGTAAAGTAACCGAAAAGCTTTATCTATTTGGTTGCGCTTGACTCTTTTAGAGGTCGACAGAGTTTTCACCAGAAACGCTATCAATATTTTCTTCTCGTGAACCGCTCGATTGATCTTCGTAATATTTTGATTTTTTTATTCTTTTTTTTTTTTCAAATGGTAGGTAATGCTCCATTCCTTTTAGGGACCGCCAGAGCTAAGATTTATAAAGGATATTACATGAGTGTCTTTTCATATTGAATTTATTAAACGAGTTGAATAAAATGATAAAATGCGAGGCTCTTATTTAAATAGGGTACCATGTAAAGTGTTTGGCATTTAAATGACCGACAGTAATAACTATCACATTACACTAGAAGTTGTCTTTATTCAGTCTGTGAATTTTGCCGGCACTGGGTGAGTTACCAGAAACCTTCGTTAAATTAATAAATTCTTAACGAATGTATTGTACATTCATTATGCTTGAGTATAATTGTTTGATATAAAACAAATGAAATAGATCTGCTTAAGACATAATGTGACAGAAATCATCAGTACTAAATTTAACATTTAACACTGTTATGAATGATGGCGTACTGAAAAGAGCTTTATTTATTCCATACTTAAAGAAATGTTCTATATTTTTTATGAATTCATAAATTACGCTACGGAATTTAATTACAACAAAGTACAAGAGCGTCAAACTTACATCAAATATTATTGATGTACATCATCCATGTAACCTTAAAAATATAATTCATCAGTCTAGTTCGCTTTAGGCCCTAACATGCTATTGTAAGCCTATTCCGAGAGGCATATAGTGTTTGAACTGTTCGTCTGTCCGTCAGTCCGTCACACATATTTTTGTACTCAAGTCCTCACCAAGTTTCCATCAAATTGAAATGAAACTTGGTATACAACATTAACTTGAGATGGGCATGCGCATATTGCCGAAGCATTAATGTCCTTTTTTCTGGAGCCTGGAGATTTAGATTCCATTATTTTCTAGGGAGATTATGCCAAAGAATTGTGCAAGAACATTTTATGGGAAATGCCGAGATGTATTTTTGTCATGATGACATTTCGCCATGTCTTCATGCATTTGGAATGAATTGCAGACAAAGACATGGCAGTGCTTTTGTTGGTGCTGTTAATAATCTACCACCCATGCCAGAAGCCAGTGCAGTTACCTTAGAAAACGCTTTTGACTGTTTTTTTTTCTCAATTACAATATCTCCTAATACCTTTTGGCAATTCTTCTATTGCTCTGTTTCAAACTGATGATAGTTTCTACTTGTTTCATTCACACGCAAGATATTCATTAGGTACAGCAGATTCAGATGAAACGTGCCTGCTTATTATCTTTGGCAATGTTTCAGATTTGACATTCCATTTGTATCAAATCTACTGCGGACAGCTCTCTAATATATCACCCTTTCACATATCAAATGAACTGTTAAATTCTACTTCTCAAAATCATATTATGTCAAGTCATGTTGAAAGTTTAAACAATAACTGTACTTTTTCAAGTGAAATAGTAGATTCTTTTGATACATTAGAATATCTTCAGATGGTATTTGTCATTGAGATATTTCAAAACTCATTGTTATCAAAAATGATCACAGTTACAATTTAGAGTCAAATAGAAAACAATTCAAGATACAGAGAGAAACAAACAAACATAACAATGGTTTCTCTTGATATTTACAATATAATGATTACTTTCAACATAATATTGTCTTGTCTGGTGGATAGTTTAAATGGAAGCAATGTTGCATCTTTTGTTGAAATCCATCCAATGATAGAAGATGTTTCAAATAATTCAAGACAGGCGTTGTATAGTACTAACGAAAACTATGAGTTAAGTATCAGGGAAACACCAAACTTTCATTGTGCAAGTTGTGACAAATTTCTTTTCTTTTGTAATTGCCAGATTTTGCACAAAGCAGACATATAACGGCAAATTGAAGCATACAAATGCGTTTCGTCACAATGACATGTAAAGTTATTGGTGTAGGGAAAAAACAAGCAACATCAACGTTCTTATTCGCGTCACACCGATACAATTATAGGTCATTTGACGACTTTCCAGCTTTTCTTGGTGGAGGTGGAGGAAGACCCAAGATACTTTCCGGGCATTATTTCATCCCGAGCGGGCACCTGGTTAGAAAAACATACCTTTCATAAGCCAGCTGGATGGCTTCCTCTCATGAAGATTTCTACACCCAAAGTAAGACTCGAACCCACATCGGTGAGAGACAAGTGATTTATAGTCAGCCACCTAAACCACTCGGCGGTGGAGGCTCCCTTCATACGTTTTATAGTGTTAATGATATGTACAAAGGCCTACTGGCGGGAAACAATTAGACTGGATATGTAGGTTTAAAATGCAAATATATACGTTACACTTCAGTACAGGTGGCCGGGAAAAGTGCAAAGAAAATGAAAATAAAGTGAAAGGGCTAAAATACATGTACTTATTCTTACCGCCACTGAAGCAAATCAGTTTGTAGAAACGCATCACATATATGCACACTACATGTCAGTTCAATATTTGTCTTAATTGCGTAAACAAGTTTCAAATTAACAGCTGGCATGACTTCATATGGATGTATATACGTAGCAAGAACATGTTATATCCCATATGAGGAAAACTCAAAATTTAAAAGTGCAACAATTTACAGAAGATTATCATAAAATTAAAATGGTGCGTACCTATGGTCTAACGAATATTCCGAAGTCATCGTTTCGTAAAAGATTAAAGAGCAAATTATCTACAAAATAACAAACAACTGGTCTAGAATACTTACTTATAATCGTGAGATTAACAAATGCTTCTGGTTATTAACCCCAGATCAAATTGATGTTTCTAACACGTCTTGTGAATTTACTGTCTTCAGTTATTTCAGAGTCTTTATCACTATCACTTTCACTGTCGTAGTCTTCTAACTCTTCATTGTCTTCATCATCATCCTCCGGAATAGTGTCAACACTATAGCAAAGTGATGAACTGGGAAGCATTTGCTGATATCTCACTCCGGTGTATGTAAGATCGTGCGATTTACAGGGTGTCGTCTCGTACAAGGCTTGAATAGCGACACGATTTATATTGACTTGTTCGCGTTCATTCTCAGTGGCATGTATACCACGAAAAAAGTCATCAAGAGTTCTTTCTTCCTCCAGTGCATGCTTTTCCCGTGTTAAATTTTTCATGATCATGAAAAAGATTCCACAAGAGTACATCAATAGTACAGTGATAATATACATCAAAGCACCAAACTCTGTGTTTTTATCGGTTTCATTATCTGACTCCATAATGTCAGTATACACAGAAAGTGACGTAATGTTTACCGGAAGACAGCCTCGCAATATACTTGTAAGCAACGGGATAGACGCTGTTGTGCTAGTAAGGATAGAACTGTTTCTGTCGAAATGCGGACATATAACTTGTATTTTTCCCCGTTTCATCCTAAAACGAATATTTATATGATAAACTAAAATGATGAAATTGAATGAGATAAACAATTATATTCTTACGTCACAACTAAGATATGTAATGACCATTGCAAAGTTGGGCTGGTGGCATCAGTGTTTATCCCTTTAGCTGAATTAGTATTTAAAGAATTGCCACTACGTCTTGTTGCAGTTTGTTCCATGAACTGAAAGTAAATCGCCTGAATCAGAAATCCTTCAAAACTGAACTTTTTCCTGTAGTCCCGAGGCAGTTCCGTTTAGCGCAGTTTCTCTGCAGTGTATTACCAGACACTGTCAACAAGCTGAACATCTAACAGATCAGTTATAAATGTTAAATTTTCATCAGGACTGTAAACGGTGCATTGTTTTTATTAGATTCTGTATTGTTACATTTAAGATTTCATTTATTGTTTCTCGCAGTTTTTAAATTAATACCTTTCTAGATTGAAAACCTAAATTGTTCAAATTTTTTAATACACAAGTATTTAAATGTGTTTCTATATATTGTATTAATTTACCTCTCATAGTCCATATAGCCAACATAATGTTAAAAGCAAACATTCATCGCGCAAGTATCACTTCTTTTATGAAAACATGCCAAATGTATGATTAAATTAGATTGTTAGAGCATCTGATTTTGGAGCCTGTTCTCTCGCACAATGTAAAATTTCCAATAACGATAATTAACATGCAAAAGTTGCACGATCCACAGCTGGGTCTGATATGATTAATTGTCTGAAAAGCCCACTACAATCACTGTGACGGGCTTTTCAGACAATTAATCATACAAAGCCCAGCTGAGGATCGTGCAACTTTTAAAAATCAATTATATAGACTTTCACTAAAATCTCATTACTCAATGGAATGAGCCTGTTTATATACGAATTTAAGTGAACTCCGTTTTTCGATCTAAATCCTGTCCATGTTATTTCAGTACAAAATGGACAATGTCTATGTTACTACGGATACAGGATACACAGCCGTACATTTAACGGACCTAAAATTGTTTTCTTTGATTGTCTCATATTTATTTGTTAGTCTTATACTTTAACACAGATATACAGGTAGCAGACACTCAGTAGTTCATCAGCATTTTGTACCTTAAGCAATTCAATGAGCCTTAAATTGTCTTTAAATAAATCGTCCGTTTCTTGGAAAGTTTCACTTCTGAAAATGTCACAATTTTCCCAACGCATTGCTTGATCATCTAATCTCTACATATTTTACTTTTCAAATTACTGATCACTGATTACTGATTACTGATCATGAGTCTGCTAAAATCTTTCTGTAGTAATTATGCGTGCTTTTTCCATGCCTAAAGGGAAAATAATGCGCGGTTTACAGGGTATAAAAGGTGCATAGGTACTTAAACAAACAAGCAGAGCTGTCTCCATTGTTTCCATTCATTTTACCCACAATTATTTCTTCAGCTCGAGTAAACCTTTTTTCAGAAAACATTTCCGTTTATTATTGTCTTCTAAGACTGTGAAATTTGATGCAGTTATATCTACACATATATCTGAAATAATTAGTTGCTGCTTGAAGTTTGTATTTTCAGTTACACTGCCAGTGTAACAATGCAAAAATATTAATCATTTGTAGTGTATTCAGTGTTTTCGAGTATTCATAGAGTTATAACAAGCATTGTCCAGCCATGTGAATGGAAACTGATGTCTTTCAAAAGTCTTGAGACTTATACATACGTTTAAAACAGAAGATTAAAGTTAATTCATTCTGATAATAGTTTACCTGTCTGTGTAATGTGTATACAAGAGTCGTTATCGATTTCGTTTCGAAAAGTTTACCAGCTTTTGAATATAGTTTATTTAGTGCTTATTTTGGCGGCAAAATCACTTTAAATTTCACTTCGAGACATTCAACTGTTTCTTTATCCAGCTACCTTCTATATAATTATAAAATATCACCGAAAACGAATTGTTTATTTAAGTTACTCGCTCACATTTATTTGGTTATTTAAAGTTACTTGACGTGACATGCGACACTAACTTCTGCAATATCGATAATCTAGCAAAGGGAGGGGTAGGAGAGAGTTATTTATCCTAAACATTTCGAAACGATGTACATTTGTATAGAGTAGTCTATAGTGTGAAGTCGTAGCGAGTAGACATGTTTTTTTTTTCTGCTCTCGAGTTATTGGTTATTGTTTTTTTAACGATTAACTTGGATTGATTTGGGTTGACTTGGATATTTTGGTTTCTTTTGGACATAATAAGAATTTAAATAGTATGAAATATTATGAAGAATAAGAAAAGATACAGAAGCAGTGGAAGTGATAATTTGAATTCTAGTAAAATTCAGAAAAAGAGAGGCCCGTCAGAGGGTTCGGAGGACTTAAGTGAAAATATCAGTGAAAATAACAGTGTAGTAGTCAGTGAGGTATTAAAGTGGACCAATAGTGTGTTATACGATCCGGTAGACAAGGAAGTTAAGCAAGTGATAGATTCACCAAGTGAGTCAAGTAGCATGATGGCGTCACATGAAAAGTGTGAAGCAAGTAAGTCTGAGTATACCAGTCCATCTAACAGAGATATCATGAACATGTTACAAACTATATGTCAGAGAATTAGTGTAGTTGAGGAGAAGTTAAGTACGTTGGATAATCTAGAGAAGAAAGTCGAAAGTTTCGAACGTGAACTGAAAATGATTTGATGTTCCATAGAAGATAGACAAAAGAAGACTGATAATAGACTGACAAATGTAGAAGAGAAATCAGAGAGTATAGAGTTCTCTGTAGGTCAGATGCAAAGTAAAATATCCGAACTTCAAAACATGAAAGATAAAGTAACCGATGATTTAGTATATCTGCAGTCGCAGTCTATGCGGAACAACTTATTGTTTACAAATATTCACGAGGTTACAACAAAGGGCACGGACGAGACTGAGGTAAAGTTAAGGGCTCACCTACACGAGAGAATGCGTATCGCTAAAGATCAAGTGGACAAGATAAGCTTTGAAAGGGTCCACAGAACAGGCGTCAAACAAGCAGGTAGAGATAGAAACGTTGTAGCGAAATTCACGTTGTTCAAAGAACGTGAATTAGTACGTCGTAAATGGAAATCGTTGCAGAGAACAAAATATAACGTATTCGAACAATTTCCAAAGGAGATCGTAGAGAAGAGAAAGAGGCTCCAACCTAAACTGAGGGAGCATAGAAGCAAAGGTGATACTGCCTGGATTGCCTATGACACGTTGTATGTCAATGGGAAGCCGGTAAAAGAGTGAGGGTACGAAGGGGGTGAGCTAAAACTGTTATCCTGGAATGTTAATGGTCTAACGAGGGATAAAAAAAAAACAGTGAGGATTTTGTAAATATTCTTTCCAAAAATGATATTTGTTTTTTGTATGAGTCTTGGACATGCGCCTCAAGTGACGTTTCGTTAAATGGGTATATATCCCATAACTTTTACAGGAAATTCCAACACAGACATGCAAGACGGGCTAGTGGAGGTATTGTGCTTTATTACAGAGAAGAGCTTAGAGAAGGTATATCTGTTGTTAAAAACCAGTCGGACACATTAATTTGGATTAAACTCGATAGAATATTTTTTAATTTAGATGATGATGTATATATTTGTGGTGCCTATGTCTGGTGTCAGGATTCTCCCGCATATAATGTTTTAAATGTTGATTTATTTGATTGTTTGGAAGAAGATGTTATAAACTTTCAAAGCCTTGGGTCAGTATATGTAGTTGGTGATTTCAACAGCAGGGTTGGTATGAAAGCAGACTTTATTGTTTGTGATCGTTTGAATACATTTATAGATGATGATCACTATGTTCCAGATTTGACCATGTATCGGGCCTCACCAGATCGCTCAAGTAATAGTCATGGTACTAAATTACTTGACCTTTGCAAATCTACAAACATGAGAATTGTTAACGGAAGACTCGGTCACTCAGATAATTATACAGATATATCGAGAATGGGTTCGTCAGTTATTGATTACTTGTTAACTAGTGAACAAAATTTTAAAAATGTGTATGATTTTACAGTTGAATCCGTTAATGAGTGGAGCGATCACGCACCGCTGATCTTATCTTTACATTGTAATAAGATTTATGAATGTCACGACGACCAGTCTTACTCTAATGTTAAATGGAATAATTAACATCGAGATGAATTTAGATCGGCTTTAATCTCAAAATTACCCGAATTGAACAGCATTGTTAGAAATATAAACTGTAATAGTCGTGAATCTGTGAACGAAGCCCTTTGTAATCTAACTTCGGTTGTACGCAATGTTGCAGACCCTCTTTTTACTAAATCGTATACGAGACAGACAGTCGCATGTTTTTTTTAACGATAATCTACAGGTTAATAACGCTGAGTGGTTCGACAATGAATGTACTATGGCAAGAAAACGTTATTTAGAAGCACGGAATGATTTTAATATGTGCAAAACTGATACAAGCAGAACACATTTTTGTAACTGTAAAACTGAGTATAAAAACTTGTTAAAAGGAAAAAGTTTGCATTTATGTGCAAAAAATTGTCTGACATTGAAAACCTACGTAAAAGTAAGCCTAAGCAGTTCTGGCGGTATTTTAAGCGTAATAAAAACAACACTTCCCGTATTTCATTGGAAGATTTTCGTGTATATTTTGAAAAGTTAAGTAATGACATTCTGTATCTACAAATGATGATGCTGAAGATTTTGTTAATAACCATGATTTTAATAATACTTATACTTGTTTTCCAGAGTTAGATGTTACCTATTACTGTTTCAGAAATAAATGATGCTGTTAAGTGTTTAAAACCTGGTAAAGCCACTGGTAGTGATTTATTGTTAAACGAATATTTTATCGAAAGCATTGACATTTTATCTTCTCATTTATGTGATGTATTTAATGCAGTTTTAAATTCCGGTTCCTTCCCAGAACATTGGACAGACGGTGTTATTGTTCCTGTGCACAAAAAGGGGGATTATGATAATGTACAAATTTATAGAGGAATTACACTAGTTAGTTGCCTGTCTAAATTATTTACGACTATTTTAAATAAGAGAATTACCAAGTTATGTGATAAACCCAATATTATAACAGATTCACAATTCGGTGTTAGAAAGGGTAAATCCACAGTGGATGCTATTTTTGTTCTCATGTCTATTATACAAAAGTATATTTATGAAAATAAAAGGTTGTATGTAGTCTTCGTTGATCTAATGAAGTGTTACGATACTATTAACCATAATATACTTTGGTTCAAATTGTTTAAATTGGGAATTCAAGGAAAGTTTTTACGCATAATTAAAGATATGTACCGCAAGGTTAAGTCTTGTGTAAAGTCTTTGATAGCTTTTCTGATTATTTTGAATACGCAATGGGTTTGCGACAAGGCGAGGTCATGTCACCAATTATGTTTTCTCTCTTTATTGAAGATCTCGAGTTATTTTTACAAGGTGATGTTAACTCTGGGTTAAATATGGACGACATTATTTTGATCCTATTACTATTTGCTGACGATATGGCTATTTTAGCGAAATCTCCTCAAGAACTACTAAACCATCTTGATACTTTATTTACCTATTGTGAAAATTGGGGTTTAAAAGTTAATGTTAACAAAACAAAGATAATGGTATTTAGAAAGCGTGGGGGCTTGTTACCTGATGAACAATGGACTTATAATGGAAATATTATCGAAGTTGTCAATAATTTTAACTATTTGGGAGCAGTCTTCAATTACACGGGTAATTTTAATCTAAATCAAGAACACCTAGCAAGTAAAGCTCTTAAAGCATTAAATATACTATTAGTGAATTTTAAAAAGATACCTTTAACCCCTTAAACATTATGTCAATTGTTTGATGTTTTTGCTGGTTCAATCCTCGGATATGCTAGTGAAATTTGGGGCTACACGAAATCAAAAGAAATTGAAAGAATTCATTTAAAATTTTGCAAACGTATTCTAAATGTAAAGCTAAATTGTAGCAATGTTAACATTTATGGTGAATTAGGTCGATACCTCTTTATGTAGCACGTTATGTACGAATTGTAAAATACTGGTGTAAAATTCAGAGTTCAGATAATATTTTGATAAAAACGATGTATAATGAAAGCTTGCAATTGTGCAACAGAGGTTGTAGAAATTGGGTTTATAATGTTAAGAAAAATGTTAAGTGAATATGGTTTTATGTATGTATTTGATGACGACTTTGTAGATTTTCAAACTTTACCAAATTTATTTAAACAAAGAGTTATGGATTGTTTTATTCAAGAGTGGCATAGTAGTTTAGATAGAAATCAAGTTCTCTTAAATTACAAGTATTTGAAAACTAATTTTGGCTATGAGATTTACTTAAACATTTTGCCATACAATCTTCGCTATTATTTTTGTAAATTAAGAATTTCTGTCTTACCGTTAAGAATCCAAACTGGCCGATATGCAAGAAATAATACTCCTAGCAATCTGACTGAAGTGCATCTCCTGTTACGCTACGCATAGGATCTGAAAACTACCTATTCATAGCCTCGTTCTGACAACCCTTTCGCTAGCCAATCAGAGCCTAACTTACAACATCTTGCAAATCTACCTGTATCCTTGACTTTTGATATTTACAATTCTTATGTCGTAATGTTTCAGATAGCCGGCTAGCTCAGTCGGTAGGCCACTTGCTTTGTAAGCGAGGGGTCCCGGGTTCGAGCCCTAGAATGGCTGCACATTTTTCTTACTCTTTGACATTCGAACAAGTCGTCTGATTGGATAAAATAAAAATAGCAATACTGGAAATCCAAAATATACAGAAGACGAATGTGAATGGGTCGTTCTCAGATCTTCGTTTAGAAGATCAAGTACTTTAGTCAGATTGTACTCCTAGAGACCAAAGGAAATGTTTATGTTGTAATTCTGATGTCGACATTGAAGACGAGTTTCATGTTATTTTTATATGCCCATGTTATAATGATTTGAGAAGTAAATATATTACACGATATTTTAGAAATAGACCTTCTATGTATAAATTTTTAGAATTATTAAACTCAACAGATAAACGCATTCTAGTAAACTTATCGAAATTTGTTAAAGAAATGTTAACAATTAGGAATTCTATTCTTAATATGTAATATGTTCATCCTCTGTTTAACTATTAATGTTATGTATAATGATGAAGCATTTGTACCATATATGATTATCTCGCTATGACTGTCACCTATTCCTTTATTTATTTGAATTTATAATGACTATGTACCATGTACACGTCTATGAAATAAACTTCTGTTCTGTTCTGTATATGTCTGACAATTGAATATTACTTCTGTTTCTTTTCCAATGTTAGAAATACTTTCTACATTACATTACGAGTATGAATGTTTTCACGGTTATAAGCTAGCTTGTGTGCAATTAACTTCAGATGAGCGGACATATGTTAAGGACGTTGTAGCAGTTTTGGGTAAAATATTCCCCAATATACATGTTATGGAATTTGTTCAAACTTTGTATATGAACATAGTGTCATGTAAGAAACAGAATTATGAAAAGAAAATTGAAGGTCACCAACTTGTTCAGAAGTTATCTGCTTTTGACTATGCAAATTTGAAGAAAAATCAAGTTTTAAGGGCAGATAACTCCTAAACAAGCACGGTGACCTATGATTGTTTTTTCATTTTTCTGTCTCTAACATGAAAGTTTGCTGTATGAAATAGATTTTCACAAAGATTTCTTTGAAATTAGTTTAATAAGATGTAATGACAGGGTAAACTTTAATGTCAGATACTGTAAAATGCTGTTAAACTGTCTGTACATCATAATATTTTTTCCAAAAATATTGTTTAAACTGGACATTAGGCAACTTTTAGAAAAGTGTAACCATACCCGGATATAAAATTTTGGATACACGGAATACGTTCAATTAGAAGTGCTAAACTTGCATTTAGACTGTTGTAAGTTAAAAACTTTGCCTTATTGCATTTATTTAAGTGGAAGTTTAAACTTTATCTTCTGTATGTTGCACATATGAATTTATAAATATCGAGTATACATGAAGAAGATGTGTACTGAAATTGTAACAAGTAAAATTGGCCTAAACACATAGATATTGTTATTCAATATACAAGTACAAAGAAATGTTACAAGTTGATAATCAATGCCAAGTAAAATACAAGCAGCAGTATTTTTAGTTAATAAATAGATGTATTAGAGATGACAAACACAGCCTGTCAAAAGACAAAGTATGCTTTATACCATGCCTAAATTATGCCAGATTCCATGCCTAAAGTATTTTAAAATGCACCGAACGCATGCACCAGTTACAAGTGCCCTTTTCAGTGCCAGCACCCTGCCCTTTTTGAATCCTAGCTGGAGCACTGGAAACGGTGTTCATATACAAAGTTTAAACAAATTCTATTATTGGGATTTTTTCTGCCACATCTGTCATACAAGAAACTGCCTCAGTGTCTTTAAATGGACACAGAATTGTAGATAATAACTTTTCCTAGAATATTCTCGAACATTATATTTTACAGCTCTGGTAAAATAAAGGTATTATCGTATAATTTATGTTTCGATTTTTCTGTGTTTAACAATTTTTAAAGATTAAGCATGAACAGAACAGAACAGAGCAGATAGTTTATTAAGACTTGTACATAGTACATCATCTATAATACATATTCTATACATATATAATATCAACGTGACAATTAACATGGCATAATGGATCATTTATATTTAGTATTTTATCCTTGAATATAATTATATATACAGTAGAAAATATGTGGAGAAAGAACATAAGATATCAACGTTCGACAGTTAGAATTGCATTACTGATGGTTAGAGCTTCTTTTAAATATCTAGATAATTGAATAAGATCGGTTTTATTATTTGAATTAAGGAGCTGTATGAACTTATACACCGATGGACGTCCAAAATAGTTTACTTTTGAATATTTCTTTCTAATATTAGCGTAACAGTTACATACACAAACAAAATGGTATTCGTCTTTAATGTCTAAATTGTTGCAATATAAACAATATCTTTCCTGACGAGGAATTCGATTTCTACTATATCTGCCAGTCTGTATTCTGAGTGGAAGACCACTCATCCTTAGTCTACAAAAATAAAATCTAAAGCATCTTGGCAGTATATCCAAAGACCTCTCATATTCAAAAAGATTTTTAACATTTTTATACATATACAATATGTTAATGTATCCTTTGTGACATTTTAATAATGCTGCATGACCGTAAAACGAATAAGATGGGGTTGCAGCCACAATTTCCATATTTGTCAAGACAGCATTTTAATCTTATTTTATCTTAAATATCACAACTGTTCTTTTTTAAAGCTTGAAACTGATTAGGCAAAAATATACTTTGAACAATCACAAGAAATTAAAATTCACACTTTTACCTTTATTGTGATTTTAGTGCAAAAGAAAAATAATTAGACTCTGAAACAAATGCCGAAATTTGTCAGATCGTCATCTAACTTGCGAGCTGCGGTTGACAAAATAATTATATTGAATTGAAGGTCAAAGCTGTTTTTCAGCAATTACCATACAATGTCAGACTGCGCTGCCTAGAGAAACCTGTCATTGGATACAATAATAAATTACTTTTGGGGTGGGGGGGGGGGAGGGGGGAGCTTAAAAAAATTCATCTCCATGTATCAATGCTTTACATTGGGCACGTGAAGGAACCAAAGGAACTGCTTTAGTTCATTTGAATCTCAAACTTTCTTCACTGAAATTTAACGAACGCAAGTGAAATGTTGGGCGGACCGAAATGTTTACGCGTAGACTGAAATGAACGCGACTGAAATCATTTCACGATCGCGCAAATTATTTGTGAGCCGTTCGACTTAACAATATTTCCAGATTTTTTCGTTCATTACTTCCGCGAATCGGCTTGTTATTAGATAAATATATCCGCAAATCGGATTGTTGTAGATAAATATATCCGCGAATCACTTGATTGTGGTCTTATCATGCATGACCTTCCCAATTTAACCTGTGAGATAAGAACCGTGTTCTTACTGAATTTTTCGGGAATCATGAAGAACGCAGCATTAAGAAGCAGTTTGCCAATAAGGTAAATATAATTTTATTTACAGATATATTTGTAATATTTGGCTTTATTTTCAGATTAAAAAGGGAACATATATTTTTTTTATTATTATACTTATTCCATTATATTACATTAATTCTAACAATATTAGTTTTGTCCCATATATACAAAAAGAAGACTTCTAGGGTTTATCGTGATATCTAATTTACATGATATTCATTTATTACCAACTTTTCATTGTATGCTAAAAGTAATTGAATCAGTAAATGTGATTGAGCATGTTCATGAGATTTAAAGCTTATAGTGTTTAGCCTGAACTAAAGGTTACAAATATAGTACAAAAAGAGTATACGAACAGAAAGCTGATTTTGGCTCTCACATATTAAAATCAAACGAGATAGGTCATTTTGGTTTTATTCAATATTTTTCAAAAACACAATCATATATCTTCATATAAATTCAGAACATATGTAAATGAAAAAAAAATTGTTCTTATTAAAAAAGTCATTTTTGAAGATTTTCATATATAGTTTATTTTGCTGTAACCCCTCGATATGTTTGTTGTATCTGGCAATTGCAATGCCATTTATAAGAAAATTACTACGGATAACACAAGACATTTGCAAATATTTCAACATTTCTTATGTTTTTATTCCCGTAAGAATATGTAATATCAGAGAAGTATATATTATAGGCAGTCGGTTAGCTCAGCTGTCTGCAAGACGTCACGAGTTCAAAGCACGGACTGGCTGCAAATGCTTCCTTTGTCAGTCTACCGATGCTTACAGCGTTATGTACTACCAGTATCTTGATTCAGGCAGCCGGTTAGCCAAGTCGGTAAATTACATATCACGCTCAACATTCTTGCAAGGATCGTTCATATAAGAGTTCAGCAAATAGATGATATACTATATTTCACAAGCAAAGATATCCTAAAGTCACACAGCAGCCAAACTAGTACGTAATATTTTCAACATAAAAAGAATTTTAGTTTATTAGTATAGCTTAAAATCAATCATTTGCTTAATACAAAAAGAGCAACAGCAATGTTTATCTCACATTTCATTCATCGTCACTCGTACACATTTAACATACGAGTAATGTCCTAGATTGCTTTGTTCTTAAAAAGAATAGGTTTGCCACAATAAAGGTGAAACATGTCAAATATCATTAGACGCAGATTGTCAGGAATGGGCATAAGAATATCATGCAGATATCTAGTTTGTTTACCTTCATCACAAAAACATATACACTTAATCGACACATAAATAACTACAACAAACATGACATATATTTTGCCAGATAGCATGTAATTGCACCACACAACATTATTTTCTTCTTCTTCCCCTTCTTCTTACCCATCAGTATCGCCATTACTGAACAAAACACATCATCACCACACATCATCAATATCATCATCATCATTATCTTATCATTTCTTCTAATGTCAAACAGCAGACAAGCATCTTAAAACTATCGATGGATGAAGTAAATTATAAAAATAGCTCTTTGGTCTTAAATGCAGTCTGGAATATCCAACTAGAGAGCTACTGTTCATGCGGCAACAAAATTCAAGCACGATATATTAATTTGTACCTGTTTCTAGAGATAGATTCCTTTTCCTGCATACCGTATAGTGTGTGTGTGTGCGTGTGTGCGTGCGTGCGTGCGTGCGTGCGTGCGTGCGTGTGTGTGTGTGTGTGTTCGGGTTTAACGTCTTTTTCAACAATTTTTTAGTCATATAAACGACGGTGTCTACTTGTAGCAGTGAGCACAGTGCCCAACTTTATAGTGCTGCCTCACTGGAATATCACGCCGTAGACACGTGGCATGATACTCCACCCAATCACATTATACCGACACCGGACTGACCAGTCCTAGCACTATCCCTTTAATGCTGAGCGCCAAGCGAGGAAGCTACTAGTACCATCTTTTACGTCTTTGGTATGACGCGGCCGGAAATCGAACCCACGACCTCCCGTACTCGGAGCGGACGCTCTACCACTAGGCTGCCGAGGCGGTTAGGCATACCGTATAAGAAATACAATAAAACAAATTACTTCTTTACATTGCCCCTTTCTTTTCAACGCAAATTCAGCGAAACTAACACCAAGAACATAACATGAGCGTAACAAACTTTTGTCTAAATCTTACTGTGCATTTGTTGTGGCGTGAACAAAAACATGACGTCCCACATAGCGGAAGTTGGAAGCTTTGCACAACTAACAGTCGTCCTATTCACTGATCTCACATTTACATGATAAATTTGCAGACTAAAACAGAAAAAAATGCCTTTGTCTTTGTCTCAAACTAAATCATCAAGACTGTATTAAAAAGCATTACAAAGGCCACCGATGACCAGATACATATGTAATGTATTTTAGTTTGATTCTTCATCAAACAATAATTAAACATTCCAGTAAGACTGGAAATCTACCATATGCAAAAACATAAACATGTATTGCAATAATTCATCAAAATTGTTCGTTGTGCTACCACTTGCACCTTGAGAGTCATCTTATACCCCTGGTATGAGAGGGGACTTTTCATTACAGGTAAAATACCGGAGAAATTCCAGTCGGTATGAAAGAAATCACATTCAGTCAATCTTGGTTACATTAGAAGAAATCTTTTCATATTTGGAGATTCGGTTAGTGTTTGCAGTAATCTCGTTTTATTTTTGCTATCATTTCAAAGTTCAAGAATTCCTTAAAGTCTCGAGTTATTTGGGAAATTGACTCCTGAAAGTTGTTAAGCTTATTCAATACTTGATATGTTTTTGGAGTACTGCTGTGAATTATGTTCCCTTCTGATTTTTTTCATTACATCATTGGTTTGCCTTCAGACCTTTCCATTTTCTTAGGGTTGTATTCTTTTTTAATTAAAGCTATGCCAGAATGTCCAACTTTTCCACAGTATTTAATTCATATTTGAGCCGCGCCATGAGAAAACCAACATAGTGCGTTTGCGACCAGCATGGATCCAGACCAGCCTGCGCATCCGCGCAGTCTGGTCAGGATCCATGCTGTTCGCTTTCAAAGCCTATTGCAATTAGAAAAACCGTGAGCGAATAGCATGGATCTTGACCAGACTGCGCGGATGCGCAGTCTTGTCTGGATCCATGCTGGTCGCAAACGCATTATGTTGGTTTTCTCATGGCGCGGCTCATTTGATATTTACCTCTTATTTAAAAACATAGTGTATGTCACTGATGATAGCAGTATCACTGTTTGTTTCAGTACAAATGGTTAAAATGACGATTTAGTTATTTTAGTTTCTTAATGTTGGGTTGTGTTTTGTAGTAAATACTTCTCCTTTGCCGTTCTATTTGGTGTCATCTTCATCTCGATACAATGATAAAATATGCGATTGTGACAGTTCATAGAACGAGAGCATTTAGTGGTTTCATCGGTTTTAATAAAGGTTATAAAATCTGTGTAATAATTTGATAATATTTCCAGAATACGATACGATTCTCACGATCAGTATCATTTCTAAGCTGTAACAAACATAGTTTTTTCATGAGAGGAAGCCATCCAGTTGGCTTTGGGAAGGTCGATAGATCTACCTAGGTGCCCGCTCGTGCCTGAAATAATGCCCGGGAAGGCACCTGGTGTCCTTAATCACCAATGACCTAAAATTATGGCGGTGTTATGTTAAAGCAAATTCAAAACAAACAGGACAATGTATGTATAAGCACAATGGCAGTTTAATGTGTTCTATATTCAGGCAAACATAGTTATGTCATTTCCCAATGTTAAGTTTCAAATAAATAATGACTTTACAGTTGTCTACATAAAATTTCATATGACAATGTATTATTTGAGATTGGTGTCTTTATAAAACAATATATTGACATTATATTATATCACAGTTTAAAATAAATAGAAGAATGTTTGGGATATTCATGCGGCGATAAAATATATTGCGGACGAGCAATGGTCTCTTAAAAGACACACAGCTGTTTCCTTTCAAAATAGTTCAGAAACTCTCGTTATTATAAAAAAGATATTACAACACCAGAAAAAAAGAACAGATCATGCAAATTCGGCAGTTTTTCAGAATATTTGTCAGTGCGGGGTTATCCTCAATATCAAGATTGTTCGATCATGAAACCTGGTCTACATGTGGTATTCTTCCTTTGTTGCTTCTGGAATCTCGAGTTTCAATGCAAAAGTTTTTCCAAACGCGACAGTCACTGGTATTTCCAAACGATGTATATCAATATTCACGCGTCGTAAGAACCGCGATTTTGTTCCACGATTATGAAATATATGACTTGGTGATTGTGTAATATCAATAAAATCTGTAACAACCGACTATTGAGGTAGTTCTGCACGTTTGAAGTGATGGCGTACCGTCATTTATCCGGAAAACGTAGAATAGACCCTAGATTCGGCGTACGGAAATGAAAATCATTTTATGAATGAATGACAACCTGTGAGTAAATTTATTAGAATATATTACTACTAAGTATATTTCTGTAGTCAACATGTGACATTAAAACATATGACAAGTTAAATCATTCAAAATAATGTCTGAAAATTAGTGTGAAATATTCGATTCACTTTAATCATGGTCAAATATCTCAAAAATAAGCACACGGACCTATATAATTTATACCACCACATTATAGGTCATATGTTTATATACAACTGTGAGATGTTTCATCAAAATCTACACTGTAGAAAAATTCTATTCGCGAAAATGTTATGAAAATTATGATTTATGATTTTCCCATAGACCAACATTATGAAAATAAATGCGTGAGGTCCACATTTTTCAAATCAGTCTAGCAAAAAGATCAAGCACACGACTATATCCTTTTTTTGCTGAATTTTCTAGGTATATTATGTTATATATAAGTTTTGAAAAATCCGAATTATACAATGTAGAAAAAATTTCGATCCAAACGTGCAGGACGACCTTAAGATGTAATACACTACTACTTTGTCACAACATAAAAATATTATAAATATAACGCGAACAGAAGTTTCTTCATTCAGCATGCTTTTTTTCACTGAAGTTCTTTTTCGCACACATAACGGTATCTTTTGGAACAATCTTCATCATTGATCATGGTTCCCCAAATGCTGGCACAGTCCTGGTCCCCGCCGTGGTCGTCCGGCATTCCCGGCCACCATGGGAAAGATTTTACAGCCTCCTTTGAACTTTCCCAGATAAAAACTCCTTCATTATCTACATCTGTAGCTCCAATCCAACCGTGAACAAATCTGCGTAGAAAAATCATTTCTTCTTTTGTATCTGGCTCTGCTAGTTTCGCGCCAATATTTTTACACATGCGCAAGGCTGTTTCCCAATCTTCACCCGTTTCTTTGTTATATAGATAGCATATATTTCCATGTTGGACCCAATCAGGCGGACAAGTTTTCGTTACGGGTTGTTCGACTTTTGTGGATATGCTAAGTTCTGTTTTAATTTCCTCGATTTTATTTCTTATCTCAGTCTTGAAATCTTTTAAATCTTTGGCAAATTCTTGATAGCGCTGGTCCATTTCAACAAGGCTGTGGTCTATACTTGCAACACTGTGAAAAGTCTTTTTAATGCTTTCATCAATGTCGTAATCTTTTTTGTCTAACTTCGACAATCGTCGCTCGAAGTAGTAAAAGTCTGAATTATATTTTTCAAGATTGTTTTTCAAATCATAGAAGTTATCGTCGAGAACAGACAGTTTGTCTTCCAACTTCGCAATATCTAGCTGACCACTTTTGTTGTCTTTCTCGGACATCTTTTGTTCTAGTTTTCTTATATTATTTGTATTTGACTTTATCTTTTGGTTTATATTCCTATGTTGTTTCATCAGAACAGTCAGTGTCTTTTGAAACTCATTCATTAATGCCACCGAGTTTTTCTCAACGTGCGCATACACCCGTTTTATGTTTTCTTTCATTGTTAAGCTTTCTTTTCCTTCTTTATCTCTTAACAACGTCAAATCTTTCGTATCCATTTTTCCTTCAGTGTCGTTTAGTACTTCATCCATGCCGTCTTTACAATTCTGAAAGTCAGATATGTTCATTCCTGTAATTGTAGCTTTTAACGCCGAAATGTCTTTTTCTGTTTTATTAAGCGCATTATCTAATCGTAATTCCAGGTCATCAATCCGCCGTTCGGTACCCGAAGCCGCAAAACAGATACCGACTTCTAAAATAAGAAGAATTTTAGTGGACAACATATTTATCGTACAATGCAATAACATGTTTTACTGTAAACTTAAAAGAATAGTCATTTATTACTAACTGATATTTTAATTATGTAATATCTATATCAATTAAGCAATTACTTTAGGCTGAATATTTTTGAGGGCGGTACGATTTATTTATCTTGTTTTGGCGTAAACATTGTAAACATTTTAGTTTATTGTAACAGAAGTCAAGGTTATTATATAATTTGCAAGTTGCCTTACTGGCAGTAATTACGTGTACGAAATTTTAAAGCTGTAAAAGACCTGCATGTTTTGTTCAAAATTACAATCATGAACATTTCAAATTCAGCTTTTATATAACGATATTGATTTTACAGCTGTAAAGTTCAATTTACAGCTGTTTAACGACTGTAAATCAGGTCGAATCATGCAAATGAGATATAGCTGTAAAAGCACTTACAGCTGTAAAAATGTAAATGTTATAGTTGTAAATATTCCTAAAAGTTACAGCTGTAGAAATATTACAGGTGTTGAAAAAAGTGCATTATTTTAAGGAACGAAAGCAGAGGTACAAAACGTTTAAGGACAATCTGACTAAAGTACTTGATCTTCTAAACGAAGATCTGAGAACGACCCATTCACATTCGTCTTCTGTATATTTTGGATTTCCGTTATTGCTATTTTATGTTATCCAATCAGGCGACTTGTTCGATTGTCAAAGAGTAAGAAAAAAATGCAATTATTCCAGGACTCGAACCTGGAACCCCTCGCTTACAAAGCAAGTGGCCTACCGACTGAGCTAACCGGCTATCTGATACATTACGACATAAGAATTGTAAATATCAAAAGTCAATGCTAGAGGTAGATTTGCAAGATGTTGTAAGCTAGCTAGGCTCTGATTGGCTAGTGAAAGGGCCGTCAGAACGAGGCAATGAATAGGTCGTTTTCAGATCCTATGCGTAGCGTAATAGGAGATGTACTTTAGTCAGATTGCGTTTAAGGATTAATTGTAATTTTCTAAAAAGGATAGCATTTACCACAAAAAATGGCAAAATAAATTATCTAGTAAGTAAAGCACAATATGAAATATGTTAACAGTATAGCAATTTCAAAATTCAAGAGAAGGATACAAAATAGAAACTATACATCATAAATTGTTTATAAAACTTTCTTTGTCACGAAAACATACGAAAATCTTGTCATTTTTCTTTTAAACTTATCAGCTTCAAGTAAAGAGCAAATAGTTAATGTATGTATTTATACATGTCCTTTTACAACCAAATTAGATTTGCACTTACTCTATAATGGTTAAAATTCCTTTAATTTACATGATGTGGTGTCTCTGTTAATTTCAGTTAAATCCCGCCAAAATGAATTAAAGATGGCTGACAATACTCAATCATTGCTTCCCTCAAAGACAGTCACAGCTGTAATTTTGAGACATTAACCTTTGTTTTGAGAATCAATTTATCATGTTCGATGTATTTCCCACTTAATAAATATCTAAAGAATTCATGATCCGTTTTTAATAATATGTGGGATTATAAATGAAAATAACCGCATTTGGAAGAATAACTTGACCTTCAGTCGACGTGAGGGAAACTTGCATTCTTCATGTCATTTTTTGAAACATTTACGTTTGTCGCAAATTGTTTGAAATCCTTCCAAGGGTTAAAAAAAGGTTCAGCGCAGATATATTTGTGAGGTAAACAAGCGTACTTTAACACAGACAGACGACCTAGCAATCTTTAATTGACTACAGTAAATAGAGAATATTTGTTTGTATTAAAGTAAGACAATTAAGATGCAGATGCAATGTTTTTACAAGTGACTTTGACAAAAGATAGTTTGACCATATGTAAAGCATGCAACGTAATTTCCTTTTATCTGATGTTTCAGTTACTCAACATTTCATCCTCATATTCTTACAAGTTAATGAAAACATAATCATACATGTCTTATAATGGCGCCTTATAAATTAATTCAAATCATTTGAAGTAAAACATAGCATTATGTACATATGTACGGTATAAACAAGTGCCGAATTCATACAATTAGTTTCTATGTGCATAAACGAACACACACTGTTATATAAGTCTCCATAGTGTAACATACATGTGCAGCAATAAGATATATATGAATTAATACAAGTTTCTATAGTTAAACATACATATGCATAAACAAACACACATGCTTAAACAAAGTTCTATAATCTAAAATGCATATGCATGAATCAAAGTACAAATTTAAACAAGTCACTTTAACACATATACATAAACCAACATATAGAGATTTCTGCAGTTTAACATACATATCCAGTCATGAAAGTCCCGGTAAGTACAATTACTTGTTAAGAGTGACATTTCCTGTTACATTGTCCCTATTATTTTTAAGAAATATATATATACATGTTTAAGTAATTACATCAGATACATTATTCACCGTCTAAACATTTTAACAGGGAATCGAGTATCATGTTGTTTACATACACCAGAAAATAAATAGTATATACTGACTGCACATGAATACTCTGAAATGCTATATAAACACTAATTTTCTGTACCTTCTGCAAACTCCTGAATATATAATCTCATCCCATGTCTGAAAACAATTCTAAAACAGTGAACGTGGTATTTCTTTTGAAAATTTCATACACAACCTGTTCGTGAAAAACCAAACTTCCCTGACACTTATTCTTGCCAATACACTTTCTTCTTTGCATCTGTTCTCCTATACTGCAAATGTTCTGATCATTTTAACTTGCTCTGCCCTTCAAAATACTCTCCGGCAGCCTGAATACACCTTTTGAGCCGGTCAATCCTCTTTTGGAAGCATTGTTCATACTTTTCTATGGGAACACCCATCAGATACTGATAAACAGCAGATCCAAGGGCATTTCTCGATTTGTATCTCTTTCCAGACAGATGATATTTAAGTTTGGGAAACAGAAAATAGTCGCAGGGGGGCCAGGTCTGGCGAAAACGGAGGGTGTGGAAGGACGGTAACCTCCGACTCCAAAAACTCGGTCACAATGCGTGCCTTGTGAGCGGGTGCATTATCATGCAAAAGTCGGAGGTACTTAAGTCCTGTTTTAGGGCGGCGACTTTTGTAGTAGTTCTTCAATTTTCTTAGAACAACTTTTTTATAGAATTTTCCTATGACCGTACTGCCTTTTGGTACCGGAATTTGAATGATTGGACCCTTATGAGTGAAAAAAATACATACAAAACCTTCTTCACCGTTCGTATTCGTTTGGCAAAACTTGGGCGTCTCTCCAAATTCGGTTGGAATACTTCCGTTTTGGTTCAAAATAATAAATCCAGGTTCCATTACTAGTAACTATATTATCAAAAACCTTTTTGCTGTATTTTAGGTACATGTTCAGAAGTGTTTTTTTTGCCATTGTTACACGGGTCCTCTTTTGTTCATCTGTTAACAAATGGGGCATCCATCTTGCATTTATTTTTCTAAGTTTTAGGTGTTTCTTCAAAATTCCATGAACTCGTGCTAACGACAAGTTTGTCAGTCGGGCCAATTGCCTTACGGTGAATCGGGCATCCTTTTTTAGCAAATTGAGGATTTTTTCGATGTTACCTTTCGACGTAGTTGTTGCAGGACGATCTGTGCGAGCAGCATCTTTGAGTTGCTGCTGTCCGGTCCTGAATTTAGCTGAAAATAGTCCCATGAGACATTTGACCTTCCCCATAAATGTCGCACACCTCACGGTGAATATCTACAAGTTTCATGCCGAGTAGCGACCTACCTTTTATGTAGGCCCTAATTTCAAGCACATTTTCAGCTCTTTTCCCATTCATTTTGTGTAAAGTGTAATGAATACGCAATAAAGCAATGTACACTGTACCAAAGTCAATGAACGTGTGAGCGCGATATTTACCTGTTTTACGATTCAGTGATCGTTCTATCGACACGAGGTTGTTTTGTGTACACATGACACGATTTTCGTGAAATAAAACACAAATGACATTATTTTTGGAACACCCCTCGTACATTCTGTCAAAAATACAGCTTGCATTTTACAAGGAAATATGAACAGGCTGAAAAAAATCCTGATAGTACCTTTCTATATTATGTTGGTGGACTACTTTCATTGAATATGCATGAGCTGACACAGTTATATAAATAGCGCACACAAAAACATCACTTATTTCCTTTTAACATCAACAAACATTTAAGATTTCGTTCGATTACAAATAAACAAACAAAAAGGTGGAGGTATATAATGAAGGGGTCATTACAGCAGTAGCTAGATCTGGGACTTTGCATGCGTGCCTCGTGAGATCCGATCTGGCAAAATCCACTCTGGCCAAATACAGCCTCCCAGATCGAGCTACTGTTATAATAACCCTATTATCATATGACAGTAGCAGAATGCATTTGAATATTTTCAGAAAGAGAGTTCTGTCGTTTTTATTTAACAATTAACAATGTAAGTATTATTGATAATAAATATACAGAACACAAACGGTTTTCATTATTGATATTCTTTGCATTTAAAGGAATTCAAATGTCAGGATATAAAAGGAATCCCGAGAATGATGACCATTTCTCTAAAGAGGTATTTGGATCATCACACCAGCCCAAGTAAACAATGTCATCTGTGTCCAGTCGCAGAACAACAGAGTTGCTGATTGCAGCATGACCTTTATCGGTATCATCATCTGTGGGATCAGCATATAGAAGGATTTGTGTTGAAGTATTTTTGCAGATGTTTGTTTGTTTGTTTGTTTTGGGTTTAACGCCGTTTTTCAACAGTATTTCAGTCATGTAACGGCGGGCAGTTAACCTAACCAGTGTTCCTGGGTTCTGTACCAGTACAACTGTTCTCCGCAGTAACTGCCAACTTCCCACATGATTATCAGAGGTGAGACTAATGATTTCAGACACATGTCGTTATCAATAGTCACGGAGAACATACGCCGCCGAGGGCGAACTCGCGACCCCGCGATCCGTAGACCACGCTCTTACCTACTGAGCTATTTGCAGATGTAACACTGCACAAGATCAACACTGACGTCGGCACGTTTCTTGATAAGTGTGGCAGTAAAGTAATACACTCCAGCTTTACTACACGTAAATATTCCAGAAGAAGGGTTGAAGTCTTTTCCTTCGTTTATGTTCACAGTGGTGTACTGCTGAAGCTTGTATTCAGTCTCCGGGGAACTCACAGATCTCGGTTCACTCACAGAGAATGCGGAAATAATAGGTGGGCGTCTTTTCTCATTGCATGACTCACATTGTGTGTTGTAACCGTCACATGCTGTTCCATCGGGTGAATGCGCCTTGTTGGAACAACTCCTTGTTCGAGATCCCATACCATCATTTTCGCCATCTGTTTAAATTATCATATACAATCGTAAATTATATATTCTATGAACGTTAAAAAGACAGAAAACACGTACTGTGAAATCATTAATATTCGTGGGGGACTAATTTTCGTGGATTTGGTGGTTGAGCCAATCCACCAACGAAATTTAACCCCAACGAACAAGTAAAATTCCCATTCATTTTATGTTCAAAAGTTGAAATCCACAAATTTATATCCCTATGAAATTGCTGTTTTGACAAAAACCATTTCATGTCCGCGAAATTAAATGATTTCACAGTATTTCATGAAAGAAGAGCTTAATCAAATCAACAGAAACTATGTAAATAAATGAAATCAACAAACGTTTGATTTAAAGATATAATACACATGTTTGAAAATATGAACAGTTAAATTACTTCGTATTCCTGTATGTACACATAGCATTAAGGTGGTATGGGAATGATAAAAAACAAAGAATATTCAGTTTGTTCCAAAATTCATTACGTTATGATTCAGTCCAACAGTTTCCTTTACCCATCAGGAAGGAACAATTCTTATATCTTAGGATCGAGGTTTGGTACCTTATTACAGACAATAAACTAAAACAATAGAAATTCTTACGTGACTTAGGTGATTTCAACAAAACAATTTCAAGTAAAAATATTGATCTGGAATGTAAAGTAAGCTACACATTACAATGTCCTACTCATGACCCAATTGGAAGTTTGCTATTATTTCTACCTTCCAGTTTGATTTTCTTAAAATGGATCTTCTATACTGTAGCTTAATTCAAAACAATAAAAGAATATATTATTACCTTACTGTCGTTTTGTCTATCCAGAACACATAAGAATTGCTATTGTTTCAGTCACCTGTCACTAATTTGGGTCATTCACACTCTTGCAATCCCTTTTTTTAAATTAATTAGCACATGTATTGGAAACAAAACTTTAATCCCAATTATGTATTACAATACATTACATTCAATACATGTATAGCTAAGGGCAGTATAAATTTGTAGTACCACTAAAACCTGGATATTTTATCAAATGACTGTTATACATGATATTTAATTGTGAATGTAGTTATACAATCACAGTAAGTAAAAGTAAGTCATTTGATGAGGACTTTCCACATTTCAAGTTTGTATCTGAAAATCAGCTATTTTAGTGAAAGATGCAGCTAGAATATCTTTAATGATTAA
Organism: Mercenaria mercenaria; assembly: GCF_021730395.1. Lineage (NCBI taxonomy): Eukaryota > Metazoa > Mollusca > Bivalvia > Venerida > Veneridae > Mercenaria > Mercenaria mercenaria. The sequence goes on along the minus strand of NC_069363.1, from coordinate 36,751,774 downwards.
TACAAATATTATAGAAGGCAAGAGTGAAACTAAACTTAAATCACTGAACTTTAATTAAGTGCATAATTAGGACAACGTAACCGGATGTATAAATATATAAGCCTGGCAGGGCTGTTCTAGGTAGAATTTTACATCGTCCTTAATACACAAGTTATGATAAATATAAATTTTTGTTCACTTAATCGAAAATCTTTTTAAATCAAATGTTATAGCCTGTTGTCGTGCTAAATCAAACCGAAAAGTATGAAATCTAACATACATTGTATAAACACAATTTTTGATAAAATCAGTTGTACATGTATACCAACCAGATAATGTATCGTACGCGGCCTGCAACTTTTCCATCTTTTTCATAACGACAAGCACCTCGACACCGAGGAAAATTGCTAGAAATGAGAGTGTATAGTATAATAACATACTTTGAAGGTATTAATGACAACTTCAAAACCGGAAGTAGATTATCCCAAATCAAGCGTGCGTTATAAATAGCCTCCTTTTGAAGCGGATTTTTTAAAAAGATAAAGTCTCCCTATAACGTTTCATTTAAATGGCAGGATAAATGGCATGTGGCAGAAAGACAAATACAAATGCTAAGCAGTACAATGTAAATCCTTGTGGGAAATAGTAAGGTAAAATAAAGACAACCCAAAAAATAAAGCCCTTTACCGCTAACCTGAGAGCAATTGCTGGTTTACAGAGTGTATTGCATAGTTAAACAGAGTTTTTATTCCAAAGACATATAACCCTACCAAAAAATCAATCGACCATAAACCCGTTAAAGGCACTGACCTCCAGATTTTGGCTATAAATAATATGTCTTGGTCATGTTATGAACATTTGAATATGAATTTGTTTCTAAACTATTTCAGAAATGCCAAATCAAGAAAAAAAGATGGCCGCCAATAAGAAAGTTTTCGCTGCCGTTACCAATAGCGCTGTGGAGGATTGTGTGTTCAATGCACGTTAAATACAGATATAATAAAGGCAGTTTACCTCGAGTCAAGCGTTACAAAAGCTTTTCAATTTTAATCGTAAAAAGTAGTAAGGTAGCAGGGTACACTTGGATTCAAACATTTTGGGCACGGCCAGGCTTACATGTAGCGAGTCGTAATATTGCATTTTCCTTATGTGCAGAATCAGAGTGGTCATTTGATAAATTGTGTGCATGTTTTGTGCTTTTAATTAATGACAAAATCAGGACTGTCATACAATAATACAGAAAGTAATCAAAATGAAAGTTGTACCCCATCCATTTAAAATAACACGCCAAAATCATCAATTTTGCACTTTTTGGGCAGCCTGCAATGATCCCTTTGCAGGAAAGATGTCCATTTTTTTAAATTGCATTTCTCAATTAATTAGGCCCTAATGAACTATAGGATATTAATGGAATGTCGGCCTTGCATCTCGGTTTTTCACAAAATAGCAAAAATATACCCGAGTGTCAATCAACAAACATGGAACTCTTCAATGATTTGAATTCCCCGCGCAGAAGATGACTCATCGATTCATACAAAGCTAGCAGCAGTTACTTTTACAACTGACATATATTAGCTGTTAAAATTTTCTAAAGAATAAACAATCAATATCCCTCACTGTAATTTACAGACAACCAAATTCGTAGTGTACCCTGCTACCTAAAAATAACTGATTTTCATGTGTTTCCGTAACATGTAGTAGGTCAGTAATTAAGTTTCATAGCGTTCTTAAGAAATATAACATTAATTTCCAGATAGGGAAAAAAAATCTGTCTTTTTGTTGTGGAACGATCTGAAGGTCAGTGCCTTTAAGTGCAAGTATGTGCAACTAGGCTTAAAGTTTCATTCAAATCCGATCGGTAGTATAGGAGAAGTAGTCCAGACAAACTTTATCAAAAGTGATATTTAAAGTGCTCTATCTCCTTCAAAAATTAGTCGGATTAAAATGCTGAGGTATGCAGAAACTGCCTTAGTATTGAACCTTTCTAAAATGTTTCGTTGAAATGCCATCAATATAACTTTTGTGATAGACTGACGAACGGACGAACGTCTGACGAGCGGATGAAAAGACGGGCAGACTGACACTTTTAAACCTCGACGGACTCTGATACACAGAAAAATTAGTTATTATCACCATATTAATATTTTAACAAAAACGAACAAGATTAATTCCATCAAACTTTTTATGCTAAAGCAGATATATGAAATGCATAATAGAAATATTGTTCTATAAATGCAACTCACATTTAATTTAAGCAAACAGCTACATTGTTTTATTTACAGTACAACCTCTCCAGAGCGGCCCTCTCTTTAACAAAGTCCTCTCTATAAAAATTTATTTATTTATTTATTTATTTGGGTTTTACGGCGCACCAACACAGTATAGGTTATATTGCGCCAAACAGCACTACAAATTTTGGTTCCACATCTCATTTACATCGAAATAAAAACATGAGGTATGGAACTCTATAACAACATTATCAAAATTTTCCAAAGCTGAAATATACTATCAAATTTACCTCTCCAGAACAACAACCTCTACAAACAGTAACAGTTAATATTTATATCTCTCGAAGGGTGTTGCTCTACAGAGGTTGCCTTGTAATTTAGTCTCTGGACACTGTCCATGTGCTTTGAAAAGAAATAATCAATGAGAATGACTTTTAAAAAAGGGAAAAGGGAGTTAAGAAATAGGAATTGTGAACAAAATTAAAGCTATTCAAACGGGCAAAAAAACGTCACAGCAGTGCAATGGTACATGTAGCAAAGAAAAACAAAGGAAAAATAAAAATATATATATATAATACTAGTCGTCTGACTTCCGAAATGCATCACTTGAATCCAACCAGACCGGCTACAGATTTCTGTAGTTTAACATACATATCCAGTCATGGAAGTCTCGGTAAGTAAAATTACTCGTTCAGAGCAACATTTCCTGTTACATTGTTCCTATTACTAAGTATTTAAGAAAAATATATACATGTTTACATTAGATACATTATTCACCGTCTAATTTTAATCAAATAACATGTTTACATACACCAGAAAATAAATCAGTATATACTGACAGTACATGAATGCTGGGAAACACTTTATCAACACTAATTTTCTCCAGCTTCTGCAAACACTAAAAACGCTTTTCAAAGCTCCTGAATTTATAATCTCCTGAATTTATAATCTCATCCCATGACTGGAAACAATTCTAAAACAGTGAACGTGATATTTCTTTTGAAAAGTCCATACACAACCTGTTCGTGAAAAGCCAAAATTCCCTAACACTTATTCTTGCCAATAAGGTTTTATCATATGACAGTAGCAGAATGCATTTGAATATTTTCAGAAAAAGATAACTGTGTCCTTTTTTATTTAACAATGTAAATATTATTGATAATAAATATACAAAACACAAACGGTTTTCATTATTGATATTCTTTGCATGTAAAGGATAACTTGGAATGAATTGAGTAAAGTTAGAACTAAAGGCGTTTGACGCAAGAAACGGTTGTATGTTCCCGATGACTTTAACTGTCAGGATATAAAAGGAATCCCGAGAACGATGTCCATTTTTCTAAAGAGGTATTTGGATCATCACACCAGCCCAAGTAAACAATATCATCTGTGTCCAGTCTCAGAACAACAGAGTTGCTGATTGCAGCATGACCTTTATCGGTATCGTTATCTGTGGGATCAGCATATAGAAGTATTTGTGGTGACATATTTTTGTAAATGTAACACTGCACAAGATCAACACGATCAACACTGACGTCGGCACGTTTCTTGATAAGGGTGGCAGTAAAGTAATACACTCCAGGTTTACTGCACGTAAATATTCCAGCAGAAGGGTTGAAGTCTTTTCCTTCGTTTATGTTCACAGTGGTGTACTGCTGAAGCTTGTATTCAGTCTCCGGGGAACTCACAGATCTCGGGTCACTCACAGAGAATGCGGAAATGATAGGTGGGCGTCTTTTCTCATTGAATGACTCACATTGTGTGTTGTCACCGTCACATGCAGTTCCATCGGATGAATGCGCCTTGTTGGGACAACTCCTTGTTCGAGATCCCATACCATCATATTCGCAATCTGTTTAAAGTATTATATGCAATCGTAAATTATATATTTTATGAACGTTTGAAGGACAGAAAACACGTACTTCATGAAGGAAGAGCTTAATCAAATGTTGATCGACATCAACAAAAATTATGTAAATAAATGAAATAAACAAAACGTTTATCTTAAAGATATAATAGACATATTTGAAAATATGAACAATTAAATTACTTCATAGTATAGAATGTAAACATAGCATTAAGGTGGTATCACGTTTTTGAATTTCCAGTGAATGACAAAAAAAACAAAGAATATTCAGTTCTTTCCAAAATTTATTACGTTATGATTCAACCAAACAGTTTCCTTTACCCATCAAAAGGAACAATTCTTATATCTTAGGATCGTGGTATGGTACCCTTATTACAGACAATGAAATAAAACAATAGAAATTCTTACATGACTTAGGTGAGCTCAACAAAACAAATTCATGTAAAACTATTGATGTGGAATGTAAAGTAAGTTACACACTACAATGTCCTTCCAAGATACTTACAAAAACAATGCATATGCAGAATTGAGAGGTAAAAATAATTTTGACAGATCGTTAAAACTAATGACAAACTTTGACAGGTGTATGATAACTTATGACCTAATTGAAAGTTTGCTGTTATTTCTACCTTCCAGTTTGATTTTCTTAAAATGGCTTCTCTATATTGTAGCTTACAACTCATAAATTAAAACAATAAAAGAACATATTGTTACCTCTATCCAAATCACATAAGAATTGCTATTGTTTCAGTCACCTGTCACTAATTTTGGCCATTCACACTGTTGCAATCCCTTATTTTCCACATAGATACTCAGGAATTATCTTAAATTAGCACATGTATTGGAAACAAAATTTTAATCTTAATTGTGTATTACAATACATTACATTTAATACGTGCAGTATAAATGTGTAGTACCACTAAAAAACCAGAAGTTTTTATCAAATGACTGTTATACATGATATTTAATTGTGAATTTAGCTGTACAATCATAGTAAGTGTTTATATATTAAGTAAAGTAAAGGTCATTTGATGAGGACTTTCCACATTTCAAGTTAGTATCTGAAAATATGCTATCTTAGTGAAAAATGCATCTAGAATATCTTTTATGACTAATACAAATATCCTAGAAGCATGCAAGAGTGACACTGAACTTAAATCAAAGTGCATAATTAGTAGCAATAACCACAGGAAAGGCCTTTAAAAATTAAAATTGATTCAGGATTTCCAAAAAGTGTGTCCATAAAAAAATTGAAATGGTCGCATTCTCTTTTCAAACCTATCTTATCATGTTACATAGAGGGTATTTAAGATACTTAAGAAAGTGCAGATTAGAAATTATTGACTGTTTTCCAAAGTGAAAGTACCATGTATTTGAATGGGGCTAAATTTTCACTTATATTTTTTTTTATTGAATGGCTTTGTAATCTCTCTATTGAAACTAGGGAAATCTTCCCTTATAATGGATGAATAAGTCATACTAAAATAAATCAAATACATGTAGCAGAAAAAAGTTGTTACGTGTCAAAACATGACTTTTACACCCCATAATTATTTTAAAACTTTATCAATAATATTTATGTTCAAAAACACGATTGATTTGTCATTTATACACATTATAATATTTCATTTCTGTAATCAAAACACATTATTTCATTTCTGTAATCAAAACTAACAAAAAGTGGTGGTTGTTGCTATAATTAGGACATGGTATATAACGAAACGTAACCGGATGTTAATATATATAAGACTGGTAGGGCTATCGTGATAGAATTTTACATCGTCGTTAGTACACAAGTTATTATGATAAATTTAAATTTGAGTTCACTTAATCGAAAATCTTTTAAAAGCGAATATTATAGCCTGTTGTCGTGCTAAATCAAACCGAAAGTAGGAACTCTGATATGGAACACAATTTTTGATAAAATCAGATGTACATGTATACCAACCTTGGATATTGCGATTGCGAGAAGATTCTAGTAATGTATCGTACGCGGCCTGCAACTTTTCCATCTTTTTCATAACGACAAGCACCTCGACACCGAGTAATATTGCTAGAATTGACAGTGTATAATATAACAACATACTTTAAAGGTATTAATAACAATCCGAATGTTAAGACTTGAAAACCGAAAGTAGATTATCCCAAAACAAGCGTGCATTATAAATAGACTTCCTCGTATTTATTCCTTTTGAAGTGGAACATGGTAACATGCAATAGCAATTGTTCTAATTTTTAAAAAGTTCAAGTCTCCCTATAACGTAGGATAAATGGCATGTGGCAGAAAGGCAAATATAAATGCCTAAACAGTACAATCTTAATCCTTGTGGGAAATAGCAAGGTAAATCGTTAAAGTAAATTATGCTGGCTCTTCATCGCTCACCTGAGAGCAATTGCTAGTGATGGAGTATAAAGCAAAGTTAAACAGAGCTTTTATTTCAAAGAGATATATCCCTACCAAAAACCAGTCAGCCACAAATCCGTTAAGTGCAAGTACATGTATGCAACTAGGCTTTTTAATAATAAACCCTATAAAGTTTCATTCAAATCCGATCGGCAGTCCAGACAAACTTCATCTAAAGTGATATTTAAGGTGCCATATCTCCTTCAAAAATCAGTCGGATTGAAATGCTTGAGGTATGCAGAAATTGCCTTAGTACTGAACCTTTCTAAAACGTTTCGTTGAAATGCCACCAATAAGACTTTTATGACAGACAGACTGACTGACGAAAGGACGGACGAACGGATGAGCGGATGGAAAGACGGGCAGACTAACAAACAGATCGTTACACTTTTAAACCTCGACGGACTCTGATACACAGAAAAATCAGTTATTATTACCATAAAAATATTTTAACAAAAACGAACAAGATTAATTCCATGAAACTTTTTATGCTAAAGCAGATATATGGAAATGCATATTAGAAATGTTATTCTATAGATGCAACTCACATTTAAATACAGCAAACAGCTAGAGTCTATATTGTTTTTTTTATCTATTTTAGTCACGTGCTTCGAAAAGAAATAATGTTCTAACACGATCCGATTCATTTTCCTATTAAACAAAGAAGGCTGAAAACAGTGAATTATTTAAGAAATAATATATCTCATCCAGTGATTTGTCGTTGAATAAATCATTGTTTGGAGTTCAGATGCGAAGGAATTATATCACGAGGGCGCAGCCCGAGTGATATAATAATACGCATCTGAACGACAAACAATGATTTATTCAAGAGCAAATCACTAAATGAGATATATTATTTCGATTCTAACACGTTACAAAGGATTTTTAAGTAACTAACATCCTTGATGACATGCATTAAATATTTGCCCGTTTTCAGTCGGTTTCTTTTCCAGCGCGCCGCTATGCCGTTTGATGCCATGACGTAATAATTGTGACGTCAGAACAGTGATTTGTTGAATAATAATTCACTGTTTTCTGCCTTCTTTGTTTAATAAGAAAATGAATCGGGTAGTGTTAGAATATACAACAAATCATTGTTCTGGGGCATAATTTGCTAAAAATACATGTCAGAGTTATGGTTCTTGACACAGTGAGGTTGGTAATTGATCTAGAAAAAGAAAAAAATAAGTTTCAAATCTGTATGCCTTTTAGAAATAGTTGTATGTACTTGCATGCAAAACTTTAACCAGAATTTTCTAAGTCCAAAAGGGGGAATAATTTGGCCAAAATGAAAGTCAGAGTTATGGGACTTGCTGCTATCAACTAGTTTTATAACCCCGAAGACACATGTGAAGTTTCAAATCAATATCTGCATTAGTTTTGGAGATAGTAACTTGCAGGTAAAACTTTAACCAAAATTTTCTAAGTCTAAAAGGGGGAATAATTTGCTCAAAATACATGTCAGAGTTATGGGACTTGTCCCAGAGAGGTTGGTTATTGACCTAGAAAAAGAAAAAATAAGTTTCAAAGCTATATGCCTTTAATTGATGGCTGTATGTACTTGCATGCAAAAACTTAACTAAGGTGTGACGCCGACGCCGACGCCAGGGTGAGTAGAATAGCTAGACTATTCTTCGAATAGTCGAGCTAATGAGCGCAGACGCTCAGCCATAACTCTGTGCTTCCGGGAAATCTACCCTTACCAATTATCTTTTGTCAAACGTTTTACCCCCAACCCCTCCCCAACCCCCTTGAGATGGCTTTGTATCTGTCGTCGTTGTCCATATTTTACTGTTAACACTTAAGAGATCAGAACTGTGCCCCATTCTCAAAGAAACCTGGTCAGAATGTTTGATGGACGTGTTCTATACTAAGTCATCTAGACTCAAAAAAAACATAATCACCAGGCTATATTATAGAGAAAAAAAACTTTGTTTCACTCTAAGACTTATTTTGTACCTACTTTTGATAAAATTTTATTACATATGTATATGTATGTATAATGCAGATTTAAAACTGGGCCGTCTTAGGTGATTAATTAGTTCAAATCACAGAAAACTCTGTTACCACTCCATTTAACTCTAACATTTTCTACATGATGTTCATGAAAATTCCAGAATATTTGTCTCTAAAACATCTAGGTCAAGATTGTAACTGAACCATTTTGGGGTTTAAACAAGATAATTCGTTTAATTGTTTACACTCCAAAGGCCACTTTTACCTGGTTGTCATGAAACCTGACCAGAATATTTGATTTTTATGAAATCTAGTAAATGTTTGAAAATGGATCGCATGGGGTCTAAGTCTAGATCACTAGGTCAAATCATAGAAAAAACTTAACACCCTAGGGACCATATTTTTAACTGATCTTTATGAAACTTTGTCACAAATTTTATCTTTATGAAATACATGTATAGAAAATTCGAAACTTTATGAATACCTGAGGCTATGAAGTAGGTCATTAGATCAAATCATAGAAAAACATTGTTAACATGTCAGGCGCCATCTTTTTTACTGATCTTCATGAAACTTTGTCAGAATATAAAATTTTGTCCTCTTGAAATCTAGTGAACATTTTAAAATTGAATGCCTAAGGTCAATTTATACAAGAAAACCGTGTTAACACTCCTGGGGCAATATTTTCTACCTGATCTTCATCAAACGGGGTCAGAGAGTGTATCTGATCAAAATCTAGGAATAGAGCTAGTTTGTAACTAACTCATCTGTGATCAAAAAGAAGGTTACTAGGTTAAACTGGGAAAAAAATCACTATTAACACAAAGTCTTTAGATTAAGGACAAATGATAAAAACTGACATACTGCATATAAAAGGAAAACCGGTATGTTCATATCACTGTTTTACCTAACTTTTGCTGTTAGAATGACTGATATTAGTAATAGTTTTTTACTTATACTTTTTTGAAGACGCGTTTATATCTGTATACAGTATTTCAAATAACTCCCATCAAGGTTCTGCGAAACAATTCATTAATGGTCCGCTCTTGTGATGTCTTAAAATTAATGTAAAAGCTCTTGATTGTAAAATCCCTCCATTGCCTTGCAGACTGCTAATCTTACTGCAGTCTTCATTAAGCCATCAGGATACACGCCCGTACGTGACACTTGTTATCTCTGGACTGGAGTATCTTGAAAAGGGAAGCTGACTTGATACCAGACTGTTTAGCTTCCGATATTTTTAAAAAGACGCCCAGAAATAAAGCTGATTTGGAGGAGAATTGTGTGATATAACATGTAATCACGAAAGGAAAACCAGGACAAAAAGACATCATCATGGCATTCTTCTAATTTCATGAGAACTTGGAGTTCTGTAATTATTGCGTTGTGGTCGGAACATAATTTTAATCAATCAGTAAACTTCGGTCATTTTGGCCTTGGACAAATTTTGATTTTTTTTGTCACATCGACACAATTTAGGTCATATTGTGACCTCCAATAGTAATAGTGAGGGAAAGACACTGAATGACCCTTCAGGCATGTGTGGGCACTTAGGTAGAACCATCGTTCTTCCAGAAGCTAGCTGGATGCCATCCTCACATGATGACCGAACAGTGCTAGAACCCACTGGGATGAGGGGCAAGCGGTCCGCTGACACAGACTTCTTTTGGATAATTGTCAGTTGTTGTTTTTTTTTAAGTTGGAGTACAAGACAATGTGATACTTATCTGCCTACAGAACTGAATGTCCATATGATGATTTCATATGGTGACGTAATCAAGTTCCAGCTTAGCAGGGCAAATGAGATTGTCACTATAAGTAAAAGTGAACTCTTTGATTCAGCCGGTTAACAGGTAATGTAACGTACGCCATTAATCTGCAAATCCTTACGCTGGTTAGCAGATGATTGTTTTTGTGTTTCAATATCACACTTATCCCAGCTTAAGGACGGTTTCTGAAAGGCTGGCTTGTCAATAAATTATGGTCAGCGTTAAGTATATGGTCTCTATTTATTTACAGGATCTTTATAAACCCTAAACTTTTGAAAGTTACTGCAAAAATTACAATAAATATGCCATTCAATTATCTGTCCGATATTTTTATATACAAAAGGGCCATTGTAGACCCAAGTCGCTCACATGACCTTAAACTATTTGACTTTGAATATATATACGACACACTAAATCATGAATTGTAATATTAAACTGTATCTTGTATAAACAAGAGGACCATGATGGTCCTGAATCGCTCACCTATCCCCACATGACCCAGTGTTGAACTGAGTATGACGTCGTTATTTCTATTATTTGACATAGTCACCTAGTTTTTGAGCACATGTGACTTAGATATCATCAAGATAAAAATTCTGACCAATTTTCATGAAGATCCATTGAAAAATATGGCCTCTAGAGAGGTCACAAACTTTTTCTATTATTTGACCTAATGACCTAGTTTTTGAAGGCACGTGACCCACTTTAAACTTGACCTAGATATCATCAAGGTGAACATTCTCACCAATTTTCATGAAGATCTCGTGAAAAATATGGCCTCTAGAGAGGTCACAAGGTTTTTCTATTTTTAGACCTACTGACCTAGTTTTTGACCGTACATGACCCAGTTATGAACCTGACCTAGATATCATCAAGCTGAATATTCTCACCAGTTTTCATGAAGATCCATTGAGAAATATGGCCTCTAGAGAGGTCACAAGGTTTTTCTATTTTTAGACCTACTGACCTAGTTTTTGACCCCACGTGACCCAGTTTCGAACCTGACCTAGATATCATCAAGGTGAACATTCTGACCAATATTCATGAAGATCTCATGAAAAATATGGCCTCTAGAGAGGTCACAAGGTTTTTTCTATTTTTATTTCTATTGACCTAGTTTTTAACCCCACGTGACCCAGTTTCGAACTTGATCTAGGTATTATCAAGGTGAACATTCTGACCAATTTTCCTGAAGATCCATTGAAAAATATGGCCTCTAGAGAGGTCACAAGGTTTTTCTATTTTTAGACCTAATGACCTAGGTTTTGACCGCATGTGACCCAGTTTCGAACTTGACCTAGATATCATCAAGGTGAACATTCTGACCAATTTTCATGAAGATCCATTGAGAAATATGGCCTCTAGAGAGGTCACAAGGTTTTTTCTATTTTTAGACCTACTGACCTAGTTTTTGATCCAACATGACCCAGTATCGAACTTGACCTAGACATCATCAAGGTGAACATTCTGACCAATATTCATGAAGATCTCATGAAAAATATAGCCTCTAGATAGGTCACAAGGTTTTTCTATTTTTAGATCTACTGACCTAGTTTTTACCCCCACGTGACCCAGTTTCGAACTTGACCTAGATATCATCAAGGTGAACATTCTGATTAATTTTCATGAAGATCCATTGAGAAATATGGCCTCTAGAGAGGTCAAATAGTTTTTCTATTTTTAGACCTAATGACCTAGTTTTTGACCCCACGTGACCCAGTTTCGAACTTGACCTAGATATCATCAAGGTGAACATTCTGACTAATATTCATGAAGATCTCATGAAAAATATGGCCTCTAGAGAGGTCACAAGGTTTTTCTATTTTTAGACCTACTGACCTAGTTTTTGACCCCACGTGACCCAGTTTCGAACTTGACCTAGATATCATCAAGGTGAACATTCTGACCAATTTTCATGAAGATCTTTTGAAATATATGGCCTCTAGAGAGGTCACAAGGTTTTTCTATTTTTAGACCTACTGACCTAGTTTTTGATGGCACGTGACCCAGTTTCGAACTTGACCTAGATATCATCAAGGTGAACATTCTGACCAACTTTCATAAAGATCCCATGAAAAATGTGACCTCTAGAGTGGTCACAAGCAAAAGTTTCCGGACGCACGCACGCACGCACGGACGGACGGACGGACGACGGACGCCGCGCGATTACAAAAGCTCACCTTGTCACTTTGTGACAGGTGAGCTTAAAAAACCATAAAACAGGTCAAATCGAGCGAGGACCTTATAACAACAGGCCTAGTTTAATGAAGATTGCCTAAGCAGCTCACGGGGGAAAATGTATTCAAACACGTTTATATTTTTAACTCCAGTGCACCATTAACTGGGACAAGTGCCCCCATTTAACAAAATTTAACAGAGGACTACAGAATGCTACAGTTTGCTCAAGATCTGACGTTGTTTAAAGTAATTTCTATTTTTAACCCTAGTGGCCTCAAAAAGGGGCTAAACTCCCACATTTGAACAAAAAGAAGAGAGGAATTTATAATAACTCTATGGGCCAAGTTTGATGAAGATGAGAAGTTGTTCAAATGAATTTCTATTTTGAGCAATAGTGGCCCCTTAAAGGGACCAACAGCCCAAATTTGAACAAATTATGGAGAGGACCTTATAAAGATGCTACACACAAGTTTGATGATCCATCAAGCTGTTCATAAGAAAAAGTTGTTTAACTTTTTTTCTAGTTTTAGCAAACTTGGAAGAGGACCTTATAATGATGCTATAGACCAATGTTTTTTTTTATGAAGACTCATCATGCTGTACATCAGAAGAAGTTGTTTCTCTATTGTTAGCTCTAGCTGTCCCTAGAACGGGTAAAGCATAACCATTCAAACAAATGTGACAGAGGACCTTGCCTGGCTACTACAAACTAAGTTTAGAGTAGTTCTAACCTGTCATTTCAGATGAGAAAATGTTTAGGTAAATTGTGGGCAACTGACTAAAAATGCCAGACAATCAACCTACACCAATAGCTTTCTCTGAACCTTTGATTCTGGTTAGCTAAAAAAGGCACACAGAGAATTTACAAACCACCTGTATTGTTTGATCCACCAAATCTTTAAAAAGGATTTTCATAAAGTGCATCTTTTCTCAAGATCTAGATATAATCTAATATAATTCTTACAGGCATCCAGGGGGAGGTGGTAGAAGCATTTAAATGTCAATTTAACAGCCCAAAAATATTTTTGCCTGTGTAAAATTCTGGCCCTTGATGTTTTTCATGTTGATATGTTGCTCTCATGCTATCTAAAATATTCTATTTTTTTAACAAATTCATCTATTATACAAGGAAAGTAAAAACTGAGAAAAAAATTGCAATTTACGAAATAAAATCCCTTAATCAAACCAGCTTTTTAATGTCAAATTCAAAACTTACCATATATCAAACTAATCAGGCTTTTAAAAAAAATCCTATTTCCACCATAGAAGTTAAGGATGTTGTATAATGCTTTGTTACTTAAAAGGTGAATCAAGTGGTAGGTCTGCTGCATTTAATCGGATTAAGACCAAAATCAAAATAAATAACTAAATACAAACTGACATACTTTATTTAAATTGGACGGAATGTCAATATATCTAAACATACAATAATTAACAGAGTGAACAGAGAGAATAAGGATAATTCTTATATTTTTATTTCAACAACTATGTTTGTCCTGAACTCTCAGAGAAACAAGAGCAACGCCTTGTGGGTGCAGACGCTCATCTGATTTTATGTCTCTGTATAATAGAAATATTGGAAGCTGACCTAAACACAAAACTTAACCAAGAAATCTGATTTTCTAAGTCCAAAAGGGGCCATAATTCTTGCAAAAAGCAGGATGGAGTTTTGTTTCTTGCTGGACATGGTCAGCTTATGATGGAGAACAAGTGCTGCAAGTTTCAAAGCAATAGCTTTGAAAGTTTAGGAGAAAAGTTTACCTAAACATAAAACTTAACCAAGAAATCTAATATTTTCTAAGTCCAAAAGGGCCCATAATTCTTGCAAAAAGCAGGATGGAATAATGTTTCTTGCTGTACAGGGTCAGCTATTGATGGTGAACAAGTGTTGCAAGTTTCAAAGCAATACCTTTGATAGTTTAGGAGAAAAGCTGACCTAAACATAAAACTTAACCAGGCAACGCGGACACAGGCGCCGATCAAGTGATGACAATAACTCATCATTTTTTTTTCGAAAAATTAGATGAGCTAAAAATGCATATATGCATGAATTCCTGCAACTCTCAATGAAAACTTGAGTATGGAATGTTGTGTGAATTCAAAATGATACATCAAATCACTAACCCAAATTCATAAGTCACATGCCCATACAAAGCTTACTGTCGACATCTAAATTTTAATACTTAGCAACATGTCTACTTCATGACTGATGAAACATACACTTCGTACCCTTAGCCTGCTAAATTTCTAAAATGGACTGGTCCATCATTCAATTTGGGCAATACCATTTATTATTCGAAGGGGTGTTCACTGAAAATTTACTGACTGAATAGCGAACAGAGCAGACAATGATCAGCCTGCAAGGATATGTGCCTGCACTGGTCGCAAAGGCAGAATCACTTGCCACCAGCAGGCTAAAGGTTAAATAAAGCTTTAATTCTGATGAAATCTCCAACATTTATATTTCTGCAAAATAAAAAAAAAAAACTTCCAATTTAAGATATTCTAAAATGTATTATTTTAAGAACACTCTCTATTCGTTCGGTATTAAGATATACATTTGTATTTGAACATATCTGAAGTAGTATAAGTGTCAATCTGCGCTATCCATGGAGAGCATTTCCTGCAATGTTTAGTTTATGAATAGCAACAAAGTGGTCATAACCAGAATCTATGATAAATCTGAGATAGGTGGCTTGAGTCCTTACTTCTATATCTTCATGCTGCAACTGTCCATCTGTTTGTGGTAGGTCTGAAATAAACAAAAGAAAATATTGAAACATGAGCTCTCCATAAAACAGATCAGCACAGTTAAGTATTAAACAACTTCTAAGCTGAACATGGCCCATCACTTGGCAAGACTTACATAACTAAGGGATTTTATTACATTTTATTTAAAATTAAAAATTTATTATGGCAATGATAACTACTAACAAAACTCAAACCAAGTTGAAATGTCCTTTTTCGATAGTTATATGAGAAAATTCTGGCAGTCAAAAGCCTGAAATCTGGACCAGTAAACTGAAAAATCTTAAACAGTCTTATGAAAAGCATTTTCATATTCCCACAGGAAATAACAAAATATATTAAAGAAAGGGTCTGAAATCTATTTTGTGTAAAAAATGTTCACATATATAAAGGAAGGTAACTTTATCAAAATGTCACCAACAGTTATGTTACCTAGTTCATACTATTGAAATTATCATGGCTAAGACAAGTGTAAAGTATCACTAACATGTGATATCTATTTACTGAAAAACTATCCCACTGACAAACAAAAACAGAAATGTATTTTTCAAAAAAGGCTAAGTAAGAGGCATAACTCATCAAAATGGGAATCTTTAAGTCAAGTCATTCATCTAATATTATCCCATGGGAAGTTTCATATAGTTATGATGTGCAGTTACTGAGATACTAATTACTAATTCTCAAAAATTCATTAACACAATATTCTCGAAAAACACATGAAAACTATATCTAAGTGCAGAAAGGGGCATAATTCCATAAGAATAAATGCAATAGTCATGAGACCTATGTCACTCAGTTGGTACATATATTACCATGACGAAGAAGTGTGTGAAGTTCTTTTAGTTGATAACTGTGTTGGTACTTTAAACCCAACAAAAACAAAAAATTGTACATCCGTCTTAAACTAAGTCCAAAATGGGGGCAAGACTTACAGAAGCTATTTCACTCACTTGGTACTATCTCAGGGAAGGCATACATGAAGATTCATTCCTTTGTGACTTGTAATAACTGAGATATGGTCTTTCTGAGAATTGTCAACAAGGTGTCTATACACAACACTGACATTGGTAGTGTAGCAATAGCAATTGTGATATTTGTCACATTTGGTTAAAAATTCTGATAATCTAAAATAAGTGACAAACAAGAGCTGTCCGTTAGACAGCCAATTCACGACTATTCAAATTGTTGTCCCAGAAGCAGGAATATTACCCTAAATGTTAAAATATCTATAGTTTCAATCCAGTATCTACATTAGTTTTGAAGACAGTAATTTACATGCAAAATTAGAATCAGGATTTTCTAAGTCCAAACTGGAATAAAATTTGGCCAAAATACATGTCAGAGTTATGGGACTTGATGCTATCACCTAGTTTTATAACCCCGAAGACACATGTGAATCATCAATTCAACATCTGCATTAGTTTTGAAGATAGTAACTTGCATGCAAAACTTTAACCTGGATTTTCTAAGTCCAAAAGGGGGCATAATTTGCCCAAAATACATGTCAGAGTTTACTTACGGGACTTGATCCTGAGAAGTTTGTTATTGACCTAGAAAAAGAATAGTAAGTTTCAATACTATATCCTTCAAAATAATAGCTATATGTACTTACAAGCAAAACTTTAACCAGGATTTTCTTAGTCAAAAAGGGGGCATAATTTGGCCAAAATACAAGTCAGAGTTACGGGACTTAATCCTGTGAGGTTTGTTATTGACCAAAAAAAAAGAAAAATAAGTTTCAAAGTCATATGCTTTATAATTACAGCTATATGTACTTGCATGCAAAACTTTAACCAGGATTTTCTAAGTCCAAAAGGGGACATAATTTGGCCAAAATACAAGTCAGAGTTATGAGTTGTTGGTAAATGACCTAGAAAAAGAAAGAAATAAGCTCAAAGCTATATGCCTTTAAATGATAGCTAAACATACTTCCATGCAAAACTTTAACCAAGGTGTGATGCCAACGCCGATGCCATGGTGGGTAGAATAGCTAGTCTATTCTTTGAATAGTCAAGCTAAAAAAAGAAAGAATTCTTTTACCTGACTTTTGTTAACATGTTGTTTTTTTCATTTGCAACAGCAGGATTTAAATTTCAATTTAAGAACAGGTACATGAAGTTCCCAATAACTGTAACTTTACCTTTCTCGACTAGTGGTTCAAATGATGTAGGATCCTGCGTGTCGCATTTCTCTACCTGGATATGTCTTACTATAATAAAAGAACATTATTTCCATTTAACTAAACCCAAAGGAATTAATAAAAGTCACTCAAAACTATAAATTCAAGCCATGTATGATGTATGAAAAAGGAAAATCATTTCACAAATATATTTGAGCCACACCATGAGAAAACCAACATAGTGCGTAGTGCATAGTTGGTCAGTATCCATGCTGCTCGCTGATGGTTTCTCCAATTGCAATAGGCTTTGAAAGTGAACAGCATGGATCCAGACCAGACTGCGCGGATGCGCAGGCTGGTCTGGTTCCATGCTGGTCGCAAATGCACTATGTTGGTTTTCTCATCGCATGGCTCATTTCGATTTAGTTTTCTTTTGTTTTCAAGACTAATTAATTACTAGTTAAATTGTTTGCCTATTATATTTCATTTGTGTAAATTTATACAGCAGTAACACGACAGTCTTTGGAACAGCAAGCTCCTGTCAATGCAGTTATGTTGAAGGAAATATTAAATAAGTTTCCCACATACAACCATTACAATGAAATATGAAAATAAAGTACGGAACTGACAATGTTTATCCATGCTAGATTATGTTTCAAGACTATTTGAGGTACATATTTTTTATTTTAAGGGAAGTGATGAGAGTAAAGCATGTACATTTTTGTACATTAATACAATGAAAAACTTTTAAGTCTGAAAGAAATTGTATAAAAGTATTTGATTATGGCCTCAATTTGTGAATTCTTTATTTATGGATTAAAGGAACATGAATCTTATACTGTGAAATCAGTAATTTTCGCAGGTGCAATGATTAACAAAATCTAATCCAAAATAAAAACCAAAATTCCTGGTTAATTTATCTTAAAAATTTGAAATCCATGAATTCAAATCCCCACAAAATAGTCATTTTGGCCATAACAACAAAATTGCATGCACACGAAATCAAATGGTTTCACAGTATTTTATATCTCTGAACAAAGCTAGTTATTAATTGCTGTCACTCTGCTCTGTGACTTTGTGACATACTGACTTACTGTTATAACTGGACAGATTGACTCTCTGAATATCCATCATATGTCCAAATCCCATGATAAATTCTTGTGGATATAACCCAGTTGATGTCCAAAATGTCTCCTCAGATCTGTAAATCATAATACAGACAAATGTAGCCATTTAAACTGTAAAAGCAGCTCTCTCCTCAATGTAATTAGAATTAAACATTCAATATTTCAGCAATTGGAGATAACTCTGTTATATATTTTCACATAACTTCTATCCAAGTTATTACCCTTAGTTGCCAAATATAATTATGTCAAGTTCAAAAATCCAAAGAAAAATGCTATAAATTTGTAAAATTGGGCTTTCAAGAAGAAATTATAATTAGAAAATATTCCGAATATCCCAAGAGACAAATGCATCATCCAAAGAAAAAAAAATTGTGCTAAACTTTTAAAGATTTCTACAATCTTGTGAAATTTACACGTAAATTTAACTCATATTAAAAACTCAATCCTGTTGGAAAGCATACTGTTATATCTTTTGTTTTAAGTTATAAAACAGTGACCAAATCTATGACAAAACTCGAAATAATATATAGACTGAATATCAAAAGCAAATATAAGTGAACAACAGAGAAGCAACGTGGCCTTTGAAGCCCATTTCTTCATAAATAAAGCTCAGATTCTCAATTATAATTCAACAAATATCCTAAATAATTATTTTATTATGTCTGCTTTAAATATGGTTAATACCAAAAGGGATTTGTCGAAGTAAGGTCGTCTAATGGCTGTCAGTGGGCAGACAGCAGTGAAAGATAAAAGTCGATTCCCATATCAGTATCATAGTAATTAACATTGGATCATATCATCATCCCTATTCTATAGCAACAAACTGTGTTGCATGCTAAATGTATAATTGTACTTGTTAGAAATGATTGCAGTAGTGGAATGTTATGAGTAAAGAAACATTCAGCAAGAGCTGTCTCCTCACAGCATGCTTGACCATCCAAAGGGTTGTCAGTAAAATGTATTGTCTGTCAAAGAATAGCTTTACAGTCCGATTTCATGTAAGAGATTTGGGACATTCATAAGAAACTGTGGTCTTGTTCAACTGCCAATGTACATGTATGCAAGAAATAACATGGGAAAAATGTCTAAATTTTGGTTAGAACCATTTAAAAGATATGAACTTTAGAGAAACAGTGTTTGTTTAACATCAAAGTTCAAATTCCAGAACAATAGATTTTACAGTTTTCATTATCTATTCTGTTGTCACTCAGTGAAACCTTAAACAAATGAAAAACTGATAAGTTAAACATGTACTTTAGATTTTGATATATGTTTCGTTTTCCTAAATCTTATAAATTTGGCATTGGCAAAGAGCATACTGAAGTCATAGGAAACAGCCATTTATGCTGACCATTTTTAATGGAAACAACTAAATTACGCATTAATTTCCAATGAAAGGGGCTATAAAATTATCCCATATGTTCAGGCGTTGCAGTCACACTGGCCGCACTAAATTTCATAATAGCTTAAATCACTGACCAGATAAATGGGTTGTTCTTGCTACGAAAACTTAACTGACACTGTTTTTATTTTCTGATAATCACAACCATTAAGTTATGGCTAAATCCCATTTGTTTACCTTTAACCAGTGTCAAACTGCAAAATCCTCACTTAACAAGCCTGTGGGGGGTTGTCTAGGAGTATGGACCTACTTTTTCAGGGTTTCCACTGGCCCTAATTTTTTTTGGCCACAAAATATCGAAGTCAGTGACGCATTGGTGGGTGGGTATGGGGGGGTGGGGTGGAGGTGCAGGGGGTGTATTCTCCAATACACTGGGCCTGTTGCAACAATTTGTCATTTTATAGTTTATTTCATCATTATACTTTTTTTAACTTTTATTGGGGTACAAAAGAACTTACACACACACACATTAAGCTGTCATTGGTTTAAATCGGATGTTTAAACTAAAGTGAAAGATCGAGAGGCACATGGCAGTGTTTGAATATACTATAATGTAATGGATGCCGAATCGCTAATCCCTTGTATTGTGTATTATGAATAGAAACAGCCGCAGGTAATATTGATTTTTAGGCTAGAATAAGATGGAGACAAAGAAGTACACATTATAAAAAATACATTTACGGCAAAAAAGTTTTTCGCCACTTTTTTATTTTTTTCGCCACTGGCAAATTCGACAAATTGTTCCAGATATAGTTGTTTCTTTACATCTTTAATTTTGTTACAAATGAAATATAACATAAGATGTAAACAACATTCACGTAAAAATTGAATCTAAATGACTCACAGATACCAGCATTCGCCAGAATTGTTTACATCTTCTTTCAAAATGTAAATAACTTAGAAACACCAAATAAACATACTGTTCCGTGGCGAAAAATTTCCGTTGATAAAAATTAAACAAGCGTATTAAACCATTTAATGAATTATACTTCGAGTTCAGCAGAAAATAAGATTAAGAACATAAATAAACAAGAGCTGTCCGTAAGACAGTGCGCTCGACTTTTCTCAGTGCTTGACTCTGAATTTGAGCTTTGCCAGCAAAAAAAAAAAAATCCAAGTTAAAAAAAGGGGCATAACTCTGTTAAAATTCAAATTATAGTTATGAGAATTGTGTCTCCTTGTGTAGACTTTGATAGTAAATAACTATTTTGAGTTTCAAGTCAAAAGCCATAATAGTAACAGAGATATTTGACTTTATCAAAAATTTTAACAAAAAGATCTATGTTAAAAGGGGCATAATTCTGTCAAAATTTAAATCAGAGTTATGGGGATTGTGTCTCCTGGTGTAGACTTTGATGGCAAATAAGTATTTTAAGTTTCAAGTCAAAAGCTTTGATAGTAACAGAGATATTTGACTTTATCAAAAACTTTAACTAAAAATTCTAAGTTAAAAAGGGGCATAATTCTGTCAAAATTCAAACCAGAGTTATAGGAATTGTGTCTCCTGGTGTAGATTTTGACAGTAAATAACTATTTTGAGTTTCAAGTCAAAAGCTTTAATAGTAACAGAGATATTTGACTATCAAAAATTTTAACAAAATTTCTAAGTTAAACAGGGGCATAATTCTGTCAAAATTCAATTCAGTGTTATGGGGATTGTTTCTCCTGGTGTAGACTTTGACAGTAAATAAGTATTTTAAGTTTCAAGTCAATAGGCTATTAGCTTTGATAGTAACAGAGATATCTGACTTTATCAAAAACTTTAACCAAAAATTCTAAGTTAAAAAGGGGCATAATTCTGTCAAAATTCAATCAGAGTTATGGGGATTGTTTCTCCTGGTGTAGACTTTGATAGTAAATAAGTATTTTAAGTTTCAAGTCAATAGCTTTGATAGTAACAGAGATATTTGACTTTATCAAAAACTTTAACCAACGGCGACGCCAACGCCGAAGCCGACGCTGGGGCGAGTGCAATAGCTCTACATTTTCTTCGAAAAGTCGAGCTAATAAAAACAAGTTATGTATGATATGAGAAGGCACATGTTCTTTTTTAACAACTAATTATTGACACAGAACAGTTTGTATTATTAAGATCAATTAACCAACATGATCAAGCAGAAAGATTTGTGAAAACTTCCTTCGTATCTCGTAATGATCACTGAAAGTGCAGAAAACAACAAATACCATGATTTTTTAATAAAACATTATACCATAATTTTCTTAGATCTAAAATTATGCCCTTCTAAGTTCATCAATATTACAAAAAAAAAGAGTTTGTTATTTATCATAAGCTTAGATCCTTTTTTCAAATCCATCTGTGCCAGTTCGATTCCTCATGATTATTTGGTGTTCCTAGGTTACTTACATTTTGAAAGAAAATGTAAACAATCGAGCGAATGCTGTTATCTGTGAAATATTTAATTTCAAGTTTTGGGAATTTTGGCACATGATTAAACCTTACTGGATACTTTATTTGCAGAAAAAAAAAGTTAGTGGCTAGGGGTCCCGAGTAAAAAAAGCAAGAAAAACAATAAAAGCTTCCGATTAAGACTTACAAATTACTATGTACAGTGATTTTTTCACTTTTTCTGGCAACAGCCCATGCCTTTTAAAGTGGGAATTTTTAGCACGATAAACTTCAAAAATGGGAAAAATTAACAAAACTTAATAAAGAAATCATTTTGAAAAGTTTTATTTTAAGGTAAATTTATTTCATTGAAATATGCACTGAGGTTGAACAGACAGGACAGGCAAGTTATTTTCTGATGTCACAGGATCTGATGGCTCAGATAGCTTAGGGTCACCATGAGCTTCTGTTGATTTCTGAGGGTCATTTTGTGGGGACACAGATTTCTTGGACAGATCACTTTGCTTTTCTGACATTTAATTTGAATTTGATTTCTCTTAAACTTTACCATAAGATGTTCGAATGTCCGGAGTACCGATGACGTGTTTAAGTTTTATTTTCTTATTATATTATAATGTTTGGAATTATGCAACATTTTTCGATAAATTAGGTAACTTTCTAACAATTTTTTCCCCCACTCATTTTGACGCATGAAAAAGTGTTTAGGGACAGTGATGAAAGTCATACTAAATGCCGTGCTATGCCGTGACCCGTTTTATGTAAACAACGCACTTCGAATTTGCAACAAAATTCTGCGAATAAACCATAATTAGAGTCGGAATTTTTATGATTATTTGCATGGTTTTAGTTCAACTTTCACAAGAAATCAATCTAACTGGGAAAAAACATCTCGTTTTTGGGAATTTTGAAGCATTTTTTGGGAATTTTGACCATTTTTGTCAACTGGGAAGATGCCGAATTTCGCAGTCAAATTGGTGCAAAAAAATCACTGTTACTATTAATTATTTGTTTAATTTGTGATCGTATTTTTCCCGGGATCAAAGAATTATAAATACTTTTACCATTTTAAAACAATATATATATATATGAGAAAAATATGAGAACAAACTTTTGAAATTATCTCCCGTTAAATAAAGATAAAATATAGTCTGCTCTTTGTAAAATAATTCTCAATATTCAGACTGATTACCGGACCTCTAGCTTGCCCTGTGTGGGTTTTCTAGAGATCCAGTAACCGGACCTCTATACTATAGGTAGTCTAAATAATGAGACCTCGGGCAGACCGATTTTACATTTTGATATTTTACGTTGTCTACCTAGAGGTCTCAACCAGAAACAATCAAAACTGTGGTGGAAACTGTGGTCAATTGAAATTACGATTTATCAGTAGTCACGATTTTTCTTTAGCCCTAACTGCTTACCTGTTGTTTTAAATCATAAATAGTAAATAAAAAACATAAGAACAGGACATATTTATCAAGAATTTCTGTTGTAAAAAATTTAAACCTCTAACGTTTCAATCGTCTTCATGTAATGGCGGTCGGAGGCGTGACCAATGAAAACGCTTCGTGTAGTAATGTGTTTACCGGTGATCGGCCATTTTCCAATATGTAGTACACTCGTGTTAAACCTTGGCATTTTTTTAACTGCCATAGTTTGAATTTTTCTCAAGAAATCTCGGTAATATATACATCATTGAAAAGGAAAAATTACAGGCTTTCTATGTATGTATTTGTTTTTTTTATCCGTTGCATTATTATAACATAATTCCCACCCAACGGATTCCATTGGGTGTTACTTACGCAAAGAAGAGGACAGTGCTACCACATTCTTTACCTTTTCTGGTTTGTACTCGGAGGCGGATATCGACAAGTCAAAATAATATAACGATATTCAACTCTCAATTACAATTATTTGGACTATACTATAGGGAGTCTAGAGGTCAGGTTACCGGACATCTAGCCACAACAAAAAAAAATAACTAAAAAAATTACAATAGCTCATGGACAACCCCTAACAGACTTGTCATTAACTCTAGATTCCACACCACAACTGGCCCAAGTCACAAAGGTCTGTGCCCTAGACACTTCCCTGCATAAAACGGGCAGAGCACGAGGAAACACGTTCATAACTTAGCTTACCCATCTATCATGTTTTCAGGAGGGTACTTCCGATCATTTGATGTTGCTAGAACAATACTAGCACCACCGCCTCTGTGTCCAACGTCAAACATTTTAATATTTTGAGATTGTTTTCCTTGTGAACGAAATATGCAATCTTAATTAAACAAATGCTTACTGTAGTAATAATAGAGAAAGCGTCTACGGAGGAGGTCGGTGTGACCATACATGTTACTATTTATATTATTAGCAAAAAAATAGATCAATGACCACTATTGATAAAAACAGCGCTTTGTCTATAGTTATTTACTTACGCTTCATATAGCTGTTTCAAGCCATTGCTGATCAATCGTAGACCAAATGAAATTTGAACTTTGAGATCTGTTTACAATTTCAGGTCGATGTATAGATAAAATCCAAATATTATAACATTGCATTTTCGGTCATCTCCAATTTGAAATCTTTCCAGACTGAGTAGGCCATGTAAGGCTTTAGCGCACCCTGTGTTTAATAAAAAACAACGAAAAAAGAACAAAGTGTAGAGTTGGAAAAGTGTTTAAGTGCACAAATGTTAAATAGTACCCTTTACACGTTAATATGACTCTGCTGCAAAGTCACCCTTGTTTTTATATATTAAAAAATTTAACTGTCTTCTTCTTCTTTAAGTTAATACACTCCTTCATAACCTTGAAAATTATGTGTAGGCGCTAAATAAAATTTATGATGTTTTTACAGATCAAATCTGTACATGTGCCAAAACAATAAAACTCATTCAAACTTTTTACATTGGTGCACGCTGTTTAGAGACTGCGCTCGGAGTGCAGATATTAGAACAGGCACAGTGACAATAACTTTGAAGGAGTCAGCTGTGGTTGCTGTTTGTGCGACAGACGCCATCACACTGACCTACTGTTCTAGGGAAAAGAATCTTTAGATGCGTAAATGTTTCTGAGGCTGTATATGTTACCACAGACCATAGTGCTATGAATGAAATGTAAACCACCATTGATCAAATGTGACAACAACATAAAGGTCTTGTTCATTGAATTTCTTATTTACGTACGTGACGAAACTTTAAATGGGATAGTCAGTTTTCAGGTTAATATTTAACACTAGCCGATTCTAGGTCATGTGAACATTTGCTTAAGCGTTATCATTGATAAGTACATTGAAAAATTCAAAAGAAGATAAATTTAATTCAAAATTAATTAAAGCCGCGTTTATGGGGTGAAATTTAGTTCATCATTAAGGGAAATTCAAGTCGCCATTCTTCTGTTTTTCTGCCTATATTATTTGTATTTTCTTATGAACAACGTAAAGAAATGAAATTCCACAAAAAATTATTGCTATGTATGGACAATATGGTAAACACAAAAATGCATATATTTTATTTTACTTTTTTTCCTATTTAAAGTTACAGAGAACACGCTTAACACGAAAAAACAAATAAAACAAATTAACAAAAATTATAATGTTTCCAATGTACGAAATATTACTGTCAATGATGGGGACTCGAATATCCAGCAGCATCCGCGTGATTCAGTTTATAATCTACTACCTTAAAGTAAAAATACCTAGAATGTAGCTATGGTGCAATTTTGTCTTGTCTATCGAAAAAAATCTTTAACAGATATATTATGTACATACTAAATGAAACTGGGCAATTTGTATAATTGTTTTATGTCCATTTTCTCTAGTTTGCAATGATTGAAACGAATAAAGTGACGAGTACTATACGCTCTACAAAAATAAAACATGGTCAATTTCTCAAATATGTTTATTTCTTTGAATGATATTATTTAAGATGAATATTGTTTAAAACAAAGATCTAAACAAAATGCTAGTTTGAACTCCTAAATAAGTGACAGACCCCACCTAATTAGCAAAAGTAAGAAGAACACAATACTTTAGATGCCACGGTTTCAGTCAAATATGCCGAGACGACTAAATAGCACCGACGGTTTTCCTGACGGCAGACGGCAGCATTACTTTTAACCTTTCACGAGTGTAGCAAGTTACCGCCGGTACGTATTCCAGGAGCATTGGGTAACTGACTGAACAATTGTTAAAAATGACGCTCCGATGTTATGGCAAAACTTACTCAAATGCCCTGCAAACGTTATTTTAAGAGTAGATTAAGGCAGTTGTTTCGGAATTAGTTTTAATGTTGCTTCGTAAACAAGTGAGCTGACACAAATTTCATTACGCTCTTCAAGAATGGAGGAAATAAAAGAATCTATCTATTGATACTAAAGTGACGTTCACACAAAAATATTTCCTAACAATTTAAGGTCAGAAATTCATAGAACAGAGTTCCTTTTACTTGGTCCGGCGAGGACGGCATTGAACAGTCGGTTGCATGTTCACGGATAAACTTTCACAAAGACCGTTGACTTGCGAATGTATAAAAGATTCGAGACATTATATATTTTAGAGTTTAGCCTCTGCAACAAACATTCGACCTGGACTGTCCGTGTATTGATCATTTGGAAAAAGACTGATAGACATTCTATGCTGAACGATTGCAACTTGATAGCAGTCACACAGATCAGGATCACCCTATAAATTGTAAGACACCAACAGACATTTGCTTGGACGTTCCGCTGTTGACTCTCTGACAAAGTTAACTACCAATCGACTTGTTGGGTAAATAATCATGCTCTGACGGAGAAGCCTCAGTTCATTTCCTTCAGACACTCAGAAATTCTTCCAGAGATAGAAGACGGACGCACATGGGTAACAAAATATTGCACGTGTCCGTATTCCTGACCATACTTATATTATTTGAGCCACACCATGAGAAAACCAACATAGTGCATTTGCGACCAGCATGGATCCAGACCAGCCTGCGCATCCGTGCATTCTGGCCAGGATCCATGCTGTTCGCTAAAGGTTTCTCTAATTACAATAGGCTTTGAAAGCGAACAGCATGGATCCAGACCAGACTGCACGGATGCGCAGGCTGGTCTGGATCCATGCTGGTCGCAAATGCACTATGTTGGTTTTCTCATGGTGCGGCTCATTTTATGATTAGTTTCCTCTTGCGTGCACATAAATACCATCTTTGTTAACAGACTATTTATGCTGCTGGCATTTTGCTTAACATTTTGTAGCTGTAAAAGCTACACTCATGCAAAAGTTTCTTTACAATGTGTGCTTATTTAACAATAAATAACACATCTAATT
This sequence comes from Mercenaria mercenaria, assembly GCF_021730395.1. Lineage (NCBI taxonomy): Eukaryota > Metazoa > Mollusca > Bivalvia > Venerida > Veneridae > Mercenaria > Mercenaria mercenaria. The sequence goes on along the minus strand of NC_069363.1, from coordinate 36,724,323 downwards.
CTATCTTTTACATCTAAAACATAGATGAACACGGACTAAGATGTCTTTAAGGATAGACACCAATGTCACATAATACATGACCGATTTACAACAATAAAACAGAAAATGTTGATCATAATTTATTAATACAGAATTGAGCAGTAAAATTGTTGACAAAGCTAACGTTAGCAAAGTTACATGAACATAACATTTAAATAGCTTACATTAATCATGGACAAAATACAATTCGATAGTTAATTCATATCTTCGTTGAACGGTATTTATTATCAAACGTTTGAAACAAAAATGCAAATCTGTTTAGGTAATAGTATAACTAAGCATTTGCTGCATATAAATATAAATCATTATTATAATTGACAATTAATGAATATGTCATGTTTATTATTGATGAAAAGATGAAACGTTAGCTTCTAACTCATCAAACTTATTTGAGTCATGCACTTTCTTTAACAAGCTTTTATCCGTCTTATGATGTTTCATTTGTCATTGAAGGAAAATGTTTTCAATGACCATTGCTTATACTAGAAAATCCAAGATGTCACTGACTGATGAATTTGTTATCTGGATTCCAGCAAATCAGCTGGTCTGTCCTGAGTAAAGTGGGAGAACGGATATGAAGAGTACATGACTGGTTTGGATACTGGCGGGGATTGTGGCAGTCCAGAGTAAGGATGGAAGCTCGATGCCAAGCTAGGTAACATTGATTGATAAGGCACAGAGAACAGACCTCTTGGCGGCATGCCACCCCACGAATACCGCAGTGGGCTCAAGCTCTGAGAGGCAGTAAGTCCTGAAATGCTTCTAGGTGTAAATGCAGATTTAATTGAACTGTCTAAGGTGGTGGGCGTATAGGCCGGAGATGCAACAAGAGGAACTGATTCCATCGTCGGTTTAGATCGAGATTCAGTGTCCGACTGAGAGTTAAATATTTGATCAATTGCTTGAACGACGTCTCCTTGGCATCCGTGAAGTATTAATTGCAACACGTGCCTTTTCATGTGCGGGAAAATGCGGCAAAGCATGTCAACAGATTTGTTGGTTCCGTCGGAACTGTCGTCCAGGTTGTTATGTGAGTGGAATGTTTCTGGGACAGGTGATTCTGACGACGATGTAGTGCTGTGTGGAGATACGGAACCTCGGCTGTCCGGGCTGTGAGCACTGTCACGTAGAGCAATGCCCAAAGTGGTTGTGTAGCTCTCTTCTAGACGCATTCTTTTAGCTGCTGTAAAATACAAACGAACACATAAGTAAAACCATATCATCGTATAAAAACATTTTTTCACGGATGTTTGTTTATAAAAATACAACAAACATAATAATGACAAAAATAATAATAATAAAGATAAGGATAATGGTAATATGAAAAATCACAAGACAGTAAAATCAATACTGATAACATTAATAATAATAATAATAATGGTAACGATATGGAAAAGGTTTTATTTAAGCTTAACATCTATGATAAAGGTATTTTAAGTACTCATAATTCAAGAAATTAACTTACGAGGTTGTTCACTGTCGCTGGTATCACTGTAGCTTCCTGTAGAACCGACCCTATCCCGGGCCTCCGGATATATCGACCCTGTCGTCTCATGCCCTAGAGACATATTAGCGGTTTGTGTTGCATACAGATAACCCATCTCCCTGACGTCATTTTCTTCCTGTGCTTGTTGACGTCTCAGAGCAACCTGGGCAGCCATTACTCTCTGTCGCTCGGAGATCAACGTGCATTTGGCGCACACACAGTCCCTCCAACGGCAGTAACGTTTATGTCCTTTCAATGCTGAGACAACACCGTGGTTTCTGCATCGAGCACATTTTGGCGTTCTTGGATAACGATCCATGCTTCGTAAGAATAAAGGTCCTGGAATAGTAACCGCTCCAGTGTTTGCTGGTACGTTTTCACTATCAACAGTTCTTTCTGCATCCGTTGTGTTCGTCATGTCTATATTTTCCTTTGATTGTTTCAAATAATATTTGAACTCGTTTACGTTTAATAGAGCGAGTGGCTCCAGTCAATTATTGTGCGTGAATGATAAAGTAAAAACGGAATGTCTTCTTTATATGGTCCAAACAAAACCCAGCCCTCTTTTAGAAATCCAATACCCTTCTTTTCAAATCAAACATTTTGAAAGTTTTCTTATTGGTTGAAAAGAAATGACTGACAATTTTGTTATAGTTAACATTAAAATGTAAGATTTGTTGTATTTGTTCGATTTACGAAAATTATTGCCGAAATATTTTACGACAATAAAATGCATAAAAAGATATATAGGAAATATATAAATGCCTGTTTCATACAACACACTGTTTCTACGCTGGAACATTGAAACATTGTAGAAATAAAAATAGTAAAATAAAGTATCAATATATTAGAATGCGGTCAGGTAATTGTTTCAAGAGTCTCGTGGTCTTTACTTTTTCCGAAACATTGGGTTTATACTTAACAGGAATACAGATGCCAGTAAGATTATACAAATTACAACTTGCTATGAAACACATGAGAAAGTTTCATTCTAACCAGAAACTTATTAACTTGCCATTAGAGCCAAAGATGCATTTCTTTAACTAGCTGTTCTGAATTGTTAAAAATATCAAATAGGAATCAAAACATAAGACTTTTTATACTGTGTTAAAATAATTACTATTTTCCTTTTTGTGATTGAGTGTATAATAATAACGACACCAACTAATTAACAAGTAATATCGCTTCCTTTTAATTGTTATTCATAAAAATAAGTTAAACAGAACAGAACAGGACAGAACAGAACATATTTTATTTCTCACAAAAGCTATTACAGTTTCTAGTGACAAGCAATATCATTTTAATATTCACTTGATAACAAAGTTAAATATACCATAGAAACCCCAAAACGGACAGGAATTATTGATAACAGATTTTTTTCAAGACAGTTCATGAATTTATCACAATTGTTTCACTAATTACTGTTTCTGTTTTCGTATGTTTACTTTTCTTTTGAAACGATAAAAAATACTTTATGTAGCAGACTATACTAGGACACCTCTAACATGAAAGAGACTGGCATGAGGCTAGTAAGTAACATAACTAGCACAGTAAGGAATTCTCTCACTATTTTTTTTTTCAGACTACACGTATGTTTTAAAATAATTTCTAAACCTCACATTTATTTCTTAAATTAAAAAAACATTTACGCTTTTAATTTAAAAGAAATGTCACACTTACACTGTAACAGCATAGAAGCATTTTTTTATGTTTTGATAATCTTACTCTTGAGAATATCTTAAATACGATGTTGGTTGATTTTATTTATAAACATGAAACTCTTCAAGGGACTTGAATCTTCCGACAAGCTCATTTGAAATATATCGAGGACTGAACGCAATACTGTAGTTACTCATATTAAATAAGGAAGGACTTACGACAGTATTGCGTTCAACCCTCGATATACTCTACAGGAGAAAAATCGAGATTTCTTTAAACACGCGGACGACTTTCTCTATTAGTTAATATTGTTCAACTTTCGACAGACTAAATACAAAATCGTTGCATGCCCACATCAGGCTGTGAGTAAAGGCACGCTTGTTTATCAGTCCAATTTGAGAAAAGTTTAAAGCACTTCTGTTTATTAATTCTTTTTTGGGTTTCTGCAAATATTTTTTGAAAGGCAGCGTAATAAAAAAATCTCTTCAAATGTGACAACTTCAATCAGTAGTTTCCAATTAACCTTTGACTAATCAAAGAGTGCGTCCTTGCTAACTCGCCTCAAACCATTTGTCAACATGAATGAGTAATAGCACGAAAGGTTTCTACCGTTATACGCGAGGTAATTTGAACCCCTTTCTATCCATTTAAGGGTCCATGTCGATGTAAAGTGACGCCGTGTTTTCACTTTATCGGTGCCTTTATCTATACCCAATTCTGTACTTTGTCGCGACTTGTCCATCAGGTTGGCGGCTTCTTTCATTGCGGGACTCTTTCAGTCACTTTCATCCTTGAATATGCTGTAACGTATCAGCCTTTGACAAGCATATCTGATCAGTAATGTAGCAATTTTCTGTAACATTTAAGATGTTCAATGTGTTTTTATTTGCTATTTTTTGACACTTGTACTTGTTTGACATCACAAATTAAAATGTTAAGGTAATATCTTCACACAGAATATTGCCTTTTCCCTTAAAACTATTTGTTTTCTCCATTTAATGACCCCTTTTTGTGCAATAGTGTGTCACTCAACCATAGTGAAATGTTAGTGTTATAATTATAAGTTGCATATACTGCTGACGGAACAAATCGCAAAAAATGACAAAATTACATATCATTTTATGGTACACACTAATATGTCTTATTAGTTAGTATCTGTATAAACGTAGTCCAGACTAAAATTGCTGGACGTTTAAATATACGATAACAAATTTACGCAGAAAAACCCCACGTACGAGAAAAGCACTATAAAAGACCTAAAAGTACGCGCAATTTGCATGTAGTGTCGGGTACAGATTATGTATTACGGATGCTAATGAATTGTACATGTATTTGTAATTCAACATTATGTAAAATATGTTTAAGTGTCTATATTATATTATAAAAATACAACTAAAATAAATTGGTAAGCAGACCTTTTGTTTTTAATGTATGTCAACCCTTTCTGAATCTACTTTAATTGCATTTTATAATGTAGTAATATTTTTTGATATCCGGGATCTGTAAACTTGTTTTTTATTGGGATGGAGTGGGGTAGATGCGTTTTTTATACATACATTTAGATATGTTGTTTTAATGATATCATTTTATTGCTACATATTATTTCGAAATAATTTGAAATTCACCAGTCTTTCTATAATCATAATTATATAATTCATAATGAAACTACGAGGCTTTAATATTTGTTTTATTATTCAATTTCGGTTTAATTAACAGCTAGGATGCTTCCCATGGTTCAATGTTTCTTATCATCATTAAGATATCGCAGGTCTTTCTTTCATATTTCTATGATTCATAATGAAAACACGAAATATCTTCTTTAAATATTTTCTTCAAAAAAAAATTGACAATCGTCAGCGACAACATGTTGAGACATATTGGATAGTATCATCATGAAAGTGTCTACTACCTTTTGTGGTGCAATCGAACCCTTGAATGCATTCATGAAATTCATTATGTTTCTTTTTATAGGGCCATTGATGTTCCTTTTTCAAAAAGTTGTTACAGTATTAGGTTTAAATGAGTCAGTAAAGTGGCTCGTGTCAAGTGGTCTATCTTTTCATCGTGTATTGTTACGCTTTGAGCTTCGTCGCCCTCTTTTAAGGTTTAATAACAAGGTTAAACGATGCTTTTTGTTATCTTGTGCTGATAATTGCAGACTTGATCGAAGTAAAAGAGATAACGGAACGGGCAAAATTTGGACACGAAACATCAAAAGTTGTCTTGTACTGAATACACTTGACTTCTATATGTATATAAGGAGCTAAATAAGTGAATAAGATAACAATTCTGTGTATTTTTTGTTTCATTTTAGAATCAAATTGAATACTTCAGTACACTGATAACGTACATGTACACAAATTGCAATGGAACGAAATCTCTTTCATGAGCTCAAGTGAAAATGTTTACTTAAATGTTAAGGATTTTCATTCATTGATTTATTAAGTATTTTCTATTAAGCAATTAATCGTTGTAAGATATTTCCCCAAGAATGTATCTTATCTTAGGATATGTTTTTATCAACAGGCTAGATAAAAAGGCTTGACTAGTTTTTTGTACATATGTACATTCTGTTCATTTTTTCTACGGTCAAATACTTATTTTTCTTCTTCAGTCTGTTCCTGTACTTGTTTGAATCAATAGTGACTGAACGAAAATTACCCGCAGGAGTCTGTCGCATACAAGTACTGCATAAACGACCTAGAGACACAAGTCTGTTTATGAAAACCTCTAATGGGTTCACACTCACAACCATTTCTTTTGCAATGCTACACCTTGTCTTCGAGTGGGTCCTAGGCGAGTTTAATACTGACAGTAAAAACAAAAGTAAGTCATTTGATACATAAACTTACAATGGAAATAGATAAGGAAACTATTTCACTCAGTACTGTTATTAATGGTTTTATATTACCGCTTATCTAGGTATAACTTTAATAACATTTTGTATATGCTTAAATCGTAAATGTTTACATTTTGTGTTTATTTACTCTTTTTGTCTACAACATGTCGGAAGAACCAAATTCTAGGGAATCTTGTCAAACATTTTTCATTTTCTATCTTTTTATTGCTTTTTTACAAAAGAAATCTAATGTGTTCTGTTTATAATAGATCGCAATTCAAACCACAACATGAAAACATTTTGGATACCTGCGCATTACATTTAATCACTATGGAAGCCCTGGAGGGACAATTGATTTCCGTACTTCCCACTTCTGACTTCTAACTTTTGCACTTCTCACTTCCAACTTCTTGACTTCTAACTTCCTACTTCTAACTTCCATACTTCTGACTTCTAACTTCCGCACTTCTGACTTCCAACTTCCTGACTTTCGACTTCTGATTTCCAACTTCCACACTTCTTACTTCCGACTTCTTGACTTCTTGCTTCCTTCTTCTAACTTCCTGACTTCCGACTTCCAACTTCCGCACTTCTGACTTCCAACTTCCTGACTTCTTACTTCCGACTTCCAACTTCCGCACTTCTGACTTCCAACTTCATGACTTCTTACTTCCGACTTCCAACTTAGGCACTTCTGTATTCCAACTTCCTGGCTTCTTACTTCCGACTTTCAACTTCCATACTTCTTACTTCCGACTTCTTACTTCCCTCTTCTAACTTCCGCACTTCTGACTTCCAACTTCCTGACTTCCAACTTCCGCACTTCTGACTTCCAACTTTCCCCCTTTGGAAGTCGGAAGTAAGAAGTGTGGAAGTTGGAAGACGGAAGTAAGAAGTCAGGAAGTTGGAAGTCAGAAGTGCGGAAGTTGGAAGTCAGAAGTAAGAAGTCAGGAAGTTGGAAGTCAGAAGTGCGGAAGTTGGAAGTGGGAAGTCAGGAAGTTAGAAGAAGGAAGTGAGAAGTAAAGAAGTCGGAAGTAAGAAGTGTGGAAGTTGGAAATCAGAAGTCGAAAGTCGGGAAGTTGGAAGTGTGGAAGTTAGAAGTCAGAAGTGTTGAAGTTAGAAGTAGGAAATAGGAAGTCAAGAAGTTGGAAGTGTGAAGTGCAAACGTTAGAAGTCAGAAGTGGGAAGTACGGCAATTGTCCCTCCAGGGCTTCCATAAATCACTGTTGTACACTTATATGTACATGTATATGAAAGAATCAGGCCAATTATACGTCTTACTTCTTTCAGATTTTTAGGTGCCCTACATTTTTTGTCAGCTTTAATATTGTCAAAATGAAATCATTCAAATGTTATAACTGTTGAAATAATAACAGGAACTTTTTTATTGTAGCGTTTTTCCTAATCTAACATCTGCTTAAAAATAATTTTGAATAATTCGAAATAATAGGCAAATTATTGAATATCGCAGTGCAATATATTTATCTGGTTTTGATTATTCAATTATAAATTGATTCTGTCAAAGAAACACATGTCAACACCATTCTTTTTGAAGACGAAATAATGTTTTCTGTCACTTGTAACGTTTAATTCATCATGTTGTTTTCGCACGGATTATTATGAATACATACTCAGCTAATTTTTCTTTGTTCAGAAAAGAGTATCTTTCAGTATACTTTGCTAAATCATCAATATAAGTCTCCCCTAACGGTGATTTATTACAAATTAAACGTATTATTAAACATTTTGATCGGTTATTTTTACCTCAAAATGACAATTTAATAATAGCGTTTAATTTCTATTTCTATTTAATAATATGTGTAATTATATACGATATAAACACTTTCAATTTTACCCATATCGCTTTTCAATTAGAATTGCTATTAGCACTTTACGTGAAATGATTATTTAAAAGATAGTGTTTCAACTTCTTTCGGTTGGTCTTACTTCGGACCCCCGGTGGGAAGATCTTTGTGAGATAGCTAACAGATTTGTAGAAAGATTTATTAAAACAATGGTGGGCTGGTTTATTTTGATAATGAGTGTTTATCCAAATGCCTTTCTCTTTAGACAACACGTCTCAGAGGCCCCATTTACATTCTTTCACCTGTCCATGTAAACAGTAATTTCAGATTTCATCTAAAAGTGTTCTTTCTAAATTTTCAGCGATATAGTCAAAAGAGCTTTACAGTATAAACATAGTTGGAACAGATGAGTAAAATGAATGTAACATATTGATATAAGTAACAAGTTCCGCTTGTATAGTGAAATACAATAAAGCAAAGTAAATATGGACACACAGACGAAACTCTTCTCACGCTAAATAATCTACCCAGCCTTTTCAATGAAAACTATCCAGAGTTGTTCTTTCTTTCACATAAAATTCAGCTACTTCGATCAATTTTGATACAGTTTCTAGATTTTCACTCTGTCCACAAGGTATATCCATACATTTGCTCCAAGAAAAATGAAAAGAATCTGGGATGCTGAATAGTATAATATAAAAAGCAAGTCAACTGAAGTCAGTTACCCTCATATTGCCGCATTTCAGAAGGTCTGCAGAATAAACACCCTACTTTCATATAGCATGAAAAAGTTTCTGAATTTATGCAAAATACATTCCACGAGTGAAATAATATCCATATGGCCCCCGGTTTACGCGCAAATGCGCTAAAAATGGGGGAAAATAGGATCTATTTATTAGGGACATTTTTTATATAACCATTACAAAAAAATTAACCGTTTACTTCCCTTGACTGACGTAGAGAAAAAGTATTCATATTTAAATTCTCGAAGTAAAAAAATGTACAAGTAGCATTACTTAAGTTTCAGGTTAAACAGTTAATTTGTATATATGTCATTTTCCTCCTGCAAACATAGATAAATAGTGATAAAATCCACTTTTTTCTGAAGTAGTAAAGGCGCAGAAATAAAAAGTACTAATACTATTTTAAATACTGATTTCCTAGCAGCAATGCAACATTGGAGCAAGTGCTGTCCACTATATATTTTAAATACTTTACACACATTCAAGTGTAGGAAGTGCTTCCAGGACCTCATACTGAAACAATAGACAGAAAATATTAACATTGTATATATTTACAGATCATTGAGAAGTCACAAAGGTGAATATAAGTAACACTTTCCACTCGTTCACTGAAATACAATAAGGCAAAGAGAATATAGACAAGCGAAAGACGAGACTCTGGTGAGGCTTTATACATGGCAGTAAAAATTCTACCAGCTTGGTAGGAGGTCATACCAAATGTTTCAATTTTAATCATGTGGGAGAGCAATAGATATAGGCGAAAGTTTCTAACGATTTGTTAAAACAAAAGTAATAATGACAATCAGTTTGAAAATCTAACTCGTGTGTCAAAAGTTTAGATCTCTTGGGGGTATTTGGGTGTAGCTAACTAGATTGTGACTTAATCAGGTTAAACACATTAAGATAAAACAGAAATGGAAGAAAAAAATCAGCCTTATTTACTTGATTATCAGTGTAATTAGTATATATCAGTTTATCAAACCACGACTTGTCTGACATACCGATGTACTAGTTTTTCTAGCTGACACTAATAATTCCTCTATGGCATTTCTTTTAATGTGCATGTAAAACAGATATAACCTTTTTATATCAAAATAGTTATATCTTCCATTTATGCAAAACTAAAGTTGATCCAACTTTAAGGTGATAAACTTTAATAATGAAACAAAAACAGAAAAAGCAAAAAGTTTTTCAACCGACTTCTAGTTCAGAATGAGCAGTCTTGGCAATCTATGTTCATGTAATATAATCTTGGGCATTTAATGATCAACTCTTTTGATTTAGGCTTTAGGTGTTGTTATAATTTCTGTGCCTTGGAGGTCATGGAGCTCAATCAATATACGTGTATATTGCAATATTCCACTTAAACTGGTACGAGAGGAAGTGTAGGTGTTCATTACTTCATTAACTCTCACAAACAGATACACTCAAACCGAGTCTGCGATTATCGCATTTGGTATCAGTGTCCCCTCTACAGTTAATCGCTACGCTTTCCTATTGGATGGTGTGATGACTAGTATGTAAGACTCAATGATGCTTTTTCTCCTATATCCTACATAAAACGGACGGAGGGAATGGAATTCGTCTTGCAGCTTTCTTGGTCGTGCCCGTAAAAGTTATGCTCTTGGTGCTCTGACTTCAGACAAGTTGTTGAGTACATTGGTGTAATTATACCTTATATTTACCTTAATGTTATGTTTTACTTAACATAATCTGTTATTGTTTTCGTTAATGTTAGAGCCTTTCTCAGCGGGGATTTTATTTACATTGTGTTGTCTAACTTGTTGAAAATAGGGTAAGTGCGAGGTTGGCATGCCCTAAACGCGTTTAAACCCCCAGTTTTCTTTTTATAGGTTACTGGCCGTTCCAAGGCGGTACCCCTATTTTCAACTTGTTTTCTGTCTGTCTTATATTTTGTGTTGCGTATGTCGTTTTGTTTGTGGTTAGCGTTTCTTTCCTCTTTCTCCTCACTCCCCCTATCGCCCCCATCCTTTCTCCTTGCTATTGCGCTCCCTTGTTTTGGCATCCCCTCCCCCTTTACTATGAATAAGTTTTCGTGCCCGCCTTAATTTTGGCTGCCGAAATCCTAAGGTGTTTCTTCCTGCTTGAATGTGTGCGTTTGTGTGCGTTTGTGTGCTTGTGTGTCTGTGTGTCTTGGGCGGTGCCCTACTGTGTTGTTATATCGTACTTGTCTGTTTATCTATGTTAGTTAGTTGTGTGTGTGTGTGTGTGTGTGTGTGTGTGCGTGCGTGCGTGCGTGCGTGCATCTTTAGTACATGAATGTCTGCGCTACTGTGGTTTACATTGTAGTGTAACTGTGATTAAGGAATGTAGCATTCCCTTTGTATATTCATCCTTGTTCTACTTTCCCTTCAGCCCCCTCCCCCACCCCCTTTCTGCCCCTTACCCCTTCACCCCCCTTTATCTATATTTTGCATAAAAGTAAAATGTGCTTGTTGGATTTTTGAAGCAACCCGTCTGTAATATTTTTTCCGTTACAGCTTCTTTTTGTTGTGGGCCTGCTTTGCAAATGCGTGGCTCTGAGGATGTGTCTGTGGTGCTCTGTGCTTCCGAGAAATCTACCCTTACCTATTATCTTTTGTTATATTTTCTCGTACTTTTAGGTTTATATAATCCGTTCCAAGTATAACAGGCACCACATTAAGCATGTTATGTGCTAGATGGCGTTAGAAGTATAGCTCATTTTATTACCTCTTATGAACACACTCGATGAAACGTTGCATTGTGTGCTTCCAAACGATTTTCTTATTTATTTTTAATATGTGTCTGTTGAACGTGTTTTTGGAAATAAATTCCTTACACTAAGATTTTGTACAATATGCCTCATAAATAAAATTCATGTTATAAACATATGTGACTATACTTTTATTAAATAAATAAAGTTCAGATATCATCATTTTCAAAACATATAAAATATTTGTGTAGTATTTTAAAAAGAATCGTAGAAATAATAATATTCTAGCTGAGTATGTAATTAAGTACAAGTAAATTTCTGCTGTTTAAAATCAAATGTCTATTGCCTAACTAAATGCTTTTTACATAGATATCATATATTACGCCAATGTTTACTCAATAAAATGTTCAAAATGGGGAAGTGACAGAAGATAATGTATAGATTCGAAATGTTGTCTGCGGTCGTGACAAAACGAGATGTATTCCATAAAAGGTCAAATAAGTTTATCTGTAGGTGAAGTATGAACTTGTCCTAAAACTAACATTCCTCTGACTTTGACTGTGGACCAAAGACAAGCAGTAAGGACTATGAAACAAAAATTACTTTTTGTTTTGTATGTTTCGTTTCTCTTCTCAGCCACTCTGGCTGAAGACAAAGAAAAACGTATGTATACAAGTTATATATACTTCAAAGAATTGTGTAACTATTAATCTATTAATCTTTATATAGAGAGTGTTTCAACAGAATATTACGACTTAGCGTTTAGACTAGTTTTTCAACAGCTTTTATGTTTTTCTGTACAGCTACAATGCAAGTACTCCTTGAGCTAAAAACAAAGACGTGCTATAATTTGCAAACATGTTTTAACAGTAAATAAACAACATCGACAAGTGATGAGTATGATAATAAGATTGAGAATTCATGTCTATTCTTCCTTTTAAGGTTCCACTGTGTGTTACGGTGATCTAGGTTGTTTCAGCACAGGAGGCGCTTTTACTAGCTTATACAGACCTGTAAACCTTAGTCCACAGTCTCCGGCTTCTATCAATGCCCGCTTCTTGCTATTTACCCAAGAGAACTCACAGAATAAAGCCTACCAACTTCTCAATGCCAACAATTTTGACAGCATCCAAACCTCGAACTTTCAGTCCTCGAGAAAAACAAAAGTCATTAGTCACGGCTTCATCGAAAATGGATTTGCAGACTGGATGATGGTAAAAGTCCTATTGTATCCTCATGTTGAGTAAACCACTATATATATAACTTTATAATTGCTTGATCAAATAATATCTATGATGTCTATTGTAATAATCTGAGTATCTATTTGATTTAACGACAGTTGCAAAATTGATATTCTGTTTCAATGTACCCAGTTCATGTGCATGGGTTTCTTGTGAGTAGGTTATCCGAAATGTTGGTGGTTCCATCAAGGTCACCGCCCGTATCTAAAATAATTCGGAGCAGCAATAAATGCCTTCCTCCGCAATTAATACTACAAAGGGCCACATTTGTTATAAATTAGGGAATTATAAATCCACAACTATGCCGGTGTAACTAAAACACAAATCAGTCAAGCATGTTTAATTGAACTGTATTCTACATTTGAAATAAAATCATTTGATCTTATAAATTGCTGTATTAACATATTTGAATACATCGATTCTAGTTTAATAAATGATTTTAGCAAATGAAAGACGAGTTACTGAAGTTCGACGACTACAATGTGATTCTTCTTGACTGGGGTGGCGGTTCTAAACCGCCTTACACACAGGCAACTGCAAATACTAGAGTTGTGGGCGCAGAGCTAGCTAAACTTATCAGAGTCCTAATGGTACACTTTACTTACTTATTTTATATAGAGAGAATAAAGCCTTTTCTTTGGTATGGTCATTTACCATGTTTCGAACTTGCAAACCAGGAACTAAACATTAATATTTTACTTCGTCTACAATTGATAAAATGCTATTTTAAGACATCTGTGAGCCATTTCTAAGCCAAGTCTAACTGGAAAAAAAGACACTCAAAGACAATGTCGCCTATACAGCACTACTAGTATAAATATATGCACATACAGTCATTGGTGAATCTAGTTTTATTTCATCATTGCAGGATATGTTAATCAAACATTCTTTTCGCCATTGTCAACCTTTATACACTTGGAACGCTTTTCATGATATTCTCGTAATTTTGCAATTATTCTTTCATTTTCTAGGATAAGACTTCAGCTAGAGCGGAGGACTTTCACCTGATTGGACACAGTTTAGGAGCACACATTTGCGGATATGCCGGTGAAAGAACTCAAAATCTTGGACGCATCTCAGGTCTCTATGCTTCTTATTAAATAACAGTTGGGCGTCAAAATGCATAATGGACTGATTTATCAATTTATACGGCTTCATATTTCTTTAAAGAAGATGTAAGTGGTTTATAAACAATCATTCTATGTAATATTTTCTATATATAATTTACTTATTTGATAAAAATAGGGCTGGATCCTGCGGATCCGTATTTCCAGTATACGGACACAACAGTGAGACTCGACCCTTCTGATGCAAAGTTCGTAGATATAATGCATACAAACGGAGCAAGCATCCTGACGCTTGGTAAGATCATTTATTTACTGCAATATTTGAGCAGTTTTAACTAACATTTAGATACTATTAGAATATTATGTCTTCTTTTAATATTATACATTCCATTGCTTCGTGAAATAATATTTATTTGCTTGTACAGTACATGCAGTAGGCCTCACGAATGTTGAGCTGTACTTTAATTGACCGAACGATTTTCGGAGTGGACAATTAACTGAACTTTATGCCTTTTAACCAGTGTAAACATTAGGTGCAACATAGTGACGGATAATTGGTTTATCACTTATTTAATTGCTAGGATACGGTATGAGACAACCATGCGGTCATGTTGACTATTACCCCAACGAAGGACTCAACCAACCAGGTTGTGATGCAAATCCTGTAACCAAGCTACTTACAGAGGGAGATATATACGAAGGTCGGTCTATCTTATTAACATAAGAAGTTCTTGGTTTAAATTTGATGGTACTTTGACTGGACAAACTATCTCGTGGTAGAATGATATCAAATGTTTTGTTATTGGGATCAGTCGCCAGATCGATGTAGGTTCGAATCCTGAGTATGACTAGTAGGAGTTTTATTTATTGGTCGATTTGATTACTTGGAAAAAATACAGAAAGGGTTTCAGACACACTTATTTTTCTAGCTGAAATCATGACATACAAAATGAAGATAGTATCATAGTTTATCCTCTATTATGAGACATTTACGAAAAAGGAAACTTCTAATAATGACTTTGATAATTGATATTATTTGATACTATCACTTTCTACGTGCACATACACATTCCAAGTTTCAGACCGATCTCGATCTATTCTGAGGTAGTATTAATACATAATATTACGAACTTTCTTCAGTGTGATGTTATTGATTTGATATAGGTGGTAAGCAGATTGTTGCATGTAGCCATCTAAGGGCGCATCATTACTTTACGGAATCTATCAACAGCAGATGTCCTTTTAATGGGTATAAATGTAACAGCTATGCTGACTTTGAGGTGTGTATCCTTCTTTTCTACCTAACTCCATCGATAGATATCTACTCTATTATAGAAACTTTTAGCCAAAGGACGACATATATAAAGCAAAGTATGATAACTGATGATAAAAATCAAACTCGAACGGTGTAATAGGTATGCCTTTGATTATGCAATCTATTACCTTATCGTCTAATCCTGTATCTTAAGATTTGCGTTAATTACAAATTACGCGTACACTCTTTAAAACGGATTAGAATGAAAAGACTGACCGAGTGCAGTTCATTTGAAGGAAAGCAGGACTATGCGTCGTCAAAGACTGTTTTGTGTAATAAATGACGGAACTATGATTTTATGTTTAGCGTGGTTTATGCCTGCCATGTAGCGGTGGAAATTGCGGATACATGGGCTTTCATGCTGATAAAACAAAACCTCCTGCAGGAAAAACGCACGTGAAATATTTCCTAGACACAGGGAAAGTGGCTCCTTACTGTAGTAAGACATACACTATTTTCTCAATTTAGATTTTAGACTATAGCCACTTCATCATATCAACAATTTCAAACATGCATTTCTTGTAACAATGGCGAAAAGAATATCTGAACGTTCCGCGGTAATTGGCGGTAATGAGAGCCATTATGAAATTTGCCCATCTTGAAATATCCAACAAGCAACTCGTCAAAATAACGTGAAGACATCTTTCAGTTCACCGTCCATGTGGATAACATTTGAACGATGTTTCGCGTGTATATTTCATAGCTCCGGAGATGTCTATGAGATTTGGTTTCTGCCTCAAAATTTTAAGATGTTTTACCTCGATTGAAGTGTTCAAAAGTGAACTTTATAATGGATCTAACTGAACATAGCAAGTTACATTAATGTATTGCATACCTTCAAATTACAATAAATAGTGAGAGTGTATTACATTATCTATGATTCATCCCAACATATACGTGGCTCTTTGTAGCTTAATTTGTGATTATTAATTTACAGGATATCACTATCAAATTGACGTACAATTTGGACAACTGGGAAGTAAGTCAGAAAAGGGAACACTTTATATGAATCTCATTGGCAGCAATGGGCAACTTGGGGAGCACCAGCTGAATACAGAGTAAGAAAAAGCAGTTTATATTTCATACTACAAAGATGCTACATTGTCATTCTCACACAGTTTATGATTTATGTTCTGATGATTAATACTACGTCCATGCGTGTGTGAGTATGGAAGATTTGTAACCAGTTCTCTTGCTTGACTTATCATTTTCATGTACCTTTTCAACAATTAATACATGAGGATGACTCGGAAAATCAGCGTATATAGATGTGAAACTTTACAAAATAGAAAAGTGAGAACTCCACGTAATGCCCAACACGACAAATATGAAAATGTTACAGACAGCCTGTTCGTGGATTGTAGTAGAAATGCCTGCAACCGTCCATGCCCTCTAGCCCAGGGTTGAGCGGAACATTTATACATATTTTACAAGTACCAAAATACTACACAGAGGCATCCGCAAATGCATTTATACGGCGATGTACATGGAACCGTTAATGATACACTACTGTTACTAGATTTCAACTCCTTGAAAAGTAGCGTGCGGTCCTCAGTTACAATAATGGACTAAACATTTCAGTTCTAGTTTTGGGATTTAAAGCTAAGACTATTTTAGGCACGATGTTTACGCAAGATAATAGTTAAACAACTTAACGAATTTAGTTATCAACACTATGTATATTGTGTCAAATTATTTATGTAAAATATTGAATAATATGTATGTATTTCCAGTCAACTGCCGAGGGATATAGAAGGATTTTTCGTTAAAATAACTATATTGTATATTTTTCAGTGTCCTGGAGGTTCAGCCCGGACATACGTACGGATTTATGGTAACATCTACACATGACATTGGAGATCTCTCACAGATGACCTTCAGATGGGAGCTCGATTCACACTGGTACAACCCTCTCACGTGGAGCTTACTGTCCACTCACGCAATCCAAATAGACACCGTAGATATTGTTAACGGTGAAACCAATAAAAAGTAGGTTACTGTTAGTGTAATATTTGGTTACAGAGAATTAACAAATCATTTCTTTGTGTGAGTGTTATATGTTAAGCATTTATTGAATGGCTTGCTTGTCAGTACAGCTCTAGTGGATGCAGGAAAGAAAACATTAGGGTTAAGAAGGAGAAAAACGGAAGAGTGGATATCAGCTGGAACATTAGAAAGGATTGATAAACGACGAGAGACAAAGAGAACACTTTTCACTGCCAAATCACAACGCCTGAAAAACCAGCTAAAAGATACCTACTCCAGACAAGATAAGAACATAAAGAAGAGTGCACAGAAGGACAAAAGGGCCTGCATAGACAAGTTAGCATCTGACGCAGAAGAAGCAAACAAGACATGGGAACCTTATTTCGTGTCTCAAAAACTCCCAGTGTAGGCTTCAGAAACACAGACGCACCAGTGAAGAAACAAGATGGAAAATTGGCTTTCAGCACAGAAGAGGAAAGAACGTGTTTGAAAGACCACTTTGAGAGGATACTCAACAGAGAGGAGCCATCAGTAGAGGCGGAAATCACCCCACCGACGAATTATTTAGATATTAGCACGGAACCCCCAACAGTAGAGGAAGTGAAATATGCCATAAAATCTTTCAAAACTGGAAAAGCACCAGGAGTTGATCAAGTGCATGCAGAGGTGCTGAAAGCCGAAGAAATGGTAACACCCAAAGTCCTTAAAGACATCCTCGAAAACATCTGGGAGACAGAAACAGCACATGGTCAGTGGAAGATTGGTCTTATTGTGAAGCTGCCAAAGAAAGAAAATTTGACAGACACCAACAACTGGAGAGGCATTATGCTGTTCTCAGTAACAAGCAAAGTGCTCAGCAGAGTCATCTTGAATAGAATGTCTGCAGTTGTAGACCCACACTTGCGACAACAGCAAGCTGGATTTAGGAAAGGAAGGTCATGTGCTGATCAGATCTTTACCTTAAGACAGATTATAGAGCAGAGCAACGACTGAAATACCACACTGTATGCAAATTTCACTGATTTTCCAAAGAATTTGATAGCATAAACCGACCTAGATCCTTGTACACTATGGCATACCAGACAAGATCATCAATGTCATCAAGATGCTCTTAACAGACTTCCAAGAAAAGATGATCTGTGAAACGGATTTGTCTGACAGCTTCTCAGTCAGGACAGGAGTGAGACAGGGATGTTTACTCTCACCTTTGCTCTTTACCATTTGTATTGACTGGCTGATGAAACAAACAATCCAGCAAAACAGTAGAGGAATATCCAGGATGTTCCAAGAGTCACTAGAAGACATTGACTTTGCAGACGACATTGCGCTACTCGCTCAACGACACGAGGATATCCAGAGCGCAAAACGGAGGGTTTAGTGGAGTACGGCAGACAGATAGGCCTAAACATCAACATAGGAAAGACAAAACTAATGAAGATCAACACAAGGATACAGCGAGATGTCACTATAAATAACACCAAAATAGAAGAAGTAGAAGAATGTGTCTATCCCGGCAGCAAGATCACGGCCAATGGAGATTCTACCACTGATGTGGAGTGCGGAATTGCAAAAGCCCGAACAACCTTCGCAAAATTAAGGAACATCTGGAGATCAACCAGAATCAGCACCAAGACCAAAATCAGGATTTTCAAGAGCAACATTATTGGAGTCCTCCTATATGGTTCTGAGTCCTGGAAAGTGACCAAGAACATCACACAGAAACTGGATGTATTCCAGACAAGATGCCTGCGGAGAATCCTACAGATCTTTCGGCCCAACACTATAAACAACAATGATCTATATCATAGAACAGCAACATCAACAATTTCCGAGTTGATTAAAGAAAGAAGATGGACCTGGATTGGCCATGTCAACAGAATGGAAACATCAGCAATTCAGAAGGTCGCCATGCGATGAACACCAGCAGGTAAAAGAAACAGAAGGCGACCAAAGGAGACCTAGAGACGATCAGTTGAAAAGGAGATGAAATACCGTGGATGGGCCTAGGATCAGGTACAACAGACAGAGATGGCTTTCCTCGGTAAAGGCCTTATGTGATCCCCAGCACGAAGAGGATTAAAGGAAAATTAAAAACAAAATACTGGTCAATAGTCAAAACTGCGAAAAAACAAGCCGTTCAAGAAGTGTTTGATTACATGACATCAGAAATTAGTTTTCCCAGTTTTAGTATGAAGTGTTTGACTTATTGGACAGGTAATGATGTGTTAAATATAAGCCTGTCATATAGCACAAACTTTGGACCGGCCATTTATATAAGGAGTCAAGTAATGAAATGTAATAATATTACTGCATGGTTGGTCATTTCACATCTACTGCCATGCCTACGATAGATAGTTGTACTTTCCCTATAAACTTTGCAGAAATATAAGTAGAATCTTAGTAGTTTTTTTCAACTTTCTTGCAAGTTTTCAAGTAAACACAATGCAGCCTCACTGGAAAGATTAAATATCTTTGTTCTATAGAGGTCGTCACCTTTATCTTTATAAATACACTGGTACCGTTAAAAACAAAGTGTCTTTATTTCTTTGATGGTAATTGTTCATAAGACGTATTTTAAAAGAGATTTATAATCTTCTTAACATTAACATATATTCATGATTTATTTTTTAATTACTTTTTCAGGAAGCGGTTTTGTGGTTTCAATGCTGGAGTGCAGAACTCAGTCACAAGAACCTTTCAAGACTCTTGTTAAAACGTGTGTTTTGATATTTGTTGATTAAATGTCTACATTTCACCGGTAAAGCAGATTTGCTAGAGTTTGTTGTCCATACGATCTCCTCTGTGCTGTGAATATTGGCCGACCAAATATCTTTCTCTCCCTCAAATAATGTTTCACTTTTCTGAAAGGCTTTTTATGGTGATAACCCTTTGGACCCAGTCTGAAATGTAAACGTTATCTTGATAATTTGCTTTTATTTTCGGAAACTTGTGCTAAAATGAACTAAAATTGAATAGTGCTTACATTTACTATACAGATTTAGTTTATATAACAGATCAATATCTGTGAAACATCTAGTTATATATAATCAGTAACGTCATACAGATGGTAGGAATATATACATAAAAGTAACATGTTCATGCCCGCGGGACAGGATAATTATATTGAATGAAATTTGATATATGAAGATATTTAACCTGTATATTTGAACCTGTCGCCGGACCCGCAGTCTTCCATCATTTCATCGACTTCCTCTTTCTTTAATGGATCGTTTCCATTTTCTGTTTTAAACAAATATGTAAGAGTAAATTACGTAAACCTGACATATCTGCAACGCAACTGTCGAAACTGACGGGACAAAACGTTTCAAGAGCGGTAACTTTGAAAGCACTACGCAGCTATATTTTGTATAGCTTAGACATCATTATGCAAAGGTATAAGCCATCCATCAGACAAGGTTTTAAGAAATGCTATTATCATTATGCTTATTCAAACACGAGGTTTATACTTTAGATTTAATATATTGCACACGTGCAGACATGTAGATTGTCTCGGTGCATTTTTATAACATACAAAATTGAACGCATTTACCTATAAGCAAGGAATAGAGTTGCGACCTGCTGATGTAGCCGCTACCGTCAATATCTTCTGTTTGAAAGGCCTTTAGTAACCTGTTCTCATCTATCATTCCTGATTGAGGTAGATTCTCTAGCATTTCACAGAACTCCTCAAAATTTATACTCTCACTACCTATAAATAATTATGAAATGAAACTGAAATTTAATAGGCGAGCCGAAGAAAATAGATTAAGATAAGTATTCTTAATTCAAATTTGTAAAGATAGTATCCTAATGTCCTAAATTTACCCACAATATTGGTACGTGCCTGTCTTAAACAATAGTTTGCAAATTAATTCGCCGCTAATGGTGATTGTCAATACACAGTATTGGAGTCCTTAAAATAATAAAATGAAACAAGAATAATAAGACTAAGTTTATGTTTGTACTTGACATATGCAGCGTAAAACGTAATTAATTTGCGAGAAATTTGACCGCCAAGTAAAGTTTCATTTAACCGAAGTTCATTTGCACGGGAGATACTTGTCCTTATCAAGAAAACGTTAGCCTGCGTTAAATTTATACAAGCCATAATGTCTTTTGATTCAGACGATAGAAAGCCGTTTCCTCGATAATCTGAATTCAGTAACCCTTTCTTCCGAGTTGAAATATTCCTTGATTATAGAGTATAAAGCTTAAATGCTGCACAAACACTAAGAAGGAGTCAATAGCCGCTGCCTTGAGCGATTCAGATATTAAATTTATTATGATAAGCACAAACACATAAACGTGAAGGTTTTACGAACCTTATAAAACTCGTGTAAAAATATGTCATTTGTAGTTATTTTTCAAAAACAAGACGGTGCCGTTTCGGAAAAAAAGTCAAAAAAGAAGTCTAACTTATATCCATTTCGTTACTAACCTAATGAAGCAAAATTTATAAGTTCCCTCGATTCTTCCCTTTATTGTGCATGAAGGTTGAATAAATATGAATATATTACTGTTGGTGGGAGCTAAGATATATTACTTACCGTCTTGTTTTACCGCAATCAGAGCATCTAAGAGTTCTCTTGTTGGGTTACATTCTGCAAATACTATATGCGGAAGTTGCGATACTGGTATCTCGCCCGTTTCATTCCTTGATCTCGAATGTTCTCTCCACAGATCAAGGTAGTTAGCTGTAAAAACAGACAGTGTATGCACTGTAATATACTTTACAAACAGTGAAATTTTAACGAATGTGCATAAATCGGCTATGGCGTAAATAGTCCTTGACGTCTTCCCATCCCTTTTATCTAAACCTTTAATTAATATTTGTAATTTCTAATACAGTCGGTATATTAAGCATAGGCAGATTAATGCTTGCCAAATCATGCCAACGTACTAAACTAACTACTTTACCTTCATAATTCCCAAGTTTTGCTTTAGACGTAAGTTCAATCTAAAACATTCATAGATACAGACTCACAATATATATATACAAAAATGAATCTTTACCTTTATATTTTCTTAGTTTCTCTTCAGGCGTAAGTTCAGTCTGAAAAAAAAAACATACATACAAACTTACATAATATATCTGTAAAACTGAAATGTTTTATGACTTATCTAATAACAATCTATAAAATAACAATGCAAGTTTTGACTTCAATTATGAAGACAATTGTGTAAATATAGTTATGAAAGCAATTAGAGTTTCAAAACTATTCATGTAGATTTTTTAACACAATGAAACTATTTGAAGAAGAGGTCAAAAAGAAAGAAATACGTTTTAGCACATTTTGACTACATATTTTTTAAGGGAAAGTAAGTACTTTTAATTTGTACTAATGATACCATTTACCTGATTTGAATGTTCTAAAACGAGTTTTTCTTTAGCGTTGACAAACATTTCGTGGTCCATATTTGTCTGAGCTAAAATAAGAAAAACAACGTCAAATATATAACGTTAATATTGCTGAAAATACAACATAAATCCAAAGCATATATTGTAGTCTGTGAAAGAAAGATATTTCTGTAGTAAATGCTGATTATGTTTTTTGCATAGTTACCGTGTTACATATCACGTTGTAAATTATTCTGATATTTTTTTCTCTTGAAAGTAATATTCACGAACAATACGCTCAAAATAAATTAAAAGGAAATAGCAAATCATACATATCGTATTTATAAACATTTTATTGAGTTTTATTGCAATATCTGTATATGCTTGAATTCAGCTAAGGACGTGAAAGAAGAGGCATCGCTTGGTGTTAAAACATAGTCGACCCTTAACGTCCACCTGTATTAAACAACCTCTTACCTTAAGAAGCAAGTAGGCTTACTTCCCAAACTGATTTTTTGTTCTTGTGTCGCTCTATCGGCTGGCTGATTAATACAAGTCAAAATGGAACTTACATTCTGTTCTTTATACAGTTTCTATTGTTTATCTGAACGTGATACCCTTAAATTGTTTAATACTGACAAGTCAGACGTACGTGTTTGCCCATCAGAGACAATCCTCAATATGGCAAAATTTGAAACATCTACTCCGTGTTGTCTTAAATATCTGCCGAACTCATTTACTGACACTTTGCCATTATCGTCCACTTCCATATCAGTCCACATCATGCTACCGACCACGCGCTCAACATCTATACCGTCTGCAGTGAAACCATTGAAATGATTATCAGTCGTAATAAGAATATGAAAAGAACGTATCATAACAATGACATGCAAGACCTGTCCTCTGTAAACTAAAGAGCATATGATGAAAAAAATGTTTTCCCACATTTTTAACTGATTGAATGACAAAGCGGAGTAAACTGTGGACTGCACTTGGATTCAACTTTGGTTTACAAGAACGTATTGTCACTTGTGCGACCATGATATAACAAAAACATAATATGTGAGATGTAGTCAGTGCAAATTCCTCATATAACTCATATAAGTTAATATAAGATCAATCAAATCGCCAACATAAGACTCGTGTTGTTTACTTGGGACTATGATGTAAAACAGTCTCGATAGAGATACTATACGGCATTACATTGTTTTAATTCCATTATATATCTTTGACAAATTACAAAAAGGCAATTAATGAACTAATTGAAATTAAGCTCAAAGCACAACATGATACTTTCTTACATGACTAAATTTAGGTGTTAGCTAAACAAAGCAGAAAATCAAGAGTTATATACCCAAAGATAAACAATGGGTCCGGAACGTAGACCAGCGAGAGACCATCGTAACACAAAATATTGTTGCATTAAGCTTTGTTTCCACGAAACGAATGTCGATCAATTACTTGGATATAAGCTTTGTGTATTTGAACTCTGAACTGATCATAAGTAGGGGAAAGACCAATTACAAGCAAAATGTACAATATCACATAAAGTATAGCCGTATAAATACCGTATTCAACTATGCAGTTAGTTATATTGAGCATATTTTATGAATCCAAAATGTGCTTATATGAGAATAAGGACCAATATGAAAAAAAGCGTAAATGCGGGGAAACAGGCTCAACATTGGGTCCAAACATTCTAACTAGTAACACTGATGGTGGTAATCGGGGTGCTTACGAAATTAAATAATGAAATTATCCAAAATGAAGTCATATGATATCAGCCTTATTATTGTTTACTTGTCGTATGCACCACGGTCTTCGGCCTTGGGTCAGTATGACCACCTTCGGACAAGAACATAATGCCAATTTGAAATGATTTTGATAAATAACATTTTATCACAAAACGTTTTTGACTTGCCCTGTGTTAAAGGGAATGTTAAGTGGAAGTATAAGCATCCTATACGCACATAAAAATACCCATTTATGTAACCGAAAATAACACGTTTTAAAAAGTACTTAATACCCTGAATAAATACTTAATATACTGAAAACAGGGAAGATGGAAAATGTTTTAAATGGCATGTTCAAGATAACACTTACTTGCACCGTCCATACTGCACTAGTTCTGATCGGTTTTTCTCTTGTTAACAGAGGTTTTACTCAGGCATTGCACTTGAATTATTCTTCTTAATCTGTAAAAGATACATTACAATGAAATTTCCTATGGTTAAGAAAAAAAATTATAAGATTAAACTATTAAACAGACACGTATCGCGTACTGTCCAAATAAAAGTATAAATTCTTTGCATGGCCATTTTCAATTTTCAAAAATCCGATTTACTATGTTTTAAAGGTCCATAATGCTTTAAATTTTTTATCTTAAAAACAGATGAAACAGCTTTCCAAAAAGATGTTATGCGTAATAACATAGTTCGAAAAGCACTAATTTTAATATTGCACATGAACTGTTATCATGAGTTAGAGCCATAAAGGGAGGTAACAAAAACAATAGATTCAATAAAACATTGAAGAATATTCAGCAATATTCAAACCTCTGACAAATGTTAAAGAAAGTAATTATCAGATATAGCAATTATTAAGAAATTAATGTATTTCATGTTCATAACGGAAATGTGGCAGCCACATATTAAACAAAGGCATTATGAGTCTTTAAACGAAAATCATTTTAAAGAGTTTTATAAATTAAAATTATTTATTTTAAAAGATATTTACCTGAATTTCGCGTATTCCTTCAAATAAAACAATTAAAACTGAAGTTAAAAAGGGAAAGTGTTTATTGCAATGTCTGTTGCTTACTGAAATATAATCTGACTAAAACAAAGGTTGATCAATCAGCTAAACAAATGAATAGAAAATAATACCTGTTTATACAATATTAATTATTCTCAAACGTGTGTACGCATGAAAATATTTGAGAATGGGGTTATTTTCAGACATTTAATAATTACAGTTCATATTTGATATGGTATACAATGTATAAAGAATGGCTATTTTATAAAATTTACCGCAATATCGTTAAGTATATCATTAAGTTTAAGCATTTTTTTCGTGAATAAATAGTTTAAATTCGTGGGAATATATACGTTCTTCACAATCTGGATGTATTTCTCCATAAAAATCCATTGATTACTGTGTGAAAATGAACTTTAGTATACCGACAGAAAATAGATTTGAAATTTTGTCAGAGCGGGAAAGTGACTGTGCTATAAATATGGAGAAAATGGACAATTCAAGGCAAGTTTTCATAAATAGTTCAATAGATCAAAAGCTCACATTCATGTATGATGAACTCCGTGATATAAAAAATGAACAAATCAATTGTACAAAAGGATTAGTGAGTTTTCAACAAACATTGCAGGGCGTTGGTGAAAAACTAGGACAGGTAGTAAATGTAGCTAATAGACAAACAGATTTTATGAAAATGCTCGCATATAAATCAATTGATATGGAAGCTCGCTCAAGGCGAAATAACTTGATCTTCAGAGGTTTTTCTGAGAACAAAGGTGAAAACTGTTTCCAAATAGTGAGAGATTTTCTTGCAAACCATCTTGACCTAGACCCAAGGCGTATATATCTTACGCGAGCGCATCGGTTAGGTAGAGTGGACAGTTCTAAACAGTTTCAACGTCGCCCTGTTATAGTTAATTTCAGAGATTTTTGTGATGTGCCCATGATCATGGAAAGAGCCCCAATGCTTAAAAACACAGGATTCTCAATAGACTATGACTTTCCAAGAGAAATTCAAGAGGCCCGTAGCCGCCTGTGGCCTAAATACAAGGAATTGAAAACAGCAAATCCCGGAAACACCAACATACATATAGTATACCCTGCCAAACTCATTAATAATGGTCGTTTAGTTCAGGATGAGCTGCCGGAATGGTCCAAGTATATCAGTGCCAGTAGAGTCGGAGAACTAGACAAAATCAGTTTCGATCCGACAATGTGTTCACAACCAGTGCATGTCGGTAGGAGGACCGAATCTTCGGAGCGTATGGAAAAGAGACATGAAGCGTCAGACACTGTATGTAGCGTTATTCAAAGTAAAAAACAACAACAAAGAGACTTACCCGGTGTGCAGCATAGTCAAGTAAGCATCAATTCACTTCCGGTGCCTGAGAATATGGCACAAACTCCAGAACAGATCCCTGTACAGACTTTGTCACAAAACATAACTCCTGCCCCTTTCATGACAATCCCCTTAAGTCCACAACAAGACATGGCTAATAAAATACTAGGAGTTTTTCCTATGCTCAGTCCCCTACAATTGGAAATGGCGGTTACATTGCTGCAAGCAAATCCCACGCTTAGCCCAATGCAACTCCAGCAACAAATCAGCACAATGTCTGGAATAATACCAGCTACATGTATATCCCAAGTTGTCCATGGTCCAGCTCCACCCATACCTGTTTTTGTCCCTAATCCTGCCATGACCAGTCCACAAAGCTTAGTACACAATAGTCCTGTATCTAGTTCGGCAAATAATGCTGTGCAAAATGAAAATACAGTTGATACATCCAAAAATCCACAGTGCAATGCTGATGACACACTTTCGAGTGAAACTCTCCCGTGCAACACTGCAGAACAAGCAACTCCGGTTTTAAATTGTGAGAATACGCTGCCAAAACACTTTCGCCAGTTAGAGGTCGGTCACATATTGCACGCACAACATCAAGGTCAGAAAAAAGGTCTGAATCTGCCCGGCCTTACAAGAAGCGCAACACAAGCAGTGCATCCAGAAGTAGGTCGCGTGTATTGACAGATAAAAATACGCGTATCATTGATAATCCGGTTTTGCCCGGTACTATAAATAGACATGCGAAAGAGGTCAGCCAATCGGAGCAGCCTTCGTTGTCAAAGGCGGACCCGCACAAAAGTCAAGATGTAGGACAGTAGGTCATCGCTGAGCAAATACAGCTACGTTGTGCATTACTGAATGTTCAGGGTTTATGTACAAGGAGAACCAATAAACTTTTGTCATCGGAATTGATGTATATTTTTAATTCGCATGATATTGTACTATTGACCGAAACATGGACTGATCAATTTTCGGATTTAGCGGTAGATAATTTTGAATATTTTGTTCTGAATAGGTTAGAAAATAAAGCAACTAGCAAAAGGCCCTCAGGAGGTATTATTATATATATCCGTAACGAATTTGTCTCCCATGATACGTTAGTTTTTCAAAGCCAAGATGACATAATCTGTGTAAAATTAAATGGGCAATTATTTAGTTTAACAAGCGACTTATTCTTTTGCCTATGTTACGTTATACCAGAAAATAGTAGTAGGCAAGCTATGTTAGACTCTCATACTTATGATAGGCTTTTAAATTTTATTGTGTCACTTGACTCAAAGTATGAAAATGGTTTTAATTTTGTACTTTGTGGCGATTTAAACTCACACACTTCTGATCTACCTGACTATGTAGCAGACGATAATTCTTTAAATAGTGATGTTTTACCTGACGACTATTCTGTAGATATTGAAATTAAGCGCTATTCGCAAGACTGTGGGCGCACAAATAATAACGGTATCATGCTTCTTGACCTCTGCAACAAACTGGGTTAAGAATTGTTAACGGCCGAATGAGCAAAGATAAATTTATTGGTCGAAAAACATTTTTTAACGCAAATGGTTCTAGTCTTGTAGATTACGTAATTGCCTCTCAGAATTTATTCACAAACATTGAATACTTTGAAGTGCAAGATCCTAATATTTTATCGGACCATTGTGTCGTTGATTTCAATTTCATATTTAATAGGCATATTGAAAATACTGTAGAAACAGATAATAGTTATGAAAATGTACCCTTCAAATATGTTTGGAACAGAGATAAAATGTATGATTATCAGAATCGATTGTCTGAAAATGAAAATTTGTGCAAATTAAATATGTTTAGTAATAGTGTTAATGCCTCAACATGTAAAACTGATATAGACAATTGTATTGCAGAACTGTCTGATATATTAGATGGAGTAGTCTCCCCTTTATTTAAACATAATCTTGGTAGTAGTAATTACGTTAGTGTTGATATAAAATCTAATGTTAACAAATGGTATAATGCTGATTGTGAGGAAAGGCGTAGGTTATTTTATGCTGCTTTAAATTCTTATAGACAAGATAAATCTGATCAAAATAGAAAAAATATGGTAAATATGCGTACAGAATATAAAAATACTTTACGTAAAGCTAGATATGAATATGATAGAAGTGAAACCCAAAAGTTACTTTCAGCTAGAGAGAAAAATGCAAAATTATACTGGAAATTGTTAAAAGGTTCCTGTGGTATTAAAGAAAATAATATTACACTTAGTATGTTTGAAAATTATTTCAGAAGTGTAAACAATCCAAACGATCGTTTTTTCAGTCCAGATGAAGATGTTTGTTTTTTGTTGAACGCTACGAAAATAATGAATTTAATACTATGTTTGAAGAGTTAAATGTACCTTTCACACTAGATGAGCTATTAAACTCAATTAAACAATTGAACACAAACAAGTCCAGTGGACCAGATTTATACTTAAATGAATTTTTCATACACGGTAAGAATGTGTTTATCAAAGTATTTGTTAATTCTATTCAACAAAATTTTCGAATGTGGTTATTTCCCAGAAGAATGGTCTGAAGGATTTGTAGTCCCTTTACACAAAAAAGGTAGTATAAATGAAGTTAATAATTATAGAGGTATAACTTTACTTAGTACACTTGGAAAATTGTTTACAAGATTATTAAATAACAGACTTTGTACTTGGGCCGAAATGTATGGCGTATATATAGAAGCGCAGTCAGGTTTTAGATCTAAGATGGGGACAGCGGATAATATTTTTGTATTACATGGTTTAGTAAGCCATTTAATTAACAAAAGTAAGCAATTTCATTGTGCTTTTATTGATTTCAGTAAGGCATTTGATTGTGTTACTCATGAAAATCTTTGGTTTAAACTTATAAAATTAGGTCTCAGGGGAAAAATACTAGATGTTATTAAGTCAATGTATAGCAATGTAAAATCAAGAGTTAAGTACATGAATCAGTTAAGTGATAGTTTTGAATGTCACCTGGGCGTTAGACAAGGTGAATCTTTGTCGCCTTTTCTTTTTTCTATGTTTGTTAATGATATTGAAGATATGTATATTGAAAACGGTATGGATGGTATAGATACTTACATGTTTAAAATGTTTTTAATCCTCTATGCTGATGATATTGTTATCTTTGCAAACAATAGTGAAGAGTTACAGCTAAACTTAAATCTGTTATATGACTATTGTCAAAGATGGAAATTGTCAGTTAATTCTTCAAAAACAAAAATCATGATTTTTAGAAAAGGTGGAAGAATACCAAATGGTTTACAATTTAGATATGGAAATCAAGTTCTTGAAATAGTTAACAAGTTTGTATATCTTGGAATTGTATTTACTACGGGTGGATCATTTTCTGAAGCCCAGAAAACACTAGCTGGTCAGTCTCTAAAAGCTATCTTTAAGTTAGAAAAATATTTACGTAAGTTTACCTTTATTACAGTTAAACATAAGTTAGATTTATTTGATAAATTAGTTTTACCTATACTTAATTATGGATGTGAAGTCTGGGGTTTTCATCACGGTAACGCACTTGAAAGAGTTCATATGCAATTTTGTAAACGTTTATTAGCAGTAAAAAAAAGCACACAGAATGACTTCATATATGGAGAACTTGGGAGAATGCCCCTCCAAACTTATAGATATTATGTAATAGTTAAATTTTGGCTAAAGATTTTACAGTCAGATAGCAAAAAGTACATAAAAATTATATATAATATGTTGTACCAAGATCTGTTAGATAGGCCTAATACGAAAAACTGGTGTTCTCTACTAAGAGACTTGTTATTCTCGCTAGGTTTTAATGATGTATGGTATTTTCAAACAGTTGGAAATTTTGAATTATTTCTTATAACTGTAAAACAACGAATCAGTGATCAGTTTCTTCAAAACTGGAATGGTAGACTTTTAAACTCTAGTAGAGCAATTTTCTACAGACACATTGCAAATTTTAGTTTTCAGCCATATTTAAACTTGCTTGATATTCCCAAAGTTAGAATTAGTTTAACAAAACTTCGTGTATCATCTCACAGATTATGTATAGAAACTGGTAGATGGAACAAACCAGTTAGTACACCGTTAATTGAGAGAAAATGTACATTTTGTGACAAACTTGAAGACGAGTATCATTTTGTTTTAGAGTGTGTACTGTATGCTGAACTGAGAAAACAATTTATACCATCATACTTTTGGAAACGCCCAAACATGTTTAAATTTTTAGAGCTAATGAAATCTGAAAACAAACGTTTATTAAAAAATTTAGCAGCTTATGTTAATAAATCATTTTCCATTAGAAACGACTTATTATATAGAGAACAAAATTAGATTTATATGCTCGGTTATATGTTAAATAGTGTTTAAGTTGAGTTTACCGCCACGCACTAGTAACCCATAAAAGATCTGAATTTTTATGTGAGTTATTAACTATGTTGGTGTCTTTGTTTCGTTTCGGAAGATATCAACATAATGTACATCTATTGTATAATTTATGTATATTTAATATTTAAATTATAAGTGATTAATATATATTTAGATAACTTATTTCGGGTTTAATCCTAATTAAAGGCACTAACTGTACTCCAGCCATTCCCCTTTCTATACATGAAAGGGCAATACACAGCTGGTATTAATTTCAATAACACTAACTTATGTTTTCTCTGTTATTAGTAATTACTGTTATATATAATTTGGTCTTTTGTATTATGTTCAATATTGAACGTTTCCGAAGGGTTGATACTGATATACATATGTTATAAAGTTGTATTTCTGTCCCTTTTGTGTTTGTTTATTTACATTATATATTTAATACTGTTATATCACCATTGTTGCATTATCATGCTGTTACTGTAGCAATTTAACATAAATAAAGTACTGTCCGATTTGTGGGATGATAGAGGTTAATAACAATAAAAGTTCATATTGTTATATAGAGGATATTGCATGGGTGTCTTTTCATATTGCATTTGTTAAACGGGTTGAATAAGATAATAAAACGCGAGGCTCTGCCGAGCATTTTGTTAATTTTATTCAGGAAGTTTGATGGAGTCAATGTGGAAGGTCACGGATGTAATATTCTTTTAATCACATGTTAGCTTTTGCTATTGAAACATCAAAAATTCTACTTTCTTTTACTATATAATCAAGTTAATTTGACTAACGTCTCCTTTACTATAAAGGACGTCGACGTCAAGGCTTTATTACACTAGTGTTTTATCATTTTTAAATAATGGCTCTATTACACT
The DNA here is from genome assembly GCF_021730395.1 of Mercenaria mercenaria. Classification (NCBI taxonomy): domain Eukaryota; kingdom Metazoa; phylum Mollusca; class Bivalvia; order Venerida; family Veneridae; genus Mercenaria; species Mercenaria mercenaria. Next base: position 36,692,770 of record NC_069363.1, on the reverse strand, counting down.
TCCGCGACGTCAAACATGTGATTAAAAGGTGTTACATAATGATGTTAGTCTCTGTCTGTTTTCATTGTTAAAAAATCATTATGAATCAATATATAAATATATATATATATAATATCAACTACCCATTACTGTCGCCATATATGTATATGTATGTGTTTGCCACATGGGTCGATGACCTACTGGTGTTTATAAAATAAAATCTAAATCTAAAATCTATCATAGGATGAGAAACCTTTCTGTTGTACCACAAAAATCAGATCTACTTAAAGTTACGGTAATTCGTACAAAGGTTTGCATATGTATGTTTCACTATTTTATAGCTTAGATTATATTAAGTACATGGCTACACTGGTATGGCAACCTTTTCAGCAAAATTTGAACAAATACCACGAACTTTCTTTTCAGACAATAATACAAAATAAAAGTATACAAAAACTGGATTTATCTCTGAATAGAATATATAAATTTCCAACGTCATATAATTCATCAGAGAAATTTACACTGTAAAGTTGTTTTGTAAACATTAATGGTCCATTAAAGGAGACGAGATACTTAATGATTATTACCAAGATAAATCACACGCTAGTCCTTTAACAAAACCTTGTTTAAAAGTACTGATGAATTATTTCGTTATTAATTAAAATCGTATTGTTTATTTTCTTGTATACTGGTTTTTGAGTGGGCAGGAAAATTTATCTGCAAAAACATTTCGTACTTTTTAGATTTTATCATATTTTGCATTTCTGTATTAATGAATGTATATTACTTCTTGGCGAAGCATGTAGACGTATGCAGTTTAAGAAATTTATTCGATGTATCGCTGTTTATTTTTTTAAGTTTAGCTCACAGGGTGAGCTTTTGTGATCACCAATCGTCCGTCCGTTCACAATTTCTTGTGAACACGATAGAGACCACATTTTGCAATTGATTTTAATCAAACTTTCACACAACTTATATTAGCATAATATCCCGGTTCCTTTCGAAAACTGGCCAGATCCCATCTTGGATTCCAGAGTTTTTGCCCCTTAAAGGGCCAAAAAAAATGCTATTTTAGCTTGTGAACACGATAAAGACCGCATTTTGCAATTGATTTTAATCAAACTTGCGCGTAACTTGTATCGGCATAATATCTCAGTTTCGTTCGAAAACTGGCCAGATCCCGTCATGGGTTCTAGAGTTATAGCCCTTTAAAGGCCAAAATTTGCTAATTTGGCTTTTGTAGCCATATAGAGACTTCATTTATGGTTTGATTTGATACAAACTTGCAAAATATGTTTAACAACTGTTGATCTTTGATTCCATGATGAATCCGTCTTATCCAATCATAGGTTCCGTAGTAACGGCCCATGATTGGCCCCTGAAAGAGCCAAAATTTGTTAATTTTTACCTTGTGAACACGATAGAAGTGACATTTTACATTCGATTTTAACCACACTTACACACAACTTAAGTCACAATAAGATCTGGGTTCCGGCTAGATTCTATCATGGGTTCAAGAGTTACAGCCCCCCTGAAATTGGCAAAGTTTTCTATTTTGGCCCTTTCAGCCTCATAGAGGTTTCATTTATGCTTTGATTTGAAACAAACGTCCACAGAATGTTTATCTTGATGATCTTTAGACCGAGTTCGAAACTGGGTCATGCGGGGTCAAAAACAAGGCCACCAGGTCAAATCAAAGGAAAAGCTAGGCCACATTTATGACTCTATCTTATGGAACTTGGTCTGAATGTTTATCCCGATGACTCCTACTGGATCATATATGGGGTGAAAAACTAGGTCACCAGATCAAATCAAAGGAAAAGCTTGTTAACACCCTAGAGGCCACATTTATGACCCTATCTTATGAAACTTGGTCAGAATGTTTACCTTGATGATTACTAGGCCAAGTTCGAAACTGGATCATGTGGGGTCAAAAACTAGGTCACCCACTCAAATCAAAGGTAAAGCTTGTTAACACTGTAGAGGCCACATTTATGACCCTATCTTCATGAAACTTGGTCTTGATGATTCCAATGCCAAGTTTAACAGGTCAGCGATACTATGATAGGATCATCATGACTCTCTTGTTTATCTTTTGGGGGTTAAAATTGTTGCAAATTGTACTACATTGGTATGTTATATATAATTGAATATGTTTATAAATGTATAATATTATTTATCACAAAATATAATGAACATGGTGGAGATATGTATATTCTACGTTACAAAACGGTTGACGTGGTGACCGGTAGGATGCTTGGATATTTAACCAATTGGCCCAATGCCCTTGTGGTTCAGTTCATGCACATCTGAACTCCAAAACGTGATAAATTAAGGTGGAATGCGCCTTATTTGAAGTTATTTGGTTCCTTTTCGACATTTTGTTAAATGTACAAGTCAGCATATTCCTCATAGAATACGTATTTTACTTTTTTGTTATTTCTGTAACTTTTTTCTCTGCAAACCTTCAAACACGACCATTGACGTCCATTTTTTTATGAATCATGATTTCACGTCCGTCAGACGAGCCACTCGAAGGCCTCCACTATCTGAATTCTGTTGACACAGATTTCGTATTTGAAAAGAAATATGCACTTTTCTAAGCGATTCCGCTTTTTAACGTTTTGCTGTTTCTTTTTGTTTCACTTTTTTTTCTTTTATCTATAAATTTGTTTCGTCTTGCTGTCGACAAAACACGATCAAAATAGTAAATAAAATCTTATATCATCAAGTAAAATTACATTTTTTTCTGTACAGAAATTCTCTTAGTATATTACTTATTTCGCGAAAAGCTGCAATACCATTCGAGTTCTTCATCCAATGACAATTTATCTTCCTTTTGTACTTTCGTGAGTCCATTCAATAACAATAGGATATACCAAACCAACGTACCGAAATATCTCATTAAAAGCGTGGCATTTGACATTTGTTCGTTTAAAAATATCATTCGAAAACATAAAGATGTCATTGGCCGTCAATAAAATATCAATTAGATATATAATGAAACTACCAATAACTGTCCGTTTAATGCTCGTCGAGCGGTTAACCATGATGATTTATATAAACACGAAACGTTTAATAAATAAAGACTTTTTATCGCTGGGTGTTCTGGAATACGTAAATATATTTCTAAAAATCAGTATTTCTAGTTTGTTTTAAGTAGAAACAAGTTGTTTTAAATTAAAACTTCATAGGATCACAGCACAAATCCATTTACTTTACTGGAAATCTTACACACATTTTACTGATTGGTTGCTGTATAATGTTTACAGTCTCCCTATTTATTCCATTGAATTCTACGATGTTAATTTAACCGCCTCGGTAGCCTAGTGGTAGAGCGTCCGCTTCGAGTGTGGGAGGTCGTGGGTTCGATCCTCGGCGGCGTCATACCAAAGACGTAAAAAAAATGGTACCTAGCAGCTTCCTTGGCGCTCAGCATTAAGGTTTAGCAGTATATCACAAAACAACAGATTTTTTTAGCCAATGAACAGAATCTTGACACACAATTTATTTGTCCAATACATGTTTTACTGTTCTGTCCCATGGAGTTGGATACTTAAAATATTCTAAATGAGTTGTCCCCCTTTAAATAAGAATGCCATTTGTAAAGAAATAAATGTAAACAATTGTCAAAACGATGTTTTACCTAGTTATGTAAAGTTTAAACACCCGCACGATGTTGCAAATGCATCAAAACAAAGACATGTAACAGCTTTTTAAAAATGGTGAGTTTTTAAAGGCGCTGGACTGTCCAGAAGTGTGGCCCCTTCATGTAGTCCCTTTCCGGAATTCAATACATATATGAATAAATTGACAATGGTTTTGTACAATAATATCAATGTTTTATATGCTGTTATATTTTCATGTAAAACAATGCTTTCTTTCTATGATTTGATGACGTTCAAACTTTTTTTCTCCAAAACATGGACCTATACCTAAAGGGGATAGCGCTAGGACTGGGCAGCCCGGTGTCAGTATAATGTGACTGGGTAGGGTATCACGCCATGTGTCTACGGCGTGATATTTCAGTGAGGCAGCACTATAAAGTTGTGCTCACTGCTACAAGTAGACACCGTCGTTTATATGACTGAAAAATTGTTGAAAAAGACGTTAAACCCGAACACACACGACGTTAATTTTGTATGTGCCGCAAAAGGAAAAGCGTCCATGTTACGATGTTAACGTTTCTCTGTTTTGACGATGCCGAGAATGTTTCTTAGATGACGTCGTAGTTCTTCTGTCTTGTAAACAGAATGACCGTGAAACACATTCTAAAGTCAGATATGTGGAATGTATAAAAAAGACTCGTTAACAGATGAAAAGGAAATAAAATGTAAATACAAGAAATGAAATTGTTATGTTCGGAGTTCGTGCGAAATGGACGCAGCAAATTAACCGCAGTCATATTCATGTCGTTCATTTCGCAATAATTAATTATCTGTTAAATCAAGCAATCTGATTGTACCGATAGCAGTAATATTCGAAAAAAGTTGATGACTTTCTTATTTCTGAACGAAATGACTTTCTTAATTCTGAAATCTGTAAGTGTGTGCACTCATTTTCTTTGTTGGATCATTTTATATCCGCTGAACATGGTTTCGAAGCAAAATGTCTAAAAAATAATTAATATCTGAAATCGGTTCAGAAATATGACTTTTTCTTAATATAATCATGCATGCTCTTTTAATAACACAATTTATTAAATTGATACTTTACTTTTAAAAGAAATGTTAAAAGAATTGATTTTGAAGTGATAATATAAGTCTCGTATTTATAAACTTTTTTTTCTATTTTGAAAAAAAAAAATAGAAAAAAGACAGCGAAACTATTTATTTTCAAACTTGGTTTTAATACGATAAGTTTACACTACTGGAATTTTGTTGACCTATCTGTAGCCGTGGGGTGGGGGTGAGGAGGGAGAGGAGGGGCACAGTCATGTAAAGTGACATTACATTCGATGTTAAGTTAAAACTGATAGAGAAAATTTAGCCTAAATTTTAGAACTGTTCCAGTATTTAAACATTTAAAACTCGTATCTTTTCTCTTTCTTAAGTATAAATGTCAAATGGAAACGTAATGTAGGGGACGAAAGAAATTTCAAACATTGTTGTCGTAACCATAAATAACATTCGTAACAGTGTTCTTAAAACTGAAAACATTTATGTAATAATATGAACCAAGCTTGCACTCGGAATCTCGCGTCATTTATAAAATATGAACAAAATCGGACACCAAACTAAAATATAATTGTTTCTGTTGGTAAAGATCAGAACTGAATCGACTTGACAATGTGATTTTTACTGGATTTAAGGATATCTCAAAGAAAAATCAGGAATCGTATTTTTAACGGAAGGCGAATTACAATTTAACGGTTGGACTGGTCTTTTTGGTTGTTCTACCTAAATAATGCAAAGATCGACAGCCTGGCATTGATTTTGAATTCCTGATAGATCTAACAAGTTACTGTTGTATTAAGCTACTGTTAAATGTGATTGTAAGACTGTTTGTTATAACTGTGTGGTAAGACGGGTATAGATTTGCGTCGCTAATTCATACCCTTTTTAGTGCATAAAATATGAATCCATAACGGAATTGAGCGAACATGGTCATAATTTACGTCATAATTTATCAAAAGCTATTGACGAATCTAGTTTTTCTAGTATACTGTTGTTTTTTTTTAAATCACCCTTATGATTATTGATATTGTGTCTGACGAGTATTAATTATTTTCAAATACATTGATAACGGTCGTGGTGCTGGCATGAGTTTTCCCAGTTCATTTGAAAAAAAATGGAGCTCATGCGAAATAAATGACAGAATATCATCGGCAAATCCATGAATAGCTCCGGCGATCCATGGTTAATTTGTGGATCATATTCTGTTGTTCATTTATTCATGAATTAGCAGATCATATACTCTGTTTATTTGACACGATTTTCATTTCTTACATTTACATTATACTTACAGTCCATTCGTTAAGCTCTTTTTACAATTTGCAGATATTTTTGTAGTATTCAACATAACCTCCTTAAGTATCATTCCTGCCTAAGACAGAACATCTGCGACGCCATTTTAGACAAGTTCTTCTTTATTACATGCGGGCGTCGTTAAAACAACGGCACATAAGCACGAAACGGCGTTATCATAATATTGACGACTTTCCTTTTAGGTTTAAACAAAATGAACATCATAATTTACAGTGGGATGAATAGGAAAATTGTAAGTATAAGACACTCGAAGAAATGTATTTTTGAATGATACACATTGCACGTATTACTAGAAAGGAACAGAAAAGACAATATTTTAAGGTCGCAACGGTAGTTTAATTTCTATTGTATGGCTTTAATAACTGTCAAAGATTCCAGCGTTCCCTCCTAAACTTTTCTCAGGCACAGGTAATAACTGAGTAGAATGGCTAACATTCCGTAATTATTAGAATGGCTGGCATAAAAAGATCCAACTTCCGGCAAGAGATACCAAGTCAATGACGAATATAAGACAAGGTCCTCTTGAAAAAAATGTTTATTTCATAATTTTTAACGGATTATCTATATTTATTTAGAAAGGCTCCTTTACAAGCCTTTATGAAATTAAAATGGAAGAGGGGATTTTCCGGAGCAGTGTTACCGTATTCCGATAATGGAAACCACTATGCCGGAAGTTCTCAGATTGCAGACTCCAGACGGGTAAAATTATTTCAATGTCCGCGACGACTTACATAATTAATGTCCGCGACGACTTACATAATCAATGTCCGCGACGACTTACATACGTATATAGATGGACTGAGCATATAAGCAAGCAAAACAAAAATCTGCCCAAAGTTGTGAATCATATTAACGACATCTCATATAATTAACAAATTAAAACATACTTACACGTATGGTATGAGTGATCGTTATAACAAAACACCACCCTGCAATGTCAGAATGACTAGTTTCTTAATTTGTAGTACGGTAACCTCTCCCATACACATTCTGTTGTGAGGAAATAACGTATGGGCATGCCAAAATATATGATGGTAAAGTACATTGTGATTAAACTAAGACCGTTGGTACACAAAGGTGAAAATTAAGAGTTCATTAGAGTACTTGCTTTAAGCCTTATTGGGGTGGCATGAATGTGTTCAACAAAAATTTTCTTCATAAAGATGAACATGGAAAAAGAGCGAATCAGATTATTCTGGCGAAGAGCTATTTATATGCAATGTACGATTATTTCTTTGATGCTAAGAAAACAAACTTAGATATTTTTGTTCAAAGAAGTAAGCTGATAAGATAAATATCTTAATAATGCTTAGAAATAGCCTTATATTCCAAGCAACAAACCTAGATCTAAGCTTGTGAGACTGTCTAGTGCCTATTTTTCTCTTAAGGCTCGACTCAACTGGAGACAGATAAGAAATCAACTTTTGTTTCAATGAATGCTATCAAAGAAGATTTTATAACATGCAGAGACATCTAACGACTGATGTCTTTCGGTGCTCAAAACTTTATCGACAAGAAAAACTGACAACTTTGAAGTCTAAACTAAAATATTTATACAGCTCCTGAGAATATATAAAATTTTAATTGGCAATTAAAGGAATCGAATAGCAAAACTTCCAGAAAAAATGGGATGGAAATAATTAATTGTTTCTTGAATTAAAACATATTTACACGTCATGTTATAAGAAAACACTACCCTGCTAATGGGAAATAGACTCATTTTCTTCACAGCTAGACTAGATTTTTCTAGTACATCCCTCTCATATATCTTCTATTATGAGGAAATTATGCGCATGACAAAATATATGATGGTAATATATGATTGAATCAAGACCGTTGGTACATTCAGGTGAAATTTACAACTTCATTAGGGTTCTTTGCTTTAACCAGTACTCTGCTAAAATTCTATAATGAATTTGTCCATTTTTCAATTTGGACAGTACCATTAACTGTTAAAAGGGGTGCTTACCAAAAAGATACTGGCTGAATGGCGAACAGTGCAGATATTGATCAGACTGCACGGATGTTCAGTCATTACTGGACTGGTAAGAATCTTATTTCAATAATCACAAAATCTAATTTCTATGTAAACATACTTCTTAGAAATAGCCTTATAAACCTATAGACCTATTTTTAAAGCTAGAAAATATAACAACACAGAAAACAGAAAATCCTCCCATAGACTGTAAGTCTAACCTTCCCAGTGAAATCTAAATTATCAAACCAAAATACATTGTATATAGCTTTCTTTATTTTTTTATATCGAAATAATCATGATTTTCATAACAGTTTCTTCACATGGTAATAAACTCATACTTTGTCTTTTAATATTCCATTATTGTTCCTTCTCTTGAGAAGGGACATTTTAATTTGGTAAGTCACACTTGACTGACCTACTGATATCGAAAGCTGTTGTCATTACAAGCTGGCCAGTCAAACTCCGTGACCTTAGAAATAACCTCTGACGTTAAAACTATTCTTTCCTAATTGGGGCGACTCTCTGACTGAATGCGTCCGTGGATTACATATTACTAAACCCGAGGATGGTTGATTGATTCTTTTATTTCCTCCATTCTTGAAGAACATAACATATGTACAAACAGATAGACATATATCAGCAAATTTACATGTAAACAACTAAATATTATCGTTACCTTCAAATGCATGGTTAATATGTGAAAACAAACCCCATTGCGACCCTCTAATTATGCGCAACAAATTCACGCATCGAATCGTAATGGATTGACCGGGTCAATGTCTTATTGCCGTATTTACTCAATTGAAAGTGGTAACAGATTTAATGTGTTGTTGGATTTAACAATAACTAGAGTAAATACCTACTTGACATTTTTTGGCAGTATAAAACAGACATTGCAACCAAAATTTTACAAGATGATCATTATAATATTTATATAGATGTGCCCTAGAAGGAACTTTTGCTATGCTTTAACTTGTATAACTCCATATTCGGCAAACGACATATTCTGTTTTCATGCCTTGCAACTCCTCCTACCAGCTTACCTGCCGCAGTTCACAGCATATCATTAATGCCATGTTGACGGTAAATTAACAAAAATGAGAACGTGCCCGCCACCTTGTGTGTCTGCTGTTGACCTGCCTGTCAGTTTCAATTATTTCAAACAAAGCTAAGGTTAACATATCTTCTTTTTTACAGACATTATTACAAGAAAAAAAAGCACATCAGTTATTTCTTTTTTACACTCTCTTCAGCTTTTTTGCTCACTGGCAAAAATGACACGTATTTAGTTTTAAATTTTAAAAGTTGTCTTTTCTACTTAAGGATAAAAGTACTACCAGTTTAAAACAATTTTTTTGAATAAGTTCATTTTTAAAGTTAATTCGAACGTAACTTAGAAGACATCGTCGTCGGATAGCCACGCGTGCCTTGTTATGCTACTCAATATGTGATGACATGTCGAGTAGCGGAATAAGGCACCCGTGGGTATCCGAAGATGAGAAAACCAAAACTGAAATAGCGTTTTTTTGCGATAACAATGGCGTATTTAAAGATAGAATTGACTATACTCTTCTGTATAAGCTAGTGATTCAAGTAAATTATGTTATGTCTGGCATTTGTCGTTGACTTAACTTAGAATGGTTTGTTTGATGTAAAAATGACTTTTAAATGAAGGCATGCCGCTCAATAAACACCGGAAACTTGTACAATGTTCACAACAATTTTCGACGGACGCTTAACATAAAAAAATAGTAAAAAATGAATACCGTTTACTTATTTCAGAAAACGATTAATTTTACTTATATTCTTGTGATTCCTATTGCTTATGAAAACCTCATATAATATTCTGCAGATTTCAGGGGTGCTTTTCTGAACAAAAACCGTTTATAGAACAAAATGGAAGCAGGCTCATTGATAAATAACAAAATAACAAAATGTATCGGTCAAACCGCAGGCTTTATTGGGAAAAAGAATGCGTGTACGTTTTTTTTTAATTCTAGTTACAACGAATTAAAAATAAAATTCCAGTGACATCAGAAAATGTTTAAGAATAATACAGTTATTTCTTTTCTAAAACAATCATCTGATAGTTTTTATGCTAAAGTATATTTAAGGAAGAAACAAACAAAACTCGACCAAAAATCCACTGACATCGTCGGTTCCATTTTTGATAGTTAAGGTAATGACATGCTTGCAAACAAGAAAGAATAGTACAAACGCTCACATGCCGAATGCAAACGCAAGTTACAGTTATGTCTTATATAAATATAAACAGGCACTTTCTACGAACGAAACACATATATACAAGGTAGTCTCACACCAAAACGGGTTTAAGAACAAGTATCTGAGAAGATTTATCGGCACGAATCAAGCGCCCATGGTACAGAAAGGCGCGTTTCCGGTGATCTAAATTCATTTTCAGGTACTTGGAGAGAAGGAACTGTGCTGCTCAAAATCCCAGCATAAAGTCGCGTCCTCATCGGCCATTTCTGAAATACGAGAAGAAAAAATACAAATCAATAAAATGTAAACTTAAACCACATACCACGTTAGATATGTATTATTTTTCATGCCTTATGGACTTTTTCATTTATTTTTTCCCGTTGAGGAATTCGTCCAGACTTATTAGATCTATATATTCTAGATGAGAGAACTTAACTTCTGTTTTCGTAGGACTTTTTGAAAATTAAATGTGATTTCTCAATTTTTGATGTGTCAATTAAATTCTCAACAAAAAATTACATATTATATATATGAATCAAAAACTGACCTTTATAATTACATACACAGTTCTATATATATACGAATATATAATGTTTTCTTATCTCTTTTAACTTTGTAATAATCCCTAGAACTTAATATCATTATTATTCTACCTCGAAATATTATTATTCTTTCTTGAAATAATTTCTTGAAATATTTTCAGAAAATAGTTGTTCATGCCATAGTAAAATTTTCCTTAATTTTCCCTTTATTTTTTCTTTATTAATCCAAGCACAGAACCGTGTCTCTTTGTATAAGTAAAAAATGTATAGCAGTATTTAAGCAGGAAATTCTGATTGTATTTCCGTACTAATTACATAAGCATAACAGCAACTTCAGAAAAAAAACACTGTATTTTATAAGATTTATGCAGTTGAAAATTGAAAGTATTTTGTCACAGAATCCAACGTTCAGTCATTTATTACAACGTGATAATTAGATCAATATTAACCTTAACAGGATGCATGCAGCCGTTTGCAGCAAATATCTGTGACACATCACCGTCTTCTTGAAGGGCGCTCATCAAGTGGGCAATGTAGGTTGTAGCTAAAACCAGTACATCCAACTTGGACAGTTTAGTGTCCGGCGGTACTGCTGGTAATGTCCGTTGTAAATCGAGAAATGCCGATCTAAGAGTTTTTACACGTGACCTTTCCCGTGCGGCGTTATTGGCAACTGGTCTTCCGCGACGTTTTGGCACTCGGAATGGCCCTGGGCTGTCCAGGCTTAAAGGTCTGTGGCTTAATTCTGGACAATCATGCTGCCCATGTCCAGATAAAATGTAATTATTTTCAAAACACTGTCCACTGTACGCATCTGGAAACTGAAAATCCTCAAACTGATTCGACATCATTCCCAAGTCCAGCACAACTAAAATGCGTCAGAATGTTGTTGTTTTTTTTTCAGCTACATCAATTTGAATGTGGTCAGTCTGTAAGTATTCTATAAGTTATAACATAAAGAAGCCTAACAGCAAATTAAGTAACTTAAGTAAGTATAACCCTTATATCACTGAAGTGCAGACCACCTGTACTCAACTAATTCTACGCACAAACTGAGTAGACACAGGCAAAAAAACGTAAGCGCCGCTATCCCATAAAAGTCAAAACAAAAATATGCCAGTGCAATGTGACCCTAACGAATGAAGTGCACAAAAACTTAGATTAAAGTCTAAACATACGGATTGCCATTATACGTCCCCTGTAACAATACATCACCCTGGCTTCCGCGTTATTTATGTGAGTAGAACCGTTTATATCCTTGAATTAAAAACAATACCGGTTTCAAGACAATACGCTTTCGAGATTAGAAAAACAAAGAAAGATTCCAAATAATGAAACCCAATGCTTGCCGTTGTTTGTAGAAACAATTTCATAGGATCCATATGATCTTAAAAATAACAAACCAAATGAAAAACTAGACTCAATAAATAAAATTGTTACCAATATATAGGATAAACGTGACGTGCACTACGTAAATCTAGATATAGGCAATTAGCGAAAATGCATGATAAATTGATAATACAAGATTGTAGTTATACAGCAAATTACCACTTACAAAACAATCAACAATCGATCATAATTAGAGATACGCAAGAGACGGCCATCGTGAAAAAACTAAAAACATTGAATATAGATATATCATCTCGTAACAAGATAGATTTTTTAATGTTAGTACATATTTCATTGTGCAAAATCATTATGACCAATTTGTCATGTATATGTTTATATTTCCGTTTATGTATTGAAATTGTAGGCCTATATGCAAAAAAAAAAAAATCATAATTAATATTTTATTTGTGAAGAAATTGATTTATATTTTCATTGTATATATCTATTATATTTTTCATATTAGAACTGACAATTAATTTTCTTATACGGTTCTCATTTTTTGCGTTGTTATGTGTTTGATGTTCTGTTGGGCGAAGAAAATGGGACTGCACGTAAACTTAAATGGCAAATGTACGTGTGACATTATATACGTCTGTGTGTTTATCAAATTATTTTGCTATATACTTTATTTTCTCTCTTAGACTAGTTTTGTTTCAGACATAACACAATAAATCGCTGGCTTTCTTTTTCCCCAATTGAACGTTTAAGGGCTGCTAAGGGCAAATTTAAACTTGTTTTCTTTTCTTAACATTTTTTTTTATATCATTGCCAGTGATAAAAATGAAATAAAACGTAGAACAAAAAAAAAGAAACAGCTTTTATTTTTCACAGTGTGTTGTTTAGTGGAAACCAATGATATTTATCTTTTTTGTCTTTTGACTATTGAATATTTAGCCATTCCTTATAAAAGTATATAACGTCAATCATTTAAAAGACTTTAATATTCATTGTTTTTGAGGTTTATTATTATCTCTGTGTGGATGAGAAAACGTTTGTCCACTTTTTGTTTTTGTTTTTTTTACTGCATGATTCATTTTTAGTGGGGAGGGTGTTTATATGATGTCTTTCATATGCTCAATTTAATACTGTTTTCTCTTGTTTTCTTTCTAAGCGGGAATCATTTAGATGCAAATATGCCGGTATGAAAGGTAAATAAGTGAGTTTCAATAATTGAAACAGACACATATAATTAAGGAATTCATTAAAGCAATAAAGATTGAATAGGTTTCAGGGTAATTAAATACACCTATACACTATTTTATTTAACCATCAGATGAAAAACAAATCATCGATTATTCCAAATTACGGGAAAATTTTGCTGGTAATGTGTTTTCATAAACTAATTAAAACTATACCTGTTCTGATAATGTCGACGAACTTTCAAAAAATATTTTATTTGTCGAAGAATCTTATAATTTGATTGGACAATTCAAAGCCTCTAAACGTTTGTGTATAAAATCTGTCTACACCGCTGATGCTATTTATGTAATTTTCAGTTATAAAGTTCAATGCTGAACACGTTTTCTGTGTACTTCATAATTCAGCTTGTAAACTAAATAAATACAGACATCACTTACTAAATTAAGAAAATGGTGCATACCAACAGATGCAATATTTATCAAAGTTACGCGCGTTACTAAATAAGTGTAATGAAAATATAAATTCATTTTATTCACACATAATGATTCTTTTATCACATACAAAGAAATGAAATTTAATGGTTCTGATATAAACTCATTATGAAAATTTAAAGAGCGTTAATTTTGACAGCTGAAAGGTTTATGACTGCAGATTGTGATGAACTCTAAAGCAAAACTTTCACATGGTCTTCTATGGATGTATTTTTATTTTACCTTTTCAAAAACTGAAACAACTATTACGGTGTTTCGGTAGGGCCATCGTTGTCTTGCCCTTCGTCCAGCAGACTGGAAGGGAAGGCACTGCGTTAACTAGTACGACGCAAAGACGCCTGCCGCGATAAGACATGGCAAAGACGCGGTATTATTATCGCACTTTCGCATCATGTTTTCATGATTTTGAATCGTTTTCACGCAATATCACCAATTACGAAATTACGATGTAAAAGTGCGAGATTAACATCTCACTATCGAACTTTTAGATCGAAGGGACGATAGTGCGATAATACGATGCAGAAACAAATCTTCCTTGCTTAGTGCCCAGCATTAAAAGGGAAACTGGCTTTTGAAATGATTCCAGACCTTTCCTTTTTCAATATATTCATACCAGTTTCCCTCATCTAAATATGTAACTGTTGATTGTAATTATAGTTGATTTTTTATCAAGAACACAACGAGAGCGACATAGGAACATGCTCAGTCTTCATATAAATACACAAATCACTTATTTACTTTGACATATTTGGTCATGTTAGGGATTCATCTACTTACTCTGTCCCGTGTGTTTGGTACAGAGTGGGATTGCGTGCACACCCTTAACCGACTTAACGCTTACCATGCTTTTTCTATAAAGAATTTGTCCATCTTTCAATTTGGACAGTGCGGGGGTGCATACTAAAAAGATACTGACTGAATGGCGAACAGTGCAGGTCATGATCAGAATGTACGGATGTGCGGACTGATCATGATCTGCACTGGTCGCAAAGGCAGAACCAATCGTGTCCAGCTTGATAAGACTTAAGCTCCCCACAGTCAGATGACCGCGCGCGCATCTATGCGTACACTGCTGCGGATCTATGCGCACACTGCTGTGGATCTATGCGTACACTGCTGTGGAATGCAGTTTGAGACGGCTGCGTTCTTGGAATGTGGCTTTTCCTGATGGATATTTTTCCTTGTTTCTTTGTCTGAAATCTCTAAAAATATTAACAGAAAAAATACGCTTTAATTGTTACGAAATATTTATTTACGAAAAAAAGTGAACTTATCACTGTGTTAGCTGTCATTGAAACAAAACGGCGAAACTGACAAATAAAACCCTCTATCATGCATAAATAAAACCGCACAAGGATTCACACAAAAAAAATGTAATTTATAGGAGTCAAAGCATAATCCTGAAAAAAATTAACATGAACCAAAACTGTAAAATAAATCCACCGAAACCCGAAAATCGAAAGAATATTTAAAAATTCTTTTAGGTAAATAAATCTATATGTAGTTGAACGCAACCTGAAGCATAATAATAGCAGATAGGGTTGCTCAAGCCTGTTCACGAAAAGTGCAACACCTATCACGCCCCCCCCCCCCCCACCACCGCCCACACAAACTCCAGCTCAAGCAAAACTCTTATACAAAGTAACGTAGGATGGACTATAATATTCCGAAGGACTAGAAATCTTTCTTTTTTTAGAAATTGCTGTAACGATATTCTTCTCTGTGTACTGAAAAATAAAACGTAAGAGCATACAGGAGCCCATATTTCGCGAAAACAATCGTTCCTAGCAGCAGTTTATAAATTCATTGAAAAATACTTTTTACTTTTACTAAGTATGTTCAAATCCGCATACAAAATGAAAACCAGCTGAATTAGTTTTATCCTAGTGTTTATGCTTTTAATTGGAACATTTATCAAATGCTTATTAGAAAGTAAATACATCAGTCTTCTTTTCAATATCACAATGTAAAATATTATCTAACCAGGTTAATGATAAAGCAAGTTTTCAGTATATGCTACGAATAAAATCAAACCACTGAATGTTTACGACTGAAAAAAAAAGTTTACCTGTATGATAATCATTATGTTTTTACCTAATTAACTTCAGTAAAGTAAAATTGAATTATAAACCAATATATTGTTTTTGTAACAAACAGTTCGAGATTCTTGGCGATTGAACTAAGTTAGCTTTTCATCCTCATAATAACAGTGCAATTTAAATTCAAACTCAGGTCTAATAAAACAGTAGGACAGATCATTCACTAGTTTGAGAAATTAGTCACGCGAAATAAATGAAAGACATCATAAAAATAAATGTAACCGAAACAGCTGATTGATAATTGAAACTCATTTAAATATTAAATCATCAAAATTTATTAAAATGCGTTGGAATCGCTTTTTGGAATTACTGTAAAATCATTAACATTCGTGGGAGTCTAATTTTCTCGGATTTCGTGGTTGAGTCAACCCCAAGGAAAAAGTAAACTTCCCATTCATTTTATGTTCAAAGGCGATAATGATCACGAAATCATATTCCCACGAATACCAAAACCACAAAATGAAAGGAGCTTTTGACATCTGTAAATTACATAACTAAGTACTGTGGCAAACGGCAAAATCCTACAATTCTGTATTGATTTAATAAACAAATAGTTCCGTACGGGACTATGTAAAGGAAGACTGAGCCAACAAAATATGCATTTTTAATATTCGTTTTCATATGTTAAAGGATATATTTAGATCAAAATTATTCAAAATATTCAACCCAACTATAAAAAGCAAGTGGGTGGGATGGGTGGAATGGGGTGAGGGTCGTTGAGAGCTTCGTGACAAAGTGGTTAAAATTTCGAATCAGTTGTCCCTAATCGGTGTGGGTTCGTAACTTCGTTTAAGTTTTAAATTCTTTCATGTGAGTAATCAACCCAGCCGGTTTACGGAAGGTCAGTGTTTTACCCAGATGCCTAGTCCATGCCCAAAAATGCCTGAAGGGCAACTGTGGTCTTCCTACGCTATCAAAAGCTAGAAAGTCGTCATAGGACCAATAATTATGTTGGTATAACGTAAAATACAATGAAAACAAAACAAAATAAGAGCTGTTAATACATACGTATATGCTCCCTTCCACGCAATATGACAAATTTTCAACCCCGAGATCACATAAACCTGACCTTTGACATACTGACCCGCAAAAAATTACAGGTCATCTATTAACTAATGACAATTAGCCTGTGAAGGCTGTGGATTATTTTCTAAAGCGTTCTTTGGATATTGAGCAGAGACCGAATGCAGTCCAAAGGACAGTGGGACCTTTACCCTAAATTATTTCTGATCAAAGGAAATCAACCTATTAGGTTTGACGACGGTAAACCAAAACATTCTTTACTTACTGGGCAGAAACCGTTTTCAGTCTGAAGATCAATGTGACCTTGACTTTTGACTATATGAATAAGGGATCATCTATGATAACTGGCAATCATGCTATGAAGTTTGACGACTGTATGCCAAAACGTTCTTTCTGTGAAGTTTGACCAATTTTCTAGTCTACAATGAGCAAAACATGCCCTTTATCAAAAGTGCTGTAAAACAATTACGCTCCCCCTGTGATGGTCTGTCCCATTTTCAGCCCTAAGATCACCATGACCTTGACCTTTGACCTACTGACCCATCGTATGAAGTTTGTGGACTGTATGCTTAAGCATTGTTTTTTTTTTTTTTTAATTATTGAATGGAAGTCAATTTAGTCTTAAGGTCAACGTGACCTTGACCTACTGATCGCAAATCAGTAGGTCATTTATTGGTCACAGGCAAACAGACCAACCGATAGACCATGCGGAAATAACAAAAGCTGTTTGTAAAAAATGTATTCAGTCTTCAGGTCACTGTGACCTTGACCATTGACCTACTAGGCTCAAAATGAAAAAGGTAATCTACTTAACATGTGCAATCATCCTACGAAGTTTGAAGGCAGTAGGCCGAAGGGTTCTGGAGTCTCTAAATTGTTTACTAATGGAATAACATAAATTCAGTCTCGAGGTCATCATCATGACCTTTACCTTTCACGTACTGACTTCCAAAAACTAGGGCTCGTCTACTGACCACAGGCCATCAACCTAGGAAACCCGATGACTGACTTCAGACAAGTTTACCCCCTTAAAGTTGTGTCAGTAGTCGGACAGTGTATTATCAGCAGATTTTGGTATTTTTCAAAAGAAACTTAAGGTTGAATATTAGTTTACATAATAAAGAACAAGTAAGCCATCAAACACTTTTACAAAATGCATATCAGAGTTATGGTTCTTGGCCTAATAAGTCAACCAATGATGACAAACAAGTGTACAAAGGTTCAAAGCTGTAGCTCCTATGGTTTTTGAGAAAAGGTGGATTAAAAAAAAATTAACCAACACTGATGCCGATGATCAAGTGACAATACCTCGAAGATTTTTTTCAAAAATCAAGACGAGCTAATAAAAGAGATGTGTAAGTGTATCAAAACATAAATAAGTATAAAAGGGACATAATTCATTGAAAATTTCTGCAAAAGTAATGCACCCTGACATTGTGTCATATCATGTGGCCAATAATGTGGAGCACCTATTTGAAGTTTGAATCAAATAAGTGAAATAGAGCAGAAGTGCAACACAACTTAAACCTGAAATTCTAGTAAAAAAGGGGCATAACTCAATAGCATATTGGTGCCATCATGATGAAAATTGTGTCATATGATGTGGGTGACCATGTGGAACAATCGTTTTAAGTTTGAACACAATCCATTTAGTAACAAGAGATATAATGAAAAAGCATCAAAATTAAACTGAAATGAAGTAAAAACGGGACATAAGTCACCAAATATTTGTGCCGGAATGATTATGGAACTTGTGTCATATGATGAAGACGATGATGTGGAAGAACTATTTTAAATTTGAATCATACTCATTAAGTAATAACAAAGATAAAAGTGAAAGTGCACCAACATTAACCTGAAGTTCTAAGTAAAAAGGTAGCATAATTCATGAAATATTAGTGCAAGTCTTATGGCCCTTGTGTCATATGATGTGGGTAACATGTGCTACAACTATTTTAAACTTGAATCAAATTTGTTTGGTAATAACAGACATAGAGTGAAAGTTCATCAAAACTTTAACCTGAAATTATATGTAAAAAGGGGGCATAATTCATGAAATATTGGTGCCAGAGTTATGACTCTTGTGTCATATGATGTGGGTGATGATGTTGAACAACTGCTTTAAGTTGAATCGAATACCTTCTCTAATAACAGATATATAGTGAAAATGCATCAAAATTATCCTAAAAATCTAAGTAAAAAGGGGGCATAATTCATTAAAAATTGGTGCCAGACATATGGACCTTGTGTCATATGATGTGGGTGATGATGTGGAACAACCATTTTAACTTTGAATCATATCCATTTGGTAATAACTGAGATAGAGTGGAAGTGCACCAAAAGTTTAACCTGAAATTCTAAGAAATAGGTGGATAATTCTGTTTTCATAAAATACTGGTGCAAGAGTTATGACCTTTGTGTAATATGATGTGGGTGGTGATGTGCTACAACTATATTAAGTTTGAATCAAATCCGTTGGTTATAACAGACATAGACTGACAGTTCATCAAAACTTTAACCTGACATTTCATGTAAAAAGGGCAAATAATTCATGAAATATTGGTGCCAGGGTAATAACCCTTGTGTCATATGATGTGGGTGATGATGCTGAACAATTGTTTAATTTTGAATCAAATCCCTCCTATGATAACAGAAATATAGTGAAAATGCATCAAAATTATCCAAAAATTCTAAGTAAAAAGGGGGCATAATTCATGAAAAACTGTTGCAAGGGTTATCGACCTTGTGTCATATGATGTGAGTGATGCTGTGGAACAACTATTTTAAGTTTGAATCAAATCCATTTGGTAACAACTTAGATAGAGTGAAAGTGCACCAAAACTTTAACCTGACATTATAAGTAAAAAGGGGGGATAATTCATAAAATATTGGTGCGAGAGTTATGGCCCTTGTGCCAAATGATGTGGGTGATGATGAGGAATAAGTGTTTTAAGTTTGAAGCAAATTCATCAAATAATTACAGAGATAAAGAGAAAAACTTTAACCAAGGTGTAGACGCAGGACACCGACGCCAGAACTCCATATACCTAGTATAGTTGAGCTAAAAACTATTGTTTTACGTTTCTGTTTAGAGTTAAGTTCAACATAACATTTGTGTTGTTTGCTGTCAGGCTATACAGACACTTAAGAAGGAAATAGGTAGAAAAACAAGAGGGCCAAGAGCCATGGGTTGCTCATATTTCAGAAACAACATATTCTGACACAATTTTTCATTTAAACAATTGACCAAAGAGCAAAAATCTTGAGTGTAAACAAGCATTTTCTTTGATTTGACCTAGTGACCTAGTTTTTGACCCCAGATGACCCATATTCGAACTTGATCTAGATTTCATCAAGGCTATCATTCCGACCAAATTTTATGAATATCCAGTGTGAAACGCAGCCCCTATTGCATACACAAGGTTTTTCTTTAATTTGACTGGGTGACCTAGTTTTTTACACCAGATGACCCACATTAAAACTTGGCCTAGATTTCATCCAGACAAACATTGTGAGCAAATTTTATGAAGATTCGGTGTAAAATGCAGTCCCTATTGCATACACAAGCTTTTTCTTTGATTTGACCTAGTGACCTAGTTTTTGACCCAAGATGACCTCGAACTTGACCTAGATGTCATCAAGGCTATCATTCCGACAAAATTTCATGAAGATCAGTTGAAAAATACAGCCTCTATTGCATACACAAGTTTTCTCTTTGATTTGAACTAGTGACCTAGTTTTTGACCCCAGATGATCCATATTCGACCTTGGCCTAGATTTCATCAAGGCTATCATTCTGACAAAATTTCATGAAGATCAATTGAAAACTAGAGTTGCTTTTGAGAAAAGCGCATGTCTCCCACAACTGCCTAATCATCTAAATAGCAAGTCAGTCTTTATATATTGTTTACTAACTACAAATATACCCTTAAGAGGAAAAAGGCCGATTTTGGGTAATTCAAGGGCCATAATTCTGGAGTGCCTCAGGCGATTTGGCTAGTTAATGAACCTGGTCAAGGAGTTATGGTAAAAAACATTTGGTTTAGGTTTGGTGAAGATCGGGTGAGAAATGTTGGACTTATAGCGCAGACGAGAATAAAAAGGCCGATTTTCGGTAATTCAAGGGCCATAATTCCAAAGTACCTGGGTCGATTTGGCTAGTTATCGAACTTGGCCGCGGACCTATGGTCAAACACATTTTGTTAAAGTTTGGTGATGATCGGATGAGAAATGTTCGACTTAGAGCACGGACAAGAGTAAAAAGGCCGATTTTCGGTAATTCAAGGGCCATAACTCCAAAGTGCCTGGACCGATTTGGCTCATTATCGAACTTGCCCTGCTAGAGCGCATGCACATTCATCAAGTCAAAAGGACTCCTATAGACTGCATGCGCATTCCTGGAGCCAAAAGGACCCCTGTACTACTCATGCCAAAAGGACCCCTATACTACTCACGAGTAGTATAAGGGTCCTTTTGGCTCCAGGAATGCGCCTAAAATCTGAGCATTTTTCGGTAATTCAAGGGCCATAATACCAAAGTGCCTAGGCCGATTTGACTAGTTATCGAACTTGGCTGAGCACTTATTGGCAGACACATTTTGTTGAAGTTTGGTGAAGATTGGATGAGAAATGTTCGACTTAAAGTGCGGACAAGCTTTGTGACAGACACACTGACAGACACACACAGACTGGAGTAAATCAATATGTGTCCCACACCACTGTGTGGTGGGAGACATAAATACAGCCTCTATCATATACATAAGGTTTGTCTTTGATTTGACCTAGTGACCTAATTTTTAAACTTGACCTAGATTTTATCAAGGCAGCCATTCTGACTAAATTTTATGACACTCCAGTGTAAAATGCAGCCTCTATTGCATACACAAGGTTTTTCCTTGATTTGAAAGGTGACCTAGTTTTTGACCCCAGATGAACCATTTTCGAACTTGACCTAGATGTCATCAAGGCTATCATTCCGACAAAATTTCATGAAGATCAGTTGAAAAATACAGCCTCTATTGCATACACAAGTTTTCTCTTTGATCTGAACTAGTGACCTAGTTTTTGACCCCAGATGACCCATATTCGACCTTGGCCTAGATTTCATCAAGGCTATCATTCCGACCAAATCTTATGAATATCCAGTGTGAAACGCAGCCACAAGGTTTTTCTTTAATTTGACTGGGTGACCTAGTTTTTGACACCAGATGACCCACATTTAAACTTGACCTAGATTTCATCCAGACAAACATTGTGAGCAAATTTTATGAAGATTCGGTGTAAAATGCAGTCCCTATTGCATACACAAGCTTTTTCTTAGATATGACCTAGTGACCTAGTTTTTGACCCAAGATGACCCATATTCAAACTTTACCTAGATTTTATCAAGGCTATCATTCTGACCAAAATTCATGAAGATCAATTGAAAAATACAGCTTCTATCACATACACAAGGTTTTTCTTTGATTTGACCTAGTGACCTACTTTTTGATCCAGACTGATCAAGGTAATCATTCCGACCAAAATTCATGACAATCAATTGAACAAGAGCTGTCCGTAAGACAGCCAAGCTCGACTATTCGAAATATTGTCACAGAAGCAGGAAATTATTACCCAAAATGTTAAATATCAAAAGAGTTTTAAGTTCGAAAGGGGACATAATTTGACCAAAATACATATCAGAGTTATGGGACTTGATGCTATCAACAAGTTTTATAACCACGAAGAAACAAGTTTCAATTCAATATCTGCATTAGTTTTGGGGATAGTAACTTGCATGTAAAACTTTAACCAGAATTTTCTAAGTCCAAAAGGGAGCATAATTTGCTCAAAATACATGTTAAGAGTTATGGAACTTGACCCAGTGAGGTTGGTAATTGACCTAGAAAAAGAATAAATAAGTTTCAAAGCTATATGCCTTTTGGTAATAGCTGTATGTACTTGCACGCAAAACTTTAACCAGGATTTTCTAAGTCCAAAAGGGGGCATAATTTGCCCAAAATAAATGTCAGAGTTATGGGACTTGCTGCTATCAACTAGTTTTATAACCCCGAAGACACACGTGAAGTTTCAGTTTAATATCTGTAGTAGTTTTGGAGATAGTTACTTGCATGTAAAACTTTAACCAGGATTTTCTAAGTCCAAAAGGGGGCATAATTTGGCCAAAATAAATGTCAGAGTTATGGGACTTGACCCAGTGAGGTAGGTAATTGATCTAGAAAGAGAAAAAATAAGTTTCAAATCTATATGCCTTTTAGTAATAGCTGTATGTACTTGCACGCAAAACTTCAACCAGAATTTTTTAAGTCCAAAAGGGGGCATAATTTGGCCAAAATACATGTCAGAGTTATGGGACTTGACCCAGTGAGGTAGGTAATTGATCTAGCAAAAGAAAAAATAAGTTTCAAATTTATATGCCTTTTAGTAATAGCTGTACGACTTGCACGCAAAACTTTAACCAGAATTTTCCAAAAGGGGGCATAATTTGGTCAAAATGAAGGTCAGAGTTATGGGACTTGGTGCTATCAACTAGTTTTATAACCCCGAAGACACGTGAAGTTTCAATTTAATATCTGCATTAGTTTTGGAGATAGTAACTTGCATGTTAAACTTTAACCAGAATTTTCTAAGTCCAAAAGGGGGCATAATTTGCTCAAAATACATGTTAGAGTTATGGAACTTGACCCAGTGAGGTTGGTAATTGACCTAGAAAATTAATAAATAAGTTTCAAAGCTATATGCCTTTAAATGATAGCTGTATGTACTTGCATGCAAAAACTTAACCAAGGTGTGACACCAACGCCGACGCCAGGGTGAGTAGAATAGCTAGACTATTCTTTGAATAGTCGAGCTAAAAATACAGCCTCTATCACATACACAAGGTTTTTCTTTGATTTGACCTAGTGACCTAGTTTTTGACCCCAGATGACCCATTTTCGAACTCGTCCTAGATTTCATCAAGGCTATCATTTTGACAAAATTTCATGAAGATTAGTTGAAAAATATAGCCTCTATCGCATACACAAGGTAAATGTTGACAGACAGACGCCGGACATCGAACGATCACAAAAACTCACTTGAGAATTGCTCAGGTAAGCTAAAAAGGAGGTCATATAATGTCGGATTCACGAAGTTCTGTTGTTGTTTTTTTCTTTTTTTGCTCTAGAGCTAGTTATTTTCCTTACTTTCATTGCAATATTTTGCTTTAATCACAAGACAGACCTATGTTTGTCATTCAGGTAGAATTTTCATCATGAATAATTGCATTACAGACTTTGTCATTGAAACTGAGGTCACACACCACCACTACAAATTGGGGTCTCACTTTTGAGCAGATTTTAGTGTTTGTTGATTAAAAATATTTTCCTTTACTTTTTTTCAACTCTGACAACATTCTTCAAGCAAATTAAGTTAGAGATTTAAAATGGGTCCAGGTATGTGCTGCAGCCATTGGACTTTTCTCAGTTTTATACAGAATAAAGAAGACTAGTTATTTAGTGTGTTTATCCCACAACATGTCATTTTTACCGTGTCTATACAGGTAAAGTCAATGTCCAAGTAACAGTACATGAGGAAAGAAGCTTCCCCCCACTACCTTGTATTACCAATAAGCGTCCAGTTGGTACCGATAAGTTTCTCTAGCAAAATGTTTTCTAAGTAACAAAAAGGCATCAAAAACAACAGAATGGACTTATCTTTTTTACTGCCAATGACAAATTTCCACAGAATTTCATTATTAATCTGTAATGCTTCTGATGCAAATATATTCTATGTACGAACAATCCACAGACGTAAACAGGTCTATGACTTCAACCTATGACTTACTGGTGCCCCCCCACCCCCCCCCCCCCTCAAAAAAAATAAAATAATAGGGGTCATCTACTTACCAAAGGAGTCTGATGGCTTTAGGCCGAAGCATTTCTGAACCATTTTGAGTTTCAAGGTCACAGTGACCTGACCTATTGACACCCCATATAATAGGGGTCATCTACATCTACTGACCACATCTTTTGAGATTTGACTATTGTGAGACTAAGAATTCTTTAGTTATTGATAGGAAACCAAATGGTCTACTGACAGATAATGAGCAAACCAATATACCCAATCTTCTTTGAAGGGGATAATAAAAAGAGCATTTTTGAAATAAATTTGCCTATGAACATATGACACCATAACAACCAAGACTATATATATATATATATATAAACACATTTATTACCATATCAGCTAATACTGTGTAAGATATTTCATGTAAATGGACAAACGTCATGGCACACACAGCAGTTATAATGTAATCAAATAAAACCCGATTAAATAATAAAAATTAATACTATTGTGTTGGCAAGTAATAAGAGAAAATCTTACTATATTTTGAACATTAAATTGGAATGGGTAAAAGCATGCCCGGAAATCTCCAGAATCATAACCAGTCGGTTATGTATGGAAATACTTCTATTGTGATTTCTGGTTATGATGGATCTAGTACAAAATAAATCTGTGACACAGGTAATTAAATCTTACGTATTTTTCTAATATAACAGACTAGTTATGATTCTGGAGATTATCGAGCGTGAATAGGCAACAACCTGAACAATCCATTACAAAAAAAAACAAGCAAATTCGATGAATTGGTATCCCCCGCCGAAAGGGTGTGACCAAGGCAAGGTGGTGACCTGTTGTGGGTAACACAACTTCACATGTTTATAATAAATGTTCATGGAAAAGAATGAAAGAAGTTTAATGAAATTCTACCAATCGATTGGTTTGTTATGTACAAATCTGGAGATTGTTAAACAATTAAAGGGCAATAACTCTAAGGAAAATTGACCAACTAAAAAAACAAGAGCTGTCCGTAAGACAGCTTGCTCGACTTTTCTCAGTGCTTGACTCTGAATTAGAGCTTTGCCAGTAAAAAAAATCCAAGTTAAAAAGGGACATAACTCTGTCAAAATTCAAACCAGAGTTATGGGAATTGTGTCTCCTGGTGTAGACTTTGATAGTAAATAACTATTTTGAGTTTCAAGTCAAAAGCTTTAATAGTAACAGAGATATTTGACTTTATCAAAAATTTTAACCAACGGCGACGCCGACGCCGGGGCAAGTACAATAGCTCTACTTTTTCTTCAAAAATTGACCAACTAAAAAAAACAAGAGCTGTCCATAAGACAGCGCCCTCGACTTTTCTCAGTGCTTGACTCTGAATTAGAGCTTTGCCAGTAAAAAAAAATCCAAGTTAAAAAGGGGCATCATTCTGTCAAAATTCAAACAGAGTTATGGGGATTGTTTTTCCTGGTGTAGACTTTGATAGTAAATAACTATTTTAAGTTTCAAGTCAACAGCTTTGATAGTAACAGAGATATTTGACTTTATCAAAAACTTTAACCAACGGCGACGCCGACGCCGGGGCAAGTACAATAGCTCTACTTTTTCTTCGAAAAGTCGAGCTAAAAATGACAGGCATCATTGAAGTATTTATCATATTTATTTCAAGTTTTCATGTAAATCTACCAGCTTGTTACTGAGAAATAGCTGCAGCTGGATTTTTCATTAAATCAAGGGCAATAACTCTAAGGGAAATTGACCATGCAAAAAAAAACTTGACAGGCATCATCGCAGTATGTTGGTGCATGTTTATTTCAAGTTTCATGAAATTCTACCTGCTAGTTACTGAGAAATGGCTGCAGACGGACATTTTTGGGCATTTTTCATTGAATCAAGGGCAATAACTCTAAGAGAAATTGACCAATCCAAAAAAAATCTTGACGGCCATCATCGCAGTATGTTGGTTCATGTTTATTTCAAGTTTCATGAAATTCTACCTGCTAGTTACTGAGAAATGGCTGCGGACGGACGTGACGGACGGACAACGCCATTTCAATACCCCCCTCCCGATTTCATCGGCAGGGGATAACAATGAAGAGTTCAGTCTCTGAGCATAGTTTTGGCTTTATAAATATAATAAATACAGTTTTAAAATAAAGTGAAGTAAACACAAGTGGAAATGTATAATATAAAATAATATATAATTAACGAGGTTTGCATCTTTGAGGTAAAATAGATAATTAGTTTAAGTGATGTTAGTTAATTTAAAACCCTCTTAAAACATAATAATTTTTGAAGAAATTCTGTACTTTTTGCTATGATAATGTAAGATATAGCCTATCTACAGCATGACTGAAAGCTCATTTAAGTTATCTATACACCTAACTGGATTATTTATCATTACTGGTTCAAATACATACATTACAAACTTTTCACCTGATTAAAAATGAGCACATATCTGCAGGTAAATCATGTTTATGTAAAAGCAAAAAAGGAAAATAAATCTAAAATGCAAAGTTCTGCTAACACAATAATTATAATCTGTCAAGCATAAATGAAACACACATCTTCATTTAACAGCACGATCTTGCTGAAAAAACACTTGTTTAAACAAACAAGAGGGCCATGATGGCCCTATATCGCTCTCAGGAGTTTAATTGCTTTCTTGAAAAAAATTCTTTGCTAAAGCTAAACAAATAACCCAATGGGGTGGGGGTCAATCTGACCCCGGAGGTCATGATTTGAACAAATTTTGTAGAAGTCTACTAGGCAATGCTAAATGTCAAATATCTAAGATCTAAGCCTTCTGGTTTATTTTTAGAAAATTTTTGAAGATTTTCCTATGTAAAATCAAGTGACCCCTGGGGTGGGGTCAATTTTAACCCCGGGGTCATGATTTGAACAAATTTTGTAGAGGTCCACTAGGCAATGCTACATATGAAATATCTAAGCTCTAGGCCATCTGGTTTATTTTGAAGATTTTTCTATGTACAATCAAGTAATCCCATGGGGTGGGGTCAATTTGACCCCAGGGGTCATGATTTGAAAATTTTTTGTAGAAGTCTACCAGGCAATGCTACATGTCAAATATCTAAGATCTAGGCCTTCTGGTTTATTTTTAGAAAATTTTTGAAGATTTTCCTATGTAAAATCAAGTGACCCCTGGGGTGGGGTCAATTTTGACCCCGGGGGTCATGATTTGAACAAATTTTGTAGAGGCCCACTAGGCAATGCGACATGTCAAATATCTAAGCTCTAGGCCTTCTGGTTTATTTTTAGAAATTTTTTGAAGATTTTCCTATGTAAAATCAAGTGACCCCTGGGGCGAGGTCAATTTTGACCCCGTGGTCATGATTTGAACAATTTTAGTAGAGGTCCACTAAGCAATGCTACATGTCAAATATCTAAGCTCTAGGGCTTCTTGTTTTTGAGAAGAAGATTTTTTAAGATTTTCCTATGTAAAATCAAGTGACCCCTAGGGCGGGGTCAATTTTGACCCTGGGGGTCATGATTTGAAAAAACTTGGTAGAGGTCCACTAGGCAATGCTTCGCACCAAATATCTAAGCTCTAGGGCTTCTGGTTTTTGAGAAGAAGATTTTTAAAGTTTTTCCTTTTGGTTGCCATGGCAACCAGGATTGTGTATCGAATTCAATTCTTTCAACAATTTTTAAAGAAGACCATCCAAGGAACAACCCTGTGAAGTTTCATCAAAATTGGCCTTTTGGTTTAGGAGGAGATGTTGTTTAAAGGAAAGTGTGGATGGACGGACAGACGCCGGACGGACGCCGGACGGTGAGCGATCACAATACCTCACCCTGAGCACTTTGTGCTCCGGTGGGCTAATAAAAACATATGAAACACCTACTGACCTGAATACATGAAATATCAGGAATACACTGATGGTAAATCTAACAGAAAGTAAATAGTAAAACAAGAGGACCATGATGGTCCTGAATCGCTCACCTATCCCCACATGACCCAGTGTTCAACTGAGTATGACGTCGTTATTTCTATTATTTGACATAGTGACCTAGTTTTTGAGCACAAGTGACCTAGATATCATCAAGATAAAAAATTCTGACCAATTTTCATGAAGATCCATTGAAAAATATGGCCTCTAGAGAGGTTACAAGGTTTTTCTATTATTTGACCTAATGACCTAGTTTTTGGAGGCACGTGACCCACTTTTAAATTTGACCTAGATATCATCAAGCTGAACATTCTCACCAATTTTCATGAAGATCTCGTGAAAAATATGGCCTCTAGAGAGGTCACAAGGTTTTTCTATTTTTTCGACCTACTGACCTAGTTTTTGACCGCACATGACCCAGTTATGAACCTGACCTAGATATCATCAAGCTGAACATTCTCACCAGTTTTCATGAAGATCCATTGAGAAATATGGCCTCTAGAGAGGTCACAAGGTTTTTCTATTTTCAGACCTACTGACCTAGTTTTTGAACCCACGTGACCCAGTTTCGAACCTGACCTAGATATCATCAAGGTGAACATTCTGACCAATATTCATGAAGATCTCATGAAAAATATGGCCTCTAGAGAGGTCACAAGGTTTTTCTATTTTTAGATCTACTGACCTATTTCTTAACCCCATGTGACCCAGTTTCGAACTTGACCTAGATATCATCAAGGTAAACATTCTGCCCAATTGTCCTGAAGATCCATTGAAAAATATGGCCTCTAGAGAGGTCACAAGGTTTTTCTATTTTTAGACCTACTGACCTAGTTTTTGACCGCACATGACCCAGTTTCGAACTTGACCTAGATATCATCAAGCTGAACATTCTGACCAATTTTCATGAAGATCCATTGAGAAATATGGCCTCTAGAGAGGTCACAAGGATTTTCTATTTTTAGACCTACTGACCTAGTTTTTGACCGCACGTGACCCAGTTTTGAACTTGACCTAGATATCATCAAGCTGAACATTCTGACCAATTTTCATGAAGATCCATTGAGAAATATGGCCTCTAGAGAGGTCACAAGGTTTTTCTATTTTTAGACCTAATGACCTAGTTTTTGACGGCACGTGACCCAGTTTCGAAATTGACCTAGATATCATCAAGGTGAACATTCTGACCAATATTCATGAAGATCTCATGAAAAATATGGCCTCTAGAGAGGTCACAAGGTTTTTCTATTTTTAGACCTAGTTTTTGAACCCACGTGACCCAGTTTCGAACTTGACCTAGATATCATCAAGGTGAACATTCTGACCAATTTTCATGAAGATCTTGTGAAATATATGGCCTCTAGAGAGGTCACAAGGTTTTTCTATTTTTAGACCTACTGACCTAGTTTTTGATGGCACATGACCCAGTTTCGAACTTGACCTAGATATCATCAAGGTGAACATTCTGACCAACTTTCATAAAGATCCCATGAAAAATGTGACCTCTAGAGTGGTCACAAGCAAAAGTTTAAGGACGGACGGACGGACGCACGCACGCACGCACGCACGGACGACGGACGCCGCGCGATCACAAAAGCTCACCTTGTCACTTTGTGACAGGTGAGCTAATAAAAACCATATAGGACTATATAAAACTAATTAACCAAAAACAAGAAAAAAGTAATCTTAATTGGTTAAAACAAAGTCACTAATATTAACAAGTAGATCTATATTCAATCATTCTCATCCATCAGAGGTTTGTCAAAATCCCGAGTACTATACTCTCAGAATAAATGAGATTCAATGATGATTCATTATGAGAATTAACTTAAGAGCTACTTAAAAAATAAATTGTGATACACACAGTCAGGATTAATAATCTGTTAAGAAATAAACATCACTACTGTTCACTGAAATATTTCATGTCCTTCAAGCTAATAAATTTCAAAAACTAAAACATGAGATAATATGCAATAACTGAAATTGATACATCTGATAAGAAATTGTCAAGCTGTAATAATCTCATAGTGGACTCACTGTATCAGTAAAAAATATTCTAACATTAAATAATGAGGTATATAATGTTGTTAATACACTGCATTAAGATTCTGATTCAACAAAAACACTAACTCTAAAATGCTTGTCTCTGTTAAAACGCTTATGCTAGAATGACGTCACATTAACATGCCGTGACGTCAGTTTTTGCTGCGACCAAGAAAGAGCGCTACTGTATTTTATCTACTATTTTAGATTAAGGGCATATTAGAATCGAAATAATTTATAGCAAAACCGTGTTTTAACACTATTTATACACACGGGCAGTAATATGTCGTACAAATAATTTCACTCGGGCTGCTTCCTTGTGAAATTATTACGCCCGACATACTTATTTATTTTATTTATTTTGTTTGATTTAACGTCGCACCGACACATCATAGGTCATATGGCGACTTTCCAGCTTTAATGGTGGAGGAAGACCCTCCGTGCATTATTTCATCACGAGCGGGCACCTGGGTAGAACCACCAACCTTCCGTAAGCCAGCTGGATGGCTTCCTCACATGAAGAATTCAACGCCCCGAGTGAGGCTCGAACCCACGTCGGTGAGGGGCAAGTGATCTGAAGACAGCGACCTTAACCACTCGGCCACGGAGGCCCATACGCTCAACGTATAACCGCCCATCGTGCAAAAATAGTGTTAAAACACTCTTTTGTTATAAATTTTTTCTTAAATAATGCCTGGTCAGTTATGTACTCTCTGTATCTGTTTTAACTAACAGTGGTGAACTGTTAAAAATACAAAACTGATAAAAGAAATCATCTAAAACATGCTTAACAATCAGCTGCATTATTTAGGTATTTTAAAAAGTGGAATACCCAAACTTTTCTCACTAAAAATTATAACCACAACAACAATGCATATGAAACAAATTACAAGGTAGCTAACACTTAAAACATCAAAACTTCTGTATTGTGAAAAAACATATCCTTCACATTTCCATGCATGTGAAGATTACCTACAGTTTGTTGATATGAAGCTAAACCCAACACAAAAAATGCATGCGAAGACCAGTAAAAATGCCAACAGATTCAGGTGTATGCTCACTGGCACAAAAGTAAAATACTGAAGGATCCGTCAGCTTGGCACTGTGGCCGGTCTTAACCCAAATAATCACCTGTAACATATGTTGGCTGATGGACATACATACAGACAGAAAGATGGACATAATGATATGATCATGGATGTCTGCTTCACCTAAACACCCTCAAAATATAATATATTTTAAGACACTAGCACAATAACCTTTGGATTCCAAGAAAATAAATGATACAGTGATTAACTATATGTAGCACATCAGTTTACATGCAAATCTTGCAATGTTTTAAAAATATCAAATGGGAAAAAGCCACTTATCAGGCAACCTTTTCAATCTGTTTTTATTACATGAGGTTGTTTAAACCAACGTTATCATATTAGTGAGTAGGTTATAGAAAAAAGATGTTTCCTTTTGTGAAGAAAGCACCAAACTTTGTAACTATTTTGAAATATGCTGAATCCAAAAAACGGAGGAGACACGCAGTTCACTAACCTTAATTAGCTTAAAATGAGGCCCCAAAAAGGGACCTATTTTTTATTTATTTTAAACATATATTTTTGAAAGCAATGTCCAAAAGGTTAAATTATAACCTAAATAAGTAACTGTTATTGACATAATATTTATTTAGTTACATATTATACACATTTAATATATATGACACTGACAAATGCTATAGATGAGGCCCTAAAAGGGGGGAAATTGTTTAAAAATTTCATTTACAGGATGACTTTATTTTTAAGTGTGAATATTATTTTACTCAGGTAAACAAAACTAATTTTAGTATTAAATTATATCAAAATATTATTTAAACATTCTTTACATTTTGAGTTTCATTAAGGGTATTTTATAAAACAAGTTCACATATACGTACATATTGTAATTCATATAATTGATTTTACAGTACTTATACTGTACATGGGGTACCGTCACTTTGATTTCCCTATTAACCATTCAAAAGAGCAGCTAAAGAAGAGGTTATTTTGTGTTTTTCTTTTAATTAATTCAATATCTAATTTAAATTCATGTAAAATGTATTATACAGAACATAACTTATATGTTTTTCAAGACAATTAATGACTTCAAGCTAAAGCATACGATCATCCTAATTCTTTCTTTACAACAAAAGAAAACAGAATATGAACTAAATGTATTGTTGAATTTATAATTGCTAATTTATACTATATTCAATGATACTAATTTATTTGAATTAGATTAAGATTTCAAGTTTTAGAATCAGTCTAAATTCCGCTTTCTTGAAAATAGCACTGGTATTGTATGATAGATTAACCTTTGTACGGTTTGAACCAACGATTTTTCTATTGATCTGACAACACCTTTACCACTAGACGGTCTCTCTCACTGAATCTCTCTACAGAGCTTATAACTATAAACATTTCTAAAGTGCAGTGATTTACTGCCCAAGAATGCAAATAGTTACATATAAAAAATTGTTTAAGATGAAAATATGATACAGAAATAAAGAAAGTCATACCAAATAGAGTTAGATGCAAATTTTTGAAGTTCAAGATTAATCAATTAGTTTATAAACAATGTCTCCTTAAAATATACTGAGCTACAGTTATCTTGCATATTAAGCCTTCTGACAAATAACGAAATAGTGTATTTTCTGTCTTAGGTTCCAAATTGGCCTATATAATGTTATCATGTATCTGATAAAGAAATGATCATTCAGAACATTGTACTTGTGGGTCAAGAGTTGGGTATACTCTGCATCTCGGTATAGCCGATGGAGCTCATTCAGCACGGGTAAACTGGCTATTACAGGCCGTCCTAGTTATAATCATAGCTGATATGTGCTCTTTGTCCAATACAGTGTTGGGAATACCTCTCAGTAGCGCAATTATAAGTCCAAGAATAATTACCTGTTAAGGGTAATGTCCAAAGCGTTTTTTGTGAACTTACAAAAGTTGAAAGAAAAGTAACAATCAAGTTAACCTACACAAACAACTTTTAATTTTAGGCGTAACAAATCTTTCAGTATTTAACTAAAACTGCAATAGATTTGCCAGTATTTCACTCTCTAGCACACATGTCTTCAAAATGTCTAAGTACACAGGATTGGCTTGATACATTTTTATCTGCCTTTGTATGTATTCTTGTAGTTACGTTTATGAGTTTCCTCCAACTTATAGCAGCTAATTATGAAGCGTATCACATAATTAAAGCCAAGCACCAATTCTCTTGACCATTTTCAGTTGACAGGACTAGCAACGTCAATGTATACTATAAATTCCTGTTTACAACCTGCTTGATACAATGTTTTTTGCTACATACATGAACATCTCTCAGGGGGTTGCTTTCAATACATCTAATTGCTTAAGTAAATATATTCTCTGGCTTCATTTTTATATTTCTTTGCATGATAAAACAACTTATCCTTCCAGTTGTCATGTGCGCTTCTTGAATCTTTTAACATGGCATAACCGTAAGTAAAGATACCCTATGCCTTGCAAACGTATTGAGACAGTATCACAACCAGATAATGCATCATAGAGAATGTTAGCTTTAAGCGTACGTTCTTTGATGTGTCTTTTCTTGTTAGATTTTTATCCTTGTTTTTATGCAAAAAAAGACTGCTTACTACGGAATTACTCAGCATGTACCAGAACTGTTTGGAACGGTCAAATGAAGCTACAAGTAACAACTAGCAAACAAACTGTTTTACTATAGAAAATAACAGTGTGTATCAGTGTCGGTTGCTCGTAACTTTATCCCTTTGTGGTTTTGTTTTTATGCATCTGCGGCAAACAAATGGTACCATGTCGCATACCAGTTAGTGCACCACATGTTGTGACTTCAAACTTTTGGAACAATACATGGTCATATTATAAACAAAGGTATCAAGCTGTAAGACAGTAAATGGTGCCAGATAAAATTCTAGTTCCTAAATGAAATAGATAGCATGAAAACATCTAAGCTTCACATTTCTAACATTTATATATGAAGCCATGTTTGGGGAGAGACATTATGGTATGAACATACTAAATAGCTGGCCTTCTTTATTCTAGATAAAATTGACAAATTCAAATGGCTACAGCACAGAGCAGGACCCGTTTTAAATGTATGTAGCTTAGTGTTTTACATTTTCTTAAAGAATATTGCCAGTGCTGAAAAAAAAATATCAAAAGAATTTTGGGGGTCATGTACTTCAGTCAAACAAACCAACTACAATATCAACTAACAAGAGCACCGCCTTGCGGGTGCTGACGCTCATCTGATTTTTTTTGTATAATAGAAATATTGTCCTACCCATGATTTTCTAAGTCTAAAAAGGGGGATCATTCTTGCAAAAAGCAGTATAGAGTTATGTTTCTTGATGTACAGTGTCCACTTATGATTGTGAAAAACTGTTGCAAGTTTTAAAGCAATAGCTTTGATAGTTTATGAGAAAAGTTGCCTTAAACATAATACTCAACCAAGAAAATGATTTTCTAAGTCCAAAAGGGGCAATAATTATTGCAAAAAGCAGGATGGAGTTATGTTGCTTGCTGTACAGGGTCAGCTTATGATGGTGAACAAGTGTTGCAAGTTTCAAAGCAATAGCTTTGATAGTTTAAGAGAAAAAGTTGACCTAAACATAAAACTTAACCAAGAAATCTGATATTTTTTAAGTCCAAAAGGGGCCATAAATCTTGCAAAAAGCAGGATGGAGTTATGTTTCTTGCTGTACAGGGTCAGCTTATGATGGTGAACAAGTGTTGCAAGTTTTAAAGCAATAGCTTTGATAGTTTAGGATAAAAGCTGACCTAAACATAAAACTTAACCAAGAAAACTGATTTTCTAAGTCCAAAAGGGGCAATAATTCTTGCAAAAAGCAAGATGGAGTTATGTTTCTTGATGTACAGGGTCTGCTTATCATGGTGAACAAGTATTCCAAGTTTCAAAGCAATAGCTTTGATAGTTTAGGAGAAAAGTTGACCTAAACATAAAACTTAACCAAGAAATCTGATATTTTCTAAGTACAAAAGGGGCCATAAATCTTGCAAAAAGCAAGATGGAGTTATGTTTCTTGCTATACAGGGTCAGCTTATGATGGTGAACAAGTCTTCCAAGTTTCAAAGCAATAGCTTTGATAGTTTAGGAGAAAAGCTGACCTAAACATAAAACTTAGCCAGGCAACGCCGACGCAGACGCCGACGCCGACAACCGCTCAAGTGATGACAATAACTCATCATTTTTTTTCAAAAAGTCAGATGAGCTAAAAATGATACCCCAAATTGTATGACCTACATTTCCATAATAAATCTGTCATGCTATCATATTATTGCGAAAATACTTCCTCTATGTCAAGGATAGATCTGTTATGCAAGTTTACAAGTGTACAAGTTATATGATTTCAGCAAAAAAAAACTGTAAACAAGAGTGCAAGAATGTCACAATATACGCCCGTCACAGCAAATTTCTTTACTCTAGCACCTGTATTTGCAAATGGAATTTTAATTTTGTGGTTGTTTAGTAATAACTAAGTGTTTTGTTTTTCTAAGTCCACAAAAAAACTCCTTACCAGGTGGAGATACCTTAAAATACACCTAAAATTGGAAAGTAACATCTATGTTGTACCACAGAAAAGTGGTCTTGGTTTTTCCCTACGGTCAATTATAAAAAAGTTACAATATAAGTTATTTATAGTAACAACTAAGGGAAGTTAATCTTAAAAAAAAAAAAAAAAAAAAAAAAAAAAAATTGTAAGTCCTCACAAAAATCTTTACCAGGTAGAGACTGGTCAAAATACACCTCAAAATTGGATGTAGCATGCATGTTGTACTACAGAAAAGTGGTCTCGATTTTTCCCTACGACTAGTAATGAAAAAGTTACAATATAAGCTATTTATAGTAAACAACAAAGGGAAGTAATTCGAAAGAAGGGAACTGCGCATGACACTTCGTCTCATGATGGTGTATAATTGTGTCAAGTTACATCAAAATCCCTCCATGCATGAAGAAGAAATGCTTCGGACAAAGTCATTCTTGTATCTGACCTTTGGCCTCTAAGTGTGACCTTGACCTTAGACCTAGGGACCTGGTTCTTGCGCATGACACTACGTCTCGTGGTGGTGAACATTTGTGCCAAGTTATATCAAAATCCCTCTATGCATGAGAAGAAATGCTCCGGACAAGGTTTTCATTCTTGTATCCTTTGACCTCTAAGTGTGACCTTGACCTTAGACCTAGAGACCTGGTTCTTGCGCATGACACTCCGCCTCATGGTGGTGAACATTTGTGCCAAGTTATATCAAAATCCCTCTATGCATGAAGAAGAAATGCTCCGGACAAAGTTTTCATTCTTGTATCCTTTGACCTCTAAGTGTGACCTTGACCTTAGACCTAGGGACCTGGTTCTTGCGCATGACACTCCTTCTCATGATGATGAACAATTGTGCCAACTTTCATCAAAATCCCTCTATGCATGAAGAAGATATGGTCCGGACAAAGTCATTCTTGAATTTGACCTTTGACCTCTAAGTGTGACCTTGACCTTAGAACTAGGGACCTGGTTGTTGCGCATGACACTCCGTCTCATGATGGTGAACAACTGTGCCAAGTTTCATCAAAATCCCTTCATGCATGTAGAAGATATGCTCCGGACAAGGTCTGTTGACGCCACCCGCCCGCCCGCCAACCCACCCGCCCGCCCGCCCGCCCGCCAGGGACGTTCCCATAATACGTCCCGTTTTTCAAACGGGCGTATAAAAAGGAAGGAAAAAAGCTCTACAGAGCAAAGAAGGAGGACTCTTTGAATGTGCCATTTTGCAACTACCATGATTTTTTTCCGCGCCAGTTTTCTATTTAGTGTCTGTATACCTTAATTATGACCCTTGCATTGCTTAATAATGTTGAATCTGAATTGACTAGTAAAGACACTTGACTTGTTATGTCATAATTATACTGTTATGTAAAATACAAAAATGATCCATTGAAGGGCCTCTCTTTTTTATATAAATCTTTTGCCCTAATAAATACAGATATGTAGGTGGACCTGAACATGTAAATATTTTTTACTTTTTGATATTTTATACAGAATATCCATGAATTCTGTTTCTTTACTTAAGTTTAGCTCAGTAATATGATATTTTAACGATTGAAATAAATTAATTTGCCCTTAAAATGTGATTTTTAACAATTTCCCTTTAAAGGACCTCATATTATTTTCCTGAGTTATGTATACTGAATGTGAATAAAATGTAATTGAATAAAATTTGTGTCTAGGGTTATAATTGGTTAAGGTATAAATTATCATTTTTGAAATTGTTATACCGGTAGATATATTTAATTGATATAAATAAAAGGTAGTTTCCCTTTGAGGCCTCATGATTTGGTCTATTCAAGCCAACAGATCGTATATGTAGTCCATCTCTGATCCAGTATACTTTATAATATTAAAATATAAACTTTCATGCTTTCTTCATAAGAAACATCTTTTCACACGCAGTTTTGACATTAAACATACAGTAAAATCTGATTACCTCCCTTTTTAGTATGTATCTTGAGAAATAAGAGTATTTTGTAGTAAACTTTGTATATTTGTTAATACCAAACAGTTGTTTGTCTATGCTAGTAATATGTCATTCATGTTTAGATCATATGAAACATTACTTTATAGATAAATTTCAATTGAAAGGAACAAATATTTTTTTCAAGACATTTTTACCTCCCCTTTTTAAATTGATTTAAAAGGAGGTTCCAGGGCAGATATAGCGTGTCTCCTCCTCTTGTAGGATTTGGGATAACTTAAAGTAATTTCATGCCAAATTTGGTGCTTTCTTCACAAAGGGGAACATCTTTGCCATTTTTTGTTCCTTATTTTACTCGCTATATGTTCTAAGCACAAATTAAAGCTCAAATTCTGAAGTCTGCTTTACTGCTTATATGCTCTAGAATTCTTGCTCATGATGCCAACAGCATAAAACCAAATTGTTCCCTCTTTACTGTTGAATACAACATCAGAAGCATATACTGTTAATGCAATATTTATGTGCCACGACTAACTGTCAAAATGAAACATCCATCTAGCATAATGTTACAGGAAAAAACTGTTTTTGGTGTCAAGTATATTTCTCCAGCTAGTATCCTGGACCCCAGGTATAATGTGTATATTTTGCTTTGATTGCTTGATGAAGTTCATCACTATGCTCTGCATCTCTTGTTTCACAGACAACTTTTACCTGAAAGAAAATTTAACAAAACTATTACACAATTTAACAATTTACAACAAAAAAGTAATGCTGACATAGCTTATCAGGACATCAATGTATCAATGATATAGTCAGGTTAATGATATATCCATAGACTTAATACACGACAAGAATGCAATAAGAAAAGAAAATTGAGAGGAAAGTAGCAAAGATTACTGTAAAATAATGCAAGACATTTCCATAATGTTCAAAAGAAGTAAATACAACTAAAATATGTGACTTTTATGTATACTTTTCTTGATATATGTTGTTGAAATCTTTGTATAATTCCGAGGTAAAAACCTAAACAGGTTTCCCTATCTTGAAATTTGACTAATTAATATTTTTCTTCCTGCCAAAACTTTTCCATGAGAATAAGTTGATACCTTAAAGTATAGCTTATACTTGCAAGCTGATTGTGAATTTTCAATGACAGCCTTGCAAAAAAGCTGTTTAAAGGGAGGCAAGTCCAAATTGAATTTTAATACATTCTTGCAGTTGTATTCTGCCAAGATGTCTCAGTGTGCAAAAATTAACCTTTAGCCTGCTGGCGGCAAGTGATTCTGCCTTTGCGATCAGTGCAGACCAAGATCAGCCTGCACATCCATGCAGACTGATCATAATCTGCACTCTTCACTATTCAGTTAATAAATTTTCAGTGACCACCCCTTTGAATAATAAGTGGTACTGCCAAAACCAGCCCATGTAAGAAATTTAGCAGGGTAAAGGTTAAATTATATATCTTATGTACAGTATTTGTATTATTTTTCAGATCTTTGCCTGCATGATGAAGCTTCTTTTAAGGTAGTTCTGCATGTTCAGATCTAAAAGACTAAATGTTTTCCACAATGAAGACCTGGATTAAACCCAGACTTTTTAAAACTTCGAAGTAAACTTGGTAAAAAAAAAAAAAAGGTTGGATTGTGCGCTTGACTTTTCTCCTAGACTGATAGGAAAAACTTGGACATTGTACAAGTTTTCATAGTGGGAGCCTACAGGAAAATCACAATTTCAATGACAATTTTGCAAATGATTTTTTTTGAAAATGTAGATTTTAACGACACTTATAAATGGTGTCATCAAACATGCAGAACTACCTGAAAGTCACAGAAGTCAATATAACTGTATGTGACTATATATTTGTTAACTAGTTAGTTTACATATTTTACCTGAACAGAAAATATGTCACTCTTTATCCATGCTCTTTCATGAAAAATATCTTTGATACTGAAAAAAAGCGTAACATTTCATAAGAATCAACCATTTTCTAATATCTAATATTTTTATTTGCATCAGTTTCTATGAAAAATATTTTGGTACAGAAAATGAACAAATTATGTTGTTAAAAGTACATCAGTTTTGTATTAAAATTAACACATGCTCTCAGAATCTTTATATTTATATTTTCTTTATTTTATATTAAATTTAACAAATATAAAAGCTGCTTGTAACAAACATATTGTCCTAAAATATGAAGTATGAAGCTTCCTGTGATCTTTGTCTCAATAACCCTAAATTTAATAATGACTGACTGTTCAATGTCAAACCATCTCCAGTAACTAACAGTAGTTTGTTTTCCGTCTCCTAGTCATTGACCTAGATATTTGGCCTACAGGCCCTAAAACAGCAATTCCTACTGAACGCTGTTAATCATCATATAAAGTCTGACAGTCAGAGAGATGAATGATAGATACAAAGTTTGACTGCCATGAGCAGAAATTTGAAGTTTGACAACAAGTTTGACAACAATAGACCCAGATACGAAGTTTGACTGCCATGAGCAGAAATATGAAGTTTGACAACAACAGACCCAGATACGAAGTTTGACTGCCATGAGCAGAAATATGAAGTTTGACAACAATAGACCCAGATACGAAGTTTGACTGCCATGAGCAGAAATATGAAGTTTGACAACAATAGACCCAGATACGAAGTTTGACTGCCATTTGCAGAAATATGAAGTTTGACAATAATAGACCCAGATATAGTTTGACATGAAATTTGACACCCTTAGACAAAAATATGAAGTCTTACAGTCACACACAGGTATGTAGTTTGAAAGTCTTTGGCAAGGATATGAAGTCTGACAGCCAAAGGCACAGATATGAAGTCTGACGGTCACAGGCACAGATATGAAGTCTGACAGCCATTGGAAAAAATATGAAGTTT
Source organism: Mercenaria mercenaria (assembly GCF_021730395.1). Lineage (NCBI taxonomy): Eukaryota > Metazoa > Mollusca > Bivalvia > Venerida > Veneridae > Mercenaria > Mercenaria mercenaria. The sequence continues at coordinate 36,651,730 of NC_069363.1, read as the reverse complement.
GACAGCCACTGGCACAGATATAAAGTTTGACAGCCATGGGCACAGAAAAACATGTATAAATGTATTAAAAATTATAACATATATAATATAAATAGATACCTGACCCCAAGTCCAGCCATGAGTTTTGTAAGGTCAGCAATACCTCCAGGTCTGTCACTAACAGTTACAACAAACCTAACCAGTCTACCATCTACAGCTAAACCTCTCTCTATCACACGCCCCAGAGCTGTGGTATCTATGTTACCTCCACATGCTGCTATCACAACCCTGTCATAACAATTATCTCATTATTAGTCTGAACACAGGGTTGTCAATAACTTTTTGTTGAACAGGCTGAAATAGAAAAGTAGGCAGCCAGCTAGGGGGTTCGGTGGCATCCCCCCCCCCACCCCCCCGGGAAAATTTTGAAATTCAGCGCTTCATTTCCAATGCATTTTTAAATACAATATACCCTTATTTTCACATTTTTATGAGCTCACCTGGTAAATTTGGAGATAATAATAAAAATGAGTGTACATGTTCATGAATGCATTTTTCAAGTCCTGAAATGCGAATATCTAACTTGTCACCACACTTCAACTCTTTATTGTACTTCTTTGCAAAATCATTATTGCACTACTGTATATCTAAATTAAAAACTCTACTGAGAATTAAACCTGTACTCATATTTCTTTTGTGGGGAACAAGATTCCCCAGATTTTTAGAATTTGGCATGACAAAAAATGTCACTGTTAGAACCATCAAAACAAAATGTAGAGAGTTAGAAATAATACAAGTTTAGGCATAGAAAATTAACTGTTTGATTCTCATCCCCGCCTATCCGTATCCAAAACCCCTAGCCTCGATTTTTTATTGATCAAAATCCAGATATCCAAAATTGAATGTCCGGATACTGTTACACTTTCGTAGACATTGACCAAATCTCCAGTTTAAAGGATACGTTTGACTAATTATGATGGTGCAAAGACCGTTCAACAGCATTTGACATTATCTGATATAAAAATGTATCAAAAAACGGCCGGCTGATACCGTGACAACTACTGAACTTACGATTTCAAAAACTTAAAGAAAATGGTAAAAGCCAATATATTTTCTGATCTAAATTTGATTGTGACTAATATTTTTTATAGAAATTAAATATCTGTCTCAGCTGTCACACATTATAATCAACATCTGGCTTTGTTATATAATGCAATAAACAGCACTCGACAGGGGTAAATAGGTGTGAAAATATCCGAAAATTGTTGTTTACAGATTAGTTATAAGCGATGTTGGATTATTAAATATGAAGGAGCTTGTGGGTAATTTCTTTGTTTTGTTTTTTGTTGCCTTTTCTTTTAAATCGGGACCGTCACTCATGATTTCAAAATTCTTGGAAAATATCGCGGATGTCCCATCACTCTTTCTTCCGAAGTTTTTGCTACAAAATATAACTTTGACACTACGATAACTGATGAATAAATATTCATGTAGATCTCTAATATTAATTCAGTCCGTGAAACATGATTTTCATCTCTTTCACGTTTGCTTGGTTTTCGTCAGTCATGACGTACGTATATCATCATTTGTAAAGGCAGAGCTTAAATAGTTTTGCCGATAAAATACGTCACGCGTTCTACATCCAAAGCTGTCACTGGTTTATCGCGTGTTTTAACTCAGTTAAAGATCGACAGGCACGTGGCAGTGTATGAAATACACTATGACATGTCGCTCGGCAATTAAGATTGAACATCGCCCGTGATGACACGCTGTGTATTATGAACGTAAACGGCCGCGGGTAATATCGATTTTTAGACTGGATGGAGAGTTCTCTATACAAATAATATTTTCGTGACATTATCGTGAAAAAAAACTTTAAATATACTATGGTCGGCGGGTTAAGGTTTTTAGGCCCAATTTTTCTTTCTTTTTTCTTTTTGCTAATTTGAACCGGCCCAAATGCCATTTGAACCGTCCATTTCGGCCGGCGGTCGGTTCTTATTGACAACCCTGTGAACATATTATTTTACATTAAATGCACAGAACACATTTACAACTTTACTATCCCTGATGATTATGCTTGCTGAATTTCAAACCAGAGCTCTCATACTTTATAACAAGAGCTGTACGTAACACAGCCATTGCTCAACTATTTGAATTGTAGTCCCAGAAACAGGAATATTACCATAAATGTTTAAATATCTATAGAGTTTCAATCCAGTATCTTGCATGCAAAACTTTAACCAGGATTTTTAAGTCCAAAAGGGAGCATAATTTGGCCAAAATGCATGTCAGAGCTATGGGACTTGACCCAGTGAGGTTGGTAATTGAGCTAGAAAAAGTAAGTTTCAAAACTATATGCCTTTAAATGATAGCTATATGTACTTGCATGCAAAACTTAAACCAAGGCGTGACACCGATGCCAATGCCAGGGTGAGTAGAAAAGCTTGGACTATTCTTTGAACAGTTGAGCCAAGGTGTTCACATGGTAAGTCCTCTCTCATATAAATACGTGCTTAGTTGCAAAAAGTTAAAGACAATGTCAGTCGAGTGGACACTGCCAATTTCTGCACAAATAATCACACTTTACTTGTTTGCTTATCCTAAAATTAGAAATTGATATACCGCTGAGTTTGAAACAAGCTTGACATTTTGTTATACCAATAAAAATATTGTCCTCAAGGCAATATTCACAATGGGCCTCTATGTAACAAGAGCACCGCCTTGCGGGTGCTGACGCTCATCTGATTTTTTTTGTATAATAGAAATATTGTCCTACCCATGATTTTCTAAGTCTAAAAAGGGCCATCACTCTTGCAAAAAGCAGGATAGAGTTATGTTTCTTGATGTACAGTGTCCACTTATGATGGTGAAAAACTGTTGCAAGTTTTTAAGTAATAGCTTTGATAGTTTATGAGAAAACTTGACTTAAACATAATATTCAACCAAGAAAATGATTTTTCTAAGTCCAAAAGGGGCAATAATTATTGCAAAAAGCAGGATGGAGTTATGTTGCTTGCTGTACAGGGTCAGCTTATGATGGTAAACAAGAGCTGCAAGTTTTAAAGCAATAGCTTTGATAGTTTAAGAGAAAAAGTTGACCTAAACATAAAACTTAACCAAGAAATCAGATATTTTCTAAGTCCAAAAGGGGCCATAAATCTTGAAAAAAGCAGGATGGAGTTATGTTTCTTGCTGTACAGGGTCAGCTTATGATGGTGAACAAGTGTTGCAAGTTTTAAAGCAATAGCTTTGATAGTTTAGGATAAAAGCTGACCTAAACATAAAACTTAACCGAGAAAACTGATTTTCTAAGTCCAAAAGGGGCAATAATTCTTTCAAAAAGCAAGATGGAGTTATGTTTCTTGATGTACAGGGTCAACTTATGATGGTGAACAAGTATTCCAAGTTTCAAAGCAATAGCTTTGATAGTTTAGGAGAAAAGTTGACCTAAACATAAAACTTAACCAAGAAATCTGATATTTTCTAAGTACAAAAGGGGCCATAAATCTTGCAAAAAGCAAGATGGAGTTATGTTTCTTGCTATACAGGGTCAGCTTATGATGGTGAACAAGTATTCCAAGTTTCAAAGCAATAGCTTTGATAGTTTAGGAGAAAAGCTGACCTAAACATAAAACTTAACCAGGCAACGCCGACGCAGACGCCGACGCCGACAACCGCTCAAGTGATGACAATAACTCATCATTTTTTTTCAAAAAATCAGATGAGCTAAAAATCAAACATTTAATGACCTTTTCACATATAGAAAAACTCCACATTGCAGATTTAAATGAAATATTAGATTTACCTACTTTCAATCATATGGCCAAATACAAAGTATAGGTCTGTGTACTATATTTTTTTTATTTTGGCAAATACCAATTGGAGTCCTTACACTGCTGCTTAATTCATGCTATTACTTCTATTTTTTTTACATCAAAACCTATCTATTGTCAAAATGACACAGCCATTACACTTATTGTAAAAATGAATTTCGAATAACTATAGCCCTGACTATTTAACACTTACTACGAAGGATATTTATAACAGATTCCCTTCCACATTTTTCTAGCGATATAACGGTTACCAGGCTTTACATAGGTTTTCTTGATTAATGATAAAACATGTTATACTGTCACTTCCGGCTACCTAAAATTTCAGAACTGACAAGATAAATATTCATATATCATTACATTCAATAGTCCATGTAAAAACTGAAAATAAGTTTTCACCAATCAAATCAAAATTAAAGCAACTCACTTTTTTCCCTGCAGTTCTGGCACAAGTCCCTCAACAACAGCAGCCAAACCAGTAGCACCAGCACCCTCTACAACAGCTTTCTCTAACTCCAACAGTCGCAATATTGACAAGGCTATATTTTCTTCTCTGCAAGTTGAAATAATTAAACCAAATATTCTAGTATAATTGGATTATTATAACTGTAGCTTGACCTGCAATGTTGCATTTGGTTCGAGTGGATTTTACAACGTCCAGATCAAATGAGGTACTTGCATCAAGCCTGATCAAGGCGGGCAAAATCCAAGAGACGAATGCATTACTGCAGATCAAGTTACTGTTTTCTTGCATAGCGGACTGGCATTTTCGATGATTTTACCCATGCCAGCAAAGCCCATCTGGCACCCCTCATGCCAGGTGACTCTCATGCTGTTAATGACAACTAGCGATTCATGTATCGATTATATATTATGTAAACTATGAAAAAATCAGGTACCTTGATAGTTTCTCTTCGTTCCTTATAGTATCTTTCTCGATTTAAAATACCTTACTTTATGGTAAGAACCTACCTTTAGGCTACAGACGATAAAACTAAAGTGGGACGTTGTTACTGTGCGTCACTAAAATGTTTACTGCTTACGGACCTTAATTTCCCAATGCTTTGTGTACATACTCTACCATAAAAAAAAAGAGTGCTACAAAAAAGTATTTCTATTTGGTTTAATTATTCTATTATTTGTAAAATACAGTATGTAGGAGAAATAATCTGTCATAATAAAAAGCTTAAGATATATATAAGATATGCAAGAAAAAATATCAGACATGTGTTTACAAATCGGATAGAAATATCCATCCCTCAACCACCTGCGCATGGGCAGCATGCCTCATTACCGCCCAATGAGCAGATGCCCTCGGGACGGATATTTCTATCCAAATTAATGGTTTCCCCCTAATAAATACTTACTCTACCCATTTTCAAAAAAAAAAATTAGGTTAATTTATACCAGCACTACTGCTGATTGCGAAATTTATTCATTAAAAGGTAGATTTATGGTCTATATTTTTGACGGTCTTATGCCCACTTTAGCAAAATATACAGTAATTTAACTCTTCCACATGGTCGATTTGCTACATCATGGTCTCTGACATTAAATCATTTCCTGTTCACCTTATCCAAAGGAGTTTGAGGCAAAATTTGCCCACTGCTCATCTACTTGGTTTCCTGAAAGTCATTGACTCTACAAAAGCTTTCTACTCATGCCTGAAAAGGCACTCAGAAGACATACTTAATCTTGCATTAAATGCTATAATATTGCCATTTGACATGCTGCAGGGGTGTAAAATTCCACTCGCCCGCTCGTATTGGCGAGTTAAAGTCTGAGTAGGACGAGTGGACCTCGCTGTATACTCGACCGATCAAGCGAGTGGTTTTTTTACGTCCTTACTTTACCAGAATTAAGAAATTACAACTCCAAAAGGTCAACAAACTTTGCGATGGTTCAGTCGCTACCTGGATTGACTGGAATTTACCCGCGAATCATAAAGATATCAAAACGTCATGCCGGTAATTTTCCATTCCACAAACACGTGCGACCTATCGTATTAAATATCTAATTTACATCGTCACGTACACAAATCAAAGCGCTCAAAGCGCTGATGGTGGCTGCTAATCAATGTTTAAAATATTACAAAGAAAGCGACAACTGAGGAACTGTTAATATAAACCATAAGAACTTTTTTTTTGCATTTTTTTAATATTCGGCTTTGGTTTCAAAATTAATCCTTTTTCACTGCCAGTCATTGTTTACATACACACTGATTCAGTCTTTAACGAATAGTTTTGATCCTTTTTGATTATTTGTGACGAAAACTACAACATAAATTGCATCGAAGATGTTTTACTATGAATAAATAATATAAGCTTTTTCTCCAAATCATTCAGCTTTTAAGATTTCTTTTTAAAGCTTTTGGGCAGTGTCTGTCATGAATTATTATACACACTGATTTAGTTCGTATTAGATAGCTGTGGTTTTCATGAGACTTTTGTGAAAGAAAACAACACAAACATGCACCACAAATGCACCTCAGAATGTCAGTTCTGCAGCCAGTGTATTTTAGAGGTGCATTAATTATCACTCCATCTGTTATACTCAAAAGTTCGCTAGACATATCAGCAGGCTTCGCAAAAATGCTGGACATTAAGTCAGACAAACTTACAACTTTAGTCAGACCGAGAAAAAAGTCGAAAATATGTAACTGGCGGAACGAAACCGTTTTAATTTTTATACATATATTTGTATCCAGATATATTGAGACGCACCATGAGAAAACCAGCGTAGTGCGTTTGCGACCAGCATGGATCCAGACCAGCCTGTGCATCCGCGCAGTCTGGTCAGAATCCATGCTATTAGCTTTCGAAGCCTATTGCAACTAGAGAAACCGTTAGCAAACAGCAAGGTTCCTGACCAGAGTGATGTGCGGATCCGCAGTTTGATCTGGGTCCATGCTGGTCACAAATGCACTATGTTGTTTTTCTCATGGTGGGACTCGTATGAATTTAGCTGAAGTGAGCAGAATCTGTCTTGAAACAATTCAATCTTTAAGTTGGTCAAATCTGTTATCCGACGACTTGCTACAGTCTGACAGATTGCCATTTCAACAAGAGCTGTCCGTAAGACAGCCAAGCTCGACTATTCGAAATATTGTCCCAGAAGCAGGAAAATATTACCCAAAAAGGTTAAATATCAAAAGAGTTTTAAGTTCAAAAGGGGGCATAATTTGACCAAAATGCATATCAGTTATGGGACTTGCTGCTATCAACTAGTTTTATAACCCGAAGGCACATGTGAAGTTTCAGTTCAATATCTGCATTAGTTTTGGAGATAGAAACTCGCATGTAAAACTTAACCAGTATTTTCAAAGTCCAAAAGGGGGCATAATTTGCCCAAAATACATGCCAGAGTTATGGGACTTGACCCAGTGAGGTTGGTAATTGATCTAGAAAAAGAAAAAATAAGTTTCAAATCTATATGCCTTTTAGTAATTGCTGTATGTACTTGCACGCAAAACTTTAACCAGAATTTTCTAAGTCCAAAAAGGGGAATAATTTGCTCAAAATACATGTAAGAGTTATGGAACTTGATCCAGTGAGGTTAGTAATTGATCTAGAAAAAGAAAAAATAAGTTTCAAATCTATATGCCTTTTAGTAATAGCTGTATGTACTTGCACGCAAAACTTTAACCAGAATTTGCTAAGTCCAAAAGGGGGCATAATCTGGCCAAAATGAACGTCAGAGTTATGGGACTTGCTGTTATCAACTAGTTTTATAACCCCGAAGACACATGTGAAGTTTCAAATCAATATCTGCATTAGTTTTGGAGATAGTAACTTGCATGTAAAACTTTAACCAAAATTTTCTAAGTCTAAAAGGGGGCATAATTTACTCAAAATACATGTCAGAGTTATGGGACTTGACCCAGTGAGGTTGGTAATTGATCTAGAAAAAGAAAAAATAAGTTTCAAATCTATATGCCTTTTAGGAATAGCTGTATGTACTTTCACGCAAAACTTTAACTAGAATTTTCTAAGTCCAAAAGGGGGCATAATTTGGCCAAAATGAAGGTCAGAGTTATGGGACTTGCTGCTATCAACTAGTTTTATAACCCCGAAGACACATGTGAAGTTTCAAATCAATATCTGCATTAGTTTTGGAGATAGTAACTTGCATGTAAAACTTTAACCAAAATTTTCTAAGTCCAAAAGGGGGCATAATTTGCTCAAAATACATGTCAGAGTTATGGGACTTGACCCAGAGAGGTTGGTAATTGACCTAGAAAAAGAAAAAATAAGTTTCAAAGCTATATGCCTATAATTGATGGCTGTATGTACTTGCATGCAAAAACTTAACCAAGGTGTGACGCCGACGCCGACGCCAGGGTGAGTAGAATAGCTAGACTATTCTTCGAATAGTCGAGCTAAAAAGGCGAGTATTAGTATCATCGCTGCGCCCACTTTCATGGGCTTACAAGTTGATGGAATCGTGATACAGTAGCACCACTTAGTCAAATCGAGCTTGCAACACTTCTCAGCTTGGGCGACCTGTGGGTTTCCACGTTGATAATTCATGTTTTGTCAGACGAAATTATACCGAATACATGTGTATCTATGCATACATATAGTATCTTATATTGTACATTTGCTGAAGGAAGAGTATCAGTGAGGGAATATTATTTAGAAAACATACATGTCTTTGATTCTCACGGCAGGTCAAATTGCAAACAATATCGAATGAATTTTAACTGAATGTTCTTTAATTTTTGCTCACTCTAGTATTGCTAAGCATGTTTTAGTATATTTTGTTCTTGATATAACGATGAACTGTACATGTTCAAGTTATATCAATAAAGTATTGTCCTGTTCATAAATCATCTCACTAAATTTGCGCTAGTGCCTGAGGAAATCCATATCACTGCTGATTATCGATTTTCTATAAATAGCTTAATTAACATGTGGTCATATTTTTGCGTGCTTAAAACGAAAACGAGACAATGCAGTCGAAAATTCAGTAACATTCTTAGATCACTAGGGTTGCACTGATATAATTATCTTACAATTTGATAGCTATAACGATTATTTAAGTTTGTTCTGACATATTTGAAAAGTGTTACAACTTGCTGGAAAAGCTATCAGAGGTACAAACTGGTACTGTCAATGGACCGGAAATGTTTGGAAACGTTTCAATTGAAATTCCGTTTCTATTTTTAGCCGCTAGCAGAAGTCATTGTTCTTTATCAAATAAAGCCTTAAATTTCGGGAGTTATACATTTGACACTGCGGTTAGGAAGCATTTTTGAATTGTCAGTCTGGATTCCCAGGCTAGGTTTCTATATATATAAGCTACCTTTTCTACGTTATAAGCTACGTGACCTCTGGGGCAGTACTATGCAATAGCTAATCAATATCATCGCTCCAGTTCACGTGACACGAGGTCATCGTTTATTCACGTGACCATAAATTTGCATATTTGTATTCATACACGTGGTTGTTTTAATTAAAACTTTGACTTCAGTTTGTATTGATTTTAGTCGCCGAATTTTACATTAAAAATGGTATTAAGGCATATATTGTAGCTTTGCATATTCTGCACGTTGTGTAGATAATTGTTTACCTGGAAAGCTTGAAACTATTTTTGGTTGTGTTGTTAGGATGGTCTTAAGAACTGACAAGATTTCTCAAACGGAGTATTCTTTTTGACACTGGTGGCAGCAGTCACCAAAAACGTGCGTAGTGCATTCATTATTTAACATTTTCGCTTCAAGTTTTCAACACCTCTTGAGAAATAATACTATTTGAATTCTATAATGATTTTAATAAGCTATTGACAGAAATGTAGGCAAAATTCTATAAAAACGGTCGAATTTTCATATAAACATTTGTAAAAATTCAAACAGCCCGATCTTAGTTACTTATTTTTTTCTAAAAGTAAATAAATGATGAATACTTTGGGCATAAATTTATTAAGACTTTTGACCAGAAAGAACAAAAAAACAGAATAAAAAAATCTTAAATAATGAAAAAGCGGCAGCAATTACAATACATGGAGTAAAACGATTTTTGGCAAACAGATTTCTGTTAGTGTGGCAGAATAGGTTACCTGACCTCGTGAACGTAAATAGAAATGCGATTTTAAAATAAAGCAATGTGATGTCATTGCGGTTTTTAATAAGTTCTAAATGAATCTGTGTACATGTATTTTTTTGACCAACAATTTAAAAAAAATTGTTGTCAAACAATAATGTAAATTCCTCGAGGGCAAATAGGTCACAAAGGTAGGATATCCACTATAGTAACTATCGTTTGAGACATTTACCTTTTATACGGGATATAGCACATTCGCTTTTGATAACAAATTAAAGAAGAAATATTTTAATGATTTCTATTTCTCAGCAATTTTAAGAACCGATGCGGTACGATCAGACAGTGATGTGTCACATGGCGCGAAAACATGACGTAATGCCATGACAATCTCGAGCAAAAATACCGCTTTCATCTCCACTTCAGATGTCAAGATACTGACTCTTTGAGGGGTGTAAATTGATCATGAAAACAAGGTCAATTACTTAGTTTATCAACTGAATAATTACCGATAATCTTTAACGTTTTTTTTCCCTCCCTTTCAACACGGGTGGATGGACGATGATTATTGTGTCCAAATTTTTTAGACACTTTCAAAATAAATATTTTTCGGGAAATAAGACTATTGTACATAATACTCCTTTCATAAAAGTGACAGTATTAAAAGTGTCAATTATTAGGGCGAGTGGCTGTTCACTAAGGGCGAGTAAATATTACTGGCTACTAGTCCTGCAGGGCGAGTGGTGTGAAAATTTTTTTCACACCCCTGATGCTGTGTTAATCTGAAAGAGAACCAATGAAAATTTAATATAAAATGTTTAGTACTTACTGAACAATCAGCATCTTATCTATCAAACCTTTGGCAGTTGCAAATGCATTTACACCTACAGTTGGTACAGCAAGACCTGAAAATATACAAGGTTATTTGCTTCGAAATAGAAACTGCAGCCATCCACATCATGTGACATGTAACAAACTTCAACAGAGTAATTTTTCTGGAGTTGATTATTTCCAAGATAAACTTGCTGAGCCAAACAATTGCTCCACTCCAACAAAATGTTGGTAACCCTTAAATCTTCCTTGACCCGACTGCACTTTCAATTTTATTATGGCATATCACATATTTCTTTGTTTTTCATGTTGATTTGCAAGCTGTTATACATAGCCATATATGAATTTTGACTGATAAGCCTCACTTTTCATGATACATATAATAATTTTAACAGCCAATGTTTCTAAGGGTCACCTCAGTGCTATTTAAGTGTATTTACACTGAACGTGTGAAAACACAAACAGTATAATATACAACAGATTGTTGGTCTCCCATGGGAGACCAACAATCTGTTGTCTTAACTGGTCAAATAGTCCAAGCACTTGAAGCGGTCAAACAGTATAAATTGGAAAGTGTTAATTTACAGGGTTGCCACTTAGTTGAGAAAATGAAATTCCCTGACTTTTCCCTGACTAAACCCTACTTTTCACTGACCAATACCACTCTTCCACCATATTTTTTCTGCCTCCTCCTCCCCTACAGCCATCCAATCCACCCTTTTAAGGGTTGCAAAGCCTTTCATTCTTCAAAATTTCAAAGGTAACATAAAAATGAAATTGATTCAAACACATTTACATTATGTTTATACACAATTACACCAAAATGTGTTTGGAAATAGTTATAAATACTGCTTGAAGACTGCCATAGTCACTGAACATTTTGAACATTGACCCAGAATTTCATTTTTCTCTGACATTCCTAAAATTTAATTTTTCACTGACCATTATCAAAATTTCCCTGACAATTCACTGACCTTGAAAAAAAATCATTTTTCCCTGACTTTTCAAGGTAAGTGGCAACCCTTGTTAAAACAGTACATCTCAAATGGGTCAACTTTTATTTTGCTTTGTTTGTTCTAAAAATTGCTTCCAAATGAAATATGTATTGATTCAATTTCCCATACTGTGAAAACCTACAGTTCAGATAATTAGGATTTTATGACATTTTGCAAGTTCCTAAATTTTCAGCTTTTTTCACATGGTTTTTAACCACGATATACATATTTTTATAAATAGTCAAGTTTACTGAAGTACATCATAAAGCCAGATTTGATAAGCTAAGTTTACTGGACAGTCATACTAAGCGAACTCCATAAAATCTTGAACTTAAGATTCATATTTATAGATCCCAGACGATGTTAAGTAAATATTAGTAACCAGCAAAACTATATCGAAAAATAAAATGACCAAACTATTATCTTGTGCACTGTCCATTACTACTGACCTTTTATATCAATTTTTATATAACCAAATAGAATACATAATATCTAGCACATTCTCAACTCCTGATCTTATCATCATTTTTCTACCTATTCCAACACACTGAAATACTTTGAAAATGCACACATTTTTGAGGCTCAGGCACATATAAATAAATTGTCCGATTACAAAGTAATTTTAAATGTGACCCTGAACTTTAAGGTAGAGTTCTGAATTTAGTGACGTATCGTCTTGTTATGGTGGTCATTTGTGCAAAGTTATTCTAAAATTTCAACATAACAAAAACAGACAGATGCACAAATGCACACTCATGGACTGGGGCAAGACTATGTGCACCAAAATCTTAATTAAACTTATAAACCGGAAACCACCTTGACCTTGACCCCATGGCATTGAAATGACAGTTTTTATTACAAAAAAGGTAGGCCTAGAACAGGATTTAAACCATGACCCATCTGTTCAACATTACAAAATGTACAACAGACCAATGTTCTACTGACCACTCTACAGACATGGAGTTTTCCAAGTATGCAGATTAATTAAGTTATGCTAACCTCAAACTCTAGACCCTATCCTCCCCATGTACAATCTCAATCTTGGTTTTTCTATAGGCTGCCTATAGGCCAAGTTCAATTTCAGAACATCAATGAACACTGAAGTTACTGAGTGATCCTAATGACCTCACATGCAATCCAAACTCCATCTTAATACAAGCTACCAATATTCCAAGTTTCACTGCAATTTCTCACTTCTTACGGAAACCAAAAGTTGCCTGCAGGCCTGCCCAACGACATTGCCAATGTAATAACCAGTTTTTTGAAAAACTTGGTAAATAATCTTGTACACATGAAAAATTAAACATGTAACAGTTTATTTACATAACTGGGCAAATAAGTCATCCCTATATACCCTTAATAGGCACTGGCAAGAACAACAGGGATTATTTTAACCACTGCATTCTGCTGACCTGCTCCACAAATCAGATTAAACTAGTACATTAATGAATTTTTTATCATTCTGAGTCTTTCATTTTCACCATGTGTATTCCCAGATGAACAACAACATGTAACTGTGCGTTTCTTCTTTATAAAATCTATCACAACTAAGTGCGACTTGTAGTGCTATGTCTTCACATAAATTTTGTCAAAATTATACTTCCTTCTGAGTTATGTTAAATATGTATTTTCAAAGCATTTCAGTGTAAAATAAAACAAGAGCACCGCAATGCGGAGCAATATATGCCCAAAGATACGACCTTTGACCCCTAAGTGTGACCTTGACCTTGAAGCGAGCCATCTGAAACATGCGCTCTGCACGTCATCTCGATGTGGTGAACATTTGTGCCAAGTTTCTTTAGAATCCTTAAAGCAGTTCAAGCGTTACAGAGCAGACACAAAACAAATGCCAACTGTCTAATTTTTAGAACTTTTCATGGGTGGGGATGACAGGTTACTGAGAAACAATATCTAGTAATACAAGAAGCTTAAACTAAAAATTCTGGATGGGATGTGTGAGGGGTAGTGGGACAAGATAGATAGCCAGATAAACAGATGTAAAATCTACATTTCTGTATACTCCCTTAAACTTCAAACCATAGTAACAAAATCTAATCAAGAAAAACAAAAGAAAAAGGAGCTTGCAACCTTAATTTTTGTATTGTATTACAAAATGTCTAAGAAGAACTGGGAGATAATTTTATCAAAATGATATAAAGAGTAATAAAACTTAGGTCCTACTTTCAAAGAATTATGACGGCAAAGGTAAGTGTAAAACACCACTGACATATGACTTACAGATACTGACAAATTAACTCACTGGCAACTGTAAACAGAAAAAACTTGGCTAAGTACAAAAAGGGGGCATAACTTCATCAAAACGATACCAAGAGTTATGGAACCCATGCCATTTAGACGTTATTATCATGGTTAAAGCAGATGTGCAGTTTAATTCAGTTGTAATGAGTAATTATGAGATATAAGCTAGCAGAGATTCAGGTGTCTACACATGCCAATACTAGGGGTATAGCTATTGTGACATTCATCACAATAAGCTTAAAGCATGTGTTATCCCTACAGAAGGAACATTCAAGTGTTATTCCTCAAATAGAGATGTGATGTGGAAAAGAAGGAATTTTGGTGTATATTTGTGTCATTCTCTTATACAAGAGGGCCAAGATGGCCCTAGGTTGCTCACCTGAGAAACACTATAACAGTGTAAACATGTTTAACCTAGTGATTTCATGAAAACAAATATTTTGGTCAATTTTCATTAAGATTGGACTAAAAATGTGGTCTCTTGAGTTTAAACAAGTATTTTTTTAGATATGACCTAGTGACCTAGTTCTTGACCCCAGATGACCCATTTTCGAAATCGGCCTAGATTTCATCAAAGCAATCATTCTGACCAATATTCATGAAGATCAATTGAAAAATACAGCCTCTATCGCACACACAAGTTTTTTCCTTGAATTGACCTAGTGACCAAGTTTTTGACCCCAGATGACCCATTTTCGAACTTGGCCTAGAATTCATTAAAGTTATCATTTTGACTTAATTTCAGGAAGATCTATTGAAAAAAACAGCCTCTATGGCATATACAAGTTTTTCCTTTGATTTGACCTAGTGACCTACTTTTTGATCCCAGATGACCCATATTCAAACTTGGCCCAGATTTCATCAAGGCAATCATCCTGACCAAAATTCATGAAGATTAATTGAACAAGGAGCTGCGTTCAATAAACGCTTGATGCCCCCGGTGGCATCCTTGTCGATACAAAGCAGCCCAAGTCCAAAACGAGGTCAAGGTCAAACTGAGGTCAAGTGATGTCTGAAGATGAGGAATGGTCACAGGTTACATCTGTATTAGTATCAATCCATTCTTGTAAGCGGTATTGATGCTAGACGAAACGGGCCCATTTGGTTAACCAAGAGTTGGCCCATATAAAGCAACCTAAGTCCAAAATGAGGTCAAGGTCAAACTGAGGTCAGGTGATGTCTGAAGATGAGGAATGGTCACAGGTTACATCTGCATTAGTATCAAGTCATTCTAGTAAGGGGTATTGATGCTAGACGAAACGGTCCCATTTGGTTAACCTCGTACGGACGGACGGACAGGACGATCACTATATGCCTCCGCATCAGTAGATGCCGGGGGCATTAAAATACAGCCTCTATTGCATACACAAGGTTTTTCCTTGGTTTGACCTAGTAACCTAGATTTTGACCCCAGCTGATCCCCTTTTCAAACTCAGCCTAGATTTCATCAAAGTAATCATTCTGACCAATATTCATGAAGATCAGTTGAAAAATACAGCCTCTATCGCATACACAAGGTTTTTCTTTGATTTGACCTAGTGACCTAGTTTTTGACCCCAGATGACCCCTTTTCGAACTCGGCCTAGATTTCATTAAAGTTATCATTTTGACTTAATTTAAGGAAGATCTATTGAAAAATACAGCCTCTATGGCATATACAAGCTTTTCCTTTGATTTGACCTAGTGACCTACTTTTTGACCCCAGATGACCCATATTCGAACTTGACCTAGATTTCATCAAGGCAATCATCCTGACCAAAATTCATGAAGATTAATTGAAAAATACAGCCTCTATCACATACACAAGGTTTATCCTTGATTTTACCTAGTGAACTAGTTTTTGACCCCAGCTGACCCCTTTACGAACTCGGCCTAGATTTCATCAAGGTAATCATTCTGACCAATATTCATGAAGATCAGTTGAAAAATACAGCCTCTATTGCATACACAAGGTTTTTCTTTGATTTGACCTAGTGACCTAGTTTTTGACCCCAGATGACCCCTTTTCAAACTCAGCCTAGATTTCATCATGGTAATCGTTCTGACCAATATTCATGAAGATCAGTTGAAAAATACAGCCTCTATTGCATACACAAGGTTTTCTTTGATTTGACCTAGTGACCTAGTTTTTGAACCCAGATGACCCATTTTCAAACTCGGCCTAGATTTCTTCAAGGTAATCATTCTGACCAAGTTTCATGAAGATCAGTTGAAAAATACAGCCTCTATCGCATACACAAGCTAAATGTTGACAGACGACAGACGACGGACGCCAGACATCGAGCAATCAGAAAAACTCACCTGAGCATTGCTCAGGTGAGCTAAAAATGAGTTTAATGATATGGATTTATTATTTTGATAATTAATGTTTGTTTCTGTCTGTTCTCAAATTTAAAATCACCTACCATCAGCTAATGTTGAATGTGTAGCAGTAAATACAGGTTTCCCTGCTTTCATAGCCTGAGAAAAGCTTGGACATTTTTCAGATTCTACACCCTGAAAGAAAAACGTTCAGTCACTTATAAGGTGATGTATTGTGACTAACACATAATACAATCACATGACAGATTTTTTCTGCATCATCAAAATGTTAAAATTATACTTATCATTCATGCAGACAGTTTTTGTAACAGGAAGCTTGACTATTTCAATGCTGGATAGTAAAAATGGGCACATCTGAGGAAGCTGGAGCAGTCACTGGAGTGTTTAATGACTCCAATGTGAATGAAGGTATTGGACAATAACTCATGTTTGTATCAGTAATAGGAGAGATAAAGATAAAGTTATCAAAACAC